>NC_141667.1:72074716-72682573 GCF_028749965.1 Puma concolor
GCAATTTTTTCTGAATGTTTTTCTTTACTCAACAGCAAAGAAATTGTTGACTTTCTTCCCTATTTCCTAGGTCATCCTAAGACTGCATCTACATAACCTTGAAGTAAAAGGCTGAGCGGTAACAATGCTTATCACTCTGCCTTGACATAACAGACTACAGAATCTCAAATCTATTGAGAAGGACTAAAGACGTTTCTTCAAGTTAATGCTCCCATAACCAATTCACAGGCCAGCTTTAGCTTCATTAATATAAGAAGTTTTTTTTTTAAATTAAGAAACCTTTAACCTACATTAGCAAGACAAATGGACCAATTTCTATTTGCTTGCTCCTAAACTTTCTTATACCTCCAGATGCATGTATGTTGTTGCTCTAAATTAATTAGTTTTTTTATAAATAAATACTAAATTTCTATATTTAACTGAATCATTAACTAAAATATTCACTTTCCAACTTTCCTCAATTACTTCTAACATTTCTAAAATGTAGCATTTAATTTTAATTTTAATTAGCTGTTTTTAACATTAATCTTATAAAGGAGGCCTATTATAGATAAAGAAATTTGTCCCAAATCACACACTTTTGAGAGTATGCATTCTAAGCATTTGTTTTCCCTGTAGTATGCTGTATTATTATTGAATTTTTATTATTATCAGTGACAACTAGATCTAAAGGGGACTACAGTGAACACCAAGATAATTGAAATAATACTATGTTTCCAGTATCCTACATGAGAAACAATTTCCTAGTGTTTAAAACTTCTTGAAAATAGATGCCTTGAATAGTAGTGAGTTCTCTATTACAAGAATTATTCAAGCTGAGGGGCACCTGGCTGGCCCAGTCAGTGGAGCATGCTACTCTTGATCTTGGGGTTGTGGTTTGGAGCTCCACATTGACTGTAAAGATCACTTTTAAAATTTTTTTTTTTTAATTTTTTTTTTCAACGTTTATTCATTTTTGGGACAGAGAGAGACAGAGCATGAACGGGGGAGGGGCAGAGAGAGAGGGAGACACAGAATCGGAAACAGGCTCCAGGCTCCGAGCCTTCAGCCCAGAGCCCGACGCGGGGCTCGAACTCCCGGACCGCGAGATCGTGACCTGGCTGAAGTCGGACGCTTAACCGACTGCGCCACTCAGGCGCCCCTCACTTTTAAAATTTTTTAAAAAAAGAATTATTCAAGCTGAGATAATCTCTTTAGGAGAATGTGGAAAGATGGAAGCATTGAGTAAGGAATTGACGTATATGATGTTTAAATTCCTTCTAATCCTGCCATTTATTCTGGACTGGTTTTATGTTTTGTTTCATTCCACAGATGTTTACTGTATAACTGCTGGCTGGGTGCCGTGGAGGATACCGAGTTGGATAGGAAGTTTACTCTTTAACATTGAGAAGGAAGATAGAAACAGTGAAAAGTTTTTTAACAGATTAAACAATATGATGAGGTCAAAGAAAAAAAATAGGCCCTACAAGATATAGGGTTTTGAGGGGCCGATCATCAGGGATTGAAATCACTGGGGAAGCGTCTGTAATGGAAGAGGCATGGGAGGACAGAGATGAGAAGGAAGGGCATTTGAGGTAGTACAGCCCTAGGAAAGGCTCAGAGCAAGAACAGGTGTCTGAATGGATGAGTTTGTATGCGTTGGTTAATCTAAAGAAAGAACAGAAATCATCCAAAGTGATTACGTGCACACACGGGCAAATTTTGAAGAAACCTTATGAAAATATTCTAGTTGAAAATTCAGGGTAAGTTCCAACTTTCATCTCAACTTTTCCTGTCTTATTCACCATTCCCATGGTAACAACTTCATTTAACATATATAAAAGGAAACACTACTTTGGGTTCTAACTACTAATCAAGTATCCAGTTCAATTGAAAGAAATCTAATGTAAACTTTCATGACAATAATCATAATGATAGAATAGTTAACATTTTTTGGGTGTTTTCTGTAGGCATTATTTAACCCCCTTAATGCCCCACTTTAGATAGTACTGTTAATATTCAGGCCTACAGATGTGGAAACTGAGGCCTAGAAAGGCTCAGGTTCACATAGTTTGTTAAGTAGTGGTATGATAAGGATTTAATAGTAAGTCAGTCTCTTGTATAATCACTCATAGGTCAGTGATGTCCTTAAAAGTATTTATTACTAAGAAAGCGTTGCTAGATTTTCCCAGTTGTCAGAGCTTAAGAAATGTGACTGAATTGCACGCCACCATGTTTGTCCATCTGTGGACAAACACTGTCACAAAGCTACCCTGTAAGATCTAATTATATAGTTACAGAACTTAATAGGTTTAATGTGCTTATTCACCATAAGTTTGTTATGCCAGCACCAAATATCAGTTGCATGCTGTGATTAAACATTCCCTAGCCAGAAGATGGAGACTCTCATTGATGTTCAATGTGTAATCATGTATTCAACAAATATTTTCTTAATAATTTCAACACTATATATAATTCTTCATAAGTAAAAAATTTTTCTTACATCTCCTACCTAAATTATTCCCCAGAATTGGCACTTGGGTGGCTCAGTCGGTTAAGCAGCTGACTTCAGCCCAACTCATCATCTCATAGTTCATGAGTTCAAGCCCTGCGTGGGGCTCCTGCTGTCAGCACAGAGCTTGCTTTGGATCCTCTGTGTCCTTTCTCTCTCTCTGCCCCTCCCCTGCTCCCTCTCTCTCTCCCTCTCTCTCGTTCTCTCAAAATAAATAAACACTAAAAAAAATTTAATTTTCCCCCAAATTTATGAAGGAAGCAGAAATATTATTGCTCTTTTTTAGTAGAGGAGAAAGTTGAGCCCAGACAGGTTTTAATTAATTAGCAAATCTGGAACTAAAATCTCCTACTTCAAATCATTTACTGGATTATGTGCAGATAACTCCTCAAATGTCTCTGTTTTTCATATACAAATGATTTTTTTCATTGAAACAGTCTTTAAAAGCAATTTTAGCCAATACTAAATGACCTAATTTCATAGCAACTTTTTAAAAGTACAGTTATTTCTAGAGATAAGCAGTCATACGGTTCTCAAAAACATAGGCAGTTGTGCTCCTCTTTAAATTCATCTCCCTTGAACCTGAGCCCAGAGGTTCCTGGGGCCTCAGTGTCATCACCTGTCTCAGGTGCCCCTTCCTTTCCTTCCCTTAGGAGAGCCTCTTCCAAGAATGTTCTCAGAAAAGTCAGAATGGACTCTCTCTTCCGTGTGGCTTTGCACTCTACCTCCTCTATGCCCTTTAATTTTAGAGCTCCCCATTTTCTGAGATATGAAAAGGAGGAGTGGAAAGGGAGAAAAAAAAACAAGACCTGCATCTCTTCCTTCTAAAGCATCAAACCACATCTCCTCCACTTGCAAGCATTCTCTAGGGTTTCACCCTCTCTTTGAAATGATTTTACTCTCCCCAGCTGATGTTTGACTCAGTCTTTTTTCATTATTTGCTGACTACCTACTTAAGATACTTGGCATCTGATTTATTTTAAAACAAAACAAAAACATTTATTATGTTTCCCCTTAGAAAGTGGTAGCACTTACAATAAAATATAAATTGAACATTAAAATAATTGATTTTACTGCATGCATGTCTGTCACTAGTTAGGCTCAAATCATTATGTCCACTAACACTGATAGGATTGAGCTTTACAGACTTTATAGAAGGTCTTTCTCTTTTCTTTTTTTAGCAGCGCTTCCTTATAGTAATAGCAACTTTCCATGATCAACTTTTTGGTCTACCTGCGTTCAATTTATATAGGAAAGAAAAGACTAATACATGACTTTTTCTCTGTATTTACTACCTTTCCTCTCTTTATGTTTCTATCATCCTCCAAAGGTGCCAGTGAAGAGTTGTTGTTGTTGAATTATCATTATAAACTCAGCAATCCCTTACAGTCAGTTTGTTCTATCTTTGGTAATGGAAGCTTCTTCAAGTTGGTTCCCATGTGCCTTTGACATAGACTGATTATGTCAGATACAGCAGGCTTTGTGCATTTCATATTAGAGGCGTGGCATCAGCTGCTTTTCTAAAGAGCTCTGGTTCTTTGAATTAGGCTCTTTTTTTTTTTTAATTTAGAAAATTTCATCTTTTAAAGTCTGTTGCGCTCTGAATCTTATGTCACCATATAAGACTATTATTGTTTTCTTTTGTTCCTCCAGCTTAAAACTTATTCTGTATTTCATCACAAGTCCAACCTTCCTATTACAACTCAGCAATTCAGCCCCTGAGTTTTAAAGCATCCTTATTTAGAGTTTCCCAACACACTAGAAATTTCTAGTTCCTTGTATCCAACACTCTCTTCATCTTACCTGCATGTTCTGCTTTTGGAGAAGTTAGAGGTGGGAATTAGAAGGGAGAAGTAATTTTACATTTTAGCTACTCCAGCTTTTTGGAGTTTCCTTCTGATTTTGTTTATGATTTGTTTGCTGCATTTGTTTTAAGTTAAGTGTAAAATTAGACCTCTTGGATCCATTTGGAAGTAAGTAGAAAATTGTTCAAACTGTATGGTCTTCTATAATCTCATTCAGGGCCTTCATACTTTCTTGTCTTACCGTGAAAAATACGTTTTGCATTTAAAATGCTTGTTGGACTCTCACTAAATCGATTTTATCACTTACCAGAATAACCAGGAGTTGACGCTGCTGTGGTTCAACTTCTCCTTCGGTGTATAGGTAAGAAATACATCTGTCAGTGACCTGCTCAGGAGTAGAAAACTGATGAATTTCCTTGCTACAGAATGGTCACCATTCTTCTTGGGGTAGCAGATGCCAATCTTCCCATGCTCATCAAATCCCACATGTTGCTTTTATTATCTATGGAATAAGGGGTTAGTGGTGCTTCTGTCTCGTATCTTTGGGAGTGAGAGAACCAAAGAGATTCTCTTGATGATTGATTTCACCTTAGATAGTTACTAAATGGAACTTTCTCCTGAGGCAAAAAGGTAGTTTTGTTAATTTCCTAATTTGGTAAATCCAGTGTACTTTTAAATATTAAAATGTTCATTTTAACGCTTATCCTAAAACATTTCCTTGGGTTTATAAGACTCAGTCACCTAAAATTTATCTGTCAAATATGTTCCTTTTCTTGGGTTTATCTGCATGACATTAAATAAATAGTTTGAACTTTTCAACTTTTCAAACAATTGTGTGGAGTTGACGTGGCTGATCCAGCCTGTGTGTGTCTGTGTGCAATGTGTGCTGAGTACCTGAAAGCGACTTGTCTTTCATTATGAATGACTGAATGTGGGCAGAGAAAAGGAGATTTTAAAAATTGGAAATAAGAAGTAAACAAAAGAAAATTCTGTCTGTCTTCAGTGAGTTAGGGTAGGTTTCTATTTGTTATATAATGTAGCCTTTCAAAATGAACGACCTTTATACTGATAGAATGTAAAACTTGCTTACCATGATACTTTTATGTGGCAAATCATTCTTAGAAGAAAAAAAAAATTAGTAGAAACTAGCTGAGTACTGTCTGATGATTGAATGATGACTTTTAATCATCTCTCTCTCTTTCTTAGATGAAATTTCCCACTTTTTCCCTTCCTACTATCTCTTTCTTCACATTTATGTCTAGGAGCTTCCCCAAGAAAGCAGTTTTGCTTTGAAGATATTGTGTTTCCTCTCAGAAAGGATTCTTCTGTTCTTTTAGATTTAAAATCACAATAATACCCTGGTAGGCTCCATCCCCTTCCCTGCCCTCTGTCTATCTGAGAATCTCTCTGAAGTCAGCCTTGGAAAGTCAGATTTGGAGATTAGAAGTCCAGAGATGCTTCTCTGGTGTACTGAGGACAAGACCGGCGTGCGTGAAGCAGCTCATGACCAAGCTGAAATCATCCAGCATGACATTCTGAATGTGCTTGAGGAGAATATATTTGAAATTTTAAATCACGTATATCCTATAGTAACCAAACACTTCTTTCAAATGAATGAGAATAATATATATATATATATATATATATATATATATATATATATATGTATGTATGTATATGTATATAATTATACATATATAATAGCATACAATTGAAGCCAATTTTGAACAGCAATAAGGAACTTAACATTTCAGCTCTACAAAATAAACGAAGAGTTTGAAATTCAATCAGTCCTATTTTATGTTGAGGCAAATGTACTTGGCTTTTTCTGAGAATCATACCTTCTGCTCTGGTTTACATAAGAAATCACATGAAATCCTTTAAAGCATTCGTTTTCAACTTTGCCATCACAACACACCTTGCAATCAAGGTTTGGACAGGATTTATTTTCTAAAGAATTATAAATTAGAACAAATTTAGTAATTTCTTCTTTTCACTCACTTGGATTCTGGCAAAATTTTCTTGAGCAGCAGAAGGAGGGGTGAGTTTAGCAAGCATATTGAAATTTGCACATAATTTATGGGTTCTTTGTTGTCACAGCTTTTGGCATGTGGTACTTACCAGTATACTGTTATTAATTATTTACATGCTTGTGACATGTGTTATTATGAAAGCCAGTCACCTCCTCCCCATACGCATATCCCTCCAAATTTCTGTTGTGTTCTTACTTCAACAACGTTTTGGGGCTAGAGCACATTTAGGGAATGCACACGAATGTGTGCTATACGTGTCAGTATTACCTATTATACTCATCATTCTCTGGAGGAAAACACAGATTCTAGAGCTGGGGGCCAATGAGGACAATGGGACACCAAACAGCACAAACCTAAAGAAAGACCCTCTCCTCTACACACACAAAGGCTCAAAAGGCTATGCCTTTCCACAGTATGCTGGTTTTCTTGTGCCACTCATACTTCATTCTTTTGCTAGATTGTTGATCTGAAACTTACTCTACTCATTCGGATCTATGAAAAAATACAGTTTTTAAATTCCTCTTCCAGGAAGTGGTCTTTATTTTTAATAGTTTATATAGCATATACTTTTACATTTGTTATTTTAAGATACAATGTTTAAATTAGACACCTACTATAATTTCTTATGGTTTCCTGGATATGGCAAGGCTCTTGAAAACATCTTTTTATATGCAGTGGGCTCTACAAATATTTACCTCTGTTTTTCAACTTTAGGAAACCAGTTGAAAATTGTAGAATTAGACTTCGGGGCTGTGTAGTGTGTTTTCCGACTATTGCAAATCTGTCTAAATCTACAATCTGCTAGGAAAGATCGAATCCCTTCTAGCTTGTGATTGTAATAAATGATTTGTGTGGACTTGAGTCTGTCTCACAAATGCATTTATTATTTCTGAACCAAGCTTCTGTTCTGTGCCAGGCAGGTTTCTAACTGTGCGTGTTCAGTCCACTGATTGACTGACTGAGGGCCAAATTATTCTCACTAACACATACTCAATTCCCAACTACTACAGAAAAGATGGACTCCAGGGCCAAAATTGGACCCTCACTAACAAAGCTTGCTTTCTGCCACTAGTAATACTTACACAATGAATGAAAATTCAGTGACCTATATTCTTCCATTTAAATCCTTAAAATTTAAATTAAAACTTTGTCAACAGTAATTCTAACCATACTGAGGCAAAGAGAGTGTTCCCTGCAATCTGGCAGCACTAAATGTAATTCATAACTATCAAAAATCCGTTTTCTCTGCATAACTTTAAAGAACGCTCCTGATGTCTTGAAAATTCCATGCAATTTTCTTTAAAAGTTGGTTTGGAATGCCACTGTGCATCTTGAAGCCCACATACAGTGAGTTAAATTACAGCAATAGCATATTTCTCAAGCACCATATAGTTGCAAATCCTTTATCCTGAAGTACATAGTGAAGGATTTTCTCCTTGAACAGTAAAGGAAGTTGAACTTTGGGGTTGTTTCAATTTAACACATGATGTGCTGCACACTTAAAGCTGTGTTTTGCCTTTCTTACTTTTTCTTCTTTATTCATCCCCACTTCCTGTAAAAGGAATTAAGTATATAATTCTGATTATAAAACTGGATCCGTATTATCACTTTTCTCAAAGCATTATTTCCCCACACTGCCGTATGTAAGTACTTACTTTTCAGGGGGTTAATCTAAATGCAGAGTAGAAGCCTGTTTATTCTTCACCACCATTTCTATCACTTCTTTATAACCACTGCTGGTCTCCTCTGACTCAGTAAATGGCATTGCTGTTCACCGTGTTATTCTAGCCGAAAGTTAGGTGTCCCTGATGCTTCACTCTTCTTTATACCTCTCATCACATCCACTAATAAGCCAGGGCAGCTCCACCCTTGAAATATATCTCAAATAAAGCCAGCTCCACTGATAACTGCACTGGCCACTTAATTGTATTTCCTATTTGTCATCTTACCTTACCATCTGTTTGTCATAGAGCAACTACAATGAACCTTCTAAAAAAATTATTGAATGAAAGAACCAATACAAATATTATTAAAATTAATTTGTCTGTGACTTTAGCATTATGCTGTTTGTCCTGGGTTATAACCATAAGAAACACAAAAAATTAAACATTTGGATGCTTTGCCCGCATTCAACTGAACATTTAGACTTTTAGCCATCATAGACCACCATTGGCACAGTTTATTCAGAAGGATGAGGATGGGAACCTTCTCTTGCCAGAGGACAGTCCTCTTCTCTAGGAGGCCTTGCACCAGTCCATCACACAGCTCACCCAGCAGTCAGGGAAGTATTTTCTTTCACCACCAGATGAAAGTTCAAGTGCAAGGAGATGAGATCCACATGGTGTGGGTGTGGGCACTGCCCTGGCTTAGAAATTTCATACCCCCATGAACGAATGTCTCTTGTAATGGTCAATAGGCACAGCATCTAGCATCCCTGAAAGTTACATGAATCGTTTCAAGAATGACTGCACTAAAGAAATCCAAAGCCGTGGTGTCCCCATCAGGTATTTATAGTTCTCTTAAACCACTCAGATGCTGTCTACCAATTAGCTGCCATTGTTACTATAAGCAATGTTGCCTAGTAACATAGTTAATGTACCGTTTGAGGGGAACAGATCTAGGAAGTTAACCAAAGGTCAACTTCTCATTCAGAAAGGGACAAGCTTGTTAGCTCTCTAGTCACTGTAGGATTTTTAAGTCAGTGTTAGATTTTACCTTAATTTTTTTTTCTTATTTTTTTTTTCTTTCAAGTTTTTATTTAAATTCTAGTTAGTTAGCATATAGTGTATGTAGTATTGGTTTCAGGAGTAAAATTTAGTGATTCATCAGTTACGTGTAACACCCAGTGCTCATCATAACAAGTGCCCTCCTTAATGCCCATCACCCATTTGGCCCATCTCCCTGCCCCACCTCCCCTACAACAACCCTCAGTTTGTTCTCTGTAGTTAAGAGTCTCTTATGGTTTGCCTCCGTCTCTCTTTTTTTTTCTTCCTTCCTCTATGTTCATCTGTTTGGTTTCTTAAATTCCATATATGAGTGAAATCATGTGGTATTTGTCTTTGACCTATTTTGCTTAGCATAATATACTCAAGCTCTATGCACAACATTGCAAATGGCAAAATACCATTCTTTTTTGATGGCTGAGTAATATTCATTCATATATGTATACACACATCACATCTTCTTTATCCATTCATCAGTCAATGGACATTTGGGCTCTTTCCATAATTTGGCTATTGTTGATAATGCCGCTATAAACATCCAGGTGCATGTATATCTTCAAATAAATATTTTTGTATCCTTTGGACGAATACGTAGTAGTGCAGTTGCTGGGTCGTGGGGTAGTTCTATTTTTAACTTTTTGAGGAAGCTCCTTACTGGTTTCCAGAGTAGCCACACCAGTTTGCATTCCCACCAGCAGCGTAGGAGGGTTCCCCTTTCTCTGCACCCTTGCCAGCATCTGTTGTTTCTTGTTTTGTTAATTTTAGCCATTCTGACAGGTATGAGGTAATATCTATTCATGGCTTTGATTTGCATTTCTCTGATAATAAGTGGTGTTGAGTATCTTTTCATGTTAGACTTGGCCTTAAATTTAACATTATGTTATATTAGAGGGCAGACATTTAACTACCATATTTCTTGCTTTCTCTGCCTGGCACTGTATTTTGTTTTTGGTTTTAAAGAAACAGACATTTTACTCCTAAAATTGAGGTGAAAGGAGTAAGCCATTTGACAGGATGGTACTGCTGTGTTTACACCCCCTCTGTTCCAGCCTCTGGACCACTCTGGATTAGCTAGGCCTGGCCTCACTGGGGATTCTGAAACCTTAGACATGGTCTAGACTTAGCAGCAGGTACAAGCACTTTTAAATTTCCATTTTGTTTTTGCATGGGAGGGAAAGCCTAGCCAACACCAGGCAGCAAAATCACCTAGAATATTGCTTATGCCTAATGTATCAGTCTGGTCCCAAATGACACAACTAAACAGGAAGAAAAAAGTCATTGAAAATTTGCCACTGTAGCAATATACTTGGTACTGTTGGGAAGACCTGTAAACTGGCACCTAGTATCCCCTACCCAGCACTGTATTCTTGGGGAAAAAAGCTGTCAGTTTTGTAAACCTCTTTCAAAACCGTTGTTGCTGTTATTAAATCTCTTGGGGCTTGGGGAATGGGATGAGGAGTCCAGACTGGAAACTTCCAGTTAATACAATTATTAGTGGGAAAATTTTGCAAGAATGTGTTATATAATGTGCTACAAATTCCATCTAGAAATATTTCCAACTAGCTTTATTATGGCTTCTGAAATTATGGAAGACAGAAATTTCGTCCTATAGGATTGGGCTAAAAGATTATCAGGCTTGAGAGCCATAGCAGCCATCAGAAAATGTTGATGTCTATGAAGCCCCTACTTTTTACAGAGGAAGAAACGGAGCCAAAACCAAGCTGTCCTCTTTCCCCAGCTGGAGGCCTTTTTCTCCTACAGACCATATGACTTCCCACCTCCCACTGTCATCCTTCTTTGGGAGACCTACTAGGCTTACCTTTCCTCAGAATTGCAATGGGGGGTAGAAAATATATTGATTACTCAAGTCAGTCATGTTATGTGATAAAAGGGTATTATTTCTTTGGTGTACTGATTTTAGAAATGTTCTTTATTAACTTCTTATATACATTAAGAAAATAAGATATAATTTCTTACCCAATAGCTTAGATTAGGCAGGATAACATTGTTGTTAGTTTATTCAAGAATGGGGAACATTGTATTCACGAACAAAGATGTGTGGTGGGCCTTTTATGCAGAAATGTTTTAAAAATATAAGATCACATTTTAGGGTACCCAATTCTTGAGTGATATGTAGCTATGTACATAATATTTTTAAATTATAGTTATTTTCTTTCAGTATTTTGAAGATATTATTCTGCTATATTCTGGCCTCTATTATATTGAGAGAGCTGACAGTCATCATCCCTTTTTAGTGATTCCTTTTTTCTTTGGAATGCTGATAATATCCTTTTTTTTTTTTTTTTTTCCTTTTAGCGTTCTGCAGTTTTTCTGACAGCTCTACTTATATATTTCTTATTATTTACCATGCTTAGACTTTGTAGAGCATCCTGGATCTAAGGACTCAGTTCTTTAATCAGTTTTGGGGAAAGTTTCAATTATTAAGTTCTCAAACATTGCCTTTCCTCCATTACCTCTATGCTTTTTTCCTGGAGATTTAATTAATTTAATTTAGTTTATCATATATTAGACTTTCTTGTCTGTTAAACTCTCTTTTATATTATCCTTCCATGGGTTATAAAAGATTCTGTCTTCAGATCTGTCTTCCAATTAATTAATTTTTTCTTCAGCTCTGTCTAATTGTCTCTTTAAGTGTCTGTTGCATTTTGAATTTGGGTAATCATGGTTTTGATTTGTAGAAATTCTGATTCATTTTCATATAGTCTTTATTTGTTCATGTTTTCAGTTTCCTTTTTATTTCTCAAACATTTTAAATATACATTTATTACATTTATGATCTTGTAATCTAAAATCTGAACTCCTTTGGGACTTAGTCTTGTTTTTGTTTTGTGTTTTAAATGTGAGCTCTGATTTGAGCTTTATCTGTAGAACTCCAGTGGGACTTGGGCTACTGGATGTGCCTCCAAAAATCTGTGTTTGCTTCCATCAGGAGCTCTGGGGCACTACCGATTTGGACAGGTGAGTTTGAGTTTATTACTTGGGTAGAGGTTTCCAAGAGCAGTATTAAAGGGTAATTCACAGTCCAAATTTATGTGAAGGATGGTTTAGGACTTTAATTCTCAGAGGAGTTCATTTTTCCCCCTTCAGGCATACATGGCCATTAAAATCAGGCTACCAAGATTAACAAGTCTCTTCCAGGTAATTGTGGCATTCTTCCTTAATTTGGGAGTCCTTAAATTTTTCACATTCTTTTTAGGAAGACTTTATTTATATTATGTAAAATTCACCCATTTTAAGTACACAGTTAAATTATTTTAGTAAATTAACAATTGTATGACTATCACCAAAATCCAGTTTTAGAGTATTTCTACCACCCCAGTAAGATCCTCTTGTCTTGTTTACAGTTAATCTCTCTTCCCATATCCAACTTTAGGCAACTGCTATTCTAGTTTCTATCTATATACATTTGCCTTGTCTGGACAGTTCATATAAATAGAATCATAAAAGGTGTGGTGTTCTGCATCTCCCCCTTTCACTTGGCATTATGTTTTTGATATTCATTTATGTTGTGGCATATCTCAATGTTTTATTCCTTTTTACTGCTGTATAGTATCCCATTGTATGGATATGCCGTATTTTGTTTTGTTTTGTTTTGTTTTTTGGATATGCCATATTTTGTTTATCTGTTTATCAGTTAATGGACATTTGAGTTGTTTCTAAATTTTTGCTATTACGAATAATCCTGCTATGAACACTCTCATGCAAGTCTTTGTATGAGCGCATGTTTTTGTTTTTGTTTTTTATATTGAGTGGATGGTTATAAGAAGAATTGCTGAGTTGTATGGTAAATTTTTGCTTGCTTTCTTACAAAGTCAGCTGTGTATTTTGAGAAATGCTTATTAAATTTCATCCAGCATTTCTAGCTACTTTGTAGTAAAAAGATTTTTTTTTTGTATATCTGGAGCTTAACAGTATTTGAAAGAGAAGCTTTTTATTTGGGTTTTTAATCTACAATTTAATAACAGAAATTTGTGAGTTGAAATTTTTGACATTTGAAAATATCCACTTGCAAGACAGTGATCATATCTGTGTGGGTATCTTTCCTTCTACTTTCTCCCTCTGTGTGTATCTCTCTCTCTCTCTCTCTCTCTCTCTCTCTCTCTGTAGTTATTATAGTCATCAAAGGCCCTTAATAACACAGGAGGAAGACACCAATAGAATGTCAAATGTATTAGGCACAAGATATTTTTGTTTATTTGTCATTTGTTTTAGTTTTTATTCTAGGACACAGGGAACTGCCTTCCCCAAAGAAGTGAATTTCTCTTATGCCCTGTCAGCCAAAGAATTCAGTTGAAAGAAATACGCTTTTAATTTATTCAAATGTCCAAATCCAGATTACTTAAATTCTACTTTTGTTATTAGAATGAGCATTGACTTAAAAAGTTGTAATGATAAAGTCATTTAATTCGAAATTAATTCCATTTCAGAGACTTGGTTTGTACCTGTGCTTTCATTAAAAACATAAAAACATCCCCACTTAAAACATCCTTATTTCTCTGTTTGGGGTCTTCTTTTCTCTAAAGTGGACCACAACTAGTAAGTAGTTACAGTTGTTATATATAAAAAAATATTGCACAACTAGCAAAGTCTACCACCATATGTGAAGATAATTTTTCTTCCCTCCACCCTTAGGTTATTTAGGGCTATGAGGACAACATTCTGATATTGTTAGTTGCTTTGAGGTTTTATATTTTCAGATCAGCTTAATGATTTTGTGCATCACCTATTTTATAATTTCATGTGTCTGTGGTAGATGGAAGGGGGCACAAGTATTTTGGATTACCCGTCACCTATAAGCACTTTGCGATTCAGGGGCTTGTGTTATATTCCACCTAGTAGAGGAAATTACTTCACTAGCCAAATGCTTTAAAATAATTTATTGTGCTATGTTTCTCTTTTTCTATACAACAAAATCATTTTTGCAAGATCTTTCTAAATGGATATTGTTTTTGTTCATGGAAAATTTCAAGATCATAAGGTTGATTTAAATGCTTTTAACCAATCACTTATCATTAATGCAGTGAATCATCAGGGAGATGCTGAGAGCAATTTAAGGTTCTGGTATATGATACTCTCTAGTGAGATATTATTGTCTTGAGATCCTGCCGTATCTATCTTAATAGAAAGTTGAAGATAGAGTTTTTACTCAGTGTATGGATTACATTAGTATAGGATGTTTATGAAATACACTCTTCCATCAAGTATATGAATTAAATTTTAGCAGCAGTCAGATATCTGTTGTCATTTCTAAAATATTGTTATTGTGCTTTTGAGTGTGCCATTTAAAAAAGAGACTTTATTTTTCTTGGTAGAATCTCTGAAGCAAGCAACAAAAAAGATGATTAACATATAGATGTAAGTAGAATTCTGCCTTTAGAAGGAAGGAATCTGTCCTCATATCTTCCCACGTATTTGCCATTACCTACTATAACCACTTCCTTCTGTTTCCGCCCTCGCCTGAGGAAGCCTCAGCAGTAAGTGTGCAAGAAGCTTCTGGTTAGACCAGAAGTCAGCCTTATCTTTGAGGTTGTAAAGGTGATGTTGTTTTTGTTATTATTATTCCCAAATGCACACAAAATAATAAAGCAGCTTTCATTTATAGGTCATAATAGAAGCTCATTTATAGCAGATCTTGAAGGAGGGGAGCATTATCACCAATTATAGATAAGTAAATGGAGACCAAGGAAAGTTCTGTAATTTGCCTGAGGTTATTCAGCTAGAATGCAAATCTAAATGTATCCGATTTTAAAACTCATTCAGGTAATCTATATTCCCCGGCTACCCTGACTGATTTTTTTTGGTTTGGAAGATGCCTGGTTTCTGCCCACCTTGTCTCATCTTTCATTACCTCCTTCTTGTTTGTTCTTAATGGGTACCCCATTTTATCCTATTTCTTTGCCTTGACAGTGGTATATGAATGCATTTTCACTTTCGAAACTATTGAGTAGTTTATGCTCAAGCACCAGAGAACATGAATATTCACGTTTCCATTCATTCAATCAACCAACAAGTGTTTGTTGAGTATCTATTATGTGTAAAGTACTCTACAAGATATTTAGGAAGCATGAAGATTCAGATAAATCTGCTTTTGCCTTTGAGCTCCTTAAGAGCACAGTCTAAGAAATATAAGAATGAAGGGAAGAACAGAAACAAACACCTAAAGGAGTTGGAAGTCATGGACTTTAGGAAGTAGGGCTTGAAAATGAGAAAGTGTACAACATGAGACTGCTGGTTGTAGTATTTAACTTTTTTTTGGAAACAATATACATGTATTGTTCTGATAAAAGTAAAAACAAAAGGAAACAAATTTCAAGAAGAAAAGCATTCCAAACTGGTAGAACAGTAGGGATGTTGGTCATATTTGTAGGAAAGCACTAGATGCTTCAAAAACATGAGAGTCTTATGTGGGTCATACCTAAGATGAAGGGAAAAAGTGAATATTTATTGGAGATCCAGTTCATGTCTGTCACTCTCCTAGATCTAGGGGCACAATGTATAATGTCAAGATGCTTGTCTTCATCTCCTCCTTCACAAACTGATCTTCAGTGGGGCAACAGCCCTGTACAATATAATGTGATAAGTGTGATATATGAAGATATCAATATACCAGCTACCCGAAGGGTATAGAAAAGGCCATCCCATGTCATCTGGGAATATCACTAAAGGCAAGGGGAGATCACCACCAGACAGGGAGGAGACAGGGGGCAGCAGAGCTCCTGAGCAACCTTGGCATGATTGGGAAAGGCAAAGCATTTGCTAGTGGTGGAAAATTCTCAGAGATGAGAGTGGAAAGAGGTTTGGAGTGAGATGTTGGCAAGCTTTAACTCTGAAGAATTTAGACTTTATGCTATAAATGTTGGGAGTTGTTGGAGGTGTTTGAGGAGGAAAGTGACAAAATCCAATTAATCTTCCAAACCAGAACTCTAGCAGTGGTGTGGAGGATGGGTTGCACTGAGAAGAGACCAGTGAAGAGACAAATAAATAAGGAAGACATTGGAATAGTCTGGGAAAGAGATGACAAGTCTCAGGTTTCTCAGAGCTTTTGCTTTTGCTTTTGACTTCCTGACCTTGTAAACCAACAAACAAACAAACACACACACACACACACACACACACACACATTGAAATCTGGTATTCCAGTGCCATCTATATCATTAAATATATTTAGAATTTACATTTAAAATAGATATTTAGAATTAAGTTCTTTAAATCTTATCTCTGTAGATCACTGTCTTAAAGATCAAAAACGTTTCGGGTGACAATGTAATAACATGCTAAATACCTACTGCATAATATCACATGAACATCTGTGACTCAGGAAGCAGTTGGCAAATATAATTCTTAATGAAGTTCGACTCCTCTTATTTGAGTCGAAGAGAGTATTTCTCATGTATATCACTTGCTTGAATGTCACATATCTTTGATTCTCATTCTAGGCCAGCATTGTCTAATAGAAATGTAATGCAAGCCACAAATGTGTACTACATATGTAATTTCAAATTTTCTATAAGTGCATTGAAAAAAGTGAAAAGAAATTGATGGAATTCATTTTAATAATGTATTTTATATAACAAAACATATCCAAAATATCATTATTTCAGCACATAACTAATTGAAAATATTACTACTTAGGTATTTTCCATTCTCTTTTTTATATTAAGTCTTTGAAATCTTAATTCCGATGATCCACATTTCAAGTGCTCAACAGCCATGTATGGCTAGTTGCTACTGTATTGCAGTACAGCTCTAGATTGGCCATCTTTTTTTTTTTTTAAGTTTATTTATTTATTTTGAGAGAGATAGAGACAGCCCAAGTAGGGGAGGGGCAGAGAGAGAGAGCAAGGGAGAGAGAATCCCATGCAGGCTCTGCACTGCCAGCACAGAGCTCAATGTGGGGCTCTAACTCACAAACTGTGAGATCATGATCTGAGCCAAAACCAAGAGTCAGATGCTTAACTGACTGAGCCACCCAGGTGCCCCATAGGTTAGCCATTTTTAGTGTAAAACTCCATTTTCGGATTCATTCTAAATTTAGTAACATGAGAAAAATGGATGTCAGTTTGACTTTTGTTTTCTTTTGGTTTTTTTTCCCCTTTGTGGCAATGATGCAACCAGTCACTGAACATGGATTTCATTTATTTTATTGCCTTGTTGATTCAGGGTGTTAATTCATCCATGTAGTTAATAGACCTTAAGTTTACCTCCTTCTTCATCTTTCTGAAGCTTTTTCCTGCCTTTTATAATCTCATCCTTTTGTTCTCAGCTGTAGGATAATTTATAAATAAAGACTGTTCATCTGACATCCTGGAAGGTAGACTGGAACAAATCAGAAATAAAAAGGAACCCATATCCTTCACAACTCCTTGCCCTCTTCTATTGAAATCTGTCTTATTTGATATGATAATGAATGCTTGAAATTATTTTCAAGATGCCATCTCCTTAATACTCTTGAGTAATGGATAGCCAGGAGCACTGTTCTCTTATAGACACCTGGAGGGGTCATGGAAGACCATGTGGAGTAGATCCCCTGTAGAGGACATACACTGTACATTTCTGGACTGTGCTTTATGATGAACCCCTGCAGATGATGACATTTCAGTAGAATACCAGAATTCAGCATTTCACTGTGACATGTAAGTTGGGAGGGAACAAGAAGACTAGCTGTGAGTATTTTGTTAGTAATTTAACATTTATCAGATCCCTTAGTCTTCTCATTACAGACCTTCAATGTCTCTATTACTGTTGTTGTACCAATAAGAAAATAGGCTGAGAGTATTTCAAATGTTGCCTAAGGATACAAAGTAATGCTAGAGATAGGATTTATTTTATTTATTTATTTTTTTTTCAATATATGAAATTTATTGTCAAATTGGTTTCCATACAACACCCAGTGCTCATCCCAAAAGGTGCCCTCCTCAATACCCATCACCCACCCTCTCCTCCCTCCCACCCCCCATCAACCCTCAGTTTGTTCTCAGTTTTTAACAGTCTCTTATGCTTTGGCTCTCTCCCACTCTAACCTCTTTTTTTTTTTTTTTCCTTCCCCTCCTCCATGGGTTTCTGTTAAGTTTCTCAGGATCCACATAAGAGTGAAACCATATGGTATCTGTCTTTCTCTGTATGGCTTATTTCACTTAGCCTCACACTCTCCAGTTCCATCCACGTTGCTACAAAGGGCCATATTTCGTTCTTTCTCATTGCCATGTAGTACTCCATTGTGTATATAAACCACAATTTCTTTATCCATTCATCAGTTGATGGACATTTAGGCTCTTTCCATAATTTGGCTATTGTTGAGAGTGCTGCTATAAACATTGGGGTACAAGTGCCCCTATGCATCAGTACTCCTGTATCCCTTGGGTAAATTCCTAGCAGTGCTATTGCTGGGTCATAGGGTAGGTCTATTTTTAATTTTCTGAGGAACCTCCACACTGTTTTCCAGAGTGGCTGCACCAATTTGCATTCCCACCAACAGTGCAAGAGGGTTCCCATTTCTCCACATCCTCTCCAGCATCTATAGTCTCCTGATTTGTTCATTTTGGCCATAGAGATAGGATTTAAACCCAGATTTCTCTGCCCTAAATCTGGTATCCTTTCCACCACAATATGCTGTCCACTTAGATACAATTGTTCATCCTTGAGTGTTCAGTGGAACATGGGGCAGAGGAACCAGAAGATAGTTTCTAGTCCCTGTGCTACTATTAACAGGGTGTTTGAGCACGTGCAGATTCGTTATTGACATCTATCTCTGGCAATGTACAAGGAGTAGTGGAGTTAGTCATGCAACCCATTTTCTAGAAGAGGTACCATGGTGCAGTACAGTCTTCTCTGTCCTTCAGAATCACCATCTGCTTGAAGGTAGATAGAGGCTCTAATATTTTGGAGTCAAGCAGCCTCCGTATTCAGAACCCAATATTGGTTTTTAATATCTCTGTGAAGACTGACAAATTATTTAGTCTCTCTGTGATTCTAAATTTTTTCATCTGTGAATTGGACTGCTGGAAAGATTCAATGAGAAAATGTGGTACATGGAAGTTGTCCTTTCTTTACTTTTCCCATCAGAAAAAAATGAGTTGCATTCATAAAACACATCTTACATAAAAGTTCAGCTCCTAGTGCCGGAGGATTCTAGAGAAGGAAAAAGATCATTGGGAGCTGGGGTGTGATCAGAGAGAGGATGAATGTCAGATTGGTAGAGGAATGAAGGAACGATTTGGGCAGGCAAACTGGGCAATACGGAGAGCAGTATCATAGGAACAAAGGGGAAAACAGATATGCTATATATGAGAATATTCAGAATTGGTAAAGATTTTGAGCATTTTAACCTTGTTGAAGTTATTGAGCTTTTGGTCATAAGCTAACCTTAAAATTAAGTAGCTTCCTCTGCCTGAGTGTCTAATTATGTCTAAATAAATAAATCTGTTATAGCGAGCTGTCTCTTCCACGCTCAGCTATCCTGTGTACTTCACCAGATGCCGATTTCAGGTTTTGTTTGATGTCTGCATTTTTTTCATTTTCAATGTTCCATGACTAGAAATTTCACCTTCTTTTAGGATAATAGCTTTGTGTCTTTTATTAGGTTTCATAGAATTCATTTAAATGTTCATTGACCTAATACTATTTGGGTATTTAATATTATTTATCTGATAATATTATTAAATTAAACTTTCAGTGAGACGACACTACTTGAATATCTTACTGTACATTTCATATCATTTTTCAAAAATAAGATCTATTTTATTTTTCAATAATAAGATCTATTTTAAAGATCTTGAATAATTTATAAAAGCCCTCAGAAATTTGAGTTCATCAGGCTTTTGGTTACATTGATGCACATATGTACAAACTTTTATGGAACATGCTACTTTTTTACTCCTTAAAAGTAAGGGAAATTTTGTAGTCTCTAAAAAAGGCCTGTTAGAATTGATGAAGAATAGATCTTTGTTTTTCGGTTCTTTTGGTTTACCTGATAGAGATAGTTTAAATATCCTATACTAAAAGAGTTCATTTAGCCATCTTTACTCCTAATGGAGGCTAAGTCACATCCAAAATTATTCCGAATTCCTCAAAGGAGCATATATTTTAAATAAATCAGGTTAAATAAGAAATAATTGCCTTGTACAGCACTGAAATTAAAAGAACCGCTTCTATATATATATATTTGTGTGTGTGTGTATATTTACGAATGTGAAAATATGTACTGATATATAAAAATATAAACAAAAATGGTGTAATATCCTTTTAATTCATTTTCTGCTTAAAAATCTTTTAAGTATAGGGACACCTGGGTGGCTCAGTCGGTTGAGCGTCCGACATCGGCTCAGGTCATGATCTCGCGGTCTGTGGGTTCCAGCCCCGTGTCAGGCTCTGTGCTGGCAGCTCAGAGCCTGGAGTCTGCTTCTGATTCTGTGTCTCCCTCTCTCTCTGCCCCTCCCCTGCTCATGCTCTGTCTCTCTCTGTCTCAGAAATAAGTAAACATTAATTTTTTTTTTAATTTGTAAGTATAATATAAAGAAACATGCACATATATTGTAAGTTCAGTAAATCTTCACGAAGTGAATATACCCTGTAACCAGCATTCAGATCAAAAAGCATTTCCACCACACTACAATCCTCACTCCTCCTGACCCTTTCCAGTGATTACCCTACCCCAAGGGTAATCAGTATCATTACTTCTAATAGGACAGATTAATTTTTCCTCCTTTTCTGCAAGAGCATTTTTCTTTAAATAAATGTAGCATTATAGAAGTCTTTAAAATTTATTGTTTATTGTCTTGTATGTTTTATTTTAAATATGTAATTTCATTGCTGTCTTCAGCCTGAAGATAAACTAGTTTTAAATTAATTACCTGTGGCCTAAAAGGGAGGGAAGGAGATTTATAATCTGTGCATATGTGGGTACCTGCACGCACATGCACATACACACACACACACACACACACACACACACACACACACAATAAGATTTTGCCCTATCACAAATTCATCTGACTTAAAGCACTACAATAGCAAGAAAACACTATTTCAATGATTTCTTTTTAACATTTGGAATTACTTAGCATTGAAATGGAGGATTTTCTTTTTAAAAACAATTTTTGTGATACCATGTCACTAATCTTTATTGGAAGTAGTTTTGAAATCTTCCAGAATAGTCAGAAAAAACAATCCAGCTTTTGAATCAGTGTTTATTCTATTTATGAATCAGTGTTATCGTGTCTCTTCCAAGCCTTCTTTAATAAGATACAATTTTTACCTTTAAAATTTGTTTTTAAATATGTGGAATTAACCATAAGGGTCATTTCAATGTGATTTTAACGTAATACTGAAAATCACTACTAGCTCTTCAAACTGCACCACAGTCCTGACTAGGACACTAATGGGAATATGTATTCTTGAACTAAAAGATGTTAGTTTGAAGTGAGCTTGATCTGGTGGGATGGGCTGTGTTCAAAAATTGGTTGATTGTGGAATTCTCAGATACAAATTTTGATTTACCACCACATTTTGTTTTAGTACTGCCATGACTTTACTCTTTAGGATAACATCATGATACAAAGGATTATGATTTGAAGGAAGGTTTGAATACACATTATATTAAAGGAAGACATTACATGTAAAAATGAAACACCCTAGGAAAAATATATATTAGATTAAAAAGGAAAACATAAGAAATTGTCCTATTTATGCGGGCCTTGGTTTTTAGATACATGAAAAGCATCTATGTAGACTATTTTTTGCTTAGTCAAATGAATGTAAAAGTGGAATGAAAAAGTTGAGCTTTCCTGATATATGAAAAATGTTGAGAAAACCACATGTATTTAATAGCTTTGTTTAGAACATAGTTGCAAATGTGTGTTTAATAAATCCCTGCATCTCTAATTTCTTACCTGATGATCTATTTTAATAGAGTCTCAGATTACCCATCTAAAATACACATATGTGAAGAATCACTTATCACCTTTAGTATGCCTGTTTAAGAGAACCTTTATTTTCTGGGCAAGCTATAAAAGCATTAAAACATAAGAGAAAAAATTTTATGAATGAAAAAAGTACAAGAGATATGCATTTAAAAAGAACACAAAATCAAATTATTCAGATGCTGGATAATGGCTTGACTAAATGCCCTCTGCCCGCCCTGCCCCCATCCAATGATCTGCCATGCTATTTGGAATTTGCTTTAAAACAATCCAGTCAGTGTGTCCATTAGGGTAGGGAGAGTAGGTAGGGGTGTTTACAAAAACAGTTTTGCGAATGGGTTAATTAATTATTGAAGCTAGGTGATGGATGGATACATGGAAGTTCATTGTACTATTTTTTCTACTTTTGTGTATGTTGGAAATTTTTCATGATAAAAAGTTTTAAAAATTTGTCCCCCAAAGTACATTTGGAGCTGATATGAATAATTCTTCCATTTTCAATGTGCCATCAGTTACCATTTACATTATGTAGAGGGACAAAGAGGAAAATCTGCTTAGTAAAGGCAAGATTTTTAACATGAAAAAAATGATAGATATTCGCAGAGTCATGGCCTTGTTTATACATCTTTTTCAAGGACAACAGTTTTGGGATTTGTGTTCCAGTCTCAAGGAGACAAAGTATTCTTATCTGATGTGCACTAATAGAAAATTTCATTACTGTCTGTATTTAATGATATTGTACTTTTCATGTTAGGTTGGATATTTGTGATATGTTCCCAGAGTGGGAAATTAGTTCCTTTCCAGTCTGACTAAATCTATTGGTCATTGCACTGTACAAAGAGATGTACTACTTCCTAATTCTTGTTTGGTGTAAGGAAACTCTTAGTATTACATGGTATTATACTATCTAGATGGTCCTATACCTGCCCCAACTTTATATCTTTAAATGTCAGTGTGTGGGTTTGTGTGTGTGTGTGTGTGTCTAATTTTTATCCCAGTATTTTTAGATGCAAATAAGTGAGGTCCTGTTTCATCACCCCTCTCACTTCATCTGGAAGAAATTCTGATTTAGGCAGGTAGGTTTTACTTCACTAAATACCATGATTAAATCTCCTTACCCTAAGCACTGGAATGAATGCTTGGATATGTGTTTTATGTAGGGTACCCCTGAAAATAAATTATGTTGACTCTTCATTTTTCTAAGCTGATGAAAGGATATTGTAAAAAAGCAGATAAACCATGCAGGATTGTTTTTCTCCCAGCACAAGCAGTATCTAAATACCAAAAAGAGAAAGAGATAAAGTAGTAAGAGAAACTTAGATATGAAAGAGCAGTCTTCAGGTTATTTCTGGGGGGGTGGATGAAGATTACATAGTACATCTGTCACTTTGGAATTTAATTTTTTAATCTTATCTATAATTTGGCTTCATTAGTAGTTGGGATGTGTACCCCAAGTTATGTTTGTGTCTTCACTCAGTGCTGTAATGCAAAGAGCTCATATAACTTCTACTGGTAATGACAATGGCATACCTTAGCTTTGAAGCACAGAAATCACATCGAGTTTTGCTATAAACTGCTCAGAAGTAAACTGTTGAACTACGCCCATGGTCCGTAGGTCTGACTACACCTTAGAATCAGGTGGGCATGCTTTATTAAAATACCAGTGTCAGATCTCACCCTAGACTGGTAAAACCACAGTCTCTGTGGAAGTTGGGGGCTGCATGATAATTCTAAAGATCAAACTGAGGTGAGTACATCCTACCCTGGTACTCTCTTCAAATACTCTGGGCAGCTCTGGGAGTGGGGAAACTACAAGTGATCATCCTTCTATCAGACCTACTAAATCTGACTCTTGCCAGGGGTAGGGTGAGAGTTAGGGGTGGTGAGCAGAGCTCTGTGGTTTTTTGTTAATGTTATTTAGTAGTTCTCTGGTGAGTTTTACGATTGGTTATATTTAGATATCACTGATTCAAAGAACCCTATGTTCTTTTAAATCAAAACAAGGTAAATTAGAAAAAAAATACATCTTCTATGGGCATATGCATGATACTTCCCAGGCCTCCAGGACCATAGACCATAAAACCTCAGCACTGTTCCTTGATCTCAGCCTTTTACACTCTTGTCTCTGCTTTCAGAAGGCCCATTTACCAGAGTGCCTGGGTGGCTCAGTCAGTGGAGCGTCTGACTTTGGCTCAGGTCATGATCTTGCGGTTTGTGAGTTCAACCCCATGTCGGGCTTTGTGTTGGCAGCTCAGAGCCTGGAGCCTGCTTCAGATTCTGTCTCCCTCTCTGTGCCCCTCCCATGCTTGCACTCTGTCTCTCTCTGTCTCTCTCAAATAAATAAACATTTTTTAAAAATTAGAAAAAAAAGCCCATTTACCTGCTCCATCTGTTCTCATACACAGCCATGATAGCTGTGTAGTCATGTTAAACAAACCAGACACTTTTTTTTTTTTAATTTTTTTTTTTTCAACGTTTATTTATTTTTGGGACAGAGAGAGACAGAGCATGAACGGGGGAGGGGCAGAGAGAGAGGGAGACACAGAATCGGAAACAGGCTCCAGGCTCCGAGCCATCAGCCCAGAGCCTGACGCGGGGCTCGAACTCACGGACCGCGAGATGGTGACCTGGCTGAAGTCGGACGCTTAACCGACTGCGCCACCCAGGCGCCCCAAACCAGACACTTTTAGAAAACAAGACCCCATGTTTGAAGACAGGTATAAGGAACTGAGGAGAAAGGTTGGGATCCTTTATGTTTTGGGCCTCCATTTATCTGTCATCACGTACACTTCAATTCATTCTCATGAAGTCTTATTCTCTAATATTATCATTAAAAAAAATCTTTTGTTAGTAAATCAAGCTTGAAGGATAAAGTTGGGCCTCTTTAAATATACAAAAGATTTTAGCCTGGTCTTATTCTGAAAGTTGATGTTTGTTATAAAGATAAAATGTTAGATTGGTATTAAGACGGTACTTTACGTCAAGAATCATGTTTCAGACAAATTCTAGAGTCCCAAAGAAGATGAAGACTCATGGGCGCCTGGGTGGCTCAGTTGGTTAAGCGTCTGACTTCGGCTCAGGTCATCTCGTGGTCCATGAGTTCGAGCCCTGCATTGGGCTCTGTGCTGACAACTCAGAGCCTGGAGCCTGCTTCAGATTCTGTGTCTCCCTTGCTCTCTGACCCTCCCCCTGTTCATGCTCTGTCTCTCTCTGTCTCAAAAATAAATAAACGTTAAAAAAAATACAAAAAAAAAAAAAAAAGAAGATGAAGACTCGGTACCATAAGACAGGTTCCTTGGGGGCAGGGACCTTATCTTTCATGTGCATATTTGTGTCCTCCCTTGCTAGCTGCTTGCCAAGTAAGACTAGCATTATCAATATTTATTATATTAAAAATTATCAATAATAGTAGCTAATGTTTATTGAGCTCTTGTTATATGTCAGGTCTATTTTAAGAGTTTCCACATTTGTTAACTTAATCAGTTCTTACAACAACCCTACTAGAGACTTATTATTATTATCCCCAAATTACAGATGAGAAAAGTAAGACACAAAGAAATTCATATCAAAGTTCTGCAGTTTTTTCAGTGATCGAGCTAGAATTCAAATTATAGAGACTAATTCTAGAGTTTGCACCCTGAATCATTACTCACTTGATAATTAATTGTTGAATGAAGAAATGATAATGAAAATCTTTGGTCCCAAACCTAACACAGAACTCTAATAAAAAAAATAATAAATAGGGGCAACTGGATGGCTCAGTCAGTTGAGCATCTGACTCTTGATTTCTGCTTAGGTTATGATCCCACGGTTGTGGGATCGAGCCCCACATCAAGTTCCGTGCTGAGCCTTGAGCCTGCTTGAGATTCCGTCTTTCTCTCTCGTTCTCTTTCCCTTTGCACCTCTCCCCTACTCGTGCTCATGTTCTCTCTCTCTCAAAAAAAAAAGAAAAAAAAAAACATGGAGTGCTCCTTTCATCTAAGAACAAACCAAGCTGGTTTCTGCCCCCAAACACCAATCCTTAGAATTAGTAACCACGTTGAAACAAAAAGGCACGATCATCTGCACCTCTCACTCCTGGGGCAGTAGCTCCAGTTTTGTCTGCCCATGCTGGAGGAAAAGGGATGGTGGGGAAGATGCTGAGTGGAACCTCACAGAAGGATGCTGGAAGAAGGCAACCACCATACTAGGTAAAGAAAAGCTCTTACCTCTTTTGAGAATTTCATCCCTAGAACTTGTTGCTCAATTGCCATGCTAGAATCCAACTTGAGGTCCACACTCTTCCTCCATGGAGAGAAATGTGGAGGAGTTAGGGGAGGAACAGAAAGGAACTTCAAAGCTCCCTCCTGGAGCCCCATAATGATGGCCTTTTTGAGTAAAGATCCATAAACAGTTCCAACAGGGAGATCCTAGTGGAGAAATTAAGTTAATTCAGGGAGTCACATATGTCCTTATATCTTTCTGGAAATATTAGCAACTCCAAATACATCAAATACACCCTTATTTAGATGTTCAGATGAGAACATTCTTTGGGCAAATAGACATGATATGAGGTTAAATAGCCATTAGGGATTATCCTCTTTCTTATTCAGTCTAGTCAAAAGGTGGCTTCTTTGCACAAAATTCTTTCTTTGCCAAATTTCATTGTTTTCTAAGAGAAAATTTAGCTTGGGGTTAAATCCCAGGTGGGTGGTTACCTACATTAGGCTAAATAAAAGATCAGATTATCATGCTCTTTTTTATTAATGAATCATCTTCATTTGTTTTTAATTTTTAACATTTATTTATTATTTTTGAGAGACAGAGAGAGACAGAGCATGAGTGGGAGAGGGCCAGAGAGAGAGAAAGGGAGACAGAATCCAAAGCAGGCTCCAGTCTCCAAGCTGTCAGCACAGAGCCCAACGTGGGGGTTAAACTCACAACTGTGAGATCATGACCTGAACTGAAGTCAGACACCTAACCAACTGAGCCACCCAGGTGCCCCATAATTAATGAATCATTTTTAAACTAATGGATCAAAACATTCAAATGTGCTGTCATAGCTAGATGACTAATTTTATTTTAATCAATTTAATCTAATCAATATTCTCATTTTAAAACTAAATACTCAAATTTGGTCTATTTTCAATAGTCCTGGTTTATTTGTGTTTGATGTATCATTCATATATAGTAAATGATCTTTAACTGTATTGCTCTACTTTTTATAAAATCATTTGTTTGGATTCACAAGAATACCACTCCTAAAACTGAACTACTTAGAAAGAGAACTTTATTTTTAACAGCCTATATATTCAACTCATATCAACTTTTCAGTGCTCTAAAGGTATTGATTGTGCTTATGAAAGCATTAGCACCATGTATGACATCTTCAAAAAAATGATTGAAAAAAATTTTTAATTGCGAAAGCAGAGGAAAAGTGTTTGACCAGTAAGTTCTCAGATTAATCTGTTTCTGCAGCAGAAAAAGTGGTAATGAGTTGAAAGGTGATATCTTGCCAGACTCCTGGATATAGAATTACTTGGTTTCAAACTAATCATGGATTTCAGGATATTGTAGTTGTATTACACACAGGATATATTATGGGGCAGATTGTGAATTTTATGTCATTTGATCCTTATTTTTAAAAACTATTTTTATTTGATAAAAGAAGAAATATATTAAAATTGGCCCTATGCACTAAAGAAAATCTGGTGATACCACTTGTTTGTATTGATGATGTTTAGTTCTTATCATTAGATTTTTTTGTTATCAAGTATATACACACACACACATACACACACATATATATACATACACACACAGAAATTCCAGCAGTATTCTCTTGTAGCCAATATTTATACAAGAGAATCAAATGAATTTAGAAAATAATTCTTTTAATCATCAGCATCAATTTAATTTCACCTAATACATCCACGATGAATTAAACACTGTCAAAGTATTGTCTTTTATCATTAAGGTGGGTATAGACTTAATCATTGCTTGGCCTGACCACAGCTTCTTATTCATTCCCAAGAATGCTCAAAACCCATTTCTCCCTTTTCTCATTCTCACCCATGGTTCAGAGCATCTATTCAACATGTGCTAAATTATGCTAAATTTCTTGGCTTTGAATACCTTTATTGTAAATATTGTTTAAAAACAATAAACAAGATGCCCACTGAAGGCAGGTTTTATTTTCTGGACACACAGTATGCAAAGAGCCTGAGCAGGCATTGAGCCAAGGCACTACTACTGTCTTACTAGAAGTGTGTCTTGAGCTACTGAATTTACATGAGCCTTTTTCCTAATCTGAAAATAAATTCACGACTTTAGGAAGGAGGTCATGAGAGAACTTGTACAAAGCACCACATCTATTAGGTTTGATTCAATAATTGTCCTTATTCTTTTATTTTACATTTTATTTTATTTCATTTCATTTCATTTTTAAGTTTATTTGTTTTGAGAGAAAGGGAGAGAGAGTGAGCATGTGTGTGAGGGAACAGGGGAGAGGCAGAGAGAGAGAAAGAGAGAGAGAGAGAATCCTAAGCACTGCACTGACAGTGCAGAGCCTGATGCTGGGCGCAAAAACACGAGTGAGATCATGACCTGAGCGGAAACCAAGAGTCAGATACTTAACCACCTGAGCCCACCCAGGCACCTTGCTATTATTCTTTTAAAATACAAATTTTGTTTTAACCCTAGCACAGGAGAAATGACCATTATGAATCTAAAGGGTTTTTCTGTGCATGTATTTTTTTTTAATTTTTTTTTCAACGTTTATTTATTTTTGGGACAGAGAGAGACAGAGCACGAACGGGGGAGGGGCAGAGAGAGAGGGAGACACAGAATCGGAAACAGGCTCCAGGCTCTGAGCCATCAGCCCAGAGCCCGATATTTTTTTTTTTTTTTTTAAGAAAAGAGGAGTGTTGGCTAACACATTAAGCAGTAACAGTTGTAAATAGCTGAAAATCTACAGTACTTATGTGTTTTTTGGCTCTTATATATCACTTTAAAATATTTGTTTTCTTAATACCACCTTTTCTGTTTTTAATAATTAAAGACTATAAAGATAAAATATCTAAAATACATGAACTGTAATGTACTTTTAAGTTCCCACTCCTGTGTTTCCCTACGTCTTCTCAAAGGAGCAAATCTTCTCCAGTCACCTTTTTATAAAGCAGTTGATCAAAAATGTGTTAAAGTTTCAATAATCTGACTTTTCATGTCTGAGTTTATTAGTAATTTTCAATTTAGGATATCAATAAATTTGTATAGACTTAAAAATTTTGCTCAGCCAGATCAACATAGTTTCCCCACAATTGATCTTACGAGTAACAAAATTATGACATTTGTTAGATATTTACATCCTCAGATCTGATTCTTGGAATGTATTATTAATTTTTGAGTGACTGATAATTTTTGAAATTGTCATTATATATAGGGCTGCACTGTTGTAAATGTGTCACTCTATTAACTAAAACACTTAGTGTGTTAATATGTAATATGTTTTCTTAGTGAGAATGACTACCAAGTTGTCAAAATAATTCTGATATAATTTGATTTGAAAGACTATTTTACTTAAACTTACATTAAGTGACATGATTAGGTCTGTTTTAAACAGTTTACTGGATTTCAGTATGTATCCTTGTTACATTGAAAAGTATATCAAGATATGATATGGAGACTTGAATTCTTTTGCTATAAATGCAGATACTTATTGCAACATTATTCACATTGCAAAGAAAAGGATAAATATGTATAAATTAGTGTCAAGTTTGTGTTACATTGTTCTAACATTTGAGTAGACTGCTTTTTACGTATGTTTAATCTAATACTTTTCCTTAGCATTAAAAAGTTAATTTGAGAGCATTTACATCTTTTGTGATTTGAGGTTAAACATGCCAACAAAAAAAGTCCCTATTAAAATTAATCATTTTTTTCTGGTTTCCTTATATCACATTAGTTATGGTCGATTTGACAAGGCAAGAAGAGGATTTATCAGTATAAAGAGCATATATCTATATGAGATATTGAAATATTTACTCTAGCTACAGATATATTTTATCTCATATATTTATTATGGTTCCTGTGTAGAGTAGATTTGATACTGATGATTCAGTAGATTATATTTCTAGTCTGAAAAGTAAATTTGTTTCAGCCACATTAGATAATATAACCTTCCAAAGTTGCTAGGTTTCATGTTTTTAAAATGTTTTTATCATGGAAAATTTCAAATGTTAACAAAAGTTTCTACAGAAAACTGTAATGAAAGCCTGTGTATGTAGTACCCAACTTCAGTAGTTGAATAGACAGCTAAACTGGTTCTGTCTGTAGTCTCACCTTCTCTGCTCTCTTCCCGCATACTGAATTAGTTTGAAGCACGTTCAAGAGACATTATGATATGTTTATAATTAGTAATTTGTAGGATATTTCATCATCTAATTTGGGCTGTGTTTAATATTCGGCTCTATTTTGGCTGGCTGCAGACTGATAGATGGTTGACCATTTACCTCTACGTAGTAATTAACATCATGTTATTGTTTTCAGACAAGTGGAAGACATTAAGAGTTCTTTTTGGGATTGGTTGCCATAGTTTAACACCAGATCACTCTGACATGTATAAATCATAATAAAAGTGGAAACAGATATGTGGATATAGATGGCCTGATAAAATGCCTGAAGTTACTTTATGTTTCTCAGCAATATGGCAAAAGTGAGAAAAACAAGAGACCAATTTAAGGAAGTCCATTTATGGCAGCCTGAAAACACACATCACAGGCACAAAGAGAATAGATATCAAACTCTGACAAGCTTTCAGCGGAAAAGCCAGGATGTTCTCTGAGGTAATCCTGGAATAGCTACACAGTCTGCACCACCTCCACTGAACTTTTAGCTTTCTCTTGAGACACTTGGCAACATGCCATATCAGCCTGATGCCAGCAGTACAAGGACTAATCATCCTTAGACGTGGCATGCTCTGAAGGTGCATATAATTCTTTCAAAAACTGAAATAGGATCACAAGACTGAGGCATCTATTTCCAATTAATTTGGTCACAGGAGTTTATCTGTCATCTTTGTTCTGTCACAGCAGTTTGTGGTAAACCTGCTTCACATGGATTATCAAATATTAAGAACAGTGGATTGCAGAATTTTCCCCCCAGTCAATTCCTATTTTGTCACTTCTGGTTTAAAGTAGATGAAACTAGCCATGGGTTTAAAAATGAACTTGACATTTTCAAACTTCCATGAAAAGGAATTGGTCAAACTTCTGGCACGATGACATAGTAGGTTATCGTATATACCATACTAATTCATTCTGATTTTCTCCACAAGGTTAGTATAAAGTTTTTATTCTAGAAAAGTATATGCAACTTTAGCAGCAAAAATACTTTCTTCCTTTTGCCCAGAAATGCATATATGAGAATGGTGTGCATAAAATCCTTATTGCGTGCTAAATAAAATGGATACTAGTTTTGTGAATGGTATCTCTCAATATTTAAATAGCTTATTTACCTTAAAAGCATAACAAATTATTTTCCCCTCTATGGTCATATAATTCCAGTGCAAAACAGGTAGGAATTTGGATGCCATGATAACCGGTTTTTAATTTTTATCTGATTTTGATTCAATTGTTTTAGGCTATTTTGGTCGCAAGAGCAAAGGGAAAGGTCATTAGAAGGATACAGTGTATGTTGTAGCTAGGAGGTAACAGGAACTCATGGTCATCTGGGAACTGAAGTTGTATGGCTGGCTTCTTACACTCTGAAACCAGACCCAGAGTACCTCTGCAGACCTCACCGTATGAGGGACTAGACCTTTGTTAATATTGTCATTCCAACCATATTTACTCATTACTTAATATACTGTGTCTGAGTTTTGTAAAAATGAGACTTAAGAATGGAGCACCTTGGTGGCTTAGTCAGTTAAGCCTCTGACTGTTGATTTGGGCTCAGTCATGATCTCGAGGTTGTGAGATCCAGCCCTGTGTCGGACTCCTTGCTGAGCGTGGAGCCTGCTTGGGAGTCTCTCTCTCTCCCTCTCTCTCTCTCTCTCTGCTCTTCCCCCACTCATGCACTCTCTCTATCTTTCCCTCTCTCTTCCAAAATAAATAAATAAACTTCTTTAAAAAATAAGACTTAAGTATAACTTATATTACAAATTTCTAAAATTAAATAACTTGAAATTTATATGACTTGAAGGGAGATGGAAATGGGACCGTGACTCCTTGAAAGTATTTTAAATATCTAAGCTTGCCCTCATAATAGCTCTAGGAAGTTAATGTCGTTATTCCCAGGTGACTTGTGCAAATTTGATGCAACTAGCTCATGGGGGGGAAGCCGAGAATCAGAAACCTCACGTATACAAACCCCCAAGGCTGTGCGTGCTCACTAGACCACATAGTCTGCCTGTAATGAAATTAATAAGAATTTTCAAAATTGCTAATGTTTGAGGGGCATGATTGGCAACTCCATTTTTCCCCTTTTGGACCTTAATCTTTTTACTTCGAAACAGGTTAAACCAATCCAGAACACCCCTCTGACCTTTTCCCTCATCATGTATTCCTTCTTCCTGTCTCTCCTTCTACTTATGTTATTCTCCATGCTACTCAAACCCTTCTACTTTTCTTTCTGATGAGTCTCAACACTTGCGGGTGTGATACATCCACACAAAAGAACATAGGGAACATGACACCAGGTCAGTTTCCAGTCCTGCCTGGACTCTGCCCTCCTCCCTTGGCTTAACTCTTCTGACATTCCTACTGTTTGAAGACCTACTTTAGAATGGACCTTAGGGGCTGCAGTTTTATCCCCTGGATTTCTGGTAAATGCATCTTTGTTTCGTGGGGAAAGGTTTCCCATGCATCATATTCACCTCTCCCTTTGCCATCTCTGTATTGGTTTTGTTTATGAACTTCATGCATTGTTATTCAAAAGGCAAAGAGGGCTGCCACTGTGCATCCCAGGTACAGGGCGGCCAGGTTTCTTCCAGAGGAAACAGCAGGGCAACAGCCAAGGCTTGGAAAGGAAATGACATCAAAGAGAAGCCATCATGTCTGCTCCTGATGAAGGTGTATTGGACTTTTATGAGTAAAAAGGAGAGAACAGACACTCAGAAGGAGCAAATGAGCCAGGAAAAGGAAGGGAATGCTTCCATAACAACAGAGGTTGCTAATAACAAACAGCCAACTTCCCCAGTTTTCTTCCGAGAGTAGCCTCCTAGGTGTATTCCCCATGGCCCAAAGTGGCTGTGGGCATGGGGGGAGCACTGTGGTCATCTGGGCCAGGAAACATGAAAACCACTCCTTTTGTTCCCTACCATGAGTCTTGATTGTAATGGAAATCCTGCCAGACCCTTAATTATGAAAGTACAACAGGGCATTAATATAATTCATCACCTGTTAGAAGGAGCACTTGTGGGCTATTTACTAGAAATCTATTAAATATGACATGAAGACAGATTGCACTCCATTTCTTAACATGACATTATAATCAGGATATATGCTCGGTAAAATGGTTTATAGAACCCTTGTCTGTGAGTCCTATCAATTAACCTAAAATCTGCATAAATGAAGTGTAGCCAGGCAGCGCCCTGAGCAAATGGATGCATTCTTTCTCTGGTTCTCTGCAGAGGAAAGTTTCATTTTGAAATATCAGTTGTTTTCATAGCAAGTTCATTGCCATGTATTATATTCATCAGTGCACCAAGTGAAAGGATTATAAAACAGAGTACTCACTTCATAGTTGTGTTACTGAATGTTGAAGAATTTGTTTCTGTATGAACCTGGTACATTTCCTTGACATCCTAATATAAAAATCTTTTGTATAGATAAGGTCAATATTGATGGCCTAGTACTGTAATCCTGTAAAGTATGCCCTGATGTACCTTCAAGTACAAATATCCTTTTAAGCTTTTCTGCTTACAAATGAAAGAAAATTCATTTATGTATTATCTGCAGTTAAAGATGAGAATTTTTATTCTCATCTTTATAGCAGTTAAAGATGAGAATCTCTCTGGCTTTAAGTGGAGAGTAAGTATTCTCAAATGTATTTTATTTACCTTTGTGCTCAGGATTCATCCTTGCCTTTTTTTTTTTTCCACCTAAAAATATTATGTGAAACTCTTCTCATTATCCTTATAGTTATGACCCCACTCAGTATTACTCTCAACTTATATTAGAAATGTTAGACAGTAAACAAGCAGCCATGTTTGACATTGTCTTAATCAGGCTTAGTTCAGATCTCTTTGTTCATTTCTCTGATAAGGTCACATGTACATATAGCTTTATCCATAGAGAGGCATTGTGTTTTGGCTGCGATGAAGGGAAGTAGTGGAAGAGGGCAACCAACATGAAATAAAAAGTCATCTAGGCATGGCTGTAGAATAAATATTTGGTTTTACTTACTATGTTTATTCATTGGTTTCTCTCTCCTTCACATGCCAACAAGAATGTCAAGGAGAATATTTTCCTTGTGTTCTGTCCCCTGCCCTGGTGCCATATTGTGTTATGCTTTAAAACAAAAGCTGCCACTGCCGACCCAGATTTCTTTAAAGAGAACACGCTCTCTTCAGGCCAGAATAGAGCAAGTGTTCGTTAGACCAGTGGGACCCTGCAGGCTGAATGGAGGGAGTAGGGGATGACCTTGTTAGTTCTTCTTTCACCAATCCCTGCCCTGACTGAGCAGCTTTCCACCTCTACTCTTTCTGTTATGCTTCTAGCAAGAGTTGCTTTCCTCTGCCTGTGGAGACAGAGAAGAGCTCTAAGCCAGGCTGTGGTCACTCCTTGTAAACATCTTAGGTATATCCATGAGTGGCACAAAGGTGCAGAAACTGTAAAGAAAAAAAAAAACATCGTTATGATGACATTAGGATTCTGGCTAGCGAAACCTTTGGCTATGAATGGGATAATCAGGTCCACAGAACTCATTTTCACCCCCAGGTCTTCTTTTATTTCACCATATGTCCTACGTCTCTACAACATGAACTCCTATGCAAGCCAAGCCAGGCTGCTTCTCACTCTGCCATAAGCATTTTATCCTCAATCCAGTCTCTGTGACCCTGGCCATGCCCCAGATGCCCTCCCTTTTCCCCTCATGACTGTATCTCATCTCCTCTATGAATTATCAGTTCCTTAATGACAGTCAAGCACTTACTCACTTTTGTATCTCTCCCAGAATTTACTACAGGAGATTTTACTAAGGAGACATAGTAAACATCTGTTGAGGTAACAAAATGTTGTGTTATTAAGTAAAATTTCTGGGTAGTTTTAGATCTATAATATCTGTAGAATTAAGGTCAAGGGTTTGTGAGAGCATGAAAACGCATTTACATTTAAAGCTATTCTTAACTATTTTTAAATCTCTTTGTACATCTTCAACATAAGTAAACAGGATATGTTTCTTGAAATCTAAAGGCATGAAAATAATCCTTTCATTGTGTTCTTGTGTATCACATGCATCCAAAATTAATGTTCTCTGAGGGATAGTTCAGGGTTCATGATGAATACTTGTTGAAACAAACAATATAAGTCCTAGTTAGCTGTTAGCCCCAAAATAGAAATGGTCATTATCAATAATCATGTGCCCATAATAGATTCTTACTCTTTTGGAGGAGACCCTGATGTTTGCTGCCTCATTTCCAGAAGGGGCTTGTGAGAGAATCAGTGCCTGGAGTCACAGCTGTCACACTTTGGAGTCTCGGCAAGGCATGCTGGGTTGGAAAACCAGCTTTCCAAAGGGTCAAGGAAGCAGAAACTGATTTCTCACACACCATTACACAGTTTAACTAACATAACAAATGCCAAATAATTGCTGGCACTAATGGGTAGGTGGATGTTTACTTTGTGTGGTTACCATGGATTCTCTTAGCATTGATGGGCCTGCAGTGATTGAGAGGCTGCAAATTTAAGGAAATAGCAATGATATGATTAGTTTGACTCAATAATTTGAAAAGGGTTTATTTATCTGAAAGACGATTAAAACTGTCTTACTATGCTCAACTTGCTTTGATTTAATATATTGTCCTCTCCTATGGGAGTTGTTTCAGTACTTTATAATTCTATTTAATCCAAGTGTGTGTGTGTGTGTGTGTGTGTGTGTGTGTGTGTGTGTGTGTGTGTATAACCTTATTAGATGTATATAAATGTTTTTTGAACTATTGAGTTTACTGATTTATGCATCAAATCTGTTGAGTTCTTAATGTGTGTCATACATTGGAATAACCTTCACATATGTTATCCTGTTTAATTTTATTAGATATAATCATGTCCACTTTACAGATTCGAAAACAGAGGTAGGAGGAGGTTAAGTAACTTGTTAATGATACCACCCTCATAAGTAATAGGCCAAGGGTTTAAACCCCATTGGGTCCCCGAGTCTGTGCCTCAACTCAGTGTGTTCTTCCCTATTCAGCAGCAGCAGCAGCAGCAGCAGCATTACTGGAAACTTGTTAGAAATGCAGATTCTCGGGCCCCACCACAGCCTGAATGAATCCAGAACTCTGGGGGTGGGGCTCAGCAATCTGTAGTTTAACAAGCCCTCCAGGTGATTCTGATGATGCTGAAGTTTGAGAATCATCAAGCTCCACTATTCTCAAAGCATAAGTTCCCAGCCAGGTTTACCAGCCTGCATCTGCCTCAGCTCCACCCCGCCCACCACAAGCCCCCAGCCCATCCTTTAATAACTTGCTATGTTTAATGAATCCAACCGTACAAGGAATATTGCCTAAGTTTATTGAAAGAAGAAACTATGTATAAGGTTTCTCTTGAACAAGTACTTTAATCATTATCTGATGAAAATTAGAAACTTTCTGCCCAAATAGGTTTGTCCAGACACATATGCAGGTTCATGTACAATTTGTTAATCATGTTTCTTTGGAGCCAATCCATGGGATATCCCTGTCACTCAGGTGAAGACTCTCAGGTAGTGGCTATCAAAATTTGTCAAGGTGGAGCACCTGAGTGGCTTGTTCGGTTGAGTGTCTGACTTCGGCTCAGGTCATGATCTCACAGTGAGTTCGAGCCCCACGTCGGGCTCTCTGCTGACAGCTCAGAGCCTGAAGCCTGATTTTGATTCTGTGTGTGTGTGTGTGTCTGCCCCTGCCCCACTTGCACTCTGTCTCTCTCTCCCAAAAATAAACATTAAAAAAAAGAAAGATTTGTCAAGGTAATATCCAAGGCCCACAAATGCCCTTCATAGCAACAATAATACTCAGTTCATCTCTGTTCTTTAGTATTTTTTCTTAAAGAAAAAAAAATCTGACCTGTGACACTTAATTATCTATGTGTGAACTTAAGCACAGCTAACCTTCTCTGAGCCACAGTCTTTTTTTCTCTATAAACTTAGGGGTATAAACTCTCTCTATACTCTCGCTCTCTTCTCTATAAACTGTGGGATCATTGAAAATTTAGCAGTAATAAATTTAAAGCTCCTAGCAATACAGCAGGATACTCTTAAATTGTGTATGTGTGTGTGTGTATTCCTTATCATTTGAAAAATACAGAATATTACAAAGAAAATCAGTGATAACCCCTAAATAAATGATAACGTAGAGATAACCCACTTGCCTCTCATTTCTAAAACTGCATTTGGAATATGCACAGTTTAGTAAATCCCACTTTTACTAAACACTTTATTATGATTCTTTGTCAACCTGCTTAGGAAGAATTATGTCCAATGAATAATTTAGTGTAATATACAAATAGGACTTAATCCCTGCCTGCCTACACCCAGCTATATATTCTTTGTCCTATAATAGTGGCAGGGATGCACATTTTTTACTTTTAAACTTGTACTTAAATAGCAAACACCCTCGAAATTTCCAACCCTCTTCTCCAGCCAATTCCCAGTGATAATGACCTTGGAAAGAGGGAAAAGAGTGGAGGCGAATATGGGCTTAAAATGTCTCTTATTCTTCTATGAGAATACACTCAAAGTACATTCTAGTACTTACAATACCTGCTCCTCTCTCCCCACCGCCACAAGACTAGAATCACTTGTTTTAACTCTAGATATTATAGCTTGAGACCTCAGTTTAAACACTATTTATTTATATTGAAATCTGTTCCATGATCTCTTTTATTGTCTCACCCTTTCTTTCCCTCTAATTGCTTGCTATTACATGAGATGTCTCAAAAAGAGTAAAAAAAAAAGTTTTAAAGCATTTTTAAAAAATGAAATGTGCTCCATTTTCTACTCATAACTTATCTCCTGTATTGTTTCTTTACTGTTGTCTGGAACAAGGTATCCCCAAATAGAGGGAGAGCACAAACTACACAATCACAAGAAATCACGGGCAGACCTGTCCTGCCTCAGACCCTGCCACTAGTGTCACCCCCACCTAGACTCTGAGTTTACACATCGCTGAGACCTGAGAGGAAAAGGGTAGGGTCTTTTTTTCGTCATTTTTATCCAGCATCTAGTACTGAGTAAAATTAATCCAATAACACTTTGTTGACTCACTATTATGAATTTGCTTCAAATAGCCTGAATGATTCAAATATCTTTTTTCCCTGTATTTCAGACATTCTTATATCAACTTCAGTAATTGGTTCGAGGGAAATCTAGCAATGTGAGGAAAAATTGCAGATAGAGAATCTTAGGTTTTTCTGCTTCCTTAATGCCTAAAATATTCTTTATACTTGTAACCAGTGGAGATAAGATAGACTTTTAAAATAAAGTCATGATTCTTCCAAGTGATTGTATATCAACCCTGAGAGAAGTCAGCGTACATCATATATAACATCTGGAGATTTATGATCCCTTGGAGAATGCTAGCAGAAATCTTCCAATCTTCTCAGAATTGTATTTGGGTTTTAAACTTTTTTTTAATATTAGCACCTTTTTATCTGTCTGTAAAAATGATAGCTATTCATAGTCAAGCATTTGAAAACCACAGAAATAGTAGGGGGAAAAATTGCCATCACCAGGAATTCAAACATACAAACATAACCTTTCTAACTTCTGTTGAATTTCCTGCTACCATATCCACATTTGTTGGATGTATCATTAAACAAAGGGCTGGCATAAACTATTATTTATGTTCATTTTGATATTATAAAATGATTTTACAGCATGCCCACTATTGGTATAATTATCTTTCTGTTGGAATATTAAACATTTCCCCTGTGAAGCTTTGTTACCTGTTTTAGGTCAACCATCTTTAAGTTTCTTTTCTGAAAAATCCGCTTTAACTAAAGTAGGAAAATCAGAACAATCTGATTGTTGAGCAAGACTCCTAGCTGAACCTTACAAATGGAATCTTTGATATTATTTATAAGCCTGTTATCTCAAAAACTCTATCATCTGTAATAAAAATGAACTGTCAAATTTACATCTAGATTGATTCAGATTCCATGCATCTTTTATCTTTTGATTTCTAGAATTCTTTGTGTGTTACTGAAGAAAACAGTAAGTTCGTTCTGCATGTTCAGTTCATGAGTCAAATTCTATTAATCCTAATGCCATTACAATTAAAGAAAAACCCACTATAATAAAAAAGTATCCAAATCTCAGGCAATGACACATTTTTTTTTCAAATACTCTTTAATGTAGTAGATTGTGCCCAAGCAAATAAAAAACATGTATCCATTTTTAATCTTGAATACTATATAAAATTTTAAAGCACAAATATCAAATAGTATTTTTGTAAGAATACATTGTAAGCTCATGGGATGTTAGAAATGAAATTATATTTTATGATATTATTTCTTTATATGACATGTTTACTTGACCTTGGACTTAATCCCATTAATTAAACATATTTCAAGAACTGTAATGAAAAACAAGATTACTGAAGGGAAGTAAATTTCCAGAAGTTTTTGTCAAGTCTTCTAAATCGATAGATTTGTGTCACCCATCTTGTCTTGTCCTGGGTGTGCTAATGAGCAGTCAAAGCCAATACATGAAGAAAGGGAAGGAAGAGGAGGAGAAGTATTTGAGCATGTTTATTGGCAATCCATAGCTTATTGACTAGACACTGAATATCTGTGAATTGATTTTATAAAAGAGCATGTTTTAAGAATGAGGATTTTCTTAAGTTCTTTACTCCCAGAACAAAATAATCTTACTGTATTTTTAGGACGCTTGTCTAGAGAAGGCTTTTGATATAAATAAATGATGCATTAACATTATATGCAGACAGAGTGTATATGCCAGCAGAAAACTAAATGGGGGGAAATTGTATGTTTATACAATACAATTCCAAGGTCAGTTCACTCTTTGCTGAATGCACAGCTCAGGTTTTTTTCTTCTTTTTCATATATGTTCCTTTTTCTGTTAACAGAAGATATCCCTTTATCAAACATTCCATAAATCTGATTCTAGTGAGAGAGTTTTTTGTAATTTTCCCTTGACCCATTTCTGTGCAGTTTTGAAAACATCTAACAGCTGCACAAAACAACCTAGTAGCCTAAAATAACAAAATAGCTGAACGTGGAGCTAAAAGAAGTAAGCAAGTAAGGTTCTATATCGCAATCAAATTTCCAGTCAATAGTTATTTTTGATGAACTGACTAAACACTGTTCTTTAAGGACATTGTTGTTAATTGTCTCTAAGTGTATTGTTTATGACTTTTCGAAATGGTTGCGATAGTGACAAAAATGTTGTCTGATGGAAATTTCTCTAGGATCAAATATTTTTTGAGTGGAAATTAAATTTACTTATCTAGGTTAAAATTACCAATGAAGAAAGCCTTTACAACCATTAAGACATAATTGCTTTGCTCTTTTTTGTTTAAATGTGTACAGTATTTGGTTTGAAGTTTAGAAAGTAATGGAATCTTTTTAGTGAATATATTTAATTTTAAAGTTACTTTTCACTAGTTTTTGCCTTTCCGTACAGTTACGCAGTAAATATTTTGTTGAGTCATTCAGCAACTTGATCTCAAGACAGTATGACTATCACAATCACTTAGATTGTTCAGGTGCCTATATTTAGCTTCTTATATTGACTTAAAAATCTTTTTACTTTTTACATTTTAAATAGTGAATTAATTGTTGATTTACTTTTAAGTTCCACAGTGACAATAACCAAAGGAGACCACCATTTTAAAATCTTGGTTATAGGGGTGCCTGGCTCTTGATCCTGGGGTGGTGAGTTCAAGCCCCACGTTGGGCAAAGAGCCTACTTAATAAATAAACAAACAAACAAACCTTGGTTATAATTTTATCTTTTTGTTTTTCGAATGGGAAAGCTACCCAAACTGATATAATTTCCTTCTGTGATGAAATATTAACCTATACAGACTAAAGGAAAGCAATATGATGGAGTAATTATCTATTTGTGATCACCTTTAATTCTACCCAATATACTGCTACCCATTTACCCATTATCATTAAATAAGAAGATTATGTCTAAATAGATCCCATCACAATTAGGTACATATGCTTTTTTTTAAATTAATTTTTTAAAATTTTATTTAGGCTATTACCCTCTAAAGTCCTTATCATAAGCCACAGGGGTCCGTTAGTTGGAGATCTTCAGGATTCAGTCCTGGTGCCTATGTTAGATTCCATTCTGCATTTCATTATTTCTTGGGTGACAGAATGAAAAGCATACTGATTAAGTTTGGAGATTACACTAAGCTAACAGGAGGTTACAAACATTTGGAAAGCTAGAACTAGAATTCGAAATGATCTTAATAAATTATATAAATCACATTTCAAAAAATGGAACAAATTCAAGGTTATATTCTGAGAGAAGAAAGTAAACAATACTATCAGCAGAGGGAGGAAGATTATCCAAGCACAGCAATGACAAGAAAAGGACTGTGAGCTCAAGGTGAGTCAGCAGAGTAGTGCCCAGCCTAAAACAAGATTACAAAGGCCAGCTTTGCTCTGCAAAAGACACGTTTAGGTCCTTCGTGGTCTGGGCTACATAAAATTAAGGTGAGGCACACACAGAATATGCTTCGCTACTCAGAGCCCTAGTTCAGCAAGCTGGTGGGAACAGACACAGAGGGTGTCGCATGTGCTCAGGGCACCTTTGAACAGCTGTTCACAAGGAGAGTTTGGGTGTCAGGATCTCTTCAGACAGCACCCATTCAGAGAGTGCATGTAGACTAAGAGGCACAGGGAGGTGATAAGAGCTGGTTGGCTTTTAGAAAGCATGCTATAAAACTCGTATGATACTGGGATTTGGGGAGTTAGGAAATAATCCTTTGTTATGTTTGGTGTTGTATGAGCTTTTATTAAACTATTTTGTCGTCTTTGAAAAAGAACTGTGAAAATTGGGAAAGGTCTGTAGAAGAACAATAGAAATGCTTAATGGGATGTAAAATAGGTCATGTGGGGAAAGATTAAAGGAGTTCCGTTGCTTAGCCAGGAAAATAGAAAGCTAAGAGATGACTTAATAACTGTCTTATAGTATACAGAGGTTTATAATAAGAATGCTGACCAGTTCTCCATCGTTACAGAATAAAGAACAAAAGAAAATTAGTTTAAAGTAGCAAGGGAGAGCTTGCTTTTACATTGGTAGGGATTTCTTGATTATAAAATATCATTAAGCATTGTCTAAGGCTACCAAGAGACATAATACAATCTTTGAAGGTGTTTAAAATGGAATAAGCCTTCCTGGCTGGAAAGCTTTACAGTTAACCTGCTTGATGGGGGAACTGAGGCAGACCCCTCTTGAGGAATTTAACTGTTCTCTCGTGGTTATAAAATGTCGTAGTCCTCTTCCTTTCTTATGCATCTATAAAGACAAATTCACAATATTAATATTAAGACTTTATTTGACACATTCAAGAAATGGCTTTGCTTCCCATTTTCTTGTCTCTAAACAAGTATGCTTCTCGTTTTCTGTTTTCTGTCATTTATTCAACAGTGTCTATTGAGTGCCTGTTCTGTGGAAAGCACTATGCTCAAGGCTGTGAGTAATACAAATAACTGGACATTCCTTTATTCTTCCTTCACAAACATCTTCTGGGCACCTCCCCTGCGCTAGACACTATGCTACATGCTCAGAATCCAAACACATGTGCAAAGACAGCTCTAAAGAGCTCACAGTGCGGTGAATGAGAATAATAAGTAAACAGAGTTGCAGTGTGATGCGATGAGGCCTGTGCCAAAGGAGTGAGCAGGCAGCTTTGAAACACATGGCACAGAGTGGGTGCATCTAATACAGATTGAGGTGGTTGTGGAAGTTGGGAAGGTTGTGCTGGAGGACACGACATCTGATCTGAATCGAGGTGCGATGGGAGGGGAGCCCTGTGTGCTTTAAAATTCCAAGAGGACTACCCTATGTGAACTGATTGTTTCTCCTTAGCAAGACACATAAAAACATTTGTTTCATTTTATCAACTAAAATGATATTGATTCTGCCCTCTGCCCTTTCTTTGGTCTGGAATAAAACAATGAATCTGATTTACAGTCAGTTCTGTTTTAAGGTGACATGCATGTTTCTAGATTCATCATGCTGCACAGAACATTATAGCTTAGGGTTAGGAAAGGGGGTTAGGGACAAACATGAAAAAACTTCATCAGAGATGTACAAACAGATAGGAAGCTAATAAAAAATGGCAGCGCAGTTTTACACATGTTAGTTAAGGAATACATACTAATACTACTAGTGCTACTTAGATACTATAATAAATATGGCAGTGTCCCATGAAAAAGACCTGGAGTTTACTTGTGGAAGTCAGAGTCAGAGGGTAAAGTCGTGGAAGGGGATAATCTAAAATCTGATGGGAGGGGCGCCTGGGTGGCGCAGTCGGTTAAGCGTCCGACTTCAGCCAGGTCACGATCTCGCGGTCCGTGAGTTTGAGCCCCGCGTCAGGCTCTGGGCTGATGGCTCAGAGCCTGGAGCCTGTTTCCGATTCTGTGTCTCTCTCTCTCTCTCTCTCTGCCCCTCCCCCGTTCATGCTCTGTCTCTCTCTGTCCCAAAAATAAATAAACGTTGAAAAAAAAAAATTAAAAAAAAAAAATAAAATCTGATGGGAAGTTGTGACAGCAGATGGGCATGAATGTGGCTCATTACTGCGTCACAACACAGGAAGTGAAATGAGAAGTTCGAGATGTGTGCTTATGTGTGATTTGTAAATTTCTCCACAGTTCAGTTCAGCTGGGTGCAGTTTTCTGTGCTCACCTAGCATTTCTCACCAAGAACTCCGCATAAGCAAATGCAAAATTCACATTATGCTCAGAGTGTTCCCTAATATACCAGTCCTCTTGGAACAGATTTTTTATTTTAAAATGAGCGTTATTGCGAACGGACGGTATATGGTTGCAGATTAAGTTCATAATTTTTTTATTATATCTCCTGAAATTTCAAGTATCATTTATTTAGATTCTACTGGGAATATCAGCATTCCTCATAAATTTTGTTTTCTGCTCAATTAATGCTAATACAGAGACTTCCGTTTCTTCCCCAAACAACATTTCCTCTAGGCTTCTGTAACAGGGGAGCATCCACAGGGAACTTGGAAAAACAGGTGAAGGCCATGCGAGTACAAATAGTGTCTTGCAGTCTGAGCCCCCATGTTTGCAACAACCGCTGGGGAGATGCAATAACAAGGACAGGAGGTCTTTTCTTTCATTCTGGTAAGGTAAATGGCCAAAACTGCAAAGGAAAGATCTCAGGACACTGGGGTTTTGACCAAAGATCAGTCTCCACTACCAGGCATGCAGAGACAGTGATGCATATAGGGATCCAAGTGCTTCATTTTCATAGGGAGCCAGTAGGTCCAAAGAACTGGCCTTTACTTTCTGCTTTCTGCTTTCTAGAGTGGACTTAGATTCAGGCCTAGGGGGAGAGGAAAATCCCACTGGAGGAAGTTATAGTTAATGGGCAGTGGAGGTAGCATCTGGGAAGGTGGGTCAGGCAGTGTCCCTCAGTGGGCCCCTGTCTCCTTTTGAAGTATTCCCCCTCCCCATAAAAAATATTAACAGAATGCTTTTCACCTATGCATGTGGTGGTTTTTTTTTTTTTTTTTTTCCACCTAATTCAAGTAGTTCCTGAAAGAAAAGCAGCTCTGTTATGCTATCCAAGGTGGGGGAGAAAAGACCATTTTGGACTTGGATTTGGTAGTGGAGAGAGTCATCACAGGCACTTCATAGTGTTCTTGATGTAGTCAGAGTCCTCTTGGTCATGCTTAGCCCCCCATTTGCAGGCCTAGAGAGAAGGAAGATTCCATCTGCCCACCCCTCACTCCCAGGTTAAACAGCTCCTGCATAAAAATTGGGAGCTGAAGGGTTAAATTACACCAGATGATAAAATCCTTACATGGCCTCAAGCAAACATTCAGCTGACAAAAATGTTATTGTATGTTCTCTCTTGAAAGCTTTAAGATATGCTTGGGTTAATTAGATTTCCAAATATGCAAATATGCCCTAGTGAGGTTTTTCTGAAATGCACCATTTTAAAATTATGTAGCATGGCATTAGTGTTCAAAATACTGAATTGTAAGACTTAGCCTGAATAGCTTACTAACATATCATATAAATTCATAATTGATCAAACCCATTTATTCCCCACTGTCCACATTATACTGTTCAAATTGGGTTAGAAAGTTTTATGGAAATTAGGTTCTCTAGCATGCTTTGGGGAAGATCAAGGAGTAGTTTAAATTACAGCGGTAGTTCTTCAAAAAATGCCAATTCACTTGTCTGATATCAGTGTTTCCAGTGTGCTCAGGTTAGGGAACATGATACTTCTATAGCCCTGAGACTGGATCACCTGAAGGAAATTAGAACACAAACTTTGATCTTAAAGGAAAAAAGTGTTTCAGCAAGGGCATCTGAAATGATTTCATTTTGTTGACCTGCTTGTGCCAGTAAATAACTGTACGATTTTGACTTCTGAGTCATTTATGTTTTGAAATACTAGATTTTCCTTTAGGAACGTCATTCATTCAGGTGTTCTATAGACATAGTTTTCTGGTTAACTGAAATGTTAGTTCTGTGTTAGTTAAAAATAATATTTCCTGGAAACCTTTATAAAATGGGTCATAGCCTTCAATGCTTTATTAAATAATGCCTGCTGAAGCCTACTAAACACAAGCCAGTAATTTCTGGATAGCTCAGGTATGCTATGCCCATAGGCCCCAGTGAGTTATGGGAAGCTGTTTATCCACACTTTTAATGAGCTAGATTCTACCGTCAACAAACTTTTCTTTAAAGAGCCAGATATTAATGTTTTAAGTTTTGCAGGCCATGTGGTGTCTGTTACTGCTACTCAGCTCTGGCACTGCCCTGTGAAAGCAGCTATAGAAAATATACAGTGAATGAACATAGCTGATTTCTGTTAAAACTTTGTCACTGAACAAAAGCAGCAGTTGAATTTGGCCTGCAGGCTGTGGTTTGACAACCTCAGACCTCAGCCACCATCTTTCTTGAATCATTTTTTAGAAGTTCATCATGGTCATTTGTCTGTGTTTTTGATGTTCTTGTGTTCCTTCTTTTGGCAATATCTCATCTCTTTCTGTTTATTGCTGTTGATGTGCTTTGGTGTACAAGGAGAAAAAAACTGACTTGTTAGAATTGTACCTAGAATAAGAGTCACTGGACTCCCAAGGGAGGGGCCCTAGGCTTTCTAGTAGGGAAAGCACACAGTGCATTTACTTTGGCTTTTCTTCTCCATGCTTGCTCAGAGGCCATTTTTATTTATTTCTAGATTCTTGACCAAATTGTTAATGTGTAAAATAAGTTTTGTGTTAAAATAATTTTGTTGTGGTTCAATGGGCTTTTATAACTCTACATCAAATTCACTTAAAAGTTGGTTGAATGGGTTTTTATAAGTAGACATCAAATTCGCTTAAAAGTAACAACAAATTTTTCAACTACATTTTCATGGGCATAGTTTAGTGTGTCTCGTCCGGTGTTTTCCATATTTATGACTAGTTATCAAGAGTAACAGATGTGTCTACTCAAAAAGAAGAGACTAAATTGCCTTTCAAACAAGAAGAAATTGCCCTGCCCTCACCATGATCAGTCTACTGTAATATTTTGTGCTTACTCTAGGTTTACTTTATTCATGTAACCAAACTTTGTTTTTGAGTTATTGGGAACTTTTCAGCCTGCACACAGAACTGAGTTGTTGAAAACCCTCGATCTGGGTTCAAATCGTAGCTCTATCGCCTATAGCTATGTGATGTAAGGCAAGTTGATTAACTTTCCTGAGCCTCAGCTCCTTCATCTATAAAATCTATAAAATAGGTACAGGGATACCTACCTGAGAGCATAGTTGTTCCATTTCTTTGATGTTTTTGTCTTTATTAATCCTCCTCTTTTTCTTCCTTCCCTCCAGTGACACTCAAATCAACCATAGGTTTAACTCTTGACGTGTCATTTTAGTTACACTATCCTAGCAAGGCTCTTTTTTCTTTCCAGTTCATCAGTGAAGGAGGTAATACCTGAGATTAAAATAATTTCTCTCACTTTAAAATAGGTGGTCACAGTGATACCTGCCATACAGGGAGTGAGGATTTGTAACATAAAAAGCCACATCATGATACAGAAAATGTTATTTTATCATTTTTGCTTTTATATTATTAGATAATCTAGGTCTTACCTACATCTACTTCGGGGTGCATGCTCAGCAAAATATTGAAAAGTTTGTATTACACAGGTCCTAAAATAAAGTCTGCCAGCTCAAGGAGAAGGTGATAAGTTTAACTGTCGACATTGGTCTAGTTCTTCCATGATTGCACTTCCAGGAATTTCTAGAGATTTAATTCTATTATTTAATTTTCTAGTTAATTTCCTAAGCATCAACTGTCCAACAATTATGTCTTTGATCTCCATGGTATACACAATTTAAAACTGTGCCAAAAAAAAAATCTAAACTCACAGGGACCCCAATAATGACATGAATGGTATAGTTGATGGAAACAGCCCTGGTGGGTAATTAGGCAAATCATCAGTACCCAGAGCAAGTTGCTCAACTCCAGGCAAGAGTTGTTCCATCTTTAAAATAAAGAGGACTTTTAGGTTTTACGATGACAGAATAAAAACATTTCTGTACCCTACTCTTGAAAATCACCCCAAAGCTAGAAAAAAAAAAGAAGCACACACATAAAGTTCAATTGTGGTTAAAGTAGTAGGAGCTCACCCTAGCCCAAGAATGCAGTTGTGAAGCTAGAAATAAATGGAAGAATGAGAAATGATTGGGATAATGAAAAATCTTTGGGAGGAGATATTGGTGATGGTTGCATAATAATTTAATCGTTGCCATTGAATTGTGCATTTAAAATAGGTAAAATGGCAAGTTTTTAATATATATTTTACCACAATAAATATTTTAAAAAATAAGTTATTTACTAGAGAGAATTTACTGGAGAGGACAAACAAAAACACTTACAAATTGAAAGTACCAAAGAACAGCTAGCCAATCTGCTTCTCAGAAAGGGCTCAGAAATTTCTAGTAATAGAAGGTGAGGGTACTGAAAACGGATTGCTTGAAAAGGTATACAAGTTGCAGCTAGAGCTCCTGATCTTCCTTTCCCCCACATCTCCTCTGTGCCTAGTCAGATGACCTGGCCACTTCTATCCAGGCAGGAGATTAAGCTGTCAGGGAGACTGAATCAGAGAGTCTCAGGCCTCAGAGACTTCAGGGACTGAAGACCATGAGGGACCACATTGAAAACACAAGTGGAAGTCTACTACTAAATATGAGGTCTTCTTCCAGATGAGCCCCAGAATACGGATAGTCAGGGGTTATCCCTGTGAGCTATCTCACTAGAGAAGTCCTAGCTGATTGAAAACTATGGAGGTCAGTTGGCTCCATAGCTCAGGGGTTAGAGCACGGGTCTTGTAAAACCATGGAGGTGAAGAGCCAAAGCAATGACTGAAAGAGTTGATAGTCATTTCCTTTGGAGAGGAGGAGAAGAGGAGATGGGATAAATATCCCTAAGGGTATTTTTTTTCTTTTTTTTATTGGCATGTACTTAACATACAGTGTTACATTAGTTTCAGGTATACAATATAATGATTCACTAATTCCATGCATTATTCAGGGCTCATCGTGATCAATGTACTCTTGATCCCCTTTATCTTTTTTACCCCCCCCCCCCCCACCTTCCCTCTGTGTCAACCACCAGTTAGTTTTCTGTATTTAAGCATCTGGGGTTTTTTTGTTTCTCTTTAGTCACTCTTAAGTTTTTAACAGACCTTTTACTTGATTTCCAAACTATATGCATGTAATACTTCAGTTTTTTAGATGATTAAAATAAATTTAAAAGACATAAAACAAGGGACAATTTCTAAGAGCACATCTTGCTTTTATTTGTTTCGGTCATACTCAGGCACGATGTCCTTGACTACTCTTTCTAGATTCTTCACTTTTTTCTGCAAGGAAAAGAAATTCACCAAAATAGCCATTTCTAAGGAGTGCTAATTGGTGTCATCATATTTTATGTGTAGTGTGTGTTTCTACTTAGATACATTATTTTTCCCTCTGGTAATTTTGTGTCTGTGCACTAGACTATATCTACTTCAAGATCACTAATTTGGTCCTAATTCAGAATGTCTAATAGTATCATCAGAGTTGGGCTTAGTTTCATTTATAATTTTTTCTGAGGAAACCATTTACTAAGTAACGGAATAGGGCATGTTTAAAAACATATTTGGGGGAGGAACATCCTATCTACTATCCAGCCGCTTTGAATTTGCATAGAAAATGTATGCTAATTTCAGAGGGTCTTATCTATACCTTAGAGAAGATCTGGGATTTTTTATTTTGCAGTATCTTATTTCCATATAGAGCTATCTCATTGCCCTACTCACTAATAGGCTTATATTTTAATTCGTTTTTATGAATCTAAACAAATGAGTTGAGTTTAGTAGACATTGTTATAATAGGTATTTTTCAGCAGACTACTGCAGTTGATTTATGCAGTTCTTTATGTTTGCTCCCATGAAAAGACCATTTTCATCTTTTGTTTTTATTTTCCAAACATACAAGGGTCACTAAACCTCTTTAGAAATTGCTTTTGAATAGTCATTCTTTGTTTGGAAAAACTACAGTATATTCCTTAAGTGAAATTCAATCAACTACTTTTATGGTAACTGGGCTTAAAAGACATCAGTGAAAATACCCACACAAGCTCTTAAGATCAAGGCATTTGTTTTAGCTGACTTTAGTATGTACTTATCCATTGTGCATCAAATAATGAGCAAAATAGCCAGACTTCTAATAAGCAAGTACAATATAGACAAAAGAAGAACACTGATTTAAGGTCCTAGTGTCAAATGCGGTAAAACACTCTGTTTATAGCAGGTCAGGCTTGGGTTTACAATTAGCACTAATTACTGAGAAAAAAATCAAAACCTCAGCTTTAAGGAAGGACACTTTTCACTGCAAGATCAAAGGCAGTCTCTGCAGAATAGGGAAGCCTCTACCACTTAATTGCACTGAAGTGCTAATTGGATTGTAAGGAACTTTCATGAGTTCCTCCAATTAGCCAGCCATCTCTGACGAAATCCGAAAAGAAGAGATTATGAGTTCTTAGAGCTTTTGTCTATGTGGTTGCCATTTGTATACCTGAGTGAATGTAGCCTTGCCTTCTTTTTATGCAAATCGAGGTCTTGGGGGTCTCAGTTATTAGCTTCCTATAAATAGCCTTGAAGGTAAAGCTATCTGTGCTAATGATAATGGAACAACATTTAATGGAACTATCATTTTTACTAAGATACTTCATTTAAATTATGAGAGTTGGGGGTAGCTTCTTGGCTCAGGATTGTCATCGTGCAGTTAGGATCCAGTTAGGATATTGGTATTACATTTGATATTTGTATTACATTTAAGTACTCTTCATTTTGGGTAATTTTATGAAAGGAATAGATAATAAATAACTTCACAGTGTTTATTCTCCAAGTAATAATTTTTATCCCTGAGAATTATTCATGGCTCTAATTGTGCTTTGCCCATGCAACTGCCTCCCCTGTGATTTTTATTGTTGTTGTTTGATCATATAAGGCGGCAGCAAATCTGCCAGCTCATATGACAAAGTGATCTCTTTGGGCAAAATTATCCATTTGGATAAAGAAAATGGGAACCTTTGCCTGATGCCAGGTTGTCCCTACACAAAGTGAAATAAAAAATTGTCAGCTGTGTGGTAAGTTCACCTGTGTGTGTTAGACTGGGACTATAATAAATCTTAAAAAGCTCTTACTGACATAAAAGCTATTCTACTTTATTCATATTCCTCAAACTTTGTTTATTTGGACATTTGCCTAGGTGATAAGTGTGCTAGGTCTCTTTTGTACCAGCAAAGGAAATCAAACTTAAGCATTTACTCAGAATTTTTAGATGTTATAAATTATCTGATGATTAACCTCATTAACTAGAAAAGAATCTACTTACACAGTTTACTTTCTGTTACCTAAACCCTAGGGTGAGTTTCTGAATAATAAAATTGTTTACTTGCCTCTGCAAAATTTGAGCACAGTTCTTCCTCAACTGCAGTAGGGTTATGTCTCAGTAAACCTATTCTAAGATGAAAATACCATAAGTCAAAAATACATGTACTTTTTTTAGGTTTCTATTTATTTTGGGAGAGAGAGAGCCTGGGGGAGAGGCAGAGAAAGAGAGAGAGAGAGAGAGAGAGAGAGAGAGAGAATTTCAAGCAGGCCCTACACTGTCAGTGTAGAGCCCCATGTAGGGCTTGAACCCACAAACTGTGAGATCATGAACTGAGCCCAGGTCAAGAGTTCGATGCTCAACTGACTGATCCACCCAGGCGCCCCAGCTGAAAATATATTTAATACACCTAACCTACTGAACATCATAGCTTGGCCTAGCCTTCCTTAAATGTGTTCAGAACACTTATATTAGCTTACAGTTGGATAAAATCATCTAAGACATAGTCTGTTTTGTAAGAAAGTGTTGAATGTCTTGCATAGTTTATTGAATACTGTACCGAAAATGAAAAGCAGAATGGCCGTATGAATGCAGAGTGGTTATAAGTCTATGGGTTGTTTATCCTCGTGATCACGTGACTGGGAGCTGTGGCCGCCACTGCCCACCATCAGAAGAGTATTTACCACCCATCACTGGCCCAGGAAAAGATCACAATTCAAAATTCGAAGTACAGTTTCTACTGAGTATGTATTGCTTTTGAACTGTTGTAAAGTTGAAAAATCCTAAATTGAACAGTTGTTAAGTTGGGGACTGTCTGTATGCTAACAGTGGCAGAACAACTGACTGTCACAGAGAAGTAACATGATTTTCTGTGCTCCCAGAGTTAAATGTGTTTCATGCTCAGTTTTTGTACTTTATAATGAATGGAGGGCTTATGGTAATAATGGCACCACTATGTATATCGTTGATTTTATTAGGCATTTTGTATACTTTATCCCTCTTAGAATAACACTCAAAGAAAAAGAAGTGCTATCTTCACTTTCTAGGTAAAGAAAACTAAAGTTTGGAAAGGTTCAGTAACACAGCTGTTAAGTAACACAGCAACTGACTAGAGAAGTCAGGATTAAAATCCAGTTTTTTCTGACTTCAAAGCCTTTGCTCCCAGTTCATTGAAATTAATGGCAAAATGGCAAAAAGATCCTTTCTCTTATGTTTAGTCTTAGCACCTTGTATATTTCTTATATAGGACTTACAGTTTACATCTATATGTTGTTTTGTTTAATTTCTCATTCCACATTTTAGAAATAATGTACTATGTCTGCCTTATTCATCAGTGCCTAAAAACTTGTCTGGCCCATAGTAGGCCCTCAATGAAAAGGTGGATGGGTGTACCAGTACCTAAGCCATAGGCTTCTAACCTGAAGTTAATGCTTTAAGTATTCTGGTAAAGTCCTGGAATTTATAAAATATTTGTAGTTTAATAAAAGATCAGGGTTCTGGAATCCTACAAATATTAAGAAGAAAATATTCATTAAAGAATGAATGGATTTCATTAAAGAATCAATGAATTTCATTAAAGAATGTATGATTTTCTCTCCCAAATAATATATATATATATATATATATATATTTCCCTATCATGAACAGATACTTGCTGTTACAAATTTAAAAACCACCCTAAAGGAGGATGGATTTTGTACTATGAATTATTCAGATAGCTTTTTAGAACTAGATTATTGGGTGGCATGCATTGTTTAAAATAACTGTCTTTTTTTTTAAATTTTTTATTGTTTATTTTTGAGAAAGATAGAGTACAAGTGGGGGAGGGGCAGAGAAAGAAGGAGACACAGAATCTGAAGCAGTCTCCAGGATCTGAGCTGTCAGCACAGAGCCTGACACGGGGCTCGAACCCATGAGCCATGACATCATGACTTGAGCCCAAGTCAGACACTTAATCAACCGAGTCACCTAGCGCCCCAACTGTCTTCTTTATGAAATTTTATTCTTTTGCCAAATTCAGACATTATCTACAGAGGGCCTATATGGACCTTGAAATTAATGAAGTCATTAAAAAATTTTATCAGCTATGTAAATTTATTGATAACCACTAATCTTTTCTAATTTACGAAGAAAATAATTAGCTTATGGTTAGACGCATTTAAAAAAAAAATAAAATGAGAAGTTGTTCATTAAAAAAAACCTGATACATGCTCAGTTATTAGTTTCAAAGAACCTGGCTCATAGATAACTTTTAAAGTGCATTTAAGAGTATGAGAAACAGGCATTTGAGATGCAAGGTGATAGCAATAACTTTTACATGATGATCTTCGAATTTTGCTTGTAAATGATTTTTGTTATCCTAAAAGTATATATTCCTTATCTGTAAAATGGGAATAATACCAGTATCAAAAAGCATGTGTGGTATGTTGTGTAGAGGGCCTGCTGGAGTAAATGGTCAATAATTGGTAGCTATTTATACAGTGGACTGTTTATAGTCACAGTGAAGGCATGGGTTATTAACTAATGTTGTTAATGCTGATTTACAGTATATAAAAAGTTTTGTACTGTAAATCCTAACTTACGTAATGTATATTTTATATATTGTACATCACATATAATATATACAGTAGTTTCCCCTCATCTGCAGTTTCACTTTCTATGGTTTCAATTCCTACGGTCAGCCATTGTCCAGGAGCATATGGCCTTCCTCTGATGTATCATCAGAAGGTCAGTAATAATGTCCTACATCACAATGCCTGCATCATTCACCTCAATCCATCCCGTCACGTAGGCATCTTATCATCTCACATCATCACGAAAAGAAGGGCGAATATAGGACAATAAGATTTTTTCAGAGAGAGAGACCACATTCACATAATTTTTATTATCGTATGTTGTTATAATTTTTCTATTTTATTTTTAGTTATTGTTGATCTCTTACTGTACTTAATTTCTAAATTAAACTTTATTATAGGTATGTAGGTATAGGGAAAACATAGTGTATTTAGGATTGGGTACTATCCTTGGTTTCAAGCATCCACTGGGGGGTCTTGGAACATATCCCCCACAGAAAAGGGGGGACCCTACTATACATAACTTTATATATTTTTTAATTTTTTTGTAAAATATGCAAAACAAAAAATTTGCTATTTTAGTCATTTTTAAGTGTACAATTCATTGACATTAAGTATATTCACAGTGTTGTGCAGCCAACATCATCATCCATTTAAAGAACTTTCCAAACAGAAACAGTGTAAATATTTTATTTTTAAAGACTTAGACAACAAAAAATGCATTTAACAGATCTGTGGTGAAAATTTATTGAGTTCGCCCTTTTCATTCCAAGGGCATTTCACTCTTTTCTAAGTCACATTTACCATAAGGAATTAATGAATAAAAGTTATCATTATAAAAATCTTGATCTTCTCTTCCCCAGACTCCCCAGAACCGATCCCCGATCCTTTGCTCCCTCCCACCTAACCCCACATACATAAACCCCAACCCATGATTACTTGAAGTTAAAAAGTTTAGCTGAGAAATCAGTGCAACTGAGATAGTCTCCCATCTCTAAATGAAAGCATTCTCAAACCAGGTGTCTTTCAAGAAATACATATTTACCAAGAAAAACATTTTCTATTAGTTCTGTTTAATCCACATTGTTCCAGGTTTTGATTTTGTTTGAACCATGAGTCTGAATCACCTATGACTATTTCCACTGTCTTTGCTCCACCCTCTTGGTGCCCATTCCCTACCGCATTACCTTGGTTCATCTGAAATTGACTGCACTCGAGTGTCCTATGTCTATGCTTCTTGTACGTATTGCCTATTTCACCTTATGTGTCCCTCCCTGGCTTGGACTCCACTTCTTTGCAGACAGGCTCGTTCTTACTAGCACTTTGTGCTAAGCTCAGACTTCACCTTTTCAAGGAAACCTTCTCTGGCACTCAGCCTACCTGCATCTCCTCTGCACACCCATAACTTCCTATTTTTATACTGTGGTATGGAGCCTGCATCCCACTCTTGTGAGAATTAAAACTTACCATCCTTCTTTCCCTCTACATTGGGAACTCCCTAAAGCTTGGGATTGTGACTTCAAACATTTGTATTCCTCTATCCTGGCACAGTACATGGCACAGAGGAAGCAGTCAGTAAATAGTTACTGAATGTTACCATATTAGAATGTTTCCAATTGTAGCCAACCTGTCAGACCCAAAAACAATGGGTTGCTATATTTTCAGTCTATCAGAAACCTTTGGGGGTTACTCTAAAGAAGAAAGTTGATGAATGAGCAACTATGCATGTCAGGAGACTTAGGACAAGCTGAATCCCAGAACCATGGATAAATGAGCAAGCTCCAGCCCACATGAAAATCAATGTATTCAGAGGAGCAAAAATAAAAAGGAATTGAAAACCAACAGGAACCACAAAATTCTCCAAATTTGCCTTCTACCCATATCATTCCTGTTCTTGATTAATCTGAATATCAGTTTCCACAACAGAATAAGGCCCTGGGACTTGTGTGTAACGTGAAAAGGAAGGTACACAGATTAATTTTAGTCATTGAGAACAGATCTACTGAAACATTCCCTGCAGTAAGTATGGATTTTATTACAAAGTGCTGAATAAACCTCCCAGAGCTTTTCTTGCTTTTGTGATACCATGTTAGTTCCAGAGACAAAAAAAAAAAAAAAAAAAAAAAAAAAAGAAAAGAAAAGGAAAGAAAAACCCACAGTATAAAAGAAACAGGGAACTAAGAGGCCGTTTCTAGCCGCAACCTTAGCAAACCACTTTAAGCTCTATTCTGCTTCAATCAAGACCACATTGGAAGGGACCTGAAACTGTTTTTAGTAATAAACAGCAGACATAGTTCCCATGTTATAAGTTCACATAACTTTGTACGTTGGGGATATAAACATTTTGGCATAATAAAAGCTACTGATATTAAAATATACCATAAGATGGAGTGATTAACATGCTTTTTACAGTGTGAGTGTTGAAATGTACCAAGCAAATAAGCTAGTGAATTTGATGAGTGAATGAAAGGAGATATAAGGGTATTGATTAGACCCATGTGAAAGGCAGGTGAGACACATCACAAAATGTATACAGAAATAAAATTTATCTTGATACTAAAGATGTGCCTGTGTGCGTATATGTGCTTGTATGTGTGATTATATAGCGGCCCCGTATATTAAATAATGATCACGGCTCAAAACGCTTTAATTTCTTGTGTAACTGAATAAAAGTAAGTTGAAAATACATGAGGTTCTTCTAAATTATTCCTGAACATTCTTCTTTATATGAAGTGGTTTTTGTACTCTGCTAAACCCAGGGTTCTGTGATTGATAATTTCAACCATCAGCGTCCCAAACTTAGGTTAATAACCGGCCCTGAATGCAGAGGGCCCCCACCTATGAGGAGAACAATCCTATGGCTCAAGCACTCATCAGAAACATCATGGGGTATTGTGCATGTAAGAGAAGGCCCTTTGATGTAAGCACCAAGGCTGTTACCATGGAGACCACATGATTCAAGTCACTTCCTGATGCTAAAGCACCTGATCTTCGTGTCTCCACTAATTTCCACAGAACCTTGACCATACCTGACATTTTAAACTATAATATGACAGAATTTATTTTAAGAAAATGTGTGATTACCCATCATTCATAAAACTGAAGATGCAAAATTTTGAAAGATGTACAATAACCCCTATAAAATTTAGAACTTGATACAATTTTTCCTTCACTTTCTATGTCTTAGCTTTAGGACAAGATTATTTTACATGTAATTTTGAAAGCTATCCGTTTAATTTAGATACCTCTGAGAAAGCAGAGGTCTGTCCAATGTAAGGAGAGTGGTTCATGGGTGTTAGCTGGCAGCCACATTAAGTGGGAAGAGACCAGGACTAGAGGAAGAGCCTATTTTTCAGGGGTATGCCAGGAGCACGCACAGGAGTGTTCATTTTAGAGCCCTTGCTCTGTTCCTCAGAGCTTGAATGATCTCCAAACCTCTATTACATTTGCATTAAACATAGGCTGCCGATGAACAGGTCACAGCTTGGGCATGAGCAGTGGTCACTGAAGGAGCAGCTATTGAGGGATGGAAGGACACTGATAACTTTTCATGTGGGCATGAGGAAGGAGCTCATAATAAAGTATTTTTTGAGGTGTACAAAATGCAACATGCTATAGTTCACATCTTTAGATAAAATGAAGAACATCATAAGTTCTAATGTGTCATGTTGTTTTTACTGAACTCAGTAGTTACGTAAGATCAATTTGAAATATAATTAAAGAGGAAATGGATGATTTAAAAAAAAAGGAGGCTATAAGACAGAGGAGCACATAACAAGTATCTCTACATCAAACGGCTAAGTCATTTGTGTTTTCCTGCTTTTTAAGGACAAGTTAATTTTGACTGGAATTACTGCAGAGGAATAAATAATTTAAGCTTTTCTTTCTTCACAAGAGGATGTAGGAAAAGTATGTGAGATGTCGATTCTCAAATTTTGAGCTGGCTGGCGCTAGTGTAGATGATTGTGAGATCAGTACGGTGTACCTTTAGTTCTCAGAGTAAAGATTTTATGTTAGTCAGTAGGAGTCTTAAAGCCAAATACGGGGAAATGTTGATGGTCAATGAGAAGAGAGGAGATATTTAAACTTACAGACAGCTACAGGAACAGTTCTATATCTCTCTGTGCTTTGAACAACTGACAAAAAAAGAATCTGGGCTATCTTTTCTCCTATTTTTACTCATGATTCACTTTTTTTCCCCAAGCCACTCCATTTCTATGCACCATAGTTGACTGAGTCATACGGGAGGTAATTATGCTTTCTACCTGTATTACATGGCCATTGTACTATTTCCACTTAGATCTTTTCTCTACCACATCGACAGTTACAAATTCACAGGGACACAGGGCCTTGAGGCTTGCACAGGATGCCTGGTTCAGAAACTGCTGTTTAAGGATGCATTCTACATGTTGATGTACATCACCCCGTAGAATCAACTAGGTCATCTTTTTTTTTTAATTTTTTAAAAATGTTTATTTATTTTTGAGACAGAGAGAGACAGAGCATGGGGGAGGGTCAGAGAGAGCAGGAGACACAGAATCTGAAGCAGGCTCCAGGATCTGAGCTGTCAGCACAGAGCCCAACGCGGGGCTTGAACTCACAGACCGTGAGATCATGACCTGAGCCGAAATCGGATGCTCAACCGACTGAGCCACCCAGGTGCCCTAACTAGGTCATCTTAAAACTGTTAAGTGAAAATGGGAAATGGGGGTTCATTTTTAAACATTTCTGGTTTTTTCTCAATCCAGCTGAATCACTAGGAAGTTTCAACCACAATTATGTTTTAAATAATCACCAGCTATATGCTCTGTTGTCAAAGTACAATTAAAAGTGCTTACTTACTTTTGTTATACATGTACATAAGTGTGTGCTTATGCTGTGTTTGGACATACAAAGCAGCTTAGGTTGTACTTGAGATAATATGGACAGAGAGCTACACAGCTTGTTAGATGGAGACATGGAATATACCCCAATTTGAGGAATCTAATATCTCCAATGCATTAAAGTCTTTGGGAAGCTCCAACAAATGACGTGTAACGTTTTCTTCACTAAAATATCAGTTTTAAGGATAGTCCTTTTTAAGTAATGTATTTCTAAATGTATACTCTAAACAGGAATTAAAGATTCTCTTCTTCCTGGGTGATTTTTTTTTTTTTTTTTTTTTTTGGTAATTTGGCCTGAAGCCACTTTTTCTAACCAATGAAAAAATCTTGTTTCCTTTCTCTCCTTTCCAGTGTTAGAACTGTTTATTAGCATGTTACTTCCTGATCACACTAATTGGCTGAGTGTGGTGGAACAGTTGGTGGAACCAGATGCTGTTTACAACCACTCTTCCTGGGTCTCTATCTCCATTATCCTCACCTGGATTACTTATAAAGCCAGTGCCCTTTGTCGTTTTGGATGTATACTTCTGGTATAAGGATTCTTAATCAGTGACACTAGAAGGTTGAGAAAGCACAAAGGAAAGGAAGGAATAATCAAGAAGTGACTATATTAAGCAAAGCAGTGAAACCATGTAAATTTAAAATTAAAGAAATCAATCTCACGGTCCTGAAGGTGACAAATTATGTCGTAATTTTAAATGTGAAATCTATGCAAATTCACTTGCTACCTTCTCAACACTATAGGTTCTTAGATTTGGGCACAGAGAAAATGCAAAAATTGACTTTTGTTTTGGAACCATTTCTTTTCAGTGCTTTTCTTGACTTTGCCCTTAATTATCCAATAAACAGTCTCTTTTCTACCCATTCCCACAAAATTAACCTTGGGAAGTATTTGTAAAACTTCTTAGGGTTTCATCAAATCACCATGGCTTGGATAGTTAGGAGCACACAACCCCAAAATAGTCCATTTCTTTATTGGCTGCTGTTTTGAGGTACATTCTGTGGACCAGCTCCACAACAAGTTAATTGTCACTGTGGGGATTGAACTAATAATGCTATCTTTGAGAGCCTCCCGTATGCCAGACTCTTAACACAAATTTTCTTGAATCCCCAGAGCATCTCTATGAGTACTAAAAGCTTTATTTTCAAGATTTTGAGAGTTCAATAACTTGCAGAATGTTATATTATAAAGGGAAGAACAAGAGTTGGAGCCTTCAGTCTACCTGACATCTCTGATCACTGCACCTTATGCCTTTGGAAAGAAAGCTAGAGATCACCTGTAGCATGCTGTACACAAGTGAAGTGGCTACTACAGCAGTAGTTCTGAAACCTTACGGTGCAAAATAATCACACAGGGAGCATTGTAATACTGCAAGCTTTTTGCCATACTTGCAGATTCTAGGAATCTGATTTTTTTTTAGTGTTTATTTATTTTTGAGAGAGAGAGAGAACGGGGGAGGGGCAGAGAGAGAGGGAGACACAGAATCCGAAGCAGGCTGCAGGCTGCAGGCTCCAGGCTCTGAGCTGTCAGCACAGAGCCCAACATGAGGCTTGAACCCATAAACTGCAAGATCATGACGTGAGCCAAATAACCAGTGGAGCCACCCAGGTGCTCCTAGGAATCTGAATTTTTAACGAGTACCCTGGATAATTCTGATACAGTTTTTCACATTGTGAATCGCTTTTCTTTTTTTTTTTTTTTTTTTTTAATGTTTATTTATTTTTGAGAGAGACAGAGACAGAATGCAAGTGTGTTAGGGGCAGAGAGAGGGAGACACAGAATCCGAAGCAGGCTCCAGGCTCTGAGCCGTCAGCACAGAGCCCGATGTGGGGCTCGAACCCACAGAGCTGTGAGATCGTGACCTGAGCCAAAGTCAAGCGCTCAACCGACTGAGCCACCCAGGCGCCCCAGTGAATTGCTTTTCTAAAGGCATTACCAAAATTAACTGTATGTATCTATTCATCCATTCATCATGTGTATATACATCTGGAAGAGTTTCTATAATAATCTTTACTTGAAGGAAAAAGAAATCAACTTCTCTTGCCACAGGATGGTTAAGTTGTTGATGGCTTTAATGTCAACCCCTTCACAATCTAAGCATTCCTTCTCTGCCCACTTTCTTCTTCCCAAGAAAACTGAGGCCATTGGTTTGCTTTCTTCAGATTAATTCAAGAGGTCATTGGTTTTGAGTTAGTCATTCCAAGTTATACTAAAGATGTTTTCATTTTGATGGGATCACAATTGTATTTAAGATTGATATCTATTAGTATTTTGAGGAATCTTTCTTTTGACACACTTAGCCACAGACATTGATTTTAATTAGTGAGCACAACTTAATTCTACAAGATTTTTGGAAGGTGGGCTGTTCTGAAACCAGATGTAAGAGTAGGCTGCCTTCAGGGGCGCCTGGGTGGCACAGTAGGTTAAGCGGCCGACTTCAGCCAGGTCACGATCTCGCGCTCCGTGAGTTCGAACCCCGCGTCAGGCTCTGGGTGGATGGCTCAGAGCCTGGAGCCTGTTTCCGATCCTGTGTCTCCCTCTCTCTCTGCCCCTCCCCCGTTCATGCTCTGTCTCTCTCTGTCCCAAAAAAAATAAATAAACGTTAAAAAATAAAAAAAATTAAAAAAAAAAAGAGTAGGCTGCCTTGAGAACCCGTGTGTCTGAGCTACTAAGGAATTGGGGGGAAATAGGTGCAGCAACACTTTTTTTGTTATAAGACAAATTTTTAATTTAAAAAATTAGTTTTCCATAAGCCAGTACATTTTTCATGGAGAAAGGCGGTTGCTGACACTCCCTAAAGTGCTGCAACATTTTGCTAATTTAAAAAAGGTCTGCTTCAGATCGATTGCGACCTTATCAATAGGATGATCTCATTCATCTCCTTCGGAGACTCCTGTCACTGGGAGCTGCGCTGGCTCTGAGCTGCCTCTACTCTGATTGCAAAATCAACATTAAAGAGGGTTTCAGAATCAGTTTGTGGCAAACTGAAGCATTTTTGTGATCCTTCTTAGTTATTAGTTTTTAAAAGTGGAACGTCTTTGTAATCTTTCTTAGTTATTTGTTTTTAAAAAATCACATACTCGTGCTGCTGGTATTATCCATTCTAATTTTTTTTTTTCCTCTACAGACTATGTTAGTCAGGTGCAAGAGAGAATGATTTTGTGAAATGTATTGAATTTGTGGCTCTTTTGGACAAGTATTTCCTCCTACTTAATGCATTAATTTTGTTGATATAAACGGCTATTATTTATTGGAAATAAAATATCAAACAAATATATATCAACAAATATAACAAATTTTATTTTCAAATTAACAAATATCAACAAATATAATAAAAAAATGAAATTCCTTATAGTTTACTAGTTGTCAAGATTTACTTGTGAGAAATGGCTTTGTAATTAAAAAAAAAAAATCTTTCCTTGAAGTTGCATAAAATTTAGAGAGTCAGTTTTCAAAATGCATTCTGTGTTCCATACTTAACATATCTAAAGTCTATCAGTAAATTAATGAGATTAAATTTCCTGTGTGGCTTCTGGAGTAAATCTCTGGCTTTAAAGTCTATTTTGTATCAGAGCAGTCATTGCACAATCTATAGTCAGTTCCTTGAGCCTAATTTTATAGATAATAATAAAAATGAGAAAGTTTTCCATAATTACCCTTCTTCCACTTCTTTTGTTTTCCACATTTATTAATTTTGTGCTAACCATTTCAGCTTTCTGATTCTAGTTTATCTCAATTTCCCTTCATTCCTGTGATCAAAACCATTTTCTCTCCATCTGCTATCTTTTCATTCATCTCTCCTTTTAAAATCTGTTTCCTCTCCTGTAGACTCATGAATATGCCATGGTATGTCAACTTTCTTTGACTAATTAGGAAGGGGAAAACAATTCTTTACTTTTGAGGTTGTCATTCTCCTGTGTACCAGTCTGAACAATTAAATCATCTGTCTTTGCCTGCTAGTGATTCCCCAAGTTAGATGTGGGAAATTGGAATGGGATGTTTTCCTTCTGAGCACCCCTGCACTCTGTAACAGTGCACCTTCCATCACCCTGCAGCCTGAGTGACTGCTATTCAGTGCACAAGTCAGCCTATTTTCTGAACTGATCTTTCCTAATGAGACAGCACTGACCTCTTAAAGCTGTTGCTATTTTAAATTATTTTTGTGTGTTTCAAATATGTGTCAGGAAAAATATTTATTTAAATGCCCCCATTTTGGTAATATCCATAATACTTTATAGAGTTATTTTATATCCATTTTATTTTGTGCCTGTTATTTACCTTCTGCTCACTTGGAAATCCTATATTAAATAAGATGCTCTTCTAAGAGAAATATTTATTCAGAGATCAGTTTCTTTGTTTTAATATTCAAAACTATCAGATAATACTTTTAAGCATCTTATTCATATTTTAGAGATATGTCAGCCAATAACAAGTTACAAAGAAATATGATTCAATAATGAGGATTTATTAAGTACCTACTATATGCATGAACTTTTCTAGGTCTCATGAGAAATGCAAAAAAGTTTATTAAAGTTTGGTAATTAGTGACAGTAAGATATATGACTAAGTATCAAAATAATTGGTAAACTCGGGCAATGCTCTACAATTTCAGAGGAAAGAGAAATCAGTGTAAGTTGATGACCTTGGAAAGCTTGGTTGAAGAGTTAGTACTCACACTTGTCCTTGAAAGATGGGTATATTGCTATATAATCTCTGTACCAAAGATCTCTTATTAATTATATTTAGCAGATTAAAAGAAGGAGTCAATAGTGATCTAAAGATTCCTGCTAGGATACCCTGGAGAGTGAAATATGATTAGTAAAAAAGATGTCATGGGATCTGGCTTGGGACAGAAGGTCAACAATCTGGTTTTGGACATTTTAAATGTGATATCCAGTAAGAAGGTAGAAATACATTAGATCAAATGAGACACCAAGGCTAAAAATGGATGCAGTATTGTATAGTTAGAGAGCAGACAACTGGAGTTGGCAGAGACCTATGTTCTACTGCCCTCCCTGATGCCAACTAGGTGGGTAGGTTTAGTCAAGTGACTTCATGGCTTCCAAATTCCATTTCTTATGTATAAAATAAGAGAGTCCTGAGATTCCTTGCATTTTAACATTTCATAAAGAAACATTCCAACTTGCCCACATAGAAGCCATAGTTGAATGCATAAAGGACATTGACCTTTGAGAAAAGAGGATACTTACTGAGAGTGAAGGAGGAGGGCTGAGTCTGGAGGAACACAGCAGTTTCAAATTGGAAAATGAGGTAGAAAGAAATGTGTTGTCAAGGGGCAGATGATAGGGTTAAGGAGAAGAGATGACCAGCATGTGAGATGACAGAGAGCTTAGGCAGAGTAAGTAAGGAGAATTACGGAAGGAGTGACAGTTCATGTCTCCTGACTATCTGTCCAGTCTTTGTGTCTGATGAGACAGACATTGTGCTGTGACACCAGAGTAGTGTTTCTTAGAAGGTTATAATCACAAATCACAAGACATACATATGGATTTCACCTTGTTATATCAATTGAATATTTATATATTATGCATCAGGAAAGTCAAATTAACTTATTGCCTGTTCTAAGAAAAGCTGGACCTCTTTAGGCTAAATCAGATTCACACACCCAGTATAGTTAAGTCTAAATATGTTTTAATAGCCCATTTATGCCATTTAAATAGTTTGAACAACCTCAGTTTCATCTCTTATTACTTATTCCAGGTCCAAGTTTTGGAAACAGGACAATATTTTAAACAAAACTACTGAACACATCATTTGATTGTCTATACTGTTTGATGATATAGTAAAAGACACGTTCTAGAACCTAAACTTTGACATACATCAGAAAACTGTAATTCATAGAGCTCCTCAAAGGCCTAATAGTCCTTTTTGCACAATCTTTCAGTAAAAAACAATTGTATTAAAATACTCATCATTTCTAACCAACTCTGTGACTGGAGTCTCCAAATAACTAATAATGCTGTTTATCCTCCGGCATGTTACTAAGATAGTTGCAGTAATGTTGGTGGCAGATGTGGAAAACTGCCAACACCTAAAATATCCTGAGTTTTTTTTTTTTTTTTTTTTTTAATGTTTATTTATTTTTGAGACCGAGAGAGACAGAGCATGAATGGGGGAGGGGCAGAGAGAGAGGGAGACACAGAATCGGAAACAGGCTCCAGGCTCTGAGCCATCAGCCCAGAGCCCGACGTGGGGCTCGAACTCACGGACCGCGAGATCGTGACCTGGCTGAAGTCGGACGCTTAACCGACTGCGCCACCCAGGCTCCCCGTAAAATATCCTGAGTTTTAAGACTGTGAGCAATGCAGGGGCACGTGAGTGGCTCATTTGGTTAAGCGTCCAGCTTCGGCTCAGGTCATGATCTCATGGCTCATGGGTTCAAGACCCTGTTGGGCTGTGTGCTGTGACAGCTCAGAGCCTGGAATTCAATTCTCTCTCTCTCTCTCTCTCTCTCTCTCTGCCCCTCTCCTGTTCGCACTCTGTTTCTCTCTCAAAAATAAATAACACTAAAAAAAAAGACTATTAGCAATGTAAAAAAATCCAATTTTTATCCTATCCGAAGAGATAAAATCATATAAAGGTCATTACAGAAGAATGCAAGGAGTAAATGTAAAAATGTTTGAAAAAGAGGAGCCATCAATGATTTTTTTTTTGACACTTAAATTGGCAGATATATTCTTACATATACCAACTGACTAAAAGTAAAAAGGAGTTTGCTTTTTTTTTTTTTTAAACATATGTGTATTCCTGTCCTTGAGTTTTTACAAGTGTTAAAGTAGTCAAGATTTTAAGAAACGTGTTGGGCTAAAACCAGGCAAGAAATATTAATTCTAATCAGTGTTTATTCTCATGAGAATTTATCGTTTTGGGGGAAAAAGTTTTAGCCATTACAAGAAAAATGCCAAAAAGCCAATTAGATTTTTCTCTAAGTACTTTAGACAAGCACAGGTTATTTGTATTCACCCCATAGAGCACTATGTGGGAAACTTTTGTTGCTATCTTTGATCTATGAAAAGTGACTACGCTGGGCTTTTTCTCTGGCTTCCCTTACCTCATACTTCTAGGCAGCTTTCATCATTAAAATGTACTTGATGCAGTTTTTAGCACCACTATGTACTAACTGCTTTATTCATTATTTAATTTAATCCTCACAATTGTTTTCCATTTTTGCAAAGGAAAAATGGAGACTTAACTGAAATAAGTTGCCCAGTGTCAGAGGTTCGTCAATGGCAGAGCCAGGATTCCAAGCCTATTTGCTTAACTCTATATGTAATGCGTCCTTTTTTCTTGGCCGTCTACTCCAGACACCATGTTTGGTGCCAGGGATGTGAAGATGAGAAAGACTTTCTTTCTGATCTCATGGCACTCAGGCTGGTAGAGTAAGGTCATTGCCCTTTCCTGTGTGGTTCACCTGGCAGCACCAGGCCTGCCAGTGGCTGCCAGGCTGAGTGCTCCCTCCAGGTATCAAGTGACATCAGCTAGAGCCCCTGTTCTCACAGAAGCCACAGGCAGTTTTCTATCTTAACTCCAAGGTGGCTATTGTCTAATACAAGTTCTTGCTGTAACACTCCCAAGTATTTTCCAAGTCTTCTGGTATTCTCTCAACAGAAAAATCGGGAAGAAATGTTGCACAAGAATAAAGCAGGAATATTACTTATAGGAATTGAAAATGTGTTTCTGCAGTGTAAGTCAGAACTGACAGGCACATAGAGCCCTGAGCCCGAGCCTGTAATGAGACTTCCTTTTTTCCAGCACCCTGTGACCCACTGCATGACTGGTCCATTATGACAGCAGCAGCAACCACTGTGCTCAGCTCACCACATGAGGACAACCTTTCCAGTGTGTGCCTGCCATTTATTGGGACATTAGTGGACGGCCATCCTCCAGATGCCCAGCCGTGACTGTCACACAAAGAAAACATTAGTTTTCTTGGATGTTGCTATTATAATTTGAAAATTAGTTTTGCCTTCATGGCTGCATCACATTTGGAATCTCTCTTTGATGTTGTTATTAGTTTGGCTCATGGTGTTCATGATAACTGTCACACATTAATCACGTCCATCACGTGATTCTTAATTTGCTCCATTATGACAAATGGATTTAGACACAAACTTGCAATTACCTATTTTGAGGTTAATAGCAGATTTGGGGTTGTAATTGGTTCCCAAATATTCAATTTAGGGAAATTATTTCTCACCCAGCTCTAAAACATGTTCTAAATGAGCAAATTGTATTTTTTACTGTCACTGCAAATTGTGCCAGATGAGACCATCTGAGACATTTGAGCATAGTAATACACCCAGAAGTTTTTATCAGAACAGATATCTGTGCATTCTGTGGGGTGTTTTGCTCTTTGTCATTATCTCATTTATCCACCCCATTTTTATCTGGATCTCAAAATACTCCAAAAAATTTTACTTTATCAACTCTCTCCTTATGGGGAATATTGTGTAGTAATTCTATTTTCAGAATGTTACCAGTCTTAATAATTGCCTACAATTACCATTTTTTAATCTAATGGCAAGAAGAAGATATTTGTAAATGTTGCTGTACCTTTTGGTTTTTTCTCTTGGATCTCTTTCTTAAGTATTGTATATTTTAAATGATTGCATATCTAAAACCATCCCAATAATTCTCCTTATGAATAAGCACAGGGATATCTAATAGGGTCTTTTTTGATTACAGAGACTTTTTCTTGCAGAGTTTGTATAGATTAACGTTTCCCTTCTGCTGCAGCTATGTCTCCTACCTATGAATTCCTGTATATCTCCAGGAAATGGTACACATTCATCTATTCCAGTAAAATTTCCTTTTCTGACAGATCTTAGTAATAGGAAATTATAGGCACATGGGATGCCAGTTAACAAGTGACTGCAAAAAGGGGTGAGAGATGGAAACACGGGAATTACAGGTGGAAACATTCAGAAATCAGCTGGCTTAGAAGTTGTGTAGCATGGAGGCTAAGAGTCCAAATTCTGGACTTAAGCAGCCTGTACTTGACTCCTGTTTCAACTGTTTTCTGTTGGACTATAGGCAAGTCACTTAACCTGTATCAACTTTCTCATCGGCAAAATGATGGTATCTATCTCACAGAGTTCTTGTGAGGATTAAGTGAGTAATTTTGTAAAGCTCTTAACACATCATTAAGTGCTTAGTAAATATTATCTATTACCCTCTCTTGTCCAAAAAAGAAATTCTTTCCTCATGGTCCTTAGAAGATGATCATTCAGCCTGTGCTTAAAACTTTTCCTGTGAAGGGCCATTTGTTACTCCTCTAAGTATTTTCCTCCTATTTTTTGAGTAGTCCTAATAAGGAAAATTCAGGTCTTCTTCCTTGTGACTTCTATACTTTGGGTCTAACTCTGCTCATTAAGACCTATGTAATGTGTTTTCTATAAAAAGACTTTTCAAATATTTGAAATATCTCATCCATCCTCTCTGTCAGGTCTTTCCTTCCCCAGGCTAATTACCTCGGTTCTCTTAACTATCTCATACATTGTTTGCAGGCCCTTTACCTTCCTACTTGTCCTAAATTCATCCTTAAGTCACATGTGAATCCTGCTATTATAATATAGTGCCTAGAATAAAACCGAGTGTTACCTGACCAGTGCAACATGTGGCTTCTCTTGCTTTAGTTCTAAATAGTATCATGGTCTAATATTTCTTTAGATTGTTTTCTGTGTGTGCATTGGGATAGGGAAGCAGCCTGGAAACCACCAGGGTCTTTTCTCTTACATGCTTGCAGTCACCTAAAATTCATAAGGTCTTTTTCCATGAACTGTGAAATGCCCTAAGCCATTTTTAGTGCTATTGATATTTTAACCCAAGTGTAAGACTTTATATAGTTTAGTTAAATGTAGTAATCTCCTTGTTGGCATAGCAATGAGAAAAGGGTGTATAGTGGGAGAAGTCCTAGAAAGAGTTTACTAGTTTTTTTGAGGTGCCTAGCCTAGTATCATACACACAGTGGATGTTCTCTGAGTCTGCTGACTGTAAAATATTCAGATAGTTAACACTCACTGAGTGCTTGCTGTGTATCAAGAAGTGTCATAAGCGCTTTACAGGAAGGTTCTGCTCTTTAGCTGCATTTGATAGCATAAAAATTATAATATAAAGAGAGATTCCATAACTTGATCAAGCTCATATAGATTGATAATGATGGAAAGGTGGACAGGAACCAAATCCTACATGCTTGAAAGCTAGGGAAGGAGTGTATATTTGATTTGCAAGCCATCGATATGACACTGAAGAGTGTTTCCCGGGGAGTGGTGCAGCCAGGTATGGGCTTTAAAAAGTTGCTTTGGCTACTCTGTGGAGGGAGACGAAGATGGCCCGAGGGCAGAGAGGTCACCTCAAGACTTTTAAAGGTTAGACAAGAGATGGGTGGGTGGGCAAGGGAGCTGTGGAGAAGTGGATAGTTCAAGGTCTCTTAAGGAGGTTGAGTCAAGATTTAGTGGTTGGTTGGACTTGTTGCCAAGGGAAAGAAGAACTCTGAGGTGACTCCCACAAGATGACAGTGGTGATTAAAAATATAAGGAGAACTAGTTACTTAGATGATTATGTGCTCAGAAAATATCTTAGTGGGTGCTAAACGAATGGATGCTATATGTTAAAGTTAAAAATAAGATACTACTTTCAAAAGGTTTACTTCTCTATTACATCATATCCTTAAAAATTTTATATAAGACAATGCCCTTATGAGAAAATGAAGACTGTTTTATAGCCATAATACCTCTCTCTCTGGGAGAGAATGCCTTTTTCCCATGAGGCAAGTTGGCAGGCAACAATTCCCATTTGTTCCTTTATGTTTCCGATCTTTTTAGTCGTCTCTGATATATTTCTATGAGATTAAATCATGGGTACATGTGTCCAAACACATCTGTTCAGAGCATGTTTGAAACGTTTAGGTAGGAGAAGGAACAGAGCTAGAAGGAGGTAGAATAAATTTTTTTTTTAAAAAAAGGAAAGTCATAGAATTTTAGCTCTGTGATAAGCCTTATAGATAATGTCTACTAAATTGCTCATTTTTGAGTTGAGGAGGTAAGGACCAGAGAAGGTATTCTTCCAATCCAGCCTGGGAGTCTTAGATCCTCAGTCTAGAGATCTCTCAATGGTCATGAATTTTCTTAAAGCCATCATCTAGAACCCTGCGCTTCGGAAAGGAGCTGTAGAGGAAGAAAACAAATTTAAAGTTAAGGAAGAAATAGCTTCCATCTGAGTGGCGACAGTGATCGTAACAGAAAAATACATCAGCAAGAACTTCACATTTTTGGGATCAGTAGGTGAGATGGGTGAGAAGAGAGGAGAAAGAAGCTTAGCATAGATACCCTAGTGAGAATCAGCAGCACAGGGTCAAGGTCAGCCAAACAAGTCAGGATAATGAGAGCCAGTAAGCATCAGGAGCTAGGGCTCAAGGTATGACATGCTTGCCAAGTGGGCTGGCAGGCATATTCCAGACACCAAAAGGAACCTGAGCACCTCACAGCCCAGGCAAAGCCTGCACCATGTTACCTGCCAGAGCTTAGAGAGCTTTACTTAATTGCAAAAAGCAGTAGGCATTAAGCACCTGAACTCTGGAGTGAAAATGAAAGTCTTAGTACATGAGAGGCTGAGCTCTTGAAATTTGGGTCTATAGCATTGCCAAGGTAATGGCTGTTGTATTCCACCTGTCAGGCCCTGACCATCACCATCCTTTTCTGATAAGTCTATGAAAAAGTCGTGCAGGCATGAAAAGAAGCTGGAACTGGAGTTCACTGATAGAAGAAAGTGAGAAAAACGATGTATCTTTCGTAATAGAGGAGGTATAAAAATGTATATAGTGAAAAGTCACCTTCCGAATCATGTCACCTGCTCTGCCCAGTACCCATTCCTGCTAACAGCTAACTGCTGTTTGGGTTTATCCTCTGTGGGTATTTTTCTGCATATGTGAGCCAAACAAATACAATATTCTTGTTTCCCTTCTTTTTTTTATAAAGTGGCTCTGTATTATACATTCTGTTTTGTACCTCACTATTTTCATTTGATAAATAAGAACTGTCATAATACAGAGCCATCTCAAGTCCAGAATGTATCCAGGGGCTCCTGTCCTTAATGAAGGTTTCAAGATACATAGTTGTGATTCAAGCTTAAGTAAGATTGACAAAAGTAATAATACTGGAATGTTGGATATTGTGCTTGAGAATCCCTCTGTTTAATTACACTCTGTGTCTGTGGTTGTAGCCGGTAGGGTACGGACCCAACTGCTCTAACCCTGTCACTGGCCAATAGACAATACTGACTGAGTTATTCCTGCCATTTCCTACTTGTAAATGGGAGAGGGTTAGACTGGCCAACCTTTAAATTCTAATTCTAGGACTGAAAACCCTGTTTGAGTAGTTTAAAATCTCACCAGTTTATGAGATATTCCCATGTTCAGGGACTGGAATATGTCTGGCTGTTAGATTTATATTTTGGAGGTAGATGTTATGGCAACTTCCTTCAACAATAATGGTCTTCAAAGTGATTGACTTTTTAAATTGTGAAAATTCCAGGTATTCAGAAAAGCATAGAGAATAGTATAGAAACATCAATACACCTTAGCTTAAAAAAACAAATGATTACAGATGCAATTAAAGTCCCTAATTTCATGCCTTCCTTCCTCCTCCAAAAGTAACCACTCTCCTGATTTTGGTATTTATAATTCTCACACACATCTATGTACTTTTGCTTCATTTGTATGTATCCCTGAACAATATAATTGATTGTTCCTTTGCAGGTTTTAAATTTTTATATGTGTGTTTTTTTAATACATACATATTCTGCTTCTCACTTTTTTTTTGGTTATTATTCAGCATTATACCTCCAGGATTTATCCACGTTGGTATATGTGTCTTAATTCATTCATTTTTCCATTCTGTAAACAGCCCCAACTTAATTTTCCACTCTTCAGTTGAAGGACATTTAGGTGATTTTTCTCTTTTCTGTTGCAAACAGTGCTGCAATGAATATCCTTCTGTGGGTGTGTGTATCCTTCTGTGGGTGTGTCTAAGAATAAATGTAGGAGTGCATCTTTAGCTTTATTAGATACTGCCAATTTGCTCTCAAAGTTGTGCTAATTTACACTCCTACCATCAGGTATAAGATTTCTTATTGCTCAGTATCCCTGCCAACACTTGGTGTTGCAGATTTTTTTAATGTTTGCCAATGTGATTGGTGTGAGATGATATCTCATTATGACTTTAATTTGTATTTACTTGATTTATGATGAGGTAGAGAATCTTTAGGAATGTTTATTGGAACTTCAAGTCCAATCTTATTTTGGATTGCCTGTTCATATCTTTTCCCCCTGTTTTAGGAGATTGCTTTTATCTTACTGGTTTACAGTCATTCTTAGGGCATCTAGATGTTCATCTTTTGTCAGTTGTATGCTTTGCAAATACCTTCTTTAAATCTACAATCTGACTTGAGTTTATGTATGGTATCTCCATGAACAAGTTTTTAATTTTAATGGAGTTGAATTTATCATCTTTTGCTTTGTTTCTTCTATTTTGTCTTTTAGAGCCCTTCCCCATCCAAAATTTAGGAAGATCATTTTCTCCGAAAAGCTGTAATTTGTTTTTATACCTAGGTCTGTTATCTACCTGAATCCAATTTTTTTTAATGTAGCTAACCACTTATTGGGTATTCCATCCTTTACACAGTGTCATTTCATTAAACAAAAAATATGTTCTGGACCACAGAGTGTTCCCATCAAAGTTAACAGCCTAAATAGAAGTATTTCTTTCAAGATGGCTGCCTTCACTGAAAATATTTTTGAAATTTCTCTTTTTTTAATTACATTCTTTTTTAAATGTTTATTTATTTTTGAGAGGGAGGGGGGAGAGAGAGAGAGAGGGAGAGAACAAGTTGGGGAGTGGACAGAAGATCTGAAGCAGGCTCTGAGCTGACAGCAGTGAGCCCGCTGCAGGGCTCAAACTCACAAACTGTGAGAGTGCCCCATTTTTTTAAATAACTTTTTTAAGTTTATTTATTTATTTTGAGAGAGTCAGAAACACAAGCAGGGGAGGGACAGGGAGAGAGACAGAGACAGAGAGACAGAAAGAGAGAGGGAGAGAGAGAATCCCAGGCAGGCTCCATGTGATCACACAGAGCCTGATGTGGGGCTTGAACTCATGAACCATGAGATCATGACCTGAGCTGAAGTCAGATGCTTAACCTACTGAGCCCCCCAGGTGCCCTGAGAGTGTCCCTTTTTAAAATTGCATTCAAAGCCTGCTGTAAACTATTTATTACCTACCATCATTGGCAGACATTTTTCCCTTTAAGGTCAGATTTCATTTAGAATAAACTTGGTGATGAAGCTGGATAGTGACTTTTTATTTAGCTTAAAATGAGATATGACTGCAAACTCCTAAAATTCTTTTCCTTGTATGAATATAAAGGGATTCTGAAGGCAGGCATCTAGGAGAAATTCTCAAACTATTTTGAAATAACAGTAGCCTCAATATAAATAGCAGCGTAAAATCTTCATTATGTTCATTTGAAAGTTTAATCCTGTTAAGTTTAAGCCAATTTCTTATAACTTAGCTAGGCAACCATATCTGTAGATAGATGCATGAATGAAATACCAAGAGATGAATGCGAATAGAACAATATGTTAAGTGTTAGGAAATAAAGAAGATGTGTATGTGCAAGTCACCTTCAAGATCAGGAGTTTATTTATTGGGCCAGAAATACTGTATTTGGCAACTACAGTTTGGTCCCTCACTACCAAATGTAGCCACAAAAATCTTTTAAGCATGGAAGCAGTGTGATCAGATTTATACTTTTAATCAAACTCATCCTGGCAATAGTGAACTTTTTCTATAAAGGGCCAGATTGTAAATAATTTAGGTTTTGTGAGCCACGTGGTCTCTCTCTCCACTGTAGCATGAAAGCAGCCATAGAGAATACATAAATGAATGAGTGTGGCTGTGTTCTGATTAAACTTCATATACAGCAACAGGCAGAAGGCGGGAGCTGGCCCTTGGTCATAGTTTCCTGACCACTGAATAGGAGACAGATTGAGGAGAGGATGTAGCAGAGATGGGAAGATCGCCTAGAATGACTGGGCTGGATGTGGGGGGGTGGGGGGGGGAGAAGAAAGGAAACGGAAAAAAAAGACTGGATGGAGAAAAAGGGATGACTGAGTAAATGTTGCAGAAATACTTGGCAGAACTGGTGGTGTTCTGGAATGGAGAGGGGCTGGTATTGAGGTGAAAATAATGGTGGGATCTATCTCTGGGAAGGCTTAAATGTCCGTGGAGATCCCATCACCTCTGTTTTGAACTCTCCAGGAGAACAGTCGTGGTTTGGGCTTTTGTTTTTGTTTTTTAGAGCCTGCTTTATATGATTTGACGGACCATGGTGGTAGGGAAAGGCCTAGTGAGGGAATGTTAGACACCCTGTGGACAATTATGCAAGCTCAGCATATTTGCTGGTATTGCTACTTTAGCCTTATGCCAAGAGGTAGAAAATTCCACATGGGAACATCTGTGTACAGTGGACTTCTATGGGCAGTGACCATCATGGCATCTCTAAGTTGGCAACAGACATTTTCACAAGGAGATGCATCCTTTTGCCACTTGAGAGCCAGCTGTCAGAACCACTAAGGGACAGTAGTTCAACAACAGAACTTTCAGTCATGACAGTCTCTGAATAAAGCCTAAAAAATCTCTCTTCTTCTCTTCTTACAGTTGAAATAGTTGAGCTGTATTCTGCCACTTGAGCTCTTTTGGGGGAAAGGGTGTGTGCAAGATGCTAAATTAGGTTCCACTTGAATCTTTAGTTCTGTTGACACTAAAAGGTTCTTCTTATCTTTTGAAATGTGAGTGCTAAGTTGAAGACAGTGAAGAATTTCTCTTTCTCTATCTCTAACATGGGATCAGGATTACATCCATGCTCAGCCACCAAGTCTTGTGTTAATGGAACTAAAACTCTCTGGGGAAGCATCCCAAACCTACTTAATGTTCCCAAGCACTAAAGTTTGCATTAGGACTTTTACATTAGCTGAGGTATCTATAAAAACGCATGCTTGCAACTAGGTCCCTGGTGGCTTCACATTGGAGGAAACTCTGGAGCATCCATCATTCTACCCAAGAGCTAGAATAACTTTCACTGCTGCAGGTACTTCCATTACATAACTCAGTTGAGAGTGTTCTGCAATTGCCATGGCAGAGCTTAGCCATGATTCCATAGAATAATGTAAAGATAAAAAGGATTTTTACCTATTTTTTACCCAAGATACGTTGGTAGGAGATTTGAGGAAAAGGTTTTTAAGATGAGCATTTGATTTTCTTTGTACCCCTTAAATGTCATGGCTTTTCCACACCGTTTCCTCATCCAGTGCTATAACTTAACACATTCTGGCCCACATCTTGCCAGCAGACCCTTACCTTCGGCATGCAATCACAAGCAGAAGTGTTTTGTTTTTAATTTTCACTTTATTTAGCAACAATTTTGTGAGACCTTGTTTAGATTTGTATCTTACGTGGAATCTTCTGGATTGGTGGTTATGTTTTGCTGCTTGTGTGGCAAATATTTAATGAAAGTCAATTTTTTTATAAATTAGACACTGGAAGCCAAGAAACATGATTCTCAGCCTAGCCTGCATATTTGAATCACCTAGGGAGCTTTTTAAAATACTGATGCCCAGGCCCTGCCCCATATCCTTAGAATTCGATTCTTTGGGAGTGAAGTCGGGGCTCCAGTAGTTCTTTGAAAGATCCCCTGATGATTCTAATATGCAGCCAGGTTTGTGAACCACTGCCTTTTAAAATGGAAATCCTGGGGCGCCTGGGTGGCGCAGTCGGTTAAGCGTCCGACTTCAGCCAGGTCACGATCTCGCGGTCCGTGAGTTCGAGCCCCGCGTCGGGCTCTGGACTGATGGCTCAGAGCCTGGAGCCTGTTTCCGATTCTGTGTCTCCCTCTCTCTCTGCCCCTCCCCCGTTCATGCTCTGTCTCTCTCTGTCCCAAAAATAAATAAACGTTGAAAAAAAAATTTTAAATGGAAATCCTACTGCGCGCCTCTACACTTTATAACTTTTGTGAACAGAAAACAGCCTAACTCCTTAGTATTTAAGATCCTTCATAGAATGGCTTCGCTACTTGTCCAGTAAGCTCATGCTAGTCTGCTGTATACACCCTCTAACTACACCACTTTTTTCCGGTTCTATTTAGGTGTAATTGACATACAACACTATATAAGCATATGGTGTACAGCATAATGATTTAACTTACATATATTGTGAAATGATTACCACAGTTATACTCCGTTTTCTCAAATAGGCGGTCCTACCTCCATCTCCATGTGTTAAAAAATATTTTGGAGAAGAGACCCTATCATTGCCCACCAAGGTTTTCCCATTTCTTAAGATGCCCCTTAGGCATCAGCACCCTTACTTAGGAGGCCTTTTCTGGTTCTCTTGGGTGAGGTTTTCTTCCCTCTGCACTGTGTATCCTTATCACCTTGCAGGTACTCAGTTGTCTGATGTATCACTATTTATCTATATGCCCCCCTCCTCTAAAACACTGAGGTTATTGAGGATTGGGTCCATGTTTTACTATTCGTTGTACTATTATACAGGGCCTAGAACATAATGAGTACTCACCCTATGAATAAATGAAATTTATTCTAAAAACTCATTTTATGGGGAGCAATAGCATGGGTTCCAGAGTCAGACAGCCTGGGTTCAAGTGATAGCCCTGCCACATACTAGCTTTGTCACCTTGTGCAAGTTATTTAATATTTCTGAGCCTCAATTTCATTATCCATTAAGTGGGAATAATATTATTTGCTACTTAGGCTTGTGAGAATTAAATGGGATACTATTTATAAAGTGGCTAGTATAGTACCTAGTGCATGGTAAGCATTAAATATTCACTGGTATTATTCTTACTGCCTCCTCATTGATTTCCATATGGATGTAACTGTAAGTACTATGTGGGATAGTGATAGAGCAGGAAACAGGCGAAACGTGGTCTGTGAAGTTTGGATTCATCTGGTGTAGGTTGGTTGAACCCTCTTGCCCTTTCTTTCAAGGTCTTATTGGCTGGCTTGGAGAAAGGAGTAGACAGAGCTCCATGGAATCGACTGTTAGAATACTTTGTGAGTTTTTAGGGCTTGAACTCAGGACCCTGAGGTCAAGAATCTCATGCTCTACCAACTGAGCCAGGCCCTTGATAGGATACTTTGAAAGACAAACAGAGGATCCTGGATTTGTAAAGGATATGCTATAGCAAGAGAGTGAAACAACTGAGATTACATATGAACAGAATTATTGTATACAATTTTACATGATTAGAAATAGGAAATACTGGAAACAGGGTAACCCCTCTCCCCCAAACTGACATGAAATAATGAGAATCTACCAAGGGTAGACACTGACTATGAATTTCTGACTCTAAGGCAGAAGTAAAAAATTGTATACGCACTGATACTTTATGGCTACAGTCATGTGCCCAGAGGCATTTATTGAAATCAGATCATCACAGCCCTTCCTGATCCCTGGTCTGAGACTGGAGATTCTAGTAGTTAGAAGGTTAGAAGAAGAAGTGGATGGGGAACAAAGACAGAGAGTAATCAAAGAATCAGATCATTTATTTACTCTTTCTCATGTTGCATGCCCTAGAAGCATGAGGATTATCAGGGTCTGATATATATGCAAAATCACCATTGTGATGACTGAAAATTACAGTGAGTTCAACCTTAAATAATGTAGCTATAAACATCATCACTACATTTTTTACTACATTTTACTTGTAGGTAAAATAAAAATGACGTATTATGTTCCATAGCACAATACTGGGTCTGTCATCTGTACTCAGTAACTATAAACTGTTGTTAATCTCATGAGATTGATGCAGATGATTGATGATAATTATCCATGACTCATCCGTCAGTAGGAGAAAATCCTCTACTTTTAGAGTATACTTAGGAACATTGGTTGGGATGATATATTGAAATTCATGCTAAGGTTTCTTTGACCCAAATTTAAACAATAATACTACCTTGATACTCGAGCGTGGGGATTTTATTATTATAGAAAGAAGTTCCTAGGTCCTAGAAAAGCAGTATTGTGAATAATAGGGATTACTTTGAACTGATTTTAAAACAATTCTTTTCAGATTTAATTCCTGTAAATATTTCAGAATCCACAGAAGAGATAACAACCAAAGGATAAAAAAGGGCCACTATTATTCAGGTATAAAAGTGAAGCATATGGCTGTTTTCCAGAAGACATGTTTATGGTAATATAACATATGGGTAACATATGGAGAAAATCAAGTTGGAAGCCCTCTGGAAATTAGACTAATATATCACCACTAAGCAGATGTAAATTGCAGTGCCTTCGTTACCTACTGATGTGACTATCTCTCTTAGAATTAAAGGAGCTTTTCAATAGCTGAAATCGTTTGGACGTATGTTTACATACAGTGTATTTATTTATATCCTTAGTGTTTAAAGATAATGCTATTGCTTCTGACTACCATTTGTGACAATTGATGTGGCTAAAAGACAGAGAAGTGACTAATAACCCTTGTCACCCTAGATTCACAGAAACTAGTGACTTTGATGGCTAGGACCATGTTTTCCCACAGTTTTTCTCAGTGTGAGCTGTCCCATTTCTTGATTACTGGTAACCAGATTCATCTCATCTTCCCTGTTTTCCCAGGATTTTTTTTTTTTTTTTAACAGTGAGGCTGTATCATTTTGAATGGTACTTCACTGGGTTCTTTAAAGAATTTCTAACACTCGTCCAGCTTACGTTAATCCCATTTCAGGTCACCATAAAGCAGTTGTTTTCATGTCTAATCGGCAGGCTTGCATAATCCACAAGAAGCCTGTTGTCAAGTGCACTTCTTCAAGCTGGTAAATTTGTTGCAGTCTGGGAATGTGATATTTGTGCTTCTCTCTCATTGCTCACTAGGAGCTTAAGTATTACTCACAGGTGATGCTGATGAAATTGCGCAGATAATCCGATGTGGTCAGTTCAGGTCTCTAGCCACGTACTAGAAGGTTGGACATTCGTCACTTTGATCTTGACCCTGTTGCTACAGTGAGTGCGCTCCCTGTCTGCCTGACACAAAGGTCATGCTGGCCTTCTTGATTTGATTTTCTACTCTGTCAGTCAGCACACCATTAGGCAGAGTGCTGCCGGTGACCCCTGTAATCTCAATATTGGCAGTGAGCGGTATGTGGGGTTCTGCTGATGGGGACAAGTACGTGATCTTATGGTGGAATTCAATTCAGCATCTATGTATTGCACATCTTCCATTCACCTAGAAACATACAAGGTGCCACAGGATAGAAAGAAATACAGGCACAGTTTCTACCTTCAAGAAGCTTACATTATTTTTGTGTGATGATAAAAGTCCATCTCATGATTTGGAGGGACAGACAAGAAATGATATTGGAGGTCAGTAAGCTTTTCAGTGTTTTGGCCACTGGACTTATTCTGCAGAAAGACCTATAACCATGAGCTGTCTTTCTCTGTATGCATTTTGAAAGCTCCCATGTCAGCCTACAGCAGCAGCCCTTGAATGACTATCTCACGGGCTTTTAATGATATACCGAGCTGTTAAGTGGTGTTTCCCAGAAGACAAAAATCAGTCTAACACAGGCTTTTGAGCCCTTTATTCTACTCTCAGAGAATCACTGCACACAATAGATTGAATAAGACGGGCTGATTTGCATCCCTGCTTCACCAGTTGGTGACTGAGCATCTCAGCCTATTTATGTTCAGATGATTATTGGATGTTTCACATGCGTCCTATAATATGTTTTTATCACTAAGTTAATTCATACCCTTTTGTGTTTACAAATGAGAATATAGAATTTTTGCTTAATAATAAGATTTGTTACTCAAGTTTTATCTTGACTTTTTATTTTTTAATTCAGGAAACACTTTCCTATGCTGACATTGGCCATTGTGGTTTTATTCTCAGCCATTTTTCTTATCCATGGTTATTTTCAGTGATGAATTGTTTAATTTTTTTCCTCTTTGAGTTTCTTTAACTGCTAGTTAAACTCTTGCCAACCTGCTTAATATAATATAAAAAAGTAAGTGCTAAAGACAAGTTCATGGTGGATAAAGCTGATCATCTTGTTTCTGTTGTAATTTATAACCTGCAGGGTTACCAATGTAAATATTTAGGAAAGTAGTCTTGCCACCCAGCCTCATATTTACACGTGGGATTTACTGGTCCAATGTTAGGTCAAAAGTCAATATAAAACAGGAGTGGAGGCTCTGATGTCTTGTCCCTTGGAAATGTTTTCTGAAAATTCCACAAGCAGATCACTGTACTGTGAAAATAATGGGCTGCTTAGCACATCTCCAGACTTCACCTACATAGGGGCCTTTGTGTAACACATCAGTCATCTTTCTAATGTAGAGTCATCAACAGTTTTGAATTCAAGAAAAGTAGGACAAAAGAATACTTGTTAGATCTGCCAAGGTAGAAGATGACACAAGGAAGGGGAGGAGGAATACTTAGCCAGAAGGCAAAAGAAAAGTAGCAAACTTAAGAGGATTCTCAGCCTTTGGGAATAATTTTAGAAAAAATAAATAGTAAATTAAGTGACTTACAAGCTTTTTTGACCCCACTCAACAGTAAGTTGAATAATCTTGCCACACGAAACAAATAAATCTTAGGAAGGGATTTATACTTTGACTTCTTACGCTATTAAGAATTTGCGCAGATTTGAGAATACAAAATAGACAGTGATGTAAACGTCAGAGCTACAGGATGCCTTGGTGAGAAACTGCATCTGAAAAATCAAGTTCATTTTCAAACTCATCTAATAGTGCAATTTAATGCAAACTAAAAGGAAATTATCAGCACAACTTTTTTATGGCTATCATACGTCTAGTAATAACATAAAGAAATAAGATTTCTTGGGAACAGATGGCATATAGCAAAGTGGCTGGTATGAAATATAGTATTATTAATATCTGGGTGTTAACAATATGGTGGCATGTTATAAGTTGAAAAGAGAATTCCCAATTAAGTTCCTGTGTTACTTGACTCTTATCTATAGCAGTCTCTACAGCACTGCTCAGATTCTCCAGGATTTCTTGAGCTTGCCAACAATTCTCCTAATTGATTAGCAGGTAGCATGTGCTTCCCTGCCTTTCCCCACCCTCTCAGGTTGCTATGGTGATAGAATCTTAGCTTCCCCTCCTTTGCTTCTTCCCCTGCTCTGACTTATTTGTAGAGTGAGATCTTGTGAACCTGTTGGGCAAACTAGTGGTGGCATTTCTATTCATATGTGTTACCTAACATTCCTTTTTGGGTTAGTAGAAGGAAAGTGGCCTTTCATGCCAGCTAACATGCTTACCTTTTGTAAAAGTGTCTAAGAAAAAAAATGATGTAATTCTACTTTATAAAGCTTTTGTCTCATCATTACTTCTAAAACACTAGAGTATAAAATATTTTTAAGGTAAACCCTGAAAGCTCATTTACCTTCTTTCTTAAAGACTCCTAACAATCACTGTGAAAAGTGTTCTGTTAACGCTGACAACACTTTTGAGAGGAGTCTGTGTGTGTGTGTGTGTGTGTGTGTGTGTGTGCCTTTTATTTTAAAGTTGTTTTGAGAATCAAGAGCATTGTTTTGTTTGCTTTAGTATGGTTTTTACAGAGAAGCTAAGGCAAGTCAGTAATATTTATATACCTTTTCTATAGTCTCCTGCTAACGTAAAAAGGACAGCAATTACTTTCAAATCAATTCCTCAGAGTCCTTGATTTTTGAAGGCAGCTATTCACACATAACAACCAGAGAGTCTAAGCTAGGCATTCTTTGCATCTTCTGTGAGGAAATACACATTTAAGTAATATATAAAAATACCACTTTTTATTTAAATGGCATATTGTGTGTAAAAAGTACAGTAAAACAAAACACATCATCTTACTATTCTACTGACCATTCTTTACTGTAGACAGATGACAATAACTCCTTAGAACAATTCATTTCACAGGCCACCTGACTTAAAGTCCACATTTCTGGAACCCATTTTACTTCCAGTCATGAGAGCACTGTGCTTTAGGGTGACATTTGGCACCTACCTTTTTAACATGACTTTATGTACTTCTACAAGTACATAAATGTGATAAAATGTGTGTAAGTAGGGCAGTAGTTCAAAATGCATTCCTGTGCTTTTATAGGAAATACAGTACATAGTAAGAGAATCAAGCTCCTAGACTCCTGCCGTCAGGGCCCAATCTGAAATGCACTCATGGTGACAGCTAGAAATCTGCCTCTCCACCCACCTCTCCCCAGTTAAGGGACATGTTTCAGAACTGGTAACCAGAGTCACTCTGCAAATAAAGAGCACACAGTGAAAGAATGAGAAGAAAATGAAATTAAGAAAACAAAATAGGAAAGAAAGTAAAAACAAACAAAAAAAACCATCCCATCTTTAACATTGGGAGCATGTACCTAGTTTCAAAAAGAAAAAACACCTTTGGTGAAGTTTATCCTGCTTCAAAAAAAGTTTTCAGGCTTGACTAAATTTTCAATAATTTTGACATAGGGATAATAATTTTAAAATATTTTTTTAAATATTACCATATCATGTGATCTGCTTATCTGTTTTGTGATCATCTGCTTATTCTGTCATATTGACTATTTTGAAATTAAGAAAATAATTCATTTAATTTATGTAAAATTCTCATTTAATGTATTGAGTGACAGTCAAAGAATGATTCACTAGAATTTTTCTCTTTGAAATCTGCAGAACAGTATATGTATGTCTTCAGAATAAGCCTGTAAATTCCATACTATTTCATACCTTAAGTAAGAAAACTGAGACTTCTTTTAAAGTGATCCAGCTAACGTCATCTATCTGGATCTCAGACTTGTATCTTCTTCTGATTCAAAATCCTGTCCTTTCCTTACATCTGTCTCCTCCTGTCTTCTGATACTATTCATTTACCCCTTTCAAACCATCTCTGTCTCCATTTTTGCTCTCATAATAACCATAACCTTATACCCAATTTCTAGAATTCCTATTTATATCCACAATCAACATTGAACTAGACATCCTGTGTATTTCTTAGCAGGCTCCTTACTATTGGTGGTGATAGATTTTTCAGGCTTAGAGTAATTTGGATTCTAAACACTGTTTTAGAGAGAGTTATGGGGTTCCCCCCCCTTTGCTGTTCTTTCCAGTTTCTCTTTAAACTTAACAGATATCTCTTATTTTGAAATAAATCATGTTCAATTTGAATATTTTAAGATTGTCTTTGATTCTTAAAAATCTTTTCACCATATGCTAAAGAAGAAAAAAGACTGTCTTATTTTGAAATAAATCATGTTCAATTCGAATATTTTAGGATTGTCTTTGATTCTTAAAAATCTTTTCGCCATATGCTAAAGGAGAAAAAAGACTGTCTTAGTTCAATGACTTGAGATACGATAATGCTTTTAAAACAAATCAAATTTGTTTTATTAAATATATTTGGGGTTGAGAGTTCAGTAGACAACAGTCAGCACTTTATTTCAAGCCGCTTAATGGAATTGCATAAAATAGATCAAGTAGGAGAAAGTGCTTTCCTATTCTTCACAGTAATTCCACCTGCTGCTAGCCACATGCAGGTCATTAAAATATCCAGTTTCGTTGTATTCTTAGAAAGTTTTAAACATAAATGTATTCCTTAAATGTAGCTCTTTCCCCCAAAAAAACTAGTATTTGCCAATATTACTATTCAAAAGATATATTATACCAATGAAAATATTCCATTAGTTGTTTCATAAAATCATATAATAAACTTTCTATTCTCATGAACAGTTAGTTCATTCAGTGAAAATTTATTGATGCCCATGAGATGCCAGGTAATGTGCAAAGTGCTGAAGGAGACATTAAAAAGTGCTAGATAAAAATCCTTCTGCAAAGGAGGAAAGACTAGACCGGTGGCTTTGAGCATGTGTGCCTCTTTCCATCAGCATCCACATCACCTGCCAAATTGGTTAAAAATGCAGATCCCTGGACCCCACCCCAGACCTACTGATTCGTAATCTGTAGGTAGGACCCAGGAAGATGCACTTTTAAACAAGTTATTCAGTGATTGTGAGGCTCATTAATTTGAGAGGCACCTGTATATCAAGAATATAGATAGACACAGAAAGAAATTAGTGTAACACTAAGTGATAATTACTCTAGTGATATTGGCGTTGATAAATGCTTGATTTAAACTTATGTTTATAATGAATGTAAAATGTAAACATATGACCTATCACATGGAATGAGCACATGGCTAAATATTTATCTAGAATTCCATGCCTCAGATGCCTTTATATTTTCACCGAAATTAACTAAACATATTGGTCTAGAGATTCTGTCTGTTTTAAACTAGAAGTGTCATAATGAAGTCATGTTTGGAAGGAGTAAGAATAAAATAGAAAGATACCTGTTTAAATTACTCAATTAAAAAAATTCTCTTTAACTTGAGTAGCTCAAAAATATTAAAGAGGTCTTGGCTTCTTACATATTTCATAGCAAAAGCAGGATCAAGTGGCTCTACTTGAGGCTAACCCTACTGCCTGGTCTGCTTAGATGTGCAACTGGGAGTCTCAGAAGTATCCATCACTTAGTTTTACTGTTTGGTTCAGTTCAACTAACTGCTCAGCTCAACCACAAGTGGCGGTTCACAAAGGCTAGCCACATGGGCTGTATATATAGCCCCAGGGAGAAATGTCCTTATTTACTTTTTACTCAGCACGAAAAAGTGATAGCGCTAAATTCCACAAGATGCTTAACAATCAATAGGAAATGTCAAGGTAGAAATTATTGACAAACTAGTGTAAATAAAGCTTTTTTTAAAAAAAGGATATAACTTTCCAGTATTTATTAGTAAGGTGTGAATTTCTAAAATCATTCACCTTTTATAGATAAGCTTGCAGTAACAGTTTGAACTGTAGGTCACAGTTTCATATAAACAGGTAACACAGTGAAGTGAAATATAAAACAACACTAGGATGCTGCTAGATCTCCTCTTCACCTCAGTTTTTTCTCTTGTGTTTATTCATTTAACAAGTGATTATTGAGTGGCAATGCCAGGTGCTCTCCTAGCCACTGGGCTGCAGCCTAGAATAAGCACACATAATCCTGCCCAACACTTGGCATTTGTATACTGGTTGGAGAGTGGTCCATAACAACATGAACAAACCAATTAACAAAATTGTTTTTAAGGAAATTTACAGGACTCTGTTACACAAAAGAACAGGGTGGGTGTCCAACCTGACAGAATTATCAGAGAAGACTACTCTTAGAAGGAAATATCTAAACCCCAAGATGAGAAAGGGGCAGGATAAAGAAACTAAGGAAACAATAGCCACAGAGGCCCTGCAGAGGGAGAGAAGGTGGTGAGTTGAAGGAACTGACAGAATTCCAACACAACCCAGATAATAGGGACAATGTACAGAGGAAGTCAGATAGGTAGGTGGACTATCCTATATAGGCAGTGGCAGTGTGCTTGGGTTTTATTCTAAATGCAGTGAGAAGCCATTGAAGAGTATTATGCAAAGCAGTGCTATCAGAAATACTGTTTACAAAGTTTTCTTTGGCTACTGTGTACAGAATTAATGGAGGGTGGTGGTGGAAAAATGACCAGTTTGGCCACTCTTGCTGTGGTCTAAGGAGAGATGATGGTAAGCATAGAGATGGACAAAAGTGAAGGGATTCAAAGTATATTTTAGAGGGAGAATAAATGGACTTTGCTGATGGAAAGTACATGAAGTTTTTAAGAGTATTATTTTCAGAAAGGATATATATAAAATCCAGACTAAATAGGTGTAAAAATGTAAGGAAATGGGGAAAGAAAATTTCACAGCTGCTAGCTCCCATTCCTTTTCCACCCTATGCTGCATCCTCTTTGGGGAAGTCATAACAAAAACATTTTGCCTTTGCGTACACTGATGGGGGAGGAGATGGAGTGAGCCTTTCTCTCTTTGATTCCTCCCACAGAGATCGGTAAGCATTATGTAGTCCTCTAATTGTATCAGCAAATGTTTCTTGGAGCCATTGTGTTTCATAGGTATCTGATTCCAACTTCTATTTTTGCCTCTTATGCCATGTCCGTATTTTTAATAAATCAACATTTTAGATTGAGAGTAAAATCCAAGAAAATCTGCCAGTGTTTAGAATCTCTAAAAATAAGAAAAAAAGACGTATTTAAAATATTTTCACTTTTACTAGCATACACTTACACACCCATCATAGTTAAAATGTTGTTTTCATAATAATTTAATACGTTTTTCCATTAAGTAGTAGTAAAAGTAATTTTATAGCATTTAGGTTAATTTATCAGATTTAATAATGCCAAACAAATGCAGCTCATTTTAAGTAATGAGACTAGAGTAGGAAAAGAAGCATCAGGAAAAATCGGAAACCACAGAATAATTAGATTTAGGCTTTCAAAAGCTCTTGACTCCATATCCTCCACCCTACCTCAAAGGAAATAAAAGACAAGCCATTTAAAAATAAATTCTTTTCTGAAGACTTTTCTTATTGTGTCTGTTTAGTCTTCACAGTTTTCAATATTGACAGTGAGTTTCTTTTCACCACCAATATGGCAAGTTCCTTTGAGGTGGAGAGAGATTTCACCTTTCATTGCCTTGTGTTATTTCCCCTCTACTGAACTATGTAAAGAAAGGTAAATGGTAAAATGGCAGTGCACGAGATGGAGAGCCTTAGATTATTCACTCCTGCACAAGGAGATTGTTTTCTTTTTTTCTGGTGTCAGTGTGCATTTGGGGGGGGGGGGGAAATCTGCTTTAGCAAGAAATTCTTCTTCCAGAGAGGTAATTAGGAAATACATAACTTCTGTTTTAAGAGCACGTCTTCTACAAACGGCTGCATGCACTTACAGTGATGATTGCATAATCATAGGCAGGCCTACAGCTAAATAACAGATGAAATAACTTTATTCGGAAGATTAGGGATACATGCCTTTTGCTCACATAGTAATAATATGTTAGGTATTAATCCAGTTAAAACCACTACCTCCTTCTCTTTAGACACTGTCCTTCCCATAAAGTAAAAATTTGAAGCTATTGAGCACTGAATGAAATATGCAAAGTGTATGCCTTCCTTAAGCCCAAGCATATAAGATCCTTTAAGAAAAAGAAGTAATTGTTGAGTTTCTGTACGTAAAATTAAAATGTAATTTTATTTTTAAATGCAATATAGCTTCTTCAAAAGGAATGTCTAGCACACATTTTGGGAGGTCATCTTTGCTGACTTGTTTAAAAATCAAAGTAGCTTTTTGTCTCTTAGAACAAATCCTACAGCCAAACTCTCTTAAGTAAATAAAGGTTTAAAAGAATAAATGTTTCACAACTAAGGATGTGATGGATTGCTACTGTATATGTATTTTCCTGCAAAGCTAGTCAAAGGCTTTTTTTCTCCCACTACCTCTTTAATCTTAGTGAAAAGCTTTCCTTAGAGCTTCAGCAGGCCCCATAGGAGCCCTATTTTCTCTTTATGTGTTTCTGCACGCTGCTTCTCTTTACCAGACTTTAAGATATACCCACGTTTCCTACACCAGTGCTCGCAGAGCAGTCATATTTTCTCATATTAATTATTATTTAGAATTTCCTTTGTCATGGTTGAGAGGAGCTGTCCCAGAATTTCTTTTCCCAGGGTAACCTTAATGTGTTTAAAGGCTCTGAGGATGAATGGTAAGAAATTAGTCATTTTATAATATTGTTTGCCATCCTTAAAATATTTGGATACTTGATATCTAAGTGCCAAATGAGGTCACTTATAAGAACAGGTGAATTTAAAAGAGTAATTGCTAACATGATATGAAAAAAAGCAGTGTGCCACCTCCTTCATTCTTGCTCCTTAACTTCTTGGAAGACATGTAGAATACCAATCAGTAAGTTTCAAGAGAAAAGGTGGCGTATGTTGGGTGTTAATTTCTCATAATTTTTTTTTTTATTGAAAGTTTTGGTCCCTTATAAAGAACGCTTATGTAAAGTTAAAGAACCTTTTCTTCAGAAGAAAATTACTATGTTAGTGAAAAATATAACCTTGTGATAGATAAAATGCTCTTTTATATCGAGTTTTATTTACTAGAGAATCATTGTGTGTTTACAGTTAAAGTCTTATGAGAACTTATTAACTGGAGAAATTCTTTTCTGTATGTTTTGGTTTCCACATTTGGTTCATAATCTTTTATATAAAAGGAAGCAATTGTTCTTAGCTATTGGACAGATGGGATGCTCAAGAAACAGACTTTAAAAGCTTTCCAAAGACTCTCACTCACGTGCTCCTCTACAAAATCATGGGTAACGGAAGTCGATAGTACGAGTTACCATTGCACTTCTTCCTCCTGTAGCGAATTGCCTAGAGCATGCATTGTGGCTCTGAGCCATAATTTAAATATTGCTATTATGTAATGTAGTTACAGTTCTTATTATTAGAGGTCGTTTATTATTTACAGCATGTCACTTTGTCATGGCTAGTTCACCCAAATAGATTAACCTTTAACATTTTAAATATTTGAAGAGAAATTGATTTAGCATTTATTTTTCTAGGGAGTGTTTTTATTAAAAGTCATAGGACTTTAGGGGCATTATTTTAATAACCACTAAGACCTGTTCTATAGATCACTTTAAGTTTAGCTTATTTTTTTAATTGCTCATTCACCTGTGCAATTTATAATTGTTTTTAGATACATCATTTAAATTGTTTTGTTGTCTTCACATGTTTAATTAGCAATTTTATTGTGCTGTGTTTTCAAACAAAATTCAAGTCAAGAGTCCAAAAACAAATAGGTTTCCAGTTGATGGGCTAGCAACATCATTAACTTATTAAAGAAAGGTATAGATAGCTCAAAAATGTGCATTAGCAACTGAAAAGAATTTTTTTTCTTGACGTACTAAATGTTCCTAATTTATTTTGAGGCAGAAAATAAATATTGCCACTAATATCACCTCTACCTGCTTCCCTCCATATTAGTTTCTTTTTTTTTTTTTTTCATGATAATGATGATGATGATGATAAAAGGGAGCCACTCACTTCTTCACCTAGCATAGGCAGGCTGGTTATTCTGCCTTTCTAACTCTTGACCTGAGAAATGGCTATTGGTCAAGGGATTGTGACACACGTTAATCACCAAATTGAATGTTGCAATACTCTGACCATACATATACAAGGACAGACGCATGAATTTGCTTATTCAGAAGACACCAGGAGAAAGAGTAGGGAAGGATACAGGCAGCCAGAAAGATTATGACCACTATAATCAATAAATGAAGATACAAGAAATGCAGATTTTATGTGTGTGACAACGATGTTAGCAACCCCACATATAACTTAATCTCTCTGCAAGCCTAGAGCAAATAAATATTTATTAACTGGACTCCTTAGTCCTCTTCCTCATCTAGGTCATCCTCTAGGATAGCGTGGCATTAAAGGCTTGAACTCTGGAATCATCTCTGCAGTTTACAGCTACAGAACCATCGGCAAGTTACTTACCTTTCTTTTCTTTTCTTTTCTTTTCTTTTCTTTTCTTTTCTTTTCTTTTCCTTTCCTTTCCTTTCCTTTCCTTTCCTTTCCTTTCCTTTCCTTTCCTTTCCTTTCCTTTCCTTTTTCTTTTCTTTTCTTTTCTTTTAAGTTTATTTTATTTGTTTTGAGAGAGGGGTTGGGGACAGAGAGAGGAGACAGAGAGTCCCAAACAGGCTCCACACGGTCAGCATGGAGTCCAATATGGGGTTTGAACTCACAAACTGTGAGATCGTGACCTGAGCCAAGGCTAAGAGTCAGGTGCTTAATTGACTGAGCCACCCAAGCACCCCAAGTAACTTACTTTTCTAAGTCACTGTTACATCATCTGTAAAATGGGATTTAGGCAACAGGTATTTAATGAATGCAAAGAGCTAAGGCTCAACAGTGAACCAGATAGTCTATTCCTTCAATAGTATCCACCTCACAAGGCTGTTGAGAAAGTCAATAGGATATAAAGTTTGATACAGTGCATGACATAGATGTGTTCAGTTGTTGTTAGATGCTTTCTTCATCATTATGTATGACACATATTATGTACAAAGTACTACATTGTTTTAAGAAATGCACAAAAAAAGGTCTGTTTTGGGCCTATTCTTTAGCATTAATAGTCTGTTTGCATATTTAAGATGTAGATTACTTTAGGTTGTAATTCTCGAGAGACTCTGAGGCAAGGATTTGAATGCAAGTAGCTTATTTTGGAGGCTATCCCAAGAAGCACTGGTAAGGGAGTAGAGATGGAAAACGGGGCAGGAAGGGAATGCCATTAGAGGATACATTAATGAACACATTACAGCAGTAGGCAGCTGGGACTCTGTCCCACTTGGGGGGTCTCTGGAAGATGACATAGGGAATGCCTCTGAGTTGTCTCCCCAAGGGGAAAAGAAACTGGGGTATTTTTCAACCCTTGCCTTTTTGTCATTGGCCAAGGGCTGTTTCTGGGGAGTTAATTCCATAGCATTTCCATCCAGCACCATGTGCAGTCCAGGCATGTTCTGGGGCCAGAGATGCTCTCAGCAATCACAGGTGCTTGCAACAGGAAGCCCTTGGACTTTTCAGAAACTATGATTTTGAAGGGATCTGGGAGGGCAGCAATAGCATTTGCTACATAGCTCTTCACCCAAAAACCACAATATAAGACTATATGTGGCGAGCTCAAAATACGTAGAAACATGAGAGGCGGGTACAAACACTAGATTTATAATTTCTTTTTCAGAATAAGGGTGGGAGCATTAGTATGGAAACACAACACCTGACTTACATAAAGGAAATGTACTTGAGCATTTTTCTTTCTAAAAGCATCACAAGTAATTGTTTGGCACCGAGGAACGTTTCAGAATGGTCACCATGTTTTGATCAGGTCTTTTATCAAATTAGAACTTAATTACCTAACATCTATATGAAAAAAAATCAATCTTTTTTTTTTCTTAGTTGCTGAATCACTTGGACACTCCAAAGTAAATTGAATCTTTACATCAATTTTCCAGGAAAAGAAACGATAAAATCTTTGTCCTTGAGGTTCCACTTGACAGGGTCAGAAGCAATTCTTCCATTGTATTATACCATAACACAAATCAGAAAATGCAAAGATTTCAGAATCGCTCTATTTCACATATTATCTTTGTAGCTTTCCTCTGCAGCAGAGCAAGGGTGTTATTAGGCACAAGAAATTTTGTTGAATTCTTAAATTGGTCTCAAGAACTTTGTGATGGATGGTTTACCCAATTTAAAACAGATCATCGGGTGAAATTGCTTTTAGGTTAAAAGGAGGGTTCTTCAGACTCTTTTTAGGGCAGATCCTTTCAATTACTTGGTTAAGTCCAGAATTGCTAAACTGTAAAGTATGAAGACTCTGGGTACATTGGTGGTGAATATGATAAAAAGAGAATGCTAGAAGGAGAATAGAGCAGCCTCAAGGCCAAACTTTGTCTGCTTGAAGGTTTTACAGGGAGTAAGGACTGGCCTGACGACTTATTTATCTTTGTTCAATCCAGCTTATTCTAAGTAATCTAAACCTTAATTAATGATTATTAATTTGACATGAAGCTCAATGCAAATGCCTAGATACCATCTGGAGCATTTTACCCAGTTTCATGAAATAAATATTTGTCTAATAAGACTCCTCATACCCAACTAGAAATGTTTGTGGCTCCTTGCCATGAAGCTCAGCTTTTAGTGGAACCTAAACCACATAAATGCAGACAAATAAAAAATATTATATGTACTTCTTTCATATTTTCGGTATTTCCTGGTGAAAGTTATAAACTGACGTCTCAAAGGAACATGCTCTCAAAAGTCTTGTCTCACTGAGCTCAGATGTTACCTCCTCAGGTAGAACTTCCCTGGTTATTCCATTTAAAATGGTCCCTTATCCTGGCCCCTCACCTCCATCCCCTCACTATTTAATTTTCTTCAGCACACTCATCACTATCTTGTGTTCTTTCTTTACTTTTTCATGTTCCTTTATTTGTTTATATGTTTGACTTCTCGCACTGGAATGTTACTGCCATGGAGGAAGAGAATTTATCAGTCTTATTCATTGTGATATCCCAATGTCAAGGGCAGTGCTTCCCATAGAGTAGGCACTCAATAAATTTTTGTTGAATGAATCAATGAAAGAGTGGATATTAAGAATCCTGTGTCCTTGAAAATAAATGTAGCATATCAAGTACCCTAGTGTTTTAGGGAAGAATCTTAACTCTTTGTGGCTTAAAAAATTGCATTTAATTTCACTGCAGCAATAATGTAAAATCTGACAAAGAGGCAGCCTCTCAGTAGAATCTTGAGCTGTTGAGCACAGATTTGCTGACAAGGGAACAGTAGATGGAGGGATTGGGTGGCCAGAAGGTCAGTGTGCCAGGCAGCTGTGGAACTGTATTTGGAAAGTACCAGGGACTTAAGACAATGTGAATCAGCAAAGAAACAGGAGGGATCAAAGGCTCAGTAAATCCCCACCTTCTCAGGGCTCAGGCACCTGAGGCGTCCCCTGGTTATAGGGGCCTTCTTACTGAGACCAGGAATAGAGGAAAATGCCATAATAGGCCACCAGAGGAATGGACGGGCTGAGTCTATTTGAGGTAAACACACTATGGGACTTTAGAGCAATCCAGTCTTTCCTTTCCTGAAAAGATAAGCCATTTATTCTTTTAACAAATATTTATCAAGGACCTCCTATGGACTAGCACTATTTAGACTCCAGCCTTCATCGTCTCTTCCTTCTCTGGCCCCCAACACACTTGCGTACCCATTGCTACAGAGACACTTTGCTTTTGGTTTTATTATTTATTGGCCTTTTGTGTAAAATTTGGTTTGGAGAAAGGGCTTTGCCACTGTAACAAGGCCAGCAAGCCTTCTTTTCACACCTTGTTAACACTAGTAGAGAGTGCTTTAGGTATAGGTAGAATATACCTATTCCAAAACACAGAATGAATCCCACTAAAATACTCCCTTCTGCCCTCCCAAGAAGTTTGGAAGTGTTCAAGTTTACTCTTGGGATCGCATCATTTATGTGCAGGCCTGTTTTTCTTCAAAGGTACCAGGTGACCCTGTGCCTTTTGGGCAATTGAGATTGAAAGTTAGGTTTCTGCTGTTGTATTAAACTAACTCTGGTTTCTTATTTGACTGAAATATGAAAAAGCAAGGATTTTTGGATTGCTTCTGTTATATTTCCCCAGATGTGAGTGTGACAGGAAATTTTTATTTTAAAACAATACCGTGATCCGTGTACTTACTGACAGAAGACATTGGCTTAAAAGAAAAAAAAGAAAAGAAAGGAAAAGACAATGTCAATCTGAAAGAAATTGGGTGCAGCCAGACTGTTAAACAGACAAGTCAATTGCTGAAGATATCTCATCCTCATTCATTGAGCTCTCGGGGAGAGTTTTATTAACCTACTGTGTTTTCAGGGTCTATACAGTCTTCTGCCCAGTGGGCCATTACCCAGTGGGATTGAACCGGGTGAGATCCTTGCATAGACTCAACATCTTCTTAACAAAAATGAAAACAATATCATATTGCCTTTGAATCTGTTTGAGGGGAGAAATATTTTTAGGGAAAAAAAAGATAATTGAAAAGCTCTGTATTCATCTCTCTGTGCCCTAGGACATTGATTTTTCAGACGTTGTAATGTATTACATGGTGAAAGAGTCCCATGGACTTTCATACATATTAGTGACTCCAGTGCCCACAGCACACACTGCAAACCTTTCACATTCAGAGATTCAGCATGCCTTGTGGTATTTCTGTCTGACCTCAATCCATTTTGGAAATAAAATGTTCCATACACTAAGGGAAAGAAAGTCTTAAGGGCCTCTCTCTAGCTTTCCTGCCATCCCTTGGTAGCTGTGTAGGGAAGCCAGTGGCAGGCATTCTTGCTCAGAATCTGCCTGGTGATACCCACGTCTCTGCCAAGGGCTTTAGGATCCATCTTTCACTCTTCTGTTTCCCAGCAGTACCATCTGCCCATGTGGTCACAGGAAATATGAGCTTTGTATTCAGCAGGTGCTCTGTAGATATTAAAATTCAATTGAATCAGGACTTAGTAAATCCAAGCCAAATCAGGTTTGAGTTGTGTGAACTATATCTTCACTGGAAAGCAAGAGGTAGAGGGAGGACTAGCAGTGACAGCAGAGGAGAGAGAAATCAAGTCTTCTTCAATTTCAGGCTTCAATAGAGGCCTTCAATAGAGGCTCAAGCACAATAAAAGAGAAGAGATCTCCTTTATGTATAGATTGAGGAGGGAGTGGCTCCCTCTCCCATCCCAGGTTGTGACTGTCCCTGCACAAATCTCTGACCCATGCTTGATTTCTATTAGCAGATGCTTCTCTCCTGATCTTACCTCTCAGTCACCCAGCTTCCTGGCCAAGAGCATGGGTGTGATGCAGTGTGCATCCTGGGCCCCCTTCCTGGGTCACAGGAGACTGCCCCATACACCTTAACCCCTCACCAGGGATGCCTGAGTGTTGGTCTGTTCACCCTGGCTGCTCCCACAGCCCCTTCCAAGTTTTCATTATCCATAATGACAGCCAGCTTAGATTTAACTCCTCAAGTTCTATGTGTTGTGTTTTGTATAAGAAGCATGAAAATTTGGGGGCACCTGGGTGGCTCAGTCAGTTAAGCGTCTGACTTTGGCTCAGGTCATGATCTTGCGGTCTGTGGGTTTGAGCCCCGCGTCGGGCTCTGTGCTGACAGCTCAGAGCCTGGAGCCTGTTTCAGATTCAGATTCTCCCTCTTCCTCTGACCCTCTCCTGTTCACGCTCTCTCTCTCTCTCTGTCTCAAAAATAAATAAATGTTAAAAAAAATTAAAAAAAAAAAAGAAGCATGAAAATTTTGGCGTGCTGCTGCCTCCATTTTCTCCATTCTCTTCTATGACCAGCCCTTTCCTTCATGCCATGCTACCTGCTATGCCTTGCCCTTTGCCACACTGCTTCTCAGTTGCATTGCTTTCTGCTAAGAAAAATTCATTAGAAGAGCTGATCGATGCCAAGTTTTGTGTTGTTGATATCTTAATACTTTATGTGAAAATAGTGGCATAATATGGGAATGTATATGAACTTTGGAATATACATGCCCAGCTACTGCTCTCTGCATCCTATATGGTCCATAAAATGGAGGCAAGGGAGGTATGAAGCAAGTTTCATTTGGAAAGCAAGCACTCCTAGGCCAAAATCAGAAACATTAGTCAAAAGGCAAGGTTACATACTCAGAATTTTCAAAGACTAGCACCGAATCCCTCCTAAAACTTTACATAAAACCCTACCAAAGGATATTCTGAACTGAAATCTGAGAAGTTCAAGTTTATCATTTATGATAAAAAATTCCTCATGTCCTACCAGTCCTCTTGTGACTGTTTATTAATAAACAGTATTGTTATAAACGGGTGTGTCCCTGAAAATGGACCCTGACATCAAATAAATATGTGTGCGCCTATAGACTTGCATAATTTTTTAAATTGGTTTGTTTTTAAAGCAGAATAAAAGGAAAATAAGTCTTTGCCAACTGTGTCTTTATTTGTGTTTGGCATGTAAATACAAAAAAAGTTCTCTTTACATTTCTGAAACACTAATTTTGAACACTATTGCTCTTGGTAAATTTAGCACACATTTTCTTTTACAACTAGTATGATGAAAAGAATTCAGGGATGTTCAGCTTTACAGAATTCCTGAATAAACCTCATGGACTCTAATATAGTCACTGTGCTAAGAGTATGTGAATAATTAATTTTATGACTAGGCTGGAAGTAAAAATTCAATGACCACCTCCTTCATTCCCATTTACATTTGAAACCTCCTATTCAACTTGTTGTGCCATGTCAAATAAACAATATAATGCTGTTTTTACTCAGTTTATTGTAGTGTTCGTTTTTAAATATTTTATCCTCTGAATTTTCATGTGACTATATCCTGTGGCTCTGTAGTATATATAATAGCATGTATTTTTTTTCAACAAGGAATAAACAAAGAAGTGCTATGAAAATAGAAACGAATTGTAAACCATGGTCCTGACATAAGAAACTTAGTTCCTAGTGGGATTGTGGGGCAATTTTCATGGCTTTTAAAGGAAAGGAGAAACTTGTAGTGGTGATAAATTATACCACGGGGACCTCTTAAACACTTAGCCTTGCCGAACATTAAACCTGTCTCTTCAACAGGTTTATTGCAGGATTAGGCACTTCCTGGAGAAAGATTCACTCTGCCTTTGGCATTGATGTAAATTTGGTTTCTGCTAGATTTATAAAAGGTGCTATACAGAAGTCATTCAATTTTCTCAAAAGTTCACTTCAGGATTTGGGATGTGGATGCCATTGTCCTTAAAGTGGACCATCTAAAAAATTTTCCCAGATTCATACTGAGCCAGGTTGTTCTAATCCTTTGTAGTACTTCATATATGCCTAAACATTATATTAACTCTTTCTGGCCACCAGAATTGTGCTGATTAAGTGACAAAATCAGTGTTGCTAAGACTTGTGAACCATATGTTAAGATTCATATACACACTTTAGACGTGAATGTGGCAGGCCCAGTCACTTCAGCTCTCAAATTGCAGATTTGTCGAACAGAACCAGCATGTCATTTAAAAATATCTAATGGCTGAAGAGTCAGGACACTAAATAACTTTGCTTTTTTTGTTTAAGTTTTTGAATATGCATTTTGCAACTTGTAGTGTAAAACTGGATCTTAAAAAGTTGCTTGGTTGCACTCTTTAGCCATCATTCACTTATTCTTTAAGTATTTATTGAGCACTGTACCCCAGGTTTGTCCTAGGGCAACTGTAAGCAAAACAGTGAAGAAAACAGGCAAAAATCCTTGCCCTCTTCGGAGTGGAGGAGGTTACATTCTAATGTAACTAAATCAATAGAATCAGCTGATAAGTGATACGGAGACAGATAAAGCAGATCAAGGGGGATAGGAGAGCGTGGGAAGAAGTGTCATTTTAACAAAAGGAGTGAAGGAAGGCCTCACTGAGAAGGAAACTGTAAAAGAAAGATCTGAAAGAAGTGAGAGTGGAGCCCATGAGGATTTGGGGGGAGGGAGGATTGAGCATGTCCGGGTAAAGGGAACAGTAGGTGCAAAGGCCACCAAGTTGGGCGGATGGTTCATTTATTGGTAGAACAGTGATGAGGGTGGTGTGGCTGGAGTGGAGGGAGCAAGACGGGGAGCAGTAAAGAGATGAAGACCAGGAGGTAAAGGAGGCCGGAGCATATAAAACCTTTATGGCAATACTCTGAGTGAGGTAAGAGCCCTCTGCTGATGTACAGAGGAGGGACTTGAGCTGATTCACTTCATTTTTTTAAGGTTTTATTTGTTTATTTTGAGAGAGAGAGAGAGAGAGAGAGAGCATGAGAGGGGGAGGTTGAATCCCAAGCAGGCTCCCTGCTGCCAGTGCAGAGCCCAGTGCGGGGCTTGAACTCACGAACTGAACCATGAGATCATCACCTGAGCCAGATCAAGAGTGGGAGCCATCCAGGCACCCTGAGCTGATTCACTTTGAAAGAATTCCTTTGGCCATTCATAAGAATAGATCCTAGGGAGACAAAGGCAGATGAAGAGGGATGGGTCAGGAGGCTGTCACAATCACTGGTAATCGAGGCAAGAGAGGAAATTGCCTTGGACCCAGGGTAGTAGAAGAGGTGGGGAGAACCCGTTGGATTCTGGATCATTGGAAGGCAGAGCCAACAGCACTTGCTACTGGATCAATTAAGGCTGTGAGACCAAGAGAGGAGTCAAGACTGCCAGTCTTATAATCCCAATTACTTGCTAAGGTAATAGCCAAAACAAGAAATCCCATCTCCCTCTTTTCAGGACCCTATATATTTTTTCTTCTTACTGACTGTGAAAACCTGTTTGTCTTTAAGAAGACTAAAGTGATACAAGAAGTATTTGTTGCAAAGTCAACAAAGTTTCACTAGGGGGTAACATAAAATAGAGATGCTACTTGAAAATTAAGTTAACAAATACCACCCCTCTAACACAGCCCCTCCCCCAGTACATCCATGAGTAAGGCAAGCAAAGAGAGGGTCAAGTTTGAAATATAAGTGGAACTAAAACAAGAGCTCATGCATGACTTCCCTGGATCAAGACACAAAATCCAGAGGAGGGCTGAGCAAAGATTGGTTGATAGAGTTAATCACTCAGCAAGGCAAAGTGCTGTTAAATCAACAAAGGAATATGACACATTCCTTGCCTTTGAGGAGCTTAAAGTCTATTGAAAGCACTTGCCTTCCATGACTCAGTGGAGCACCAGGATTTTATTTATATCATTTGCAGAGATACATGTCAGTAATGAAACTGTTACAACTAAACGTATAGAGATATTAAATATAGATTCATATAGATATTTCAATGTATGGTCTTTTATGTGTGTATAGGCCAGCAGTATAGGTATATGGCTACAAACTTACTCGTATCCTTGTTCCAAATTTTAGTATTCAAAACGTGTTTGGCCTCTGTGATGAGTAAAAGCAATAGTAAACTGGAGAGTCCATTAAAAAGTTCACTTTGGAAACTTAATACCCAAATAAATGAGAATATATTGAGCAAGATTTCTTGAAGAAAATCTCTGTGCATTGCATAACAGGTATTAAAATCTCAGCAACTCTCCCAAAGGTGCCCAGAGTTCCCAGCCAGCTCCAAAAAGGTGTCCGTGGCTGTGTTACAGCTCTCCAAGGAAGCTGGAGAGCAGTTGTGTGCTATTCTCAGTCACTTCCGGCTTTGCCCCCTTTTGTGCCCTCCTCAGCCTGGCAAGGGAGATCTGCCTCTCCTTCAGAGGAGGCCCCCCCTTGCTCTGACTCCTCTCCCACCAGGGAGCCGAGGAACAGCTTGCTTTCCTAAGCATCAGTGGTTGCGCTTCTCCCCTGGCTGAAAGGCTTCTACAGGAAGCAATGAGGGGACACAAAGCTGGCAAACCAAAGTGAGAAAGACACAAGACCTTGGCTGAGGGTCATCATTCTTGTATCTGTGTTCCTCAGTCTGCCCTGCAGAAGATATACTCACTAAACCTATTTGTTTGTTTTTAATTTTTCTGGTGAAATTTTGTTGCTTTTTAACTCCTATAAGTTCTTGAGCTATTCCTCCCCTCCCCAGTTCTAAGCTTCCTTTAACTTGTTTTGGAATAAGCCGAAATGAAACAAAATCGTACATTCTAAATCAAGCTCTTAAGACGGAACTGAGTTCATTGATTAAATATGAAAGAGAGCATCTTTAGCAAAACGAAAGCCAAGCTTTTAAGTCTTCACTGAACACTGGTTGATCTTACCACCGTCTTGGCACTAGTTTCCTCATACAGTTTTGCATATCAGGTGTTTACAGACTAAATAGTAGATGAGCTTCAAGTACACTATGTCATTTAATGTCAATGAGCTAACCCTGTTTATTCGGCTCTGTGCTTAGCAATTGAAATAATCTGCATCGAAGTGCTCAGTATGCTACAATTAAGAAGCGTGCTTGTGGAAGGCACACTCTTGGTTCATTTTTTAAAAAGACCATCTGTTTCTTGGTGTGCCACTTGTACAGGTTTTCCTTTCATCTTTCACCTTCTTAAAAAAAAATCCACAGCTTTCTAAAGCTTCCGATACTATTTCATATCGGGCTTTATAGAATGCTCATTCTCTGGATTTTCAGCTGTGGTTTTACTAGCATTCTCACAAGAACATTTTAAACCCTCAGGAATCTTAGAAATTGGAATAGGAAAATAGGAAGCCCTCCCCCACCCTGTATCTGTTCCCTTCTGGTGAGCTGACAGGTGCTGTCGGCAACTGGTAATGATACTACTTGTAATAGGGGCAGTGGTGGTGGCGGTAATCTATTAATATTTGCAAGTTAACAAGGTAAAATATATTTAAGGTTTATATATATTCAAGAAACTTTTACTCGTTTCTTTGAAGTGCCCTTAGGAAAGGATAGAAATGCCCTGACAGGCTGTGGAATAGGAAATCCTAAATAGGATTCTTCGACCAAAAGTTGCAATGTCTTAGTGGCATACCTTTGATCACGCTCAAAGACTAAATTTTTAGCATGTTGACAAAACAGTTTCTCATTCTGAGTATTTGTGGTTCAGAAAACAAACTTCTTTAACCACATATCTTTAAGACATTTTCGTATTCAGTCTGAAGGTGAAGTGTGTACATTATTTTGTGGGAAATGAACAAGATAAAGGGAAGAGGTAAAATATTCTTCAGTTAAATAGCACATTTTATGCCCAGCAGCCACGGGAAATAGGTTAGCTTATTTAAGAAGTTTATTTCCTAATATAAGAAAGAAGAAAGATGTTTGTATAGCCTGTGCTTTGGAATAAAAATAGCAAATTTTAGACTTGACTTCATTTAAAATGATTAAACATAATGCCTATTTACTGCTGAATTTCTTGGAGGAAAGAACAGTCTTGTCAGAATTGTATATTCCCAAACTTCTTTACTTGGTGTCATTTTTATCTCATGAAACTACATTTAAAAAGGGAAGTAGGAAGTGAGGCAGCTTTAAGGAAAATCACAATGTCAGAAAAGAGATTGGGGGAAGTGAGATAACCTTACGCACCCCTGTGTTCCCCTGGGATGTGGAGAAGGTGGGGTTTTATGGTGACGTCAGCCTCAACTAAGAGCCTTCCCAACCTCTGTGGTATGTTTTGTTTTAGACTTTAAAAGCATGACCTTAAACATGTTTAGGTGGTCTTCCATTTTATAAAACCTTGTGAAAACAACGGATTGATTATTATAGTCCCAAACCAGCTAGTCTTTATTGACTAAATGTGGACATAATACCTGGGATCTGGACTTTGTGTTTACCGCACCATCTCCACTGCCCGGCAGGGCTTAGGTGAGGTCTGTGCTACACAGAAGATATTTAAGCAACCAGTTTAGGTTCTCATTAGACTGCCCATCACAAGAAGAAAAATCTATTGTTTGGAGCAAAGAAAGTATCAAGTGAGCCTTTATATAGTGAGAGAAAATACCTGGAAAGCGATGAGGTGAGAAATCCAGAGGTGCCTATTGGTAAGCGTGGAGATCTGGCACCAAGCATCCTTTGCTGGCAGATGTGTAAAGGTCTCTGAACCAATAGATGTCAGCCTGATTGAACACAGACGGGAGACAGCAGGAGCTAGCAATAACGATGAAATGTTTGGGAAGTCAAGTTTGGATTAAGGTATTTGGTTCTAGCCGTTGAACAAGGCAGCGGACACGGCTGGAGTAAACACAGCTCTCCTATTTAGCTATTGATTTATTATCAGCACCAAAATTACTTTTATTTTTACATGCAAAAAGGTACATTCAGGTTCTAAAATTATATGTCCCAAGACTAGATGACGCAAGAACAATGTGGCTCACTGTACATTTCTTAGAAGCTAAGGGGGGAAAATCTCATTACTTTCATAAGTTCTTACAGAAAAGACTGTTGTATATTTTTCCAGACTATTGGTGGAGATTTTTCTTAACATATAAAGAATAAACCATTCCCCTACCCCAGCCCCTACACAATCTGGGAAACCGCTCTTATGAAATAGCAGTTCTCTAAAATAAAAACACCAAAGACATATTAACTAGGCTTCTTTTTTCTTTTTATTGTTGGCATTGAATACAAATCAACATTAAATCTGAGACCATTTTTAGTGTCAGATTCCCAGATCTAAAATAGGGTATACAAATAAAAAAAAATTGGCAAAAATGTTTTACTTATGTTTTATGCAGCTTGTAATGGTTGAGACTCTTCATTTAGAATTCAAACATCCCCCTCCGTATTCCATATGGAATAAATTTTAGGAAGTGCCAAAAATAATGAAGGGATGCTTGGGTCTAAGCAAATAATATATTTTAAATTTTCAATTACAGTAAGAAACTAGTTTTTTTCTATACACAAAAGATAGTTTATTAGCCTCTCCATCAAAGACCAAAATGTATTTCGGCGTTCTATCTATATTTTTAAAACACTTAATCAAACAAATGAAATACTTTAAGTTAGGAATCTTTTGGTTGCAATTAATAAAAATACAAACTTAACTGATCTAAACAAAATAGGAGGGGTGAATTTGATTGGCTCATGGAACTGGAGAGGTAGTTCTACTTACACACAGGGTTTGGACCAGCAGTTCCAGGCTCTCAGCCTCCGGCTCTGTATTTCTGTAGTTCTTTCCACTCTGCCTCCCTCAGTGTGTTGGTGTTGCCCTTAGGCCAACCCTCCTTGTGGTAACAAAAAGGGCTATAGTGGTTCTAGACCTAAGACATCATAAGTACTGTCCCAAGGGAGGAAAAAGTCTGTCCCAGCACTCCCAGCAAGAAGCCCTGGGATTTACTCTGGGGGGATTGACTAATGTCAAATGTTCACTAATCAGTTTGGCCAGGTAGATGGGATTCACAAGTGTGCTTTAGCTCTTCAAAACCTTAGCTCCAGAGTTGAAGATATGTTGAATTCCATCTAGGTACAGCTAAGAATTGGGGGATGGGTTAATTCTTAAAGGAAAATCTGCGTGTTTTTAGAACAAGGGAAAGAGGATGGAGACCAAATAATTGGGAGGCAGCCAGTGAATATCTTTTGCAACTGTATACCTAAAAAGAGTAGTGTCTTCCAGGCCTAGGCTTAAATTGGTTGGGGAAAGGGGCGCCTGGGTGGCGCAGTCGGTTAAGCGTCCGACTTCAGCCAGGTCACGATCTCGCGGTCCGTGAGTTCGAGCCCCGCGTCGGGCTCTGGGCTGATGGCTCAGAGCCTGGGGCCTGTTTCCGATTCTGTGTCTCCCTCTCTCTCTGCCCCTCCCCCGTTCATGCTCTGTCTCTCTCTGTCCCAAAAATAAATAAACGTTCAAAAAAAGAAAATTTAAAAAAAAAAATTGGTTGGGGAAAGTTTATCTTGCCCATCATCTCTTTTACCTCTCAGCAGACAATGCAATTCCCTTATGTGGGTGTTTTCAGTAGGGACGTTGCAATCTTGTTTCAAAATGTTAATTTAGGAGGGGTGTGATCCACAGACATAAGTGGTCACTTCCCCATTGATTCTAGTACCTCAGGTGCCCACCTCAGTTGACCAAACTCTGGTTTGAACACTGTTCTGGTTTCAACAAACTGCATGTAGGATTTAGAGAAAAGCTAGATTCAACAGGAAGCATTTTACCAGATTTCCTACTAAATCTATAATGAAATATTCCTGTAGAATGCTGAACTTTCATATGATGGACTTATGGTTGCATTTTATATTCATGTCATTGTGTGAAGTGCTTCTTGTGTGGAAAAAAACAAAAACAAAAAACCTCACAGAATGAAATCGCAAGTTTTCCCCCTCTATTTTTTTCTGTTTCTCTGAATAAGCTCATCCAAATATGTTCATTTCAGTCCTGTGTGGCACATGGTCTTAACATGTTTTTAGCAGCCCTAAATTGCCCCGGTTGGCCCTAACTTGGATTTGCATTTCCACCCCCAACCGTCCGTATTTTCAGAATGAGCAGTGATACTGTTGCCCTTAGCAGATAGCATCCTTCTGTGCTGAGTTTATGATGCCAAGCCCTGAATGCTCTCCTTAGACATACATAAGGAGAGGAGTCTAAGGATTAGAATGTGGCCTTTCATCCCTACCAGCCTGCACCCCTCTTCTCCAGGGTGGGGTGCAGTGAAGAGATCGTGGATCTGCATCACTGAAGGTTCCACAATTCTTAAGGCAGCTCTAAAGCTTTTGTACCCAAGTAGGGTCCCCAGAGGATCAAGGGAACCATCATCAGCATCACCACCATCTCTTCATGGTTCTTCTTTTCCTTTGCTCCTATCCCAGAGAAAATGTTTCTCTCAACCCAGTGATCTGCGCATGTGCTTCTCTCGTCCCATGTCCTCTGCTCAGCTCCGAGACTTGACATCGTTTCTATACCTCCACTTCTGCCTGCTCAGAATGCAATGAAGGCAGCTTGCCAAACCCCTCCAATCTGCCGGTCCCACAAAAATGTCACCATCTCTTTCTCCTTCATAGCTGCTGTCCTGTAGTCATTCAGAGTCCATACCAGCTTCCTTGGCTTTTGCCCTGACCCACCCATACAAGCACACATCCTCCTAAAGTTTCTAATAATTGAATAAATATTTATCGTGAGGTATTGTGTGAAAAGACAAAATGGTGTGTTAAGATACAAAATAAATTCAATATAGTCACTGCTTCTAAACCACCTAACAATCTTATGATAGCTGTTTCCCACCTAGTCACGCCACTGAAACTCTCTCTCTAAAAGGGTCCCAGGGCTTGCCTACACATCAGACATAAAGTCTTCCTTAAGTCCTTAAAGTACACCTCTTTATAACATTTGATTCCTTGAGCAAGTATGAAAAGTAAGTGGCAAAGCAGGAACTTGAACGCGAGCCTTTTGGGCCAAATTGTGAACTTTATTATTATATTTTAACTGCACTGATAATACATGAATACTTTGTCCTTTAAAAACATGTATAATGTTGCAGGTAAATACCTTTTAGCCACCACCCTACTTCCCAAGTGGAAAACACTGTAATATGTGTAGTTCTTTTAGGCTATCTTTATATATATTCATATGTGTATGTATTCATCAAAAACATGTAGTATTGTATTTATTTTTTTATGTAAAGGAATTCTAGTGTAAACATCTTTTAACAACATGCCTCTTCATTCAACAATATTGTTTTGAGATTGATCTGTATTGATACATACAGATTTAGCTCATTTTTTTAACCACTTTGTGAACTCCATGAAATGAATATACCATATTTTATTCATCTCCCTTTTTGAAGAACATTAAGTTCCTTTTTTCATGCTTTCACTATTACAGATTCCTCAGCGGCCCTCCTTGTGCATAGTGACGCAATGTATTTTGCTGGTTAAATCCCAGCTCTTGACTTACTAGCTACGGGACCTTGGATGAGTTACCCAAACAATCTAAGCTTCATTCTCCTCATCATAGAGTTGTTTTAAGGATTAGATGGGTTTAGGTATGCAAGGTGCTGAGTTACAGGCTTGGCACCTAGTAAGCGCTCCATAAAGTGAGCTGTTAGTATCGTAAATGTCTGGATCCTAAGTTGTACTCATTTTCAGTTTAATTGGTACTTCCAAATTGCTCTTTAAAGTGGTCACATTGATTTATAATTCCCTGAGCAGTATAAGAGAGTGTTCATTTTCCTTACTCCTCCTAACACATTATATCATCAAACCTTTTTATTTGCTGTTCTGTCCAATAAGAAATGTCCCCTAAGTGATATTTTAATTTGAATGTTCCTAATTATAAATGAAGATGAATACTTTTTATGTGTTTCTTAGCCAGTTTTATTTCCCCTCTAAATTATTTGTAGCCCTAGTACAGTTTTCTATTTTTGTAGACTTTTGCCAAGTTTTAAAAAATGTATTCTGGATACCAGTCCTTTGTTACGTGCTGCAAGTGTTTTCTCTCGATCTGCCACTTACTTCCCTTAGCTTAAAGTATCTTTGTCTTTAAAAAGATGGAATTTTATAGGGCCACACTTATCAATCTATTCTTTTATGTGCTTTAGGCTCTGACAGTTGAGATTTGAATCCTAGCTCTGCCACTTACCAACTCTGAGGTCTTAGACAACTTACATAACCTCTTGATGCCTTCATTTTCTCAGCTGTAAAATGAGGATAATAATAACATCTACTTTATAGGTTGTCATGAGGTATAGGAATTAATACATATAAAGTGCCAGCCACAGAGCTGACATAGTGTGTTTTCTGTTATTAAGTCCTGCCCCAACCCAGAGCCCAAAAATATACTTCTTCCATAGTATTTAGTAAATATTTCAGTTTTCTTCTAAAGTTCAGGTCTTTAATCCACCTGGAATTTATTTTATAGATGAGGTTGGGATCTACATATTTTTATATAAGGATTGTGAATTGTCTCCAGAATCATCTATCGATATCTTTTCGCCCCTGATTTGATACGGTGCTTCTCTCATAAACAACATTTCCATGTATTGGGGCCTATTTCTGGGATCTCTTCTATTTGTCTATCCCCTCGCCAGTACAATACTGTTTTCATTATTGTAACTTTATGTTGTGACTGGACATCTGGTAGATTTATCCTCCCTGAATTCTTTTTCAAAATTGTCTTCCCTATTCTTACACAGTATTCTTCTATAGTAATATTACAACCAATTTCTTAAATTTCACTTAAAAACTATGTTGGTATACATTCAGTGTATAGATTTTTCTGCAGTGAATTTTCCCATCCATAAATTGGACATAGCTCTCCATTTCTGGTCTTCTTTTATGCCCTCTACTAAAGTTTTACAATTTTCTCTACAAAGCTATTTCATATTTTTTAAAGTTTATTCCTGTATACCTTTTTTTTTTTTTTTTACTATTATCAGTGAGATCTTTTTCTTTTAAATTTTAACTGGTTGTTGTTACTAAATTTGAATTCATTTGGTTTTGTGGATCTTGTAACTGGCTCACTTACTAAATTTTCTTAGTATTTAAAAACAGTTTTTTTTTTAAATGTTTATTCATTTTTTGAGAGAGAGATTGAGACAGAGCATGAGGGGGGGAGGGGAAGAGACCAAGGGGGAGACAGAATCTGAGGCAGGCTCCAGGCTCTGAGCTGTCAGCACAGAGCCCCACATGGGGCTCGAACCTACTAAATGCGAGATTGTGACCTGAGCACAAGTCGGACTCTTAACCGACTGAGCCACCCTGGTACCCCAAACTTTCTTAGTGTTTTTTAAAGTTTGTTAGTTTGAGTCTCTTGTAATCGTAATTTGTGAAACTCCTGATTATCTTTGTCTCGTAATATTTTGCCTCATATAGCTTCTTTTTTTTTTAAGTTTATTTATTTACTTAGAGAGACCAAATGCATGAGCAGAGGAGGGGCAGAGAGAGAGGGAGAGAGGGAAAATCCCAAGCAGGCTCTGTGCTGTCAGTGTGGAGCCCTACGTGGGGCTTGATCCCATGAACCATGAGATCATGACCTGAGCTGAAATCAAGAGTCAGATGTTTAACCAGCTAAGCCCCCCAGGTGCCCTGCCTCATATATCTTACTTTATTGCCATTTTCTAGGACCATGAATGTCCTGGATTCTAGGAATATCAGAGATGTCTCTGGCATGTTTCTGGCTCTAATGGACACTTACACTTTTACCCCTTCCAGTCTGATGCTTGCTTGCTGTGGGTTTCAGAGAAACACTCTTTCTTGAGCCTGTATCATACTACACTGGTTCTTATTTTGCACATTGGAAGACTGAAACAATGAGCCTTAGAAGTCTGTGTCAGCCTTCTTCATCTGTGAAGTGGAAGTCCTCGTAGTTTTACTTGTAATTTTCCACTGATTAAGTTTTGAGGAATGTAAGATTTTTTAATTAATTTTTATTTGCTTCTCTCTTCATTTTCAAAAGAGTCAGGCCCGATTCTATTATTTTTCTTTCTGTAATGGTTACTTTCTTGAATCCTTTGAATAGTTTGTCTCTTAATCCCCCATGGCCAGGCCTTCACCCAGTCTAGATAACTTCTCTTCCTACAAGCAAATGACATTGAAGATTCTAACTGCATTGATGTGAGTGGCTTATGGTGAGGTCACTTTAGTTCAATGTGTGTAGCTGTCCAAGAATAATTTAGTGTCTTTACTTTTCTAAGGAAAGAGTATTCTTAGAAGACAACCAATATATATTCTACATATTAAGCCATTAGGCATCAATTTTTGTAATGTAATTGTAAACATATGTGTTTACCTTGTTCAAGATTGACTTTCATCCCTGAGATGGTTAGACCTCCTTGAAGTAGAGGCCAGTTCTGGTCTGGTCCCAGCACCTGGAGCGTGAGGCTTATGGAATTCTGCCTGGGATTATTTGGGAGAAGCTACATTAACATAGGTTAACTTTAACATCCTTCCCATCTTTATATGCAACTTTCCACTCGCCTCTATTATCCCTGCATTCGTGCTTTATATTTTATTTAAAGTCTCAGAATTCATTGGGCAAGGAAGTGAAGGGGATGCTGCCATTTGTATTATGTTTTCCTGAACAATCCCTGAGGCAAAAGGCCTTAATTAGTGAGAAAAGTAAGATTTTGCTACTTAAGCTTATGAAGCAGGATAGGCTGGCGAAATGTTTTAGTGCAGGAGGAAAATGTTTCAAAGGCCTGCAAAGCTAATAGCTATTCTTTGTATTTCCATCATTCACACAGTTGCTTAAGGATTTTGAAGACGATTTCATTCAATCACCTTCCTAAAGTTCCAATGTGCTCATTAGGCAAGGCAGCTAATTATGGTTTAAAGCTCTGTTAAAGAATATTCAAGTTATGTGTAGCCACTGAGCAATAAACATTGTTCACATACAGTAGGTATCATTATTGAAACTAATTTGACAGTCTTGACGCACTATGCACAAATTGTGGTTCTTTCCATGGAAACTTGGCGCAATTGTTGTGAAGTACTCAGGACCCACTTAAAGGAGTTAATAATGAGACTTCAAAATGGTCTGCCTGGAAATACTACTTCACTGTATTTTTACTCGCTCTACATTGGTTTATAGTACAGAATTCTGTTTAATTTTGTTCATTTTCCCCTCAGAATCTCAATATACGTTGCTGTAAACATCTGTTTATGTTCATTTAAGTGTACAAGTGGGATTGTCACAAGTTTGGTTAATCATAATTAACATGGGGCAGAGTTTATCACTGTGGCCACTTGCCATGCTGCAGCCAGCAAAAGTGTGTGTCAGCACAGCAAGAAGAATCATTTCAGAAGGAGATCACTGTCATGGATTTATAAGCGTAAGGCTGTTGGGGGCTTTCAGTACAGTTCAGCTTCCGAGACTAGCACTTACGACCTTCCCAGGAAGACCATACGTTGATGCCCGTTGTTTCTCTCCATAGATTCATGTGTTCTGATATGATCAGATCATCACTGATAAGATTGTTGAACTGCATGCTGCCATGTGCATTCCTTACCCAGAGCCTTTGCTTCCCCTACCCCATTTCTTTTTTTTTTTTTTTTAACATTTATTTATTTTTGAGACAGAGAGACGCAGAGCATGAATGGGACAGGGTCAGAGAGAGAGACACACAGAATCCGAAACAGGCTCCAGGCTTTGAGCTGTCAGTACAGAGCCCAACGTGGGGCTTGAACTCACGGACCGCGAGATCATGACCTGAGCCAAAGTCAGACGCTTAACCGACTGAGCCACCCAGGCGCCCCAATCACCTACCCCATTTCTAGAATGCCCCCTCATCCCTTCCCAGTCCACAGTGTCATGGCTCAGCTTACAGCTCACTTCTACAAGAGTCTTTCCTGACTACCCTAACACACATGGTATTCTCCCTATTTTTGAACACATGGCTCTTTATAGGGAATTATTTTTATACAGATTTTTGGTTATGTTTCTCAGTTTTCATATATATCATTTTCTCTAATGAGGGCTCCAGGTTCATTTAAATTTGAGTATTTGGACATTTTGGCTTAAAAAGAACATATTTTGGGGGTGTCTGGGTGGCTTAGTGAGTTAAGCGTCCTAGTCTTGGTTTCGGCTCAGGTCACGATCTCGTTGTTGGTGAGTTCGAGCCCTCCATCAGGCTCTGCACTGACAGCATGGAGCCTGCTTGGAATTCTCTGTCTCCCTCTCTCTCTGCCTTTCCCCTGCTCTCTCTCAAAATAAATAAATAAATAAAACTTAAAAAAAAAAAAAGAATATATTTTCTATCAGTATCCCACCCAATTGATTCTTTCATATTGCAGTGCCTAAGACCTGTGCCTGGAACCTAATAGATACTTAGATAGTTGTTGAATAAATGAATAGATTTCTCTTCATGCAGAAGGCAATATTCGAGTATTGGTGAAATTAGCAAATAAATCTCCTTATGAGTAAGTAACCAAAATAGTGATAATTAGTTATTAGCGTATTACTAAGTAAAGGGAATACCAAGTAGAATCCTGTGCATTATTTGTTTGCTTGGTTGATTCCTTTTTTGTGTATGTGTGTTTTGCTTTGCTTTGAAGAGGGATTAGTTTGCAGCCATCCTGAGCTGGGATTACACAGGTGTTGAGTACTGAGCTTATATGTACATTCAGTAGCCTGTGGCTACTGCATAATTTTCATTCACAATGAACAAAGAACATCTATAAAGTAATGTTACTAATCTTTAACCAGCATACTAGAACTTCCCTATTTAGATCACTGTCATCTCCTTCAAATTAGTCATCTTTTGAAAGTATTCCTTATTCATTACACTGTAGTCACACTTCATAGATCTTTATAAGGTAAATGTGTGAAGTGTAAATGGATGATATGGTCAAGGAGAGGTAGAGGACAAGAGGGTAGGAGGGTGCAAATTAGCTATTAGTATTTTGCTCCATTTATCAAAGAATTGCTGTACGTGTCATGGGGGTTTTATCTATTTTACTAAAATATTAATTGTGACTCAAAAGTTGACTATATTTCTCAGTCTGACTGGGAAATATCTGCCTTGTATCCATGCAGAATGGAGACTGCTTGAGATGTACACCTAACTGAAAGAAAATTAAGTTTAATGTGACAGTAGTATTATAAGTTACCAAATATTGCATAGCGTTTATGACCGTGTAATTTCTTTGTCTTGTTCAGACTGTTTAAATGAGAGGATAGCCCATTCCTTAGTTGTTTTTTAATCTCTTTGGTTACTTTAGTTTACTCTTTATAACAATTCGTATTTAATAGACCTGTTCATAGGCATGTTCTCGCCACCCAAATTCTTTTGCCTTCTTTCCTTTCCAAGTTGTTTCTAATTATTTAGTGTTCTGAGGTGAGATGGACAGTCAATGGACCATGTGCTAGAGCTCCAGTCCCGGCCCTACCTCTTATTAACTATGGAACTTAAGTTGTAGTTGTTCAGCCTCATTTGGAGTATAGCCTCCTCATTTATATAATACCATTAGCATCTATGTCATGAGAATGGGATGAGGACTAATTGAGGAAATGTATATAAAAGCACTTACCAGATAGCACATGGTCGTAAACCATTCCTCCTTTCATGATTATTATATTATTCATAGTCTCTTTGGTGGACACTATATTGTTTTCTCTTTTATTTTCCCTTTATTTAAAATGGTTTTTACCAATTTTGCTATAGTATAGGAAGCTTAAAGTAATAATTTCCAGCTATATCTTATTTACATTTAGCAATGCTAACTAGAACACATCTTGAATACTTGTGATGTTTAAAGAGTGTGGTTTCAAAAAATATGAATTAGTAAAAATGATTTTCACTCTTTGACTGGCTTGTCATCTAGTTTCCAAGAAAAGGTCAAAATGTACATTTGGATCTAGGGAATTTAACCAGATTTGCTGAACTTCCTGGAAAAAAAAAGTTTGCTTTAGGCATGTAGTCTGCCTCTCTTCCTTTTCAGTTCATTTGGGCATCATATTAGATTGGTTCCCAGCGTGGCCATGCTTATATTCTTATATTCTTGCTGAGTTTGACTGCAGTCCCATACTTCATTCTCAAGAAATGTTGCCCAGAGGCATGAAGGTAGACCCACAAATTACCACAGGAGGCCACAGCTGCCTGAGGTAGATGAGGCCCAGAGTAAATATGAAACATATACAGTTTGTTAAAAGGTAAGTCTTCACCCCAAAGTATGATATGAAATTCCATTATAAAAATAATTCCAAATGGATAAAAGCTTAAAAATGACATTTTAGTATAGGTGAGTTATAGCCTCGTCTATATATCCAAAAAGAAGAAATTGTGTGTGTGTGTGTGTGTGTGTGTGTGTATACATATATACATATATACATATATACATATATATGCATGTATATATATATACACACACATAAATATATACATACATATACATACATGTATATACATAGGCACACACATATATTGTGATGGTATGTTCAGGTTTACCTGTCACTGGCCACATTTAACTACAAATGTCTGCAGTTGTCTGTATTTGATCTATTTAAAGGTCTCATTTTCATAGTTTATACTAAGCAATAGGTATACACCATTTCACAAATAGTAAACGAATATTAACATAGAAGTCTGAGGAAGTATTCCACACACCTTGGGGCTTTTTAGGGGGGTCGTTTGGTTTTTTTTTTAATGTTTATTTATTTTTGAGAGAGTGTGTGCATGCTGGTGTTAAGTGGTGGGGGTGGGACAGAGAAAGCAGGAGGCTGAGAATCCTAAGCAAGCTTGCACTGTCAGCACTGAGCTCAAAGTGGGGCTCGAACCCACAAACTATGAATCATGACCTGAGCTGAAATCGATTAAAGAGGCTTAACTGACTGAGCCACACAGGGGCCCCTCCACGCACCTTGTTTTAAGAGTACTCTTGTTTGATAATCAAAAGTAGAGCCTGTGAGAAATCAAAGCAAAAGGAATTTATCAGAATAATGTTGGATAAAGTCTTCAGTTTGGGATAAACTCTTCTGATTTTATTTTATTTTATTTTATTTAACATTTATTTATTTTTTGAGAGACAGAGCAAGACAGAGCACAAGTCGGGGAGGTGCAGAGAGAGAGAGGGAGACACAAAATCCAAAGCAGGCTCCAGGCTCAGAGCTGTCAGCACAGAGCCTGGTGCGGGGCTCAAACTGAAACCAGGAGATCATGACCTGAGGTGAAGTCAGCCGCTCAACTGAGCCACCCAGGCACCCCTGGGATAAACTCTTTTTAGAAATATATTAAGTATCTTGTAAGCAGAAAATCTTTAAGAAGACACAGAAAAGGGGGCGCCTGGGTGGCTCAGTGGGTTAAGCATCTGACTTCAGCTCAGGTCACGATCTCAGTCTGTGAGTTCGAGCCCTGCATCGGGTTCTGTGCTGACAGCTCAGAGCCTGGAGCCTGCTTCATATTCTGTGTCTCCCTCTCTCTCTGCGCCTCCCCTGCTCATGCTCTGTCTCTCTCTGTCTCAAAAATAAATAAAAACATTTTTAAAAATTTTTTTAAAAAGACACACTAAAGATCGTTTTATATGGAAGAAGGATAGGTTTTGTGTTAATGATTATTTAGTGAAAAGCTGTTTTTTACATAAACAATTACTACACATTAAATTGAAGTATTTTTCATCTACTGTAAATTTTTAGACTATAGAGCAGTAACTTTTAAACTACTATCTTAAGCATTGTTGCCCTTTTATCATTAAATCTGATGAAGAGCCACAGTATATTTAGCTTAAAAAAAAAATGTTGAGCTACCCTGTTTGGTTTGGAAGCAGGTACCAGGGATCTGACTTACTTAGAGTTTCCCTTTTCTCTTCTCTCTCTGCTGCTGTTTTTCATCCTCTTCCTCCTTCTGCTCCACCCCTGGAATTGGTGTAGTATCTGGAAGTACTTCAGCAGAATTCAAGGTTCTTTAGCAGTCTGCTGGAAGTCTAATAACAATTCAGCTTATGTTAAATTCATAGAAGTGACATAAGCATTGAAATTGTATCTGTTGTTATTGTTTTGTACCTTTAATCCTTTAGGACTTTATTTAGGGAAAATACACTTGGTTTTTGCTATGATATTTGATTATTGGCATAAGTAAACACTCCCTTAAGAACCTAAGTAAAGAGATGCCTGGGTGACTCAGTTTGTTAAGCGTCTGTCTTCAGTTCAGGTCATGCATGATCTCACGGTTCGTGTGTTTGAACCCTGTGTTGGGCTGTGTGCTGACAGCTCAGAGCCTGGAGCCTGCTTCAGATTCTGTGTCTCCCTCTCTCTCTGTTCCTTTCCTGCTCACGCTCTGTCTCTTTCTCTCAAAAATAAAATAAACAAAAAAAAATTTTTTTTAAACAAGAACCTAAGTAAATAGGCCCAGCTTTATTGTCAGTGGGTGTTACTTACCTGCCACGAAATAGACTTATCTAGTAGTTATTATGCCCCTGCCTTTGGGTTCAAGCCCCAAATTAGCATATGCAAGTTAAGAAGGTGGTTTTTCATCTTTTTAAACAGCTTGATATGACTAGAAACTAGAAAGTGAACATATCGCAAAGCTTTCTTTATGTGAAGGCTAGATTGAAGTGGGGGTGAGCCTGGAGGCAGGGAAACCAGTTAGACTGGGTCACTGGTTAGCAAGAGATGATGAGGATCCAAATTAGATTAGAGGCTTTTGAGATGGAGAGATTGGGGAAGACTGAAGAGCTGTTCAAGAGACAGAATCAGTCCTAGGTTACTGATTGAATATGAAGGCCAAGGAAGAGGAAAAGCAAAGGATGACCCTCCCGGCTCTGATCTGGGCAACTTATTGGTGCCATCACCTGATAAGGAATAGGAAGAATGAGAGGTTTGGAGTCACGAATGCTGAGTTTATTTTTAGACATGTTGCATTTGAATACCTCTGGAAAATTTAGGGGAACCCCCAGATGCAAAAATGCACTGGAGCTCTGGAGAGGTATGGAGGCTTAGAGTCATTAATGCTTTGGAAGTTCATTCTTTTATAGTGAATAAACTGATTATCAAAGTCACAGTGTTACTCTTACAAATGTGTGTTTATAAATGCATTGGAGAAATTTGCCCTTGTAGTCCTTGGATCATATGACCAAGGCTTCCTTCCTACCAACTCTTGACATGGTACCCTAATGGCCTCAGGAAATCTGTTCTGGGGGAATGAATAGGAACAGTGCAAAATTGCTTCTGAAATTGCAACAGTAAAGCTCAAGTCATGGTGCGAAAGCAAATGTCCAATCATTTTGCACTTTGTGGTATGATGGTTTCTATTTTTCCTGGTTAATATTGATATTATTATTTTCTGCTTAAGCAAATGGTAAAAACTCTTACAGTTAAGGTACGGTCTTCTCCCTTTTCCCCTTAGTTTTGCCTACACCTGTCATCAGGTTCCCCCACCACATAAGAATACAGACTTTGGGGCCAGCTGGACCTGGTTGTGAATCCTAGCTTTGTTGTTAACGAGCTGCGTGGCTTTGGATAGCTCATTCTACCAGCATCTGCTTAGTTTTCTTTGCTGTGATATAAGACTTATGCTAATATTACTTATTAGGTTGAATCATTTGCAATTGCTGGTATTTGGTCTACCAAAATAGCAATTTCATGGGGTTCAAACTAATACTGTGCAACCGTATAGTGAGGCTGAAATACTGTGTTTAATCTACCTTGAAGGTGCTCAGTAAATAATTTTTTCAATAATTATTATGTGACTGGCTACTGCTGCCACTATAAATGTACCTCAATTAACTATATGCAATGATAGTTTCTTTCTAAATTTAAATTCTTTGAAATATCAAGGAAAACTAAAATTGCTTAAGTTGAAAATCTGAAGTGTTAGGGGGAATGTCTCACTAAAAGGTCTGTGAAATGGGAAATATTTTCCAGAAGTTTGTTGCCTAAATCTTTTTCTTTAAACTTCGATTATAAATTGAGTTACAAAGACAAAATCAAAACTACTTAATGGTTTTCATTTTTATACATAAAGGTTGATGAAATAGGTTGAAGGAAAGTTCTTCAGCCTCATAAATTACTGAGATAAAATACAGATTTCTGTTCTCGTCACTTTTTGTTCAGGCAATGCCATGAATGATGATTTTTATTAAACTACAGTAAAATTTCAATTGTCTGGAGATCAATTACCAACCAACTTCAACTAGAACACAAACCAGAAGCCTGCAAGTTATCATAAAAAAAAAAAAAACACTTTGTGCAATTAAAATAGATACCACAAAGTACATGCATAAAATCTCTTACTTTTGTTTTTAAATTTCCATAATAAGAACTTTTAAAAAATAAATAAAGGCAGATGAGAAGAAAGTATGAGAAGATATTTTTAGGTGGTTTTTAAGAGTGCATCATCTTCAGATAGCTTTCTACTTTATGGAAGGAAGAAAATAGACTGTGAGTTACCATGCTTTTTGCTTGGGTGCTGAAAGATAATCCTAACCTAGCTGTTTGAAATCTCACAGTGTTAACGATTTTGACTGCAACTCCTACCCTAAATGGGGGATGCTGTGATAGGGTTAGAGTGCATGGCACTATTCTGCTTGCCAGTCTCTCTTACATTCCTAATTGCATTAGTACTGCATCAATAGTAAATATTTCTTTAAAACCCATACTGTGATGTCACGTTGAAATCAATAAATTAAATTAAAATTAAGTTATTTTCAAAGAAACCTCTTGTCCTTTACTCCTGTAGAGCCCATTCATTCCAACTTTATATACTGTTGTGACACATGAGATTATCTGATTTCTCAAGCTGTCCAACAATCTAAGGAGGCACTGAAAAATAGCTATGACAACAGGGAAGAGAGAAATACGTAGAAAGACCTAAAACCACACAGCATAGTATGAGACCAACTAGAGCAGAGATTCCACAGTTGTGCTTAATAGGCCATATTCATCTCACAGATATGTTTTGTTTTGCTCCCATTAGGTTGATCTGCACAGTGTTTTTTGTTTTTTTGTTTTTTTTCAGTTGCTAACACTTAAGTAACAGATTCACATTCTAAAAAATTGATTTCAAGCCTCTCTTAAAGATTGAAGATCCAGCAGCACTGATTTACATTCCTAAAAGGCATTAGCTCTTGGCAGTTCCAATTGACTGCAGTGTATGGGGTATCTATCCAGTTTGCCAACCCTCCACCATTTAGGGAGGCCATTTTGATCTTCACAATCACCAGTCAGCCCCACTGTCTCCCCAGCACTGAGGGTTCGTGCTGGCTGCCACTTATCTTTGCATATATGTATTTTTAACAGTCTGGTTTAAAAGAAACTGAGCAAAATATTTGTGACATCTGAGTCTCCATCAAAGGGAGGAATGGGGGGAAACAGGCTTTGTGGGCTGAGTGGTGTAGAAAGAAAGGGAACAACTACATTTTTTTTTAAGGAGGAAGAAAATATTTCTGTGTGTAATATGCAAACAGAGTGTGTCAAATAATGTAATAAAGCAACTTTGTTCATTTAGTTTACCTACGTCACCCTTTAGGCATGTGGGCTTACTAAAGAGCCCTTCTACAATTCTGTGCCTGGCTTATTATAGTAAAGTCATGATAACCAAGGAAAAGTTTGACTAGATACAATAAATGCTATTTTAAAAGATGAAGAAATCTGTAAAAATTTTCCAGAACTATTTTTCTCCAAAATAGTTAAAATAAGAATCATTTGGTATATAAATGTTGAACCATATAGAATTGCCATATTTAATAATTTTTGACCCATAAATATGGCAACTTCACATCAATTAATTTGTTGTAAAGTAGTAAATGTCTGCTACCTCTTTATTTTATATGGAACTCTCTTTCCCACAATTCCATATTAATGAGAGAGTACTTTATCTGGGCTAATAAAATTCATAATATGCTAAAGAACAGTTACAGATATTATATGAATCTTATTAAAACATACAGTACCATGCCTGATTACAGTCTGAAATACAGCTTATGTTCATGGATATGATAATATATTCTGAATGTTATGACTGAAAATATTTTGTAGTAGATAAGCCCTTCATTAGGAGAGGATAGTAGCTTTACAAATCTTCTAATCCCCTGAGATGTAATGCTGTCTCGGGAGAGGCTTTCTCTATTTAGCATCTAATAAAAATGTTCTAGAAACTAACTACATTCCACTTTGTTGGTTCCCCTCTATGAGTACTACTTTCTGCTTTTATAGGGTTCATCTTAAAAAGAAATCATTACCTGAAATTCAGTAGATTTTGTAAGAAGCTTCAATAAATGCGAAGCGTTTAACTTAAATAGAAGCTTTGGGGGATGTAATTTTATTTAAAATCTTTCATTTCCTGGCATCTGAACAGTTCTTAAAAGTAATTTATTTAGTGCACACAAATAATTTTTAGTCGCATAGTGGTTACTACATTCTGTATACATATCTAAAAAAAAAAAAAGAAATGCAATGATTAGTAAATAGAGAATTATCTTACCTGATATTCTTTAGTTAGAACATTTTATTTTTGTTGAAAGCATAAAATTCCAGAGAACTAAAATGTGTAAATTCTGCTTTTTAACTTCTAAAGCTATTATCGCTGAGGATAAATTGCATTTCTTAAACTAATAATAGTTTGTTTATAACTGTATATATAAACATTTATGATATTACCAATTTGAGGGAAATGTCACTCATAGGCTACTTTTTTGAAGACATCTTTCTCTTTGGACCTGAAAAAAAGTTGGCTGAATTTAATGACTATTGCATATATTGGCATATATTGTGGATAGATGATGCAATGAAGTGAATGGAAGCACAATACTATTTCATTAAGATTTGCTACAATTAACCAAGTGGAATTCTATCTCTAAAAAGATGCACTGAGCAAGTCATGCTAATACACTTATGTTAGCAAAAATGGTTTCTTTACTGAAAATATTCTTTTGCATAAAATACCAGGTGTTTACTTACTTGTTTTCAAATATCTTAAAATAAAAACATTTCATCTATTAAGGTGTTGGTGAAACCAGAAAAAGTGTTTCAAATATATTAGGAAGGAAACAGCCAAATTACAGAAACTATTCCTTGAGAGTATATGGAGAATTTTCCAGCATCTGGGATTTAATTTCAGATGTTGTTTAACTCAGTGGTAAATACAGTACTCCACTTGATAAAATAGTTAAAATGCATCCCAGTAGATGTTTTTTAAACAATCTATTAACCATATGGATTAATCTAAATTTAAAGCAGAGTAATATTAAATACGGAGAAAATAATAGGTCAGGGGCCAGGAATAACTAAAAAGATATTATTGTTTAATTAGAAGGTTTACTTACATTTTCCAGGATATACTGCTCACCCTTGATGCTGAGTTGTCCTGCTTTTACTGTGCCTTTAATAGACTGGGTATGTAACACATACACATGTAAAGAGACTGACCTTTCCTTTAATGATATATTTCATTCAAGCTCAGAGGAAGCAACTTTTAATGAATGCCTAAAACGGGGAACAATTAGGAAAGACCATACCTTTCCCATGATTTTTCTCACCAATTAAAATAGCCAACAGACCACGTGCATTAATCTTTTCTTTGTTGTAAAATCTTGCTAAAACGATGTTAAAGGGATTTTTTCAGACAAAGAAAATAAGAAAGGAGATAAGAAAGGATGAGAGATGTCAACACATTATTAGAAATCAGAAATAAGAAGGAGTGCTAACCATCTTAACAAAAGCAGGGGAATTCACAACCCAAATGTTTTTAGAGAGGGACTCCATAACAGGTGAGCTTGTTGGCCTGCAGAACCCTGGCAAGGCTTAGCCTTCAGAGGCATTAGGTACTCTAGAAACCCCAAGTGATATGGTCAAAGATCCTTAGATGGCCACACTGTTGAGAAAAGCATCCAACATAGAAGAGAGATATTAAAACAAACAGAGAAATTAGGCTAAGAGAAAACAGAGGCAATGCAGATAGCAGAAGAAGACTTCAAAAACTGTAAGTACTATTCTCAGAAATAAGAAGAGCACTTCCTTCCTTGACAAAGAAGAGGCTGCTATGAAAGAAAGGACCTGAGTTTCCAGATTGAATGGGCCCACCAAATATCCAGCACCATGTATAAAAATAGATTTACATGAAGGCAAATCACCTTGAAAATTTAGATTGCCAAGGATGAAAAGGGGATTCTAAAAGTTTCCTAAGAAGGTAGGATCGATGTTTCCGATAAAAAGTAAGAGTGACACCAAATCTCTTAAAACCTATATGGATGGTAACCATTTTGCACTATTTTAAGTATATCCAATCAACACATTGTATGCATTAAGCTTACACAATGTTCTATGTCAGTTATATCTCAATAAAGCTGGAGAAAAAAGCAATATGGGAAGCTAGAAAACAATGAAGCAGTGCCTTTACAACTAAGGAGAAATGGTTTTCAATCTAGACTTCTATACAATGTCCAACAATTAATTGTGAGAGTAAAATAAAGGTGATTTTAAGCATTTAAGGACTCAAATTTTGTCTCCCACTAACCCTTTAAAAAATGTGTTTCATCACAAAAATGAATAAGCATGGTAAGGAGAAGACATTGGACCCATAGGAGAGCTGAAAGAGGAAACCTTACAAGCAGGAGTTTGAAGGACGTCAGAAGAGAGGGCATGGAGACAGGATGGTGTAGTTGGGTAATGGAACTATTCAGTTGATTTATTTTTTTGAGCTTTTGGCAAAAATATGGATGGGGATTTTAACTATTTGTAGGAACATTTAAAAAATACAAAAGAAGAGGAGCACCTGGATGGCTGTTGGTTAAGTGTCTGACTCTTGATTTCGGCTCAGGTCCTGATCTCACAGTCCTGAGACAGAGCCCTGCATTGGGCTCCATGGTGAGTGTGGAGCCTATTTGGGATTCTCTCTCTCCTTCTCTCTCTCTGTCCCTCCCCTGCTCATGCTTTCTCTCTCACTCTCTCAAAATAAATAAATAAATAACATTAAAAAATACAATAGACAAAAAGTGAACAAATAAAATATGAGGCAAATATAAACTCCACATGAAAATTGAGAAGTGAAGTTTAACCATAGTATACCACTAGGCTCAGTAGTGAACAGTATGTACAGAATCATAATAACATAAATGCTTTCTATGTAATTTATTCTCCCTATCACACTGAAAGCAAGGACAAGGACTCTGTTTTACTCATCTTTTTATCTCGCTTGTTATTTTGTGTGTAGTAATCATAAAATAAATATTAGCCAAATTAGTCTACAGTTTAAGAATTCTCTTTTGTCAACATTATTGATTCAAACCTCACAATTCTTAAAAAAATTTGGGGGGATACCTGTGATTAACATGTAATAGGTATATCCCATTTAGAAAGGGATAGCGACAATTCATTGATTCAAGCCATGAATCTCTATGCCCATGTAGAGTCCCAATTTTACATCCCAAAAGTGTTGAGTAAGAGGTCACCAAAGGAGAAACCATGTTGATGAGCCACCACCATCTTCTGCCACCTTGCTTTGGAACAGAAGAGACTTCCAGAAGCAAAATGGGTGAAAGAGGGAGAGAAGCAGAAGGTGCTAAAATTCAACACAAATAGGGTTCAAACGGTTTTGTTATTAGTAACACGTAACATCTTAAATATAGAAATCTGAGAGAAGAACAGGTATGTCAGGATAAAGGAAATAACAAACATGTGGTGAGGATACTGGACCCAAAGATTCTTAGTTAGTTCCAACTTATTACTCACCTCCCCATATTGCACACAGATAGCCAGCCACAGGTAATCAAAGAAGAATTTGAAAGGAAGAAACATAAGACCATACAGCGTCTGTACCTAGCATTTTATTTGAGTGCATCATTTACAAGGGAGGGGGGGAGGAACAAGTGAAGCCAACAGAACAAGAGTGAAACACGTGGATCCTGCATCTAAAGAGTTCTAAATCTACAACAAGAGTGTCCTCCATGTTCTAGGAAAATAAATCACTGCAGAATAATAAAGACACTCCCTGATAAATACATTGATTCTAAGAAATAAAGGAGGAATCATATAGCTTTCAGACATTAAAACAAGACACGTATAAAGGGGAAGAAATCAGATTGGACTTAGTTTCTCCACAACAACACTGCAACACCTGTATATAAAGCTCTGAAGGTAAAAAAATAAGTATGCCCCCAAATTTAATACTTAGCCATGTTGTTCCTTAAACATAAGCCAAACGGTCTTTCAAGCATTCAGAACTTAGGGAATATATGATGAATCTTTCTAAAAAAAAAACACAAACAAACTACTTATAGATAGTATCTAGTCACCCAAAAGATTAATCAAAAAAAGACCTCAGGAATGAAAAAAGAAAAATCATGAAGGAACTCATGGTATTTAATCCACCTAATACAGAACCAGAGCAAAACAACCAAGAGACTTGTTGCTACTAAAGCAGGTGGGAACACTGAAACCTGACAATGTAAAAATAATAATAGAGGTGATGAATATGAAAGGAAGAAGGAAGAGGTAGAAATGCCTACCAGTTTTCTTATTTTTTTTTTTTTCTAGAAGGGAGTTGATAGATTTTTGTCTGAGGTAAAGTATAGAATCTTTTAAATGACTCCAAATTCTTCATGTTTTCATACATTTTGTTCTGAATTTATGTAGACTCTTTTAAGAATTATCTTGGTAAAGAAATATTTTACCAAAGTTCTATGATTCTTTTTCAATTCAATTTCTTTACTTTGGTTAAATTCAAGTAAAAACAAATTAAATACTTTTTTAAAGCATGCATAATTATTTCCAAGATTTCTGAAATTATTTTTCTCTTTCTTTTGCTCTGTCTATATATGGAAGAAGGTGCTGGAAGAATGGTTACCAAGTATTAGTGATGGTATTTCTGGATAATGGGATTTGGGATAATTTTAGAGTGTTATTGTACTTTCCTTCATTGATTTAACTTTTACAATAACTTGAACCATTTTTGTGCAAACAATAGAGTTATTATTTGAAAAATTTAAAAGGATATCGTGGAACTAAATAGAGTTATTTTAATTCTCCCAAGAGTGAGTACAGATATGTTAGTAACATCTACCAACAAAACCAATGTTTATTTACGGAGCCATATTTCTATTTTCTGCTGGTGTGACTCTTTCAGCAGGGCATTGTTGAGAATCTGTCTGGGGTTTTTGTTATCGTAGAAAAAAACTGAGTTGTCATGCACACAGTTTTCTGTATGAGTTAAGATTCTTTGGTTGCAAGTTATAGAAACCAACAGAGACTACTTTAAGTGAAAACAAAACCCAGAACAAAAGCAAATAAATTATTGGAAGAAGATGGGGTAACTCCCAGAATCAGGCTGTGGGAAAGATAAGAACATGGAATCTATAGGTAGCTGGGACTAATGAGAGTCTCTTTCGGTAACCTCCCCCAGGATGGGTGTCTCCAGCTGTTTTACTTCTTAAGTCATTCTGGGCAGAAATCACATACTAGGAAGTGAGTATGCTTATAGTCGGATTTGGGACACATGCCCACCTGCATGTTGGAGAAGGGGAGGGAACCTTTGATTACAGTCCCCATGGTGCACCTTTGGAAAGGAAAATTAAGGGTTTGTTACCAGGAAGTGGGAATGGAAGCCGGGCATGTGAAAACTTCCCATGCCCCCTGTCTTTGCCTCACTTTAAACTGGCAGGGAGGTGAGCTTCTCTCCCACTCGGTATACCCCTAGAGGAATTAGCTGATTTAGTTTCTTTATCAGATCTGTTCCTTCATTCCTTTCAAAGTAATTACAGGCTGCTTCTTCCCTGTCTCATGACACTGATTATTAGCTAAAGCTAATTCATCAGCTAGATATAGGTGAAACACCTTTAGCTATCTTTCAGGAAAAGCTTAGTAAATTATTTGTCATTCTCCAACCCAAGAAATATTCTCCCTGTAAGTAAAAGTTTATTAGATACCGTGAGAGGTCTTGGGGTTCAGCCATTTTCTGTCCCAACTATAATTAGAAAGCTAGACAAATTATATCAACTCCTAGGGAAAAATCCACACACATACTCTTTTTAATAAATCCAATTTACTCTATTTGCTTGGTATTAACAACTGTTAATGTTATGTCCAAATTCCCTTCCTTCCTCTTTGAAAAGAACTATATCGCTACAGCCAGTACATACAAATGGATAGTTAATTACTCGGCACAGAGGGTTATGTGATTCATCACTGCAATGTGGAAGTGAATGTTGCCAATTGTCAGCTTTTTCCAAACTACATAGTGTTATATGGTTTATGTCCCAATCAATGGTGGCAAAGCTCCAGGTAGAAATACTACCTAGATGTCAGGGACTCATTAAACTGATCAGTCTGTAAGTCCTTCGTCAGTGATTTCCAAACCTGGCTATGCATCAAAATCACTTGGTGACATTAAAAAATAGGAAAGAAAAAGATACAGCTTCCTGATATCCACCCCCAAAGCCACTGAATCAGAATATTCTGTGTTGGATCAGGGACAAATTCAGGATTTTTCAGGACCTGAGGTTTAAACAATTTGAGATCTCTTTTAAAGAAAAGAATACAAAAGCATCTTGCTTTTACAGAATTTTACAAAAATACATTACCCTTTGAGTACATTTCTGTGAACCAGGACCTTGTGAAAGTCCATGTAAATGTTGGACCTTCAGAAGGCCCTTCAGTAGCTTTAAGATAAGTCTACCTGTGAATTGGGGCCTAAGAATAATATATGTATATACGTCTGTGTCTGTGTCTCCCTGCCTGTGTGAGCATTTGCACTAGTGTGAGAACTGGGATTTCTTCTTCCCCCTGGAAGACAAAAAGAATATAGAAAGTTTAGTGTTCCCTGAATTTTAATCTAGTTCTCCACTAAACTTTTTTTTTGATGTTTGTTTATTTATTTTAAAAGAGAGAGTGACCTCTCACATGTGCATGACCAGGGGATGGGCAGAGAGGGAGGGAGGGAGAGAGAATCCTAAGCAGACTCCTCACTGTCAGCACAGAGCCCAATATGGGGCTTTATCTACGGAATCATGAGCTCATTCCCTGAGCCAAAATCCTGAGTTGGGCACTTAACCAACTGAACCACCCAGGCACCCCATAAACTTGAAAAACTCAAATTGAAATGCTTTGAATTTCATGTTTTTATTTCCTTTTCCCTTCTTATGGCAGAAAGATCCATAAGCAAGTTTTTGCCAGTATCTAAGCTAATCTATGGTCTGGACAACGGCCCCTGAGTAGTAACTGCTGTGGTTATAGTTAAGGAGGAGTAAGTGAACTTACCTTTTTGTATTTAATTTTAGTTTGCAAATAGCTTTATGCTTTTTTCACAGGATTTCATGATTTTTAGGAATTGAATTTTGGTACCAGTCAATGTGTTTGTTTGCCTTGACGAGCAAGGTTAGAGAGAAACCCCACTTTCAGAAAGGTTAAGTTCTGGGGCACCTGGGTGGCTCAATTGGTTAAGCATCTGACTTTGGCTCAAGTTATGATCTCACAGTTTGTGGGTTTGAGCCCTGCTGACAGCTTGGAGCCTGGAGCCTGCTTCAAGTTCTGTGTCTTCATCTCTCTCTTCACCTCTCCTGCTCACTCTCTCTCTGTCTCAAAAGTAAAATGAAACATTAAAAAAAAAAAAAAGAAATGTTAAGTTCTTCCCTTTACTCTGGTAAAACTAAGAAATCTATCTAGTTCCTCTTTTTAAAAACCGATTTTTTGGTAAAGTGAAACATGCCTAGTGTTAGAAAAAAAATTAAGTTTGTTTGTTTGTTTGTGTGTTTGTTTGTTTGTTTAAGAGAGAGAGAGAGCATGCCCAAGAGAGAGCAGGGGAGGGACAGAGAGAGAGAGAGAGAGAGAGAGAGAGAGAGAATGAATCCCAAGCAGGCTCTGTGCTGTCAGCACAGAGTCTGGTGTGGGGCTTGAACTCATGAATTATGAGATCATAACCTGAACTGCAACCAAGAGTCAGATGCTTAACCAACTGAGACACCTAGGTAGCCCACACTCTTGAAAATTTTTAAATGCAGAGACATATAGGGGGAAATGTTTATTACCTATAATCTCCTCAAAGGTACCTACAAACATCATAGTGATTAATATACTGTAGCTACTCAGTAAATACTTTTAGAATAAAAGAATGAATATGAACTCTAGAGAATGCCAACAAGACCCCTTTCTAAGTTGTTTTTCCCTAAGTGCTTTTAATTGTGATATCTAAGATGTACTACATATTTAAATGAACATATATTGAACACTAACAAGTAAAGGCCCTATGCTAGATAATGATGATATAAAGATGAATAAAGGTGGTCTTTGCCCCTCTCAGAGTTTGTATCCAAGAGAAGAAACTGATATATTCCTACTAGTGCAAGAACACTTAGACACACAAGGACCCAAGGACAGCTATGTAAAATTCCATGCAGGAAATGTCTTTCACATCTAAGTGCCGAAAAGAAAAGATTTCTTTTCTCTTAACACCCTGACTCTTCTCCTTCTCTTACTCCACACCCAGTCCATCAGCAAATACTGTTGGGTCTCTCTACTGTAGTCTAGTTCAACTCTTCCCCATTTCTGTTACATAGCCCTTGGCCAAGCCACTATCACTTCTTGTCTAGATCATTGCAGTGGCCTCCTTACTGGTCTCCTTGCTTCTGCTCTTGCCTCTTACAGCCTGTCTTCAACCCAGAAGCCAGAGAAAGTTTAAATTAGATCATATCACTCCTCTGCCCCAAATTCTCCAGTGGTTTCTGATTTCATTTAGAGGGAAAGCCAATGTCATTAAAATGATCTATGAGATGATTTTGACCACCCCCTTTTCCATTAACTCTCCCCAACCTCCTCTCCACTACTCACCACCTTGCTCTTTTGCTCACTCTAAAACAAACCAGCAACCTTCCTGCCTCATGGCCTTGGCATTAGGTGTTCTCTCAACATAATGCCTTTCCCTTAGATATCTGTATGGCTTGTTCCCTCACCTCTTCAGATCTTTGCTCAGATGTCATTTTCTCTGTGAGGCCTTCCATGGTTGCCCTAATTAAAATTGTAGCACTCCCACCTCTAGGCCCTGCTGAATTTTTCTCAGAAGCCTAATCACCACCTGAAAACCTAGGTATTCTAATTATTTATTTGTATTCCGAATACAAGCCTCACAAGGGCAGGGATTTGCTCTCTTCATGCTCAGTTCCTGAAACATTCCCTGGTGCTTAGGAGGCACTTGACTAGTATTTGTTTAAAGAAGGAAGAGATGATATATTCACTCTGCTGACATCCTCGTGTGTTCTTCCCTCTTCCTTCGGTTTCCTTCCCTTCAGTGTCAAGATATTTTTACAATGCCTGTTGGGCAGTCTGGTAACACATATGTTGTCACCAACCTTGGTATCTCTCAAGTGGTAGTTGCTGCCGTGGCATCCTGCTCTGCTCCACGTGGGGTCAGATAAATATTTGTATCTGATGCCTGCTTGATACTGATGCTCCATCTTTATGGCAGTCTGGAAACTCCAGCTCAGAAAGGTGGACAAGGCAGATCTGTGTCAGAAACACTAATATACTTTTCCATATCCATGAACCAACATATTGAAGCCCAGAATTCACTTCTCATAAAGTGAGGAAATCTAATATAATGTCAGAATTTTTAAAAATATGCATAATTCTTTGATAAGTAATATATGTATTTATGCAGGCTAGCTAGAATAAAAAAGAATCATTGAACCAGGGACTTCAAGGTTCTCAGCTAATGTTAAGATTAGTAAGGCTTTTTTTTTTTCTTCCTCATCTTGGATTCCAAAATTTAATAAGGGGATTATCAAGGGAACCTAACATTCCTCTCAGAGGGTTGGTTTCCACCAAAAACAGCACCACTGAAAACCAGAGCAGTGGATCAGATTCCTGTTAAATGAAGGTTAGTTCTAAATATGCCTTTTGTTTATTACGTTTTCAGAAGTCACATACTCAAAAATAGTTTCTACCTACCCAATGTGATTTGTGTCTTTCTGCTATTAAAATAAAAATAATTTGGAAAGCATAAAGAATAAAAAATACTTATCCTTGCTTCTGATGAACTTAAAAAAATTCTTTAAAAAATTCTTCATGTGAACTCTTACTTTCCACCAACTTGCTAATCTCCTAGGAAGGAAAGCAGGTGCAGCCTATAAATAATGTTGTATTTCCATTTCAGGATGTATAGGGCAGGAGAGTCTTTTCCCCGAAAGGTCAGGGGCCACAGCCAGCTTCTTCCCTTTGTCAGATAAGACTTGCATGTTGCTGTTCTGAACTCAGTAAGAAGAGTTCTGTAAAATGAATGCCCTTACATAAAGTATCTTGAAAATTCTACCATAATTCAACATTTTCACTCCAATGTTATCCACCACAATTTTTGTATTATATTTATTTTTCACTTGATTGTAAGAGATTTAGAGTTCCTAAATAAAGCATACTCCACAGTCTTTGAAATTCCACAAATAAATGAGCATTTGGAAAGTTTTCTATAACTGTAAATTTTTTGAATTTACTCTCTTATTTTAAGAAACTTGAAGATTTTTTTCGTGTCTCCAGAGGCTAGACTAGTTTATTTTACTGGTACATTCCCTCAAATTATGTGGAAAATGATCTGTCGTCTAGAAACAGATATTTTGCTATTCTTTGCTAGGTAGTCTAATAATAGAAAACTTACGTGCCTCTCCTTCTTCATCAATTTAATTTAATAGATACTTACTGAGTGCTTGAAAGGATAAAGGCACATAATATTATGCTGGGATTTTTTTTTTAATTTTTTTTTAAACGTTTATTTATTTTTGAGACAGAGAGAGACAGAGCATGAACAGGGGGAGGGGCAGAGAGAGAGGGAGTCACAGAATCTGAAACAGGCTCCAGGCTCTGAGTGGTCAGCACAGAGCCCGATGCGGGGCTTGAACTCACAGACCATGAGATCATGACCTGAGCCGAAGTCGGATGCTTCACCGACCGAGCCACCCAGGCGCCCCTGTTATGCTGGGATTTTAAAGCAGTGTATGACACCATGAAAAGATGCACAACATCATTAGTCCTTAGGGAAATGAAAATTATAACCCCCAATAAGGTAGCACCTCACACCCACCAGAATGGCTATGATCAGAAAGACAGATACCACTAAGTACTGGCAAGGATGTAGAGACACTGGAATCTTCACACATTACTGGTAGGAATGTAAATGTTATCGCCACTTTGGAAATGAGAATGAACAAACTATTCATACCCTTAACAATGTGGATGGATCTCATTAACATAACAGACTGCTGAAAAACCAGAAATAAGAGTACTGGATGTTTGACTCTATATATTTGAAGTTCAAACACAAGAATACTAATCTGTGTGGTTAGAAGTCAGGATAGTAGCTATTCTTAGTGGCAGAATAACAGTGACTGGAGTTGGGGACGAGTGAGCTTCAGGGGTGATGGTCATGCCCTGTCTCTCAATCTAGAGAGTGTTACACAGCTGGGTTAACTTTGTCAAAATTCATCAAATTGTACCCTTAGGATTTGTGCAATATTCTGCATGCATGTTATACTTCCAAAAAATTCACTGAAGCTGTAAAAAATGAGTGACACTTGATTTTCAGAGACTTAGAGGTCCTAGAAAAGCATTCTCTACATTTGCTGCTTCAAAGACTTTACAATCTAGTAGGAAGACAGGTGTTTGATAAATAATTCTAATATGAAACAAACTCTGATAAGTGCTGTATTAGAAATATAAATAAGTGCAATGAACTAAAGGAAACTATTTACTAAAAAGGACAACCTGGAAAAATAGCATATGGTCACTGTCAGGTTTACTACATAACAGTAGGAGGAATATGGGGCACCTGGATGGCTCAGTTGGTTGAGCTTCCGACTTCACCTCAGATCATGATCTCGCAGTTGTGGGTTTGAGCGCCTCATCGAGCTCTGTGCTAACAGCACAGATGCTGGAGCCTGCTTCTGATTCTGTGTCTCCTTCTCTCTGCCCCTGCCCACTCGTGCTCTTTCTGTCTCTCAAAAATAAAAATAAACATTAAAAAAAATGATAGGAGGAATTTAATAGTAATATATCAAAATGGAAGGAAAGGATATAAATTAGAAATACAGAAGTTAAAAAGTATTGGATTGTGTACAAGAAGTCACTACTGTTTGAGAGACAAAGTTGTATTAAAATATCAGAACACAAAGCTACTTATATCCTTGAAAATTAGTTCTTTTGTTTTTAGTTGACTGACTTTGCCCGAGTTACAGGTTATTCTGTTCAAGTGGTTCTCAGCCCTGGCTGCACATCGGGATCACAGGAGTTTTTATGGCTTCTCCTGAGTCAGAATCTCCAGGGGTGGGACTCAGGCATCTGTACTTTTTCTAGGCACCTGTGATTCTCCTGAACTGGCAGGGCTAGGAACCACTTATATAGTCCCTGCAGGGAGGAGGGAGCCTTCCCAGAGACCATCACACAACAACGAATGTCTCTGAAAGTGTCATTTCTTTGTTTTGGGGGCTTCTGTGGCATCTACAAAGAAGAGTGCTTTTCATATTTATCTCTTTGTATCCATGCCAAGAAATTTCTTTGCAAATCCTTTTTTCCAAGTATTACATGAAAGATGTTAATCCCACTGTTAAATTTTAACCCTAGTTCTTTCAAGCACCAGGGCATTTCTTCTGATTGTATTGCAGGTACATAGATCCATAGCAGAAAATAGAACTGGAAAGGACAAAATGGCACATGCAGGTTACTTGTTAATGCACTCGTGTGACTAATCTTCCTCCTATGAAGAAAAAAATGTATTTTTAGTTGTAACATTTATATATCAGATTGTTCGCTGTGAAAGTAATACCTGCTTTCACTTAGAAAATTTTATTTCTCTCCTTAGTTCATTCACTGGTTGTCTGTTACTAGCTTATCTACGCTTTTAAAATCTTTATTTTCAAATACTGTTTTTAAGATTTTATTTTTGAGTAATCTCTAAACCCAGTGTGGGGCTCGAACTCACATCCCCAAGATCAAGAGTTGCATGCTCTACTGACTGAGCCAGACAGACACCCCAAAATACTTTTAGAATTCAGAAAAGTTGCAAAACTAGTAGACAGTTCACATAATACCCTTCACCTAGCTACCTCTAGTGTGATCAACTCCTATAACCATAGTATAATTATCAAACCAGAAAATTAACATTGAAGCAATAAGATAACTAAGTTATAGATCTTATTTGAATTTCACCAGTTTTCCCCCTAATTTTCTTGTCTATTCCAGGATCCAATCCAGGATCTCACAGTATATCTGCTTGTCCTGTCTCCTTAGTCTCCTCCTATCTCTGATGCTTCCTCATTCTTTTCTTATATTTCATTACCCTTACCCTCTAGACCTGTAGAATGTTTTTCAGCTTAGGTTTGTGTGATGTTTGGATTGAGATTATTTTGGCAAGAATACTGAAGAAGTGATCAGGTGGTACATGTGATGTCTGTATGTGTTATTACTGGTGATGTTAACCTTGGTCATTTGGTTAAGGTGATGGCTGCTGGGTCTCTCCACTGTGATGTTAGTAATTATACTGACTTCCCTTTGCAGTTGATAAATATCTTTGGCACTATGCTATTATTCTGTTTCTCCCAAAACTTCACCCACTGATTTTAGCATCCATTTGTGAACTTGGACTACAACAGTTATTACTGCGGTCTTTGCCTAATGATGTTTTTGTATTTCCCCCATTCTTTCCAAATTGATTCATTGGAATTTTTCTGTAAGGAAGACTTGTCCTTCCTTGACTGTATATCCATCTTCTATCTTTCTACCTCTATGAATATGGATTTGTGGATGCTTATTTGGTTTTCTTAAGTATAGTCCAATACACTCATTTATTTTGAGATTCACATTGTTCCAGCTGTGGCCATTGGCAGCTTCTTCTGAATGGATCCTGTGTCGTTTTGATATGCCCTCACTCTTTTAAGCACCTGTTTTTTCTGATATCACAAGATGTTTCAGACTTATCTTGTATTTCCCTGCCCCAGTGCAGGAATCAACCATTTCTATAAGAAGACTTAATTCTTTTTATTAGAGAATGATATTTATAAATCAAGATCTGGGTGCCTGTACATCACTGCTACTAGAGTGTCATTGCTCCTAGTCTCTCTCAGCTGAAAAGATAGGGAATATATGCATGTATACTAACCCATGCATGCACATACATCATATTTATTAGTTATTTCTATATCTGTGTATCTGTTATGAACCAACAGTTCATTCTAGTACCTCTGATTCCAAATCAATACCACAGGGTTTATTATAAGCCTCTCCCCTTTTCTTATTTATAACTTCTTTCTCTGACAGTAAAAAGACTGGCTCTCATCATTTACAATCCTAGATTACACATAAAGTAGTTACTGAATTGCTACCTCATAGACCTGTGAGAAATAGAATTACTAACTGGAATACAATGTTTGCTGACAGTTCTTTTTGGATTTCACCTTACAATATCCTGCCAAAATAATGTTTTCCAAAGTGACTGAATTCTTAATTCCCATCCTCTTCTGTGTGGTTATTTTATTTGTCTGGGTCACGCTCTTCATTTGTAATACAATTAGCTTCATTTGTTACTGTTTGTATTCTACTTTCCATTCCCCTACATCCTTGTTAGTTTTAATTTTTTTTTTTATTTTGGGAGGTATGTTAAACATTACTATGATTCACAGTCGAAGCTATATCCAAAGAGATACTCCAGGAAGTGTCCCTCCCTCCTCAAATCCCCACCTCCACATTCCATGCCCCTTCCTTCCTCCCCTTTCCCACCAACCCCGTATACTTAAACAGTCTCTGTATTTCCTGGTTTCTCTCTCCCATATTCCTTTTTCACAAAGGAGCAGATTTGTAAGTGGTTTTTTTTTAATTGTATTCTCTTTTATATGGTGATAGCACACCATATAAATTCTTGCACCTTTACTTTTTTCACTGAATGATTTAAAAGTTCCTAGTATTATTAAAAGTATCTTTTTCAAAAAGTATATTTCCAGGGTATATTCCTGGAAATGGAATTTCTTTTTTTTAATTTTTTAATGTTTATTTATTTTTGAGAGAGTGAGAGACGGAGCACAACCAGAGGGAGGGCAGAGAGAGAGGGAGACACAGAATCTGCAGCAGGCTCCAGGCTCTGAGCTGTCAGCACAGAGCCTGACACAGGGCTCAAAATCACAAACCGCGAGATTATGACCTGAGCCGAAGGCAGATGCTTGACCCACTGAGCCACCCAGGCACCCCTGGAAATGGAATTTCTTAGTCAAAATTTAATATATATGTGCTCATGGTTTTCACTTTCTCTGTCTATGGAAATGCCTTTTAGGGGGTTAATGTATTTTCTTGATAATGATATAAGTTACTGGATTATAGCTTTTAACTTGTGTAATTTTTTTTAGAATTTAACTATTTTTGTTAGTTGTACTTAGCACATAAAAACGTATAGTCAAACTGCATTGAGATTAGGAATTAGTCTTGCATAATTTATCTCTTTTCAAGGCTCCATAAATATCATTGTAATGTGTCAACAGCCCCTAGTGAAGGTAGTAATCACACATTACATTTGCAGCCCTATCATCCCAGGTGCAATCTACAAGTTCATGATCACCAATAGAGAGTAGGCAGTTCAGGAGCTCTAGCAGTGACATAATGACTAAATACTTATATAATGCTCTCATTTTCCCGGAGCATTTTATTTTTCAAAACTCTTTAAAGTCTTTTCATTTTATATCAACTGCACCACTGTAGAATGCTTTGGGAAAATATCACATAAATCATGACATTTATGAAGTGCCGAGCCCCTTACATGTATTATGTCATTTGAACCTCAGACCAACCCCGTGAAGTAAGCAGGACATATAGTCAACATCCCCATTGTCCAAGTGAGGAAGCTGAGACTCAGAAAAGTGAAATATCCTGAGGTCAGACATCTACTAAGTAGTGAGCCTGGAAATGAACTTGAGACTGTACCACACTACAAGTGTCATGGGTAGCTTGTGAAGAACAATGAAAAAATATTCAAAGGTAGGATATAGTCACAAAGATGTAAATTGTTCTATATATTCTGGAATTTACAGGTTCTGGTGGACTGTGTTTTATGGTCACCGTGTTTTACTTGGCTCCCTGCAAGCTGTAATGGTTAAGTCCTGAATGGTGGTAAAGGGGAAAAATACATTCTGTACACATGCAGGCTCCTCAACCACCCGTGTGCTGCTATGGTAGAACCAACACTGGCCTTGGAGCCAAACTATCTCGGTGTGTACCTTGGTTTTGCCACTTAGTAGGGGTGGGGCCTGGCTGAAGTATTTAACTTCAGTTTTCTACCATAAAATGAGTATTGTTTTTGCAGGGCTATTGGACAGATTAAAAGTAACTTCATCAGGAAGACTCTCCCTAGTGCCCACCCCCTGCCCCCCCTTCCCCCGCAAGTGTTATTCCTAAAGTAATCAGTCAGTTTCCTTCAGAACATTTGTTACAATTTAGATTTATATATGGTGGTGTGTTTATTTGCTTCACACCTGTCTCTCCTACTAGAATGTAAGTTAAAGGACATCAAGGACTCTGCTTGTTTTTGCTACTCTGTGTCTCTTATACCTACCTACTCCAGTGTCATTAATCATTGAATAAATATTTCTGAAATAAATCCTGCCACTTCTTGGCCTTGTTTTTATTTCAGCTGCACAGAATGGCCTACAGCTGCCCTACCCTTTCACATCTCTCTATGCTTTCATATGCTGTTTCCTTAGCCCAACATACTTGCCCAAGCTCCTTTGTTCTCCTAGAGAATCCTTACTCATCCCTCAAGACCTAACTCAGCTCTTCCATGAGAGCGCCTATGATTTCTCTTCTCCCTTGAAGAGTGAGGGGCTCCGGTGCCCCCTTGGCATGCTTCTGTAGTAGACCCAAACCATATTCCAGTCATTGGTGCGTTCCACTAATACTTTTAAGAACTACCTCCGTACCAGGCACAGGCTAGGGGCTGGGCATACAGCAGTGAATAGGAGCTGTCATACTTATGGGAGAGATGGGCTACAACAAAGTGAATAACCAAACAAATTAATAATAGCGTTTCCAGTAGTGGCAAATGATAGAGTGATCCATTTTGAGAAGCTGACCTTTGACTTGAGATCTGAGAAGCGAGAATGAGATAGGAATGGGAAGAGAGGGGGGATGAGCATTGTATTGTCACTATTTACTTGGGTGTTCCTCATTTCCACCCCACTCAGCTGGCCTCTGAGCTCTGAATCTTTCTGTCCCCAGCACCTAGCACAGTCCCCTCATGTCACACCCACGGTTCCACTTCCACACGCCAGTGGTGCAGCATGTTAGAACTGCCTGGTGACTGGCCCCATGGTTCTGACTTAGTAGATCTCATGTGCAGCCGGGACTGAGAGCCTAATTCTCAGCCTATTATCCCTCACTTAGTGTCTTGTGACAGGGAAGGTCATTCAGTCTTTCTGTGACTCAGTTTTCTGATCTTTAAAATGGAAATAATAATAAAACTTCATAGGGTTTCTGAGAGGATTTAATGAAATAATTGCCTAAAATTCCTAGCCCAGTGCCTAGCCCATGGATAGTCAATAGACATTAGACAAAATGCTCTAGAGCAAGTACTCAGGAGGTGTTTGCTGAATAAATGAACAAGTTAAGGAATAATAAAGTTCAGTTCTTACTTTACGGTATAGAGCTATGTCAAAACAAACATAGAATGCCCTGATTTATCTTCAGTTGTCTTGTTTACTGCTTATTTTAATTTGGACAAGAAAGGAAAAAGAGGGAAATAATAAACACCAGTGTTCTTAGCAGTTAGAATCAAAAGCTATTGACTCTTCATTTGCTTATAAAGCAGCTTCTAAAAAACTTCTCAGATCATTATTTTTATGTTTTTCTGTCCGGGGCAGGGCTTGCATGTTCTAGCCTCAAACCTGAATAAAAGTCCACAATCTACCAACCTGGGGCCTTCTGCAACTTGTGATTTGTCATCTTCTGAAATTACAGTTTGAGATTGAAAGAAATTTCTTTTATGTATATTCTACTTCAGTCATCATAGGAGATCCTTAGGATAGCATAACTAGTGAAATTATGATGGTGCCAGAGATCATGGCTTTCTTAGGGCAGGGACACCGATGGGATTAACCTGGCATATTACTTCTACGCACAAAATATCATTCAGACCACTTGGCAAACCTTTGGCAAAACCCCCTCTACCCTGCTCCACTTCCTTGAAAACTAAATGTCAAACTAGCGGGGCGCCTGGGTGGCTCAGTCGGTTAAGCATCTGACTTGATTTCGGCTCAGGTCATGATCTCATGGTTTGTGAGTTCAAGCCCTGTGTCAAGCTCTGAGCTGACAGTGTGGAGCCTGGGTGGAATTCTCTCTCTCCCACTCTCTCTTTTCCACCTCTGCTTGTGCTGTCTCTTTTTAAGTAAATTAAAAAAAAATAACAAATGTCGAAGTAGGTGGGCAAAGGTGAAAGCATGAACAAATTCATGGCATGAGGAATTTCTAGGAAAAAAAAATTTGTGTCCTTCATCGCATTTTCACTGGAATACACTGAGATGATGGGTGTTTTTGTAAACCTTAAATATCAGGCTACTTAGGAGTGCTTTGATACTTGAATCATAGGCATGAATTTTCTAGTAAAAAAAAAATATTACTGAGGTAATTGGCAAAGAGATTTTGCCAAGTTCTTTTCTGTGAGCTGTAAGAGTTAACATTTATTTACGTGAGTAATTCACTCTGCTCTTATCAATCTAGTCAGTTGGAAAATATCATCCGCCTTTAATGTCACAGAAATCAACTCATCCTATCTTAGAATGAGGAAATAATTAGCAAACAATTTCTCTGTCCTTTTTAAAATGTGTGGCATTGTTTTCAGGGTTTTCTTTTACAAACCAATGCACCATGAACTTATTCTGGCTGGAGGTATTGAAATCTGTTTTTCTGCTCCACAAATGTAGAGGTGTGCATGTCTATCAAGTCAGAAGTCCGTAGCAAAGAGCCATCTTCACTGATTGGTCGCTCTGACAGGGTGCTGGGTAATGGAGCAGTGATAAGTGGTGCACATCGTAGATTATGGGATAAGCATCTGCCCTTTAGTAGTGGTCCAATGCTAAACAGTCAAGAAGACTAGAGATACTGATAGTTTTCAGATGACAGGCTTCATTTTATATGTTAATAGAAGGAAGACTTCTGATAATGGTGAGGAAATTCAGCATAACAAATGCATTCCCTTTACCGCACTGTAGCATGGCACCAATTAAGTTCAACTGTATGTATAATGTACTCTTAATTCCTAACAGTCCCAAGAAGGACTAATGTGAAAAATATTATATAGTCTTACATTTTACAGATCATGAACAGCTGGAAAAAATTATGCCAATCGGTAAAGAAATTTATATGTGGTATAATACACCTCAAAATGGTGCTTACATGGATTTTTCTTTTAAAAAATTTATTAAAGTTATCTTGGGTAAAGTTTAGTTTCTACTCAGCATTTTCTGTAACATTATATATATAATTCATTTTAATTTATTCCTTCTGCAGATATGAATGTTTGAAAGTACAGGTAACCTTGTAATGAGTAAAACTGATAAGAAGCTGTGTTCCAATGAAAGGGGAATTATGGAATGATTATTCACTTTGTGAAAGGGTTTGTCATAGAGCAAGCTTTCCTAAAGCATTTCAAATTTAATTTCGTTTACAAAACATTCATTTACACACAACATTTCAGGAACAAATTTACTGAGGAAATGAGAGAAATAGTCATAATAAGATAGAGATCCCATACACTGCTAACATTTATGCTTGCTTTCTCTCTTTCTGTCCCTCTCTGCAGCACTGATAGCCATTGGCCGGTACAGCATGACAATAGAGACTGTGGATGTTGGATGGTGTAAAGAAATTACAGATCAAGGAGCCACCCTGATTGCGCAGAGCAGCAAATCTCTAAGATATTTGGGACTGATGAGATGTGATAAAGTAAGAGTTACCTATCAAGTTTGTAGTTAATAGCTTTCTATCATATTCTCTCTCTCTCTCCCCCTATATGTATGTATGTGTACGTGCACATACATGTACTGTTACAGTTATGCATTGCAAGATGCCTGGTTTTCTAAACTAATCTGAGGTTATTTTTGCATTTTTCTATTTAAAAATGAATTTTGTGCTTATGCAGAAAGGAAAAGCAATCATACGCACAAATTATATTTGGCCTCCTGTCCCTAAGTCCACGGACCAAAATTAAAAGTGTTTGCACATCACACAGCAATGTGCAGGGTCTAACGGTAAAATTCTTTTCTGGATTCCAAGTTTCCTGCAACAGTAAGGTGGAAAGAACAGTGCCAAACTGGTTTTTCACAATTTGAAGTGTGTGGTTTCAGTGCTCAACATGTATGTATTGTGGCCATCTGGGGGCAAGAAAGGGCCAGTGAGGGAATATTATGTGGGAATTTGTGCCTTTCTGCACTTAAGATGTCACTTTTAGTACATGATGAGAAATGGTCCCAGAGGTCCCACTGAAGGTGTGTGGCACTGGCCAGAGATGTGAGTGTGAGTTTGGGAAATTGTGCCACGTTTAATATGGGGCCCTTGAAGACTACGAAGGAAAATGATAAAAATCTGTATTGATCACCAAGTACTACCGAGATGCTTCCATGTTTCCCCTGTAAGTCTAAGAAGTGGTTATTTGTGCTATGAACAGGAGAAAATGGAGACTTAGTGAGACCAGACCCTGGCCTGAGGCCTGTCATCCAAGATTTTACCACAGGTCTCCAGGGTCTGGGCCCAGTGCCCGTGGCACACCCTGGGTGCCGTCTCCAGGCACGGGGTCTGCCCCCTGGGAACAGATCCACCTCAGACACTTTCTCAGAAAGTGCTAGCATCTTATAATAATTTACACATGTGTGCTACTTTTGCAACTGGTGATTAGGGACAGATCTAGCAAAAGAGAGTGAAACTAAATATATATGTCTCTCAAAGGACATGCATTTTCTAAATGTACCAAATTTGGGGGCTAATAGAAGAATGGCCCAAATCCTTTGTGTGCTTTTGTCATTTTTGTTAATTGACCTAGTTCTTTTCTCCAAATGCTTTAAATGCTTTAAAATCCCAGCTTATACTAGGCCTTTGCCAGTTAGTTATGTTTAGAGAGATTTTACTATATATTCTCAGCCCAGCCTAAAAAGCTGGCTGACTTTGTTACTAAGCAACAGCACTTAGACCCAGGGGTTGCAAGTCTCCCTCAGATTTCACCACTAACTAACCTAATGCTGCTACTAACCCTTTCACTTTAAAATGACTCCTCTGAGGGGCATCTGGCTGGCTTAGTCAGTGGAGCATGTGACTCTTGATCTCACAAGAGTTGTGAGTTCGAGACCCATGTTGGGTGTAGAGATTACTTAAAGAATAAAATCTTTTTTTTTTTTAAAGACTTCTTTTAAAACAAGTTAAAGAATCTACAGTAGGTGGAGTATTCTAGAAACGTTAAACAATGACAGCAGCTTTGCTCAATGTCTGCCAGAAGAAACTGCTACTACCTGGGTACTACCTGAACCAAGGACGCCAAAATGTATGCGTTCAAAACGGATCTGTATATCCACAAGCACTCTTAGAAATTACCATATTTCTAGTCTGTACTCCTTAGATTTGTTGAGGTCAGCTCCACCTTCAGAGATGAATGGTAAAAGTTTATGTTCCAGTTAGTACAGGAGAAGATTATTTCCGACATATTTGCTGACCAGCATTTTGCTTATTTTAAGTTAAGGAAAGGACCCTTTTCTACCCAGATGCAAATTAGTCCAAAATGGGATGGGGAGGCTGTTCTGATTAGTGGGCTCCCTGAGAGAGCGTTAGTCCTTTCCTCTGGCGGCCTCTGAATCCTGTCTCCAACCACTGAACTGCTCTGAGAGCCTCTGGCTCCAGCACCATGCTGTCTGCCCATAGCCTGCTGTGGTGCGGCCCAGCCCAGAGGATGCTGGGGCCAGCCTTACTGCCTGGCGTCGTTAGGCTTAGGGCAGCTCAGAACCAGACACAAGAGGTTCTGTGAGGACAGAAGAAGTTTCCAAGCCACCCACAAAGTGCAAATAAAGCCTTGCACATAATCGCTTGTTTGTTGATTTAGTTGGATGGAAACCTAGAGTAAGTAGCTACTCAGCTTTCAAAATTTGTGTTATGCAATCTGTCTCCAGATTTTAAATTTTTATCAAGACTCAAAGTAACAATGTGAGTAACAAAGAGGTTAATAGTTGAGGGCATGGGTTCAGAGGCCAGAGTTAGGTTCACATCTGGGCTCTGCTCTTAGTAGTGTTATCTTGGGCAGTTACTCAGTGCCTCTGTTTCCTCATTTGTAAAATGAAGATAATGATAGTACCTGTCTTGTAGAGTTCTGTGAGCATTTAAGTGAGTGAACATATACCAAGCCCTTAGAATAATCATGTTTGTTATATATAAAATACTCAGTTCTACTGATTATTCTTATCATCAATGTCATATTAACCTGTGTTTTGATATTTGAAATTTCCAAATGAGAAAAAATTGTACTGCCTACTGTCTGATTTTGAAAGGAAATTAGACAGGAAAAAATAAACTAAGATGAGAAAAGATGCTGCCCTTTTACTTTTTCCTCAGTTAAAATTAAGGTTATTATTTTCTATACTAAGATGTCAAAATTACATTTTTTTTTTTTTACATACTCGACAAAGGAAAACTAATGCCTCCATAGGACAATCTGTATTTAGAATCAACCTACTAACCAGGGTGTAGGGATAAAGAAAGATTTGCAGGGTGAGAAAAGGCTGAATTGAAGAGAAGACAATTCAAATAGGCAGGGAAACAAAAAGAGAGTAATAAGAAAATAGTGGAGAAAAATAAGAATAAAAATAGAAAACACAGAGAAATCATGATCAGCATATGGACATGAAGACCCACGATTTATCTCAAGGTGAGCATCTGTGCCAACCAATAATTGAAGAACAAAACTATTTGGGTCTATCACTCTTCTCTCTGTCCCTTAACCAAATCTGCTAACCGTTAAGTCATCAATTTGAGCTCTTCCCCTTTCTGCACACCAACTGGATCCAAAGGAGGAGCAAGAAACCTCAATGGTCTACACCATTAACCCCCTTGTCAGGAATATTGTCACTGGGATCTCTGCGCTGGGGGAAAGATGGGGTTTGTGATGTCTTTGTGTCCCGGGCTTGTGATCTGCGATCCTGTAGTTCTGCGAAATAGTGAAGGCAGTTATATTTTCTTTCACACATAGCCAGTTTCATTTGGGGCCACTTATATTTAATTTGGAAGCTATACTTTACCGAACTTGAGCTTTTTTCCTCACTTGGGCTTTTGAGGAATTGAAAGAATGACGAAATGCATTGCATTTGTTGTAGGAAAAGGTGTTTTCCTCCGTCTCCCTGTTCTTTCTCTCTCTCATTTGGTAAACAAAGAACAGATGAGAAACATTCACCATATTCTTAGCAAATACAAGCAACGTGCGCTTAGACTGTCAGACAACTTGTTTGGCTACAACATTGGTGACTAGTAGGGAGGAGTCCTCCAGCCATTCCACAAATGCAGCATTCCCTGAACACTTGTAAAACTAGGAAGTGCGTTAAGAAGCCCGTGTTTGAGTAGCTGTTCCGATTGCTGGATGGATAAGCATGTTAGAGGCATTACTTTGAGTTTTAAAGCCGACGCCACTTAATCTCCTAAACTTCAGTGCATTGTAAGAACCAAGAGAAGAAAACGCTGTGTGAGACGGCTTTGATGAATTGGGGTGAACTTATATTCTTAAAGACTGTTCAAAGGCTTACTTGACCTTGGGAATTAGAGTTGACCCAAAATCACCTATCAACTTAACACGCATTTATTTGGTGATTTAGTTAAAACTGCTTGTATAATCAACGGGACTCTCTAATAAGAGTGATATGTTTACTCTGCTTTCCACAATTATAGACAGTAGGTGGTTTTGGTCAGAGAATATTTTCACAACCTTAGAATAGAATATTCTGTAGAATTCTAGAGTCCATATAGATCTGTTTCTTCTCATAATAGGATATTTTCCTCATTTCTTACAAGGCCGTTTGGATGGAGAACAAAACTGAAAAGGACAAAAAAAAATCATGGGAAAGCTGTAGGGCAAATGGAAACGCAATGTTCAAGGTTAATGAAAAATGTTTGGGGTAACAGGGTTGATGAGAAGGGAGGGAGCCCAGTGGCATGGCATTGGCTGAGAAACCAGACCTCGCCAGAGGCAGCCTGGCTGGTTTGGGAAACCTCGGTGATAAAAAGTCGTGGTGGAAACCTCTGCAGTGTGTGTTAATACAGAAGTTCGGAGACAGAGGGCCTGAATTATGAGCAGCGAATAACATCATAAATGTAGCAATTCTCAAATGCCAAACCCTTGTGAAAAGCAGTTGGATGAAGAAATGCTGGAGCTTTTAAAAGCTCCCTTTCACTTTCTTTCTTTCTTTCTTTCTTTTTTTTTAAACTTCATGCAGAACTAATTTTACACACTGTTCATTTGATTTGAAAATGCCAGCGTCTGGGGTATCATTAAAGAGCGTTATTGAGGGAGCCACTCTTGGCAAAGCATTTGGCTTAAAAAGCCTATTTGTTCTTATGTCCCTGGAGAGTTGTAGATAGGAAGGAGAAAGTGCACCTCAATTTACCTAACGCTGCCCCTCTGCCTACGCCGGGACCAGGTAGCTGCCCTTCTGTTGGGAGGAGGCTCCTTCTCCTTGGCCTCTAGAGGCGCCAGGAGGGTTGTGGGGGCCACATTACTGAAGGAATAGACGCAAATAGATTTTGAAAGGTCCACCCCAATGTCCTATGACCAAAGCCTCTTGGAATTTCTTTGATTTCTAGTTGACATAAATTAGAATTACACAGGCGTGAAGAGTCCGCCCAGAAAAGATCAGAGAGGCTGCTGGGGGAGGAGAAGCCTCTGTGTGATCCTATTGATTATCCAGCTGCCTTCAGGCCAGGGGCCTCTGCGAGGCTGACTATTATTGATCCACACCATGGAAATAATCGAATTAATTCATTTCTCATCAAACTACCATTGCCAAGACCTTTCTCCTCACCTGCTCCAATTCCTGAAGTACTTAGTCGAGGAGTGAAATAGATGATTTCTTTCAATAAGAAATGATTTCTTCAGGTCATAAGAAATTCTTGTTTTCACACAGAGTTCCTCATTTAAATGGTAGGGAGATTTAATCAAATCAATAAGAAGCCAACCCAGAAAGCAAGTAATAGAAACCAGTCATCTCTTTAAAGCCAGAAATCTACTTTACAGCCTTCAAATATCAAGGGCCAAGTTTTGTGTGCCCAATTTAATGTAAAAATATTCAGGAAAAATTGACCACTGCATTTTTCAGGAAGTAATTATGGTAAGAGAAAGCCTCAACAACCTAAATATTTCTGTGGAGAAAATGGAGTTTTTATCAGCTTGTTTAGGGAATCAGGAGCAGGAAAGCCCTATGGGGAAAATAATATAGGACTCTGTAACTAATACACAGAACTAACTGGAAAAATCAGTTTAAAGGAAAAATAATTTGTGGGGCGCTGTGTCCAGGACTGTTTGGGTAGCAATTCAGCCATGAAACAAAGTGTGTACCTGCAGGGACTCCCCTCTTCCCTGCCATTCATGCACAGCTGTTTCCAGATTGCCCATAGCCAAAACTGAGAATTGAAAATTTATGCCTTATCAAAGAAAATAAAGTGAAAAAACAAAACGAAACAAACCATCCTGTGCTGATAAGGTGGGAGTGGTCTTGCCTGTGTTAGACTGTGCAGCCCAAGGCCTAGGCAACATAACCATTGCCCTGACAGCCCGTAGTCATGTGCTCAGAGGGAGAGGGAAGATGAAAAATGGTGACAGCATGGCTGGGACTCTAAAATCTGAACTGAAGTCCTTCGCTTGAAGTATCAGCATCTTGTTCCTTTTGCTGATAAAACAGTTTCTCCAGGTGATTTTCGCATAGGAACACTTTAAAACACAGTTTTACAACCCTCTCCTGATTATTCCTGGTAATTGAAACAGAAAAACACATCAGCTGAAATTCAGAGGTTACCTCACAACCGCACTGTGGCGAAGCACTCCCGTCTCCTCTTCTGCCAATCCTGGGCACCTGAAAAGCCTTCCCTGTATTTAAGCATTAAACCAAGAAACACAGCATGGAGCTTTTATGGCAAAGGTTAAACTGGTAAGCACTGGTGTCAAACTGCTGGGTTTTTAAATTCTACCTACTTCACTTGACTGCCTGTGGACTTTGGACAGCTTAATCTCTAAAAGCCTCAGTTTCACCATCTGAAAAATTGGGATGTATTTACTCCATAGGGTTGTCATGAGACTAAATGAGGTATTGCAATAAAGCACTTAGCCCAAAGTCATGCACGCTGCAAGCCCTCAGTAAATGTCCACTACTAGTGCTATTATATTTATTCATATATACGTATCTGTTCTAGAATCTGGTCTGTGATATTCAACCATGACATGAACTACCTGACTCATGATATTGTAGCCATGAATAGAAATTCACATGCGAAAATCTTACAGAGAAACACCAGGCCCCGAGACTTAGCAATTCTCAGAAACAAATAGAATCTATTTTTATCATAGCTAAAATTCATTAAGTAACAATTCCACTTATTATAAAGGAAGAAGAAACTCAGAGACCAATAGGTCTCAGTCCTTTGGGGTAAACAGAGTAAAGACTTGCCAAGTTAGAAGGCCACTCAGTGTGCAGGCTGGGACTTGTTTGGTTTGCTTCTTCAGGAAAATCAACATCAACCTAGAACGCTTTAAGAGAGAGTGCTGTAAGGAGCTGCTTATATTTTGCTCACTTCTATTATGGGAATGATGTATGAATTTTTTTTTTTTTTTTTTAGAAAGGAGGAAGCAGAGGGCCTACTGTTCCCCAAATGCTGGAGGAATAGAATGTTATGTTGGAGTTTGCCTGAAGGCACCAGGGAGCGTCATTGCTTTGTAGTAAATAATCTCCTTGGAACTTTGATTTGGCTTAAGTAATTATATGAAAGAATTAGATTGCAGGATCATATTATTTTTCTAATTTAGAAACAGAAAAGGTAACAGCGGTTTCTTAACAGGGTTCAGATTAGATCCCAGAACTCCTAAGCACCTGACTTCACAGAATAGAAACAAAGACAGCCCACAGTGGCTCCGGAGACTGAGGGGCTCCTTGGGAAGGAACAGGCTCAGCCCGCACATGAAACCTGGCCATCCAGCAGCAGGTTTGCAGTGAAAGTTTTATTTGGCAAGTGGTTTTTCTTTTTTTTTTTTTTTAATTTTTTTTTTTTAATGTTTATTTATTTTTGAGACAGAGAGAGACAGAGCATGAACGGGGGAGGGGCAGAGAGAGAGGGAGACACAGAATCGGAAACAGGCTCCAGGCTCTGAGCCATCAGCCCAGAGCCTGACGCGGGGCTCGAACTCCCGGACCGCGAGATCGTGACCTGGCTGAAGTCGGACGCTTAACCGACTGCGCCACCCAGGCGCCCCGGCAAGTGGTTTTTCAAGAAAAAACCCAAACTCCTTCCCCTCTCCCAATTTTTATCTATTTTATCCATTTATTCAAGAAATATTTGTTGAGTGTGCTTGTTGGGTTCCAGTCACGGTGATAGGAGACGGGTCAGAAAAAACAGCGAACAAGGCAGTTCCTACCCCATAGGTAGGGGAGTCTCCTAGGGGAGACAGGCCAGCAAATGGGCAATTACAATGCAGTAAGACTGCAAATTAATTTTTGAAAGTGGTACCCCAAAGTATATTTCTTCTGCATGAAGAACCTTGCTTTGACCCCACAACTTCTTTCAGCTGCATTCCTCTACAGTTCTATTTTCTGCCACTCTCCTATTAAACTCCTTTCTGCAAAGGATGGACTATGAACAGTCATCCTTCCTTTTTCACCACTCCTTACAGTCTTACTTCCATCCTCATCGTGCCACTGAGTCTGTTCAACATCACCAGTGACTTCCTTGTCACCACATGCAGCAGCCACTTCTCTGTCCACAATTGGTCTCATCCCTTAGCAGCTGCACACATATGGTAACCATGCCCTCTTTCATGAGAACGCTTTTCTCTTGTCTTCAATGTCACCACAATCCTGGCTTTTCTATCTCCATCTCCCGTACTGCCTCTCTCATCTGTAAAGAGGGAATAAAAATAACACCCATCCCATAGACTATGGAGAGAATTAAATGAGTTAATGCATGTAAACTTCCTTACATGAAGCAAGCAAGGACCATTTGCAAGCAAGAACCATGTGGTGGTGAATTCCTACCTTCTTCATCCCCATCACTCTCCTCCTCACTAGGTTGTAAGATCCATGGATTTCTCCTTCTGTTATATTGCCAGACCCAGCCTTAGGGGCTGATACATAACAGTTACCTAAAAAATATGTATTGGATGATGGATGAATGGATTGTGTTTCTTATCTGCATTCTGTGTAGCTCCAAGGTTCTGAGGAGGTTCCTCAGAGTCTCTGGGAATAACAGAGCAGCTAAGAGGGCAGGGTGCCTGGTCCTTACCATCTAACTGACTTCAGCCAGAGCAACCTCACTTTTATTGCTTTGTTTATTTAGTTTACTTATTTGGTTTGTGTATTTATTTATTATTCTGGTTTGCAGAAGTATTGTACAGCTAAAAGCAAGTTTGAAAAACATTAGATCCCACTTCCTCCTGATAATTTTATAGATTATAAGAAGTATCTGGACAGAGGGAAATTAGAAAGGTAACACCTTGGATTTAACACCAGCTTCCTGTAGCTGGGGAATTCTGAGTGTAGCTGAAAGCCCCTGGGGTTCAGGACAGTCACAGACTGAGTTCAGGCATCTGCTGTGTGATTGGACTCAGCATCCTTCTGAGCCTAACCCTGGAATTCTCTGATTTATGTAGAGTCTCTCTTCTGAAAACCAGAAATATCACTTGTTTTCAGGCTTTTACAGATCACTTTTATGCAGAATAAATTTTTATTGGTAATAAATTTGTTTTAGGAAACAGGTCAAATCCATAAATTCTACCTGATGGCAAATGCCATTTTAGAAAGATATTTTTTTTTTTTTGGTCAGGTGTCCACTGGTGATTACCACCGCCCCAGGCTTTCTGTAAGAAAATAAAAACTGAAATCAAGAAAGCCATTAAGCGTACAAGAAGACATTTTTAGTTCTGAGAGTTTTCTTTCTCGATTGTGTTTTTTAGCTTAACTTTGTGAGTTTAATTTAGAAACACCCAGATGTGTTCTATAAATACGTTGTACTTACCGCTCAGTTAGTGACTACATTAATTATCTTATTAGGGCCCAGTTTTTCTCAAATAGTCGATCTTTTGCTGAACCATTTAGAGAATTGCAGATGACTCACCAAGTAGCTATCTCCATCCTGATGTCCCACACAGGTCCGCTTTGGTTCTCATCTGTACCGCACATGCAAATCTATACTAAAAAATGTATGCATTTGTGCGCTAGGTCAATTCCATGGCCAGCGGTCAGTGGCCTCAGAGTGGCCTATGCAAGGCTCTGCATAGAGCTTACACTTGACTTGAAACATCCTTCTTGGTGGAGGATTGCTTGGAGAAACGGAATGAAAATGTCACTAATTTCTCTCTGACAGTCTGGTTGTTGGACTCCTGTCACACTAATCTCTAATTAGAGGCTTCAGGTTGGCGAGCCCCGATTCTCACTTAACACTGCAGGCGTTTCTGTGATCTTCATCCTCCCAGGTTCTTTGCTGCTTCCTCACTGTGCTAATTCAAGTGAATAGAAAGCAATGCTAGTGTTAACAGGCTACCCACATCTCATGAAAAAGAGACAGCATGAAGCCAGGCCTGTTGTGATATTGACAGAGCATAGCACTTGCAATCATTGCAGATTCTGAAATGGAATGACTGCATTTGACAAAGTTGACTGAATTTATGAGCCTGCCTCTGTCAGGTTCATTGCATTCTCAGTATCTGTCTCTTTCCATGCTTTGGGACTTTTAGATGAGTGTTTTGCCACCCAAGAGTAATATTTCTTACCTCTTTCTATTAAAAAAAAATCCATCCTTGAAGGCCTCAGGGAGGTTCATGCATGAAGCATAGTGCATTGTGGGTGGCCTGTAGACACCTGACTCCCATATGTAACAGGTAGCTTTTAGTCTCCAATAAAATGATCAATTTTTCTTCTTAAAATTATATTAAATACTTAGTCGTGCGTGCCCTGTCCTTCACCTTATGGGTGGTCCCTTGAGGAAGCACTACATCCATCCATGTATAGCTGGGTTTAGGGGAATCTTCCCTTCCATTAGCTATTGGAAAACTCAGGAGGTGGCCTCCTTGGGCTGTGCCCAACTAGAGATCCAAGACCAATGGTGACAGACAGGAAGCCAGTCTGTTTTTACCACATTCAAAGAATATACCTTTTGTTTCGGGTAGGGGTGAGTATTTGTAAAAAGATGGGCCAATAAGCTGTAGGAGCAACCATTTCTTTTCTCCAGAACCCCTGACTCAGTTTAATATAGAGGGCAGCGTGGGAGGCAAGTGCTTACTTGTTGTCTTCAGATAATCTTAGTTCAGACTTTGCCTTCATGTTCCCAGGAGCAGAAATCACCTGTGCCCTCTGGGAACTTCACAGCTGAAAGCTTTAACCTGGTGGGTCTCAGCCCAAGCTGCACATTGGAATCTCCTGGAGGGTTGGGGGGGGGGGTACTTTAAAAAACATTGGTGCCTGGGTCCCACTTCCCCAAGATGCAGGTACAGTTAGTCTGGGATATGACCTGGGCACTGGGGTTTTTAAAAGATCCCCAGGTGATTCTAGTGAGCAATTATGCTGAGATCCACTGTATTCTTATTTGTGTTCTTGTTTGCAGACACAGTTTAACTCATCCCATGTCAATAAATGTGTATCAAACATTTGTTATGTCTGAGTTGCTGTGGGGTTTGTGGTGAAGGGCCTTGGCTTGACTAAGAGAGACAGAGGGAAGGAAAGGAATGCAAAGTTGACTGTTGAGTAGAGACAAAGAGCAGGTGCTTTGGCTCACACCTAGAATCATTTTCACAGCTCTCACCAGTCTGGGAAAGACCCTTAATCTTCATTGTGGGCTCTGCCTGCAGCCTGTTCATGCATACTGAGCTACTGCTGTATCCTCCTCCAGACTTCTGGAAAGCTTAGCCTTGCTGCTGAAGAGAAAGAGTGTGAAGAGAATGAAGTAAGAGAGTGTAAAAGTCCCTCCAAATTTTTGGTGTCCTGGACCTCCCTGTTCTAACGTAGGGAAACATAGGTAAGACATGGTATGTCACCCAAGCAGGGACATGAGAAGTCCCTCTGCGAAGGGAAGAAAATAGAATCCCCAAAGAGAGCCTGCTGCATGTTGTTGGCTGTGCAGGGTCCTGGGAAAACCAATGTATCATCTGCTGTTTTATTCTTTTCTTAGTGTCCTATTTAAAATATTTTAAACTGCACTTAGATGACTCATCTCATTTACATGCAAAGTTGACATATTACTAGAATTCACATTACCCTTATTTTATCCATTTTAATATGTGCCCATCTCGGGGCCAGTGGGCACTTGCTTAAAGAGCAATTGGGCCTCTTTTGAATATGCATTTTCTGAGATGACTTTTGCTACACCTTGTGAATGCTGGGTTCCACTGATAGCCAGTACAGTTTCCCAGAGAGCCAGGAAACTCAGAGAGAAGCAGATTCTGGAGGCGTATTGCCCGACAGACAACACTCTGCCTCTGGGCCGCCAGGAGTCAGCCTCTGGGGCTGTTAGCAGTGAGTGACGTTGCCCAGGGAGTCTGTGAAGAATGACAGACCAGTGTGAGGGCAAGAGCCCTGAATTACGAGAGAGTAGTTGAATGTGCTATTTGCAGCCCCTTCACAGATGTACTGTGGGTTCCTTACTTTTCCCACCTGAAGATAGGGGGATCCATTTTCTTCACTCCCCTTTCCTCAGAATGGAGTTATGTGAAGCAAGAACTACTGAAGTTATACACTTGAGTTTGCTAGATGAGCTGGAGAAACATTACCTTACAAAGCTTACAAAGTAAGGGACAGATTAGTGGTTTATTCTGGCTCATGAATGGGTTTCCTTTCTTCCCTGAATCATATGTGTGCATTTAACAAATGTGTACACAGGCTGATGCTTCCCTGTCCAGAAGTTCAATTAAATATTCCTTCTTTTGGAAAGCCTTTTCCAGCTCTCCTGGAAAAGGTCAGGTGCCTCTGTCCACAGCAATCTGCACTTCCCCTAGAAATCAATCCTCAAGCTTTGCTGTTGCTGGTATAATTGTCCATTTTCCTTGCTCCAAGGGGTCAAGAACCTTGTCTGTCAAGTTGGCCATTCTACCTCTGCCTGGGACACAGAAAAACGTGTTGATGGGCGGGAGACTGGAGAAAAAGCAATGCCTGTTTATGTCATGGGCAGTTGCCCTGCCAGAAGGTCCCTTGTTAGTCCTGCAGCTTCATCATGTTTCTATCATGTTTCAAAGTCTCATGCAACCACAGCTGCACCATGGAATATTCCACAAGCAAAGTGAGATCTATTATAATTTACATTCCCACAGAGCAGCCATTTTGAAGACATTGTAAAGGACTTTGAAATGTGCTTATCTGTAAATTGAAATCATTTTTTGTACCATAGATGGAAAAGGAATGTCAGTGAACAGTTTACTGGCCAGGTGATCAGCTAGGCCACAGTATGGCACTTCCTGTGTCTCGCTGTTACCTGTGTGCCAAGGCAACATGGCACAGTGCAGAGAACATCTTTGCTTAGGGGTCCTGGATTCAAATCCTAGCTTCCATTTACAAGGTACATGACCCTGTGTGAAATACTAATTCTCTCTGAGCCACAGTTCATGTGAAATAAGGAGTATTAATGCGTATATGCCTGGAAAATAGTAGATGCTCATTGAATACTTTTCCCATTCCCTCCTTGCTAGAGTGGAGGCATACTTTCATTTTGCCTTTATTGGTCATTATGGTGAAGAATTAACAAATTATGTTCAACTTTTTGCCAAAGTAAACCATGCTGAAGAGAAGAAATGTGTTTGATTTATCCCCTACCACACAAGTGCCTCATTCTGATGAGCACAGTGTTTCTCAGTGGGGGGCGTAGGACAGTTTGGTTTGAAGAATTCTTCCTTGCCCGGGACTGTACTGTGAGTTGCAGTATTATTTTCATGCTATCTGGGACAACAAATGCCACACGTCACTGTGATGACAACACCAACGATAGCAACAAAAAGCTCCTTGGATTTCCATTTGCCCCCCAGGGAGCAGTAAAGGCAGGTAGAATTTCTGAAGCCCAAGAAATTGGGTAGCATTATTTTGAGGTAGCATCATTTTGAGTCAGGGGATCTGCCCACATTTCCCCTTCTGCCTCCAGATAAATGTGACATGAGAAGGCACGTTAAATGTCACAAAATTTCAGAATCTTCTGTGGGGCCCACCTGGGCCTGCCGCCCTGAGCAGGGCACTGACGCTGGAAGCAGAAGTGGGTTTTTGCAACGTTTTGGAAACAAGCTCATATCTAGTGACCAGTAATGTGTTTCTCAGTGTTATCCATCCAGTCTAGTGTGTCACTGATCTCCAGTAAGGAAGGCTGCCCTCATTTAACTCCAGTATGGCCTAGGCTTTTCCTTAGTACTGTCTGACAGCAGAATGACCCAGCAGAAATTACTGAACCACCAGCATGAGCTACTTTGGTGTCCCGTGCCAAATTATTGGAAACCCGAGGGAAGGTGCATCTGGAAAGAGGCGCCCGGTGATGTCGGTTGGAAAGGAGAGTAACACAGAGAATCGCCTTAGGTATGAACTTCAAAGGATGAAAGGAGTTTGGAGCTGCCATAATGCCCAGACTTTAGAGACTGCTACCCCTGTAGTGGGAACAGTCTGGGAACAAGGTGAGGTTATGTCCACTGTTTCTGATGCAGAACTAATTCGTGCTTTTGTGTTTACTCTGTACCTGTTCATTGAACAACTACTACATTAATTTAGTCAGCAAATATTTATTGAGTAGTTACTAGGTGCTAGGCATTCTATAGGTGCCAGAGATGTGGCAGTGAGCAAAACCAACAAAAACTCCTATCTCATGAGCTCATAATCTAATGGGGGCGAGAATATGCCAGGCAGTGTGCAAAGGACTGAAAACAAAGAGATGACTCAAATACTCTTTGCTGTCAAGAAACACAGTCTAGCAATAGCGTAATACATTTTAATGTTATTGATATTTTCAGTAGTGGTCACCTTTGCATGGAAACTTTCTCCATTTAAAAAAAAATGATTTTTTTAAAAAGTGATTTTAAGTGGTTTATTATATTCATGAATGTGAGTTTCATACACTCAGGTGTCAAATATTTCCCCCCTCACAAGAAACGTGTCCTATTTTAAAACATGAGACAAAGAGGAAATAATAATCACTTCACATAAATGTTTTTTTCTGAAAATTTTATCAGAAATAGCAGTTTTTGAATGGTAGGTATCATTGGGGAGATACTTCAGATTTGGGCTTGCACTTAGCTGGAACTTTCTGGGGAAAGTATAGATAAAGTGAAGGAATGAGTGTGATGGTCTAGAGAAATTGTTTGAACTGAATCTCCGAAGCTCGAAGAGTCTCTTCTCACCCTTCCATAGTAGTAACAGGAAGAGAATGAAACTATGGTATGATTTACCTTAATTAGCATAGCAATTTACCTCACATTTTCAAAAAGTGCTAATAGATGTTAACTCAAAATAGATTAAAATACCAGACAAATTGCTACTACCTTGAAAAGAGTTATAATAATTTTGAAAATGTAAATTATGGTTATGCAGTCTTTGGAGAGAACTATAAAATCCAATCTTTCTTATATTTAAAAAATAACCTGTGGTACACACTTTTTTTTCCTTTAATCACAGTAATTTCTTCAAATGACACCACTGCATATTTCTTTAGGAAGATAGGCTGCATTTTTCAAATCTCAAGTGTAATATAGGAGTTGCCATTGATGGTTTTCAGCAAGAGGAAAAGAAATTGAATACAGAAAACCAGGGATCATGGAGAAATGTAAAAAAATTAATCTATGTTCCCTTTTTATATTACACACATTTTATGAGTTGGAACAGAGAATTGTTCCTTTCATTCTAGCAAGTGGAGTTGTGCATGACAAAATGTCTGCAGAAATGTGTATGTAGGCGTAACAATTTAAAATGCTTTGGACCCTCCTGGTGTCTAACGCTGAACTTTTTCTCTAAGGCACCAAAGTGCTTATGGATTCTATACAAAGAGGTGAGCATAATTTGTACTTCTGAGGAGTAAATGAAAATAACTTTAGTATAAAATTTGTCACACTGTATCGCCAGGAGACACTATAAGTAAAAGATAGAAACTTCCCTAGTGGGAACACATGTATTTCCCCTGAATAGCTTCTACCCAACAAAGCTCTAAAATGGAATATTTGCATTTTCCCCTTTGCTTTGTTTTCTAGAATTTACAAAGCACAGTTAGCAAAAAGATTACTTAGAAGACATATTATATCCACAGAGGATTGCTGGTTTAATTCAACTATACAAAACCAAGTTACTGTCTATTCTTGCCCATAACCTTTGAAAGCCAGAGACCTAACATACTCTGTATTCTCAGCTATGGGTATACCTTACTTTAGGCAACTGAAATAGGTAAATTGAATTTTGGTAAATCAAAGTATATATACAATATTGGCAGAGAAAATCAGTTAACCTGACCGTGGATGCCTTTACCAAAGTGAATAATTATCCCCTAATTTATATACTTCATAAATTTATGTTTATATATCAGGTTTGCTTAAGGTAAATTGTTTGCTTAAGGTAAATTGTATCTCTCTTTGCACAAAACAGTTACCACATAGAGATATTTTTTTTTTCTGTGTTTAAAAATTGGACCTCCAAAACAGATTGCCTGTCAATCCCTAGGTATCGGACTTTGTGCAAGCCCACATGTAGATCAGAAAAGAGGCAGCACAGAAGACAGCACCCATCTTTACAGTGGGTTTAAATGTTTTCTCTTCTCGGTTTTCTGTTATCTGTTTTCCTGGTCATTGTTCCTTGAATACTGAGTGGTCTGGACTTTCTCCCCTTGCCATGCATCCTGTCTGACCAAATGACTTCAGTTCTTTCTTAATGAGACCTGCATCCTTATGGGTTTGTTTATGACAGAAGGGAGGAAGGTAACCTAACAGCAAAGTGGGGAACATCAGGTAAAGAAAAGGGAGGATTTTCTGAAAGTAGATATTTAAAACCTGCACTGTTCCATTAAGGAAAGTTCTGGAATCACCTCCAGAGACCAATAAGGTAGAATAGACTCTTCCCTGTGTATGATGTATGTTTTAAAGCTTACTTCTCACCCTGTGATTATTTTATTTTGAACACTACAACTAATGATACCAAGGTTCACTTCTGAAATATCTCAGAAATTGAACAATACGGAGCATCACGACAGAGAATCGGTCACCCTAGCGTATCGTTAATTAACTCATGCACCTAATAACCATTTACCAAGTGCCTGCTCTAATAATAAGAGCTACCATTTGGGGACCTTTTTAAGTCAGTCACAGTGTTAAGCATATCATTATACTTAAGCCTTACAACAATCCTGTTACTTTTAAGTAGTTTTATCCTGTGTGTATAGTTGAGGAAACTAAATCTTAAAGAAGTAAAGTGAAACGAGGGTTCAAACCTGTTTCTGGTTGACTCTCAAGTCCATGGTATGAACCACAGTTGCCATTTTTCTTCTCTACGTTGCACACAGCTTGACAGCCTTAAAGGTAAGAGACAGTCTCTGGTCCCCAGAGGCTCTTCTTATGCAGGTGGAAGCCATAGGCAAGTGAAGAGATGATTACACAGTGAGAGTGCTTAAATAAAAGAAAGAACCATGCAGGGTGCCCACCACAGGTGCACAGAGAAGGGGGTACCTAACCCTACCTTTCTGGGAGATAGGCTTGCTTCGGGAAGGCTTCTTGAAGGAGGGAATTCCTGAGCCAAATAAGAGTTCCTCAGGGAATTGGTCTTTGTGTGATTAGTATTTAATGTCTGGTTTTGCCTTGCTCTTGAGTTTCCATTTCTTACTTGCCTTTTGGTATTTTTTTTTTTTTTTTATCATTCTTTCACTAATAACTAGGCCTGACTTGTGGGTACAAAAATGATCATGGCTCTTGTGGATTGTGCATTGGGGCAGGAGAAACAGATATTAAATTAAGTAATTATAAACTAACTTTATAAGTGTTATGAAGACAAAGTGGGCAATGTTAGAAGAGTAAATAACCTAAAAGCCTTACCTAATTTGGGGTGGGGGGGAGCAGGGATAGGGCAGTGAAATGACATTGGGGAAATGACACTGAAGCTAAGAACTGAAGAGTAAGTAGGAAGTAGGCATGAAGAGAGGGCTTTTAGAGGGAAGTGGGTTAAAAAGTATTCCAGGTAAAGAGAATAACATGTGCAAAGACCCTGAGGCCAGAAAGAACTTGGACAGTTTGATCATTTGGGATTAAGTCAGGTGACTGGAGTATCAAAAATACGCTACCGAGATACATAGAGCCAGATGGCGCATGGCCTTCTTAAGTGTACTGTCTTAGGCTGCCTCAACCCAAGCAAAACTTAGATCATAAATTTAAATTAAAAAATTAAAAATGTTGCATAAGATCCTCTTAAGGCCATCAATTCCTATTCTCAACTCTAATTTGTATATCAGTTTTTCTTTTTTACTTTAAATGATTTTCTTCTTGTTTTTGAAAACAATGTTATACATCATAACTATCACAAAAAGAATTAACTACATGGTTTGGTTGAATTTGGAGTGAAAGTTGATTTAATACAAGCAAGTCTTGAATAGAGAGGTGTTCTGACAGATTAAGTATCATCAGTGCAATGTTGAAATATCAATTCTCAATTAAAAAAAAAAGATTATATATAACAATTTTCCAAATCACCCAGAAAACACCATGTTATCTCAGAAAAGTGTAGACGACTGAATGTCATGGTCGTCATACTTCTAAGCAGGCTTTCAAAGCAAAAAGCAAGGGTTTGATGTTGTTTTAGGCATTTCTCGGTGGTCCTGATCTTTTTCAAGAATGGACAGACATGGAGAGGGAGCACAAAATTATGTATCATAAGCACCTTCTTTCAGACCAGCTTACTCAGTATAAATGAAATATTGATGCATTTGAAAATGCCCAATAAAGATTTTAAATAAAGCTACCTAAAAGTTGTGGTTCTTAGGTTAATCATTTATTTATCTAAAGGATGAAGGAAGCTGTCTACTTCTGTGATATGAACTGCAATCAGCTTAAAAATAATTGACAAATTAATCCCTTCACAGCACAGCAATTGTAAAGGTGTTAGTTTTAATTAGGCCTGTCTGATTGCCTTGTCTAATCAAGAATCAAGGTGGTATCTTTGATGGTTAAGGTCTATTGGGGCCATCCCTGACCTGCCAGCCATGTATGTTTTAATTATTGATTCCTCACATTTCAGCCCTTTTCACAAAGGGACTTGAAGTTTGCAATGCCTTAACATTTAAAGGGAAGAAAAATAAACATTTCCCCAACACTTCCATCTAGATTCCTGTGGATCCTCTCTACCACTCTACAGTTTTGTCCTAAAAAAGCTGTCAGGTTGATGATGTAGCTAAATTCACATTAGAATGCTATCTCCCTGCTGCCTCTCCTCCCAGGCACTAGCTTTTCAGTGGGCATTGTTAAGATCTCAACAAGTCGCTATCATTTATGCTTCTAGAAAACACATTTGATTTCTTGATATCCTATGTCTTCTTTAAAAAATCCCTGAGGGTGAATGTAGTACTCAGGAAATCGGGAAGGTCAGGCAAAAAGGGACACATACCTTCTCACAGAACACTGGCTCACATTGCTGATGGGGAATGAGGTGAGAGTTCCTGTTACCACCATTAGCACGTCAGTCAGAGGACACGGGCAGTGGGCGGTCTCAGCCGTCCCGTCCTGTGCTTGACGATGGCTCTTCTTTGGTTGCAGGTCAATGAAGTGACAGTGGAGCAGCTGGTGCAGCAGTACCCCCACATCACCTTCAGCACCGTGCTGCAGGACTGCAAGAGGACCTTGGAGAGAGCCTATCAGATGGGCTGGACCCCCAACATGTCTGCTGCCTCCTCCTAACACTCCTGCTCCGCGTAGGTCCACTCGGATCAGTCAGCAGGGCGGAGAGGAGCAGGAGATTTGGGGCAGGCGATTCCTTGGAAGGGTTTTAACTGTTCCACGTGTACGGGTGTACCCGAGTGTGTATATTTGTGTCTTGTTTGCATACTGCATAGCGTAAGCGCAATTGCTATTTGTTCCCAGGTGAGCTGGGGTTCTTTTTTTTTCCTTAAAAATTAAAGATTTAAAAAGCCACACACACCTTTTAGTTTTTAAGTTCAAAGACTTGTTTCTCTAAAAATTTTTTCTTCCTATAGAACCAAAAAAACATCGGTCTATTATTTTGAGCTTCTAACTACTGCCTCTTGAAGATGCCCCAAAATAAATGCAACTGTCTTGTCTTTTGATGGGATAGAATCGTGCACTTCTGATGATCACCAGACCAGAAGTGATGTTGCACTAATTGGAAACCAGGAAACCAGTACCCTGCAAAATTTCAAGCACGTACACACATATACGTTCTTACACTCCTTCATAAACATGCACACGTGCGTGCGTACACAATTCCAGGGCAGTTTCTTTCTAGACCATTTCTGACACAGGGGCGTTCCTCCAGGTCACTGAGGAAACATGTCATCCACTGTGGCTCTGCCTAACTCACTGTATCCACAGATGGTCAACTTGCTATCTGGAGATGAATTAAGCCTTCGGTGAAGTTTTTATATGGAGGCAACGATCTGAACTCCCCTGGCCAGCTCACAAAAGTTAATTATTCATTATTTTGCAAATGTGTTCTGTTGAGTCCTGAATATTTCAGTGAAGTTTTGTGTTAACGTTGTGTTAGCTTTTATTTCATGGATAGTAACTGGTCGAGATATATTTTAATGATATTTGGAGCTAACCTTAGCATTCTCCACATTAAAGGCACCAATGTAATTAATAGTGTGCAGTTATTTAAAAAACAACCCTACCGATCATTTAATTATTTTTTTGTTAATTTTGGTAATTATGAACATGTATTTCTGAAATTTGGAGGTAGTCACATGAATAGAAAATTAATGAGTGAGATATAAGTAGACAATCTTCCTATTACTTTCTTTTTTTCTTTTCTCTCTTTTTTTTGCTTTGCTTTGAGCTTTAGAACAGGTTTTATGGATATATGCATGTTATTTTTGAATAGTTCTTGTGCTACTGCAAAGATCTATTGCTGGTTAATGTATAAGTTAAGAGGAAAAAATTAGAAAGTCTTTTCATTAAGATTTTGTTTACACTTGTCAGAAATAAGCATTTCTTTGTTTAAAGATTGCCAGCTTTCAGTTAAGACAATATGGATAAGTAAATGAATATGTGTTTTGATTTCACACATCTTTACAATTAATTCATAGTAGGGACTCAGGCTCAAGTAAACTTGCCTGTGTCTAGATTTATAATCAAGACCACAGGGAGCCTTTTTAAGCTAAAGAGTGATTATCTTTCACAGTAGAGCTAGATACAAAACCCTGACTTGTGAGTTTGCTATTTATTCTCCCCCAATGTGGACATAACTGGGTTTTTTTGGTCTTTAACAGATATACTAAGGTTTGAGTTTCACTTTCTGTAAGCCCCAATATGGCTAAAATGATACTAGCTGTAAGAAACAAAATATAGCTTTACATTCAAATACTATTCACTTATTTATAAAGACTCCTTTTTTGTAAACACTGTTTCCTTTGATTACGTCAACATGTTTCTGATGTGGCATTGTTTTGCTTTTAATCCCAATCAGTTAAGAAAATCTACTTAGTAAGCACCAAGGGTATTTTTTCCATCACTAGATAGATTACTAATTTAATTTGAAAGGAATACAATTTGTGTAAGATTAAAAACTGTTTATTATTAATAAAAGAGTTCGTCTTGCACATCAAATAGTATTGTTTTCATATTCATTTCCCCACCACTGAAAAATATTTTAATTCACAATATTTTAACTGGTTTTTAATCCAAAACTAATTTATAAGACAGTATGTATAGAAATAGTAGCTTGAGTGAATAAGCAAAAGTTTAATTTTTATATACGTCACACTATATTTTAAATAGTTAAAAAAAAAAAAAGGGAGAGCCATTGATGATATGGATGGTGCCATTTCAGTTCAAAGTTGTCATCTTTAGAGTGTTACAGTTTGCTTGTCAAATGGTTTCAGAAGTGTAAAATTGATTTTTTTTATAATGTTGCGTTGTTTGAATCTCAAATACAGCACTATAACATGCTTTAGCTTGGGGGTGGGGTGGGGTGGGGAACTTGCACTTATTCTTTAAGATGTTGACTAATCCAGAAAGCCTGATGCAACATAACCTGGAAAACTGCTTTGGTATATTTGTAGAAATCTGTAGAAACATCATATCCAGCCTCAAAGCATTAATCTCAAAAAAACAACCAAAAAAAAAAAAAAAAGCATCACCTTGAGTGATCCTGTGATGGTTGTTGAATGTGTTCTCATTAGATGCTTTGAAATGAGGCTTAAAATGATTTCTGGGCAATATAGTTTCTTGTTTTGCTTAGAATGTCATAAATATATGTGGACACGTTTAATGCAGGGCTTTGTATCCTCTCCAAAATGTCAACAGTATTTTCAGAATAAAGACTATGAAATATATTGCTGTAGTGAAAAATTCTGGTCCTTTGTCTTTAATGTCTTTTTGAGTGGATAAAGGAAATTCACCCAGTTTGTAGTTTCTATATTTCCGTGAATCTTTTGACCTTGCAATGGGTTGCAATAAAAGAGAAACAAAATACTTTGTCTTTTGTTTTATTTTAGAGATAATAAATGGCCTCCCTGTTGCTGGTTGGGTGTGATGCATGCAGCAGTCCACGTCCTTGTGTGTTTCACTCCTGACTTTATGTTGGTTTGACTAACCAGGATAATGAACAAGACTGGGTTTAGGAGGTTCTAACTTGGCCAGTGATTACTGAGATAGATTAAAACCTTAAGGGTTTAAACAAGTGGTTTGTTTAAAATCCCATTCCCTAAACAGTCATTCATTTGCTTTGCCATTTATTCCATTTTTCAAAAGTAAACAGTTAAATTTATTGAGTAAAAAACATGTACCCAGCACTGGTCATTTAAAGATAAATATGACTTATTCCCATCCTTGTTTCTCATAGCCTAGCAAGGAGACATTCTTGAAAACTAGCAATGGCAGTGGAGTACAATAGGTGTAATAATGGGCATAATTAGAGGGCACACATGAGACAGAGTAGCAGCTTTGGAGAGGAAGAGCTTCACAGAAGAGGTACTTCTAATGAGGGCTGAAGGAATAACAGGAATTTACAAACTTAGTGTGGGGAAGGAAGGGAGAGCAAACCTGGAAGATGGAAAAGTATGTGCAAAGTCATGCAGGAATGAGACAGCAAGGCAAGTTCAGGGTGTAACCAAGTTAAGGTAGGTAGCTGGGTAGGTAGGTAGACGGCCAAGTGAAATAGAAAAGTATGTTCTGTAGGAGCAGAGAGTAGAAAAAGCCTCTACAGAAAAACCAAGCCTAATCATAAACTTTTCATGGACTACTAAAGAGATTGGATTTGTAGGGAAGGAAGATCGTTTCCACTAGAAAAGTCTTGCCCTAAATTCTTTCAACAAGTAGAAATTTAAATGCAGGACTTCTATTTCTGGCAATATGTGAGAATGAGGATCCTGAAAGATTTTCTGCTATGTAACCTCTGAAATTTTTCAGTAAAATAATTTTAAACCCTTTTACCTTTAGAAAAAAATTTAAGTTTATTCATTTATTTTGAGAGAGAGAGAAAACACATGTGCACACAAGTGTGGAAGGGAGGAGGTGGGGAGAGGGACAGACAGAGAGAGATGGGCAGAGAAAGAGGGAGAGAGAATCCCAAGCAGGCTCCACACTGTTAGTGCATAGCCCGACCCATAGCCCAACACCGGGCTAGAACTCACAAACCCTGAGATCATGAGTGGGACGCTTAAACGAACTAAGCCACCCAGACACCCCTTTTTAAACCTTTTTAAATGACTAGCTGTGCCTGCAAGAAAGCAAACCCCTTGTGACCAGGAACAGAGTAGGGACATCCATCAAGAACAGGGGTCAGCAAACTATGGCTCCAGGCCAAACCTGGCCTGATGTATATTTTTGTAAATAAAGTCTTATTGGAACACAACTACACACATTCGTTTATGTCTTATCTGTAGCTGCTCTTGTGCTACAACAGCAGAGTTGAGTGACTGTGGCAAAGACCGTGCAATCTGTGTTCTAGAAAATCCTCTGGGTGATTGTGATGCTTGCTAAAACTTTTATCTCTAGAGAAGCTTGGAAACTTGCAAAATCTGGGAGACTATACTGATCATTGCAGCCTAGAGAATGTGTATAAAACTTTGGGCCTGTGGATAATTGGGACACAAATCAAGAGTTCACCTCACATAAAACCAGGATCCCTGAAAGGCAACATCCTTTTACAAATAGTGAACTAAAATAAAACAAAACAAAAACTGAAGATGCAAATAGTCATTTTCAGCCTTGGCTAGTCTCGAGTTGTTTTGTTTTTTTTAAGGTTTTCTTGAAAATTAATAGCCACTGGCTACCATTCACATGGTTTAGTACCTGAATCTACAGTACTTGCATAGTTTGTGTTGCTTATTTGTATTTTAAAAGGATTCATTACAGGAATGCTCATTGCCTGACAAAAGCAAACAAAAATCATCCTTTGAGAAAGGTACCCTTAATCCAGTCCTTAAAAGACCCCCCCCCAGTAGAGTGGCAACTAATTTAAACTCACAATCTAAAATCACAGAGAAGTTTTAAAGATTTTTTTTTTTTTTAAAAAGCGGGGGGCGCCTGGGTGGCTCGGTGGATTAAGCATCCAACTTCAGCTCAGGTCATGATCTCACTGCTTGTGAGTTCGAGCCCTGCATCAGGCTCTGTGCTGACAGCTCAGATCCTGGAGCCTCTTCAGATTCTGTGTCTTTCTCTCGCTCTCTGCCCCTCGCCCGCTCACACACACACACACACACACACACTCTCTCTCTCTCTCTCTCTGTCTCTCTGTCTCTCAAAAATAAACATTAAAAAAAAATTTAAATCACAGAGAACAGAAAATAAACCAACACTAGTTGCTAGTCAACAGAAAAAAAAAAACAAACACACATCTGCAAAGGCGTCAATATTAAATTTTCAAGTCCATAATACAAAAAGTTTTGATACACTTAAAGATATAAAAAAGTTATTTAAAACACATATGAGAAAAAAGCTATCAAAAAAATGAACAGATACATTCTTAAAAGAGCTAAATAGAATTTTTAGAAATCAAAATGTAATAATTGAAATTAAGGGGGCGCATGAGTGGCTCAGTCGGTTGAGGGTCCGACTTCGGCTCAGGTCACGATCTCACGGTTTGTGTGTTCGAGCCCCGCATCGGGCTCTGTGCTGACAGCTCAGAGCCTGGAGCCTGCTTCTGAGTCTGTGTCTCCCTCTCTCTCTGCCCCTCCCCCACTCATGCTCTGTCTCTCTCTGTCTCAGAAATAAACATTAAAAATTAAAAACAAAAAAGAAATTAAGATGGAAGGCTTGAATAGTTGTGGTATTCAGCCAAAGGGGGAATTTGCAAACTGAAAAGTAGATCTGAGTAAAATGAAACAGAAGTTAAAGAAAAGCCTTTTTTTTCCTTTTGTATGGATAATTTCCATGTGGAAGACTGAGAGATTAAGACACGTGGATATAGTATGAGACTTTTCCAAACAATCTCTCTAATCTCACAGAAGAAAAAATAAGATAGGATACAGGCAAACCAGAAGAGACTTTTAAATACAGAGAACACTCTGAGGGTTGTTGGGTGGGGGGATGGACTAAATGGGGGATGGGCATTAAGGAGCGCACCTGTTGGGATGTGCCCTAGGTGTTATATGTAAGTGATGAATCACTAAATTCTACTCCTGAAACCATTATTACACTACATGTTAACTAACTTGGATTTAAGTAAAATTTAAAAATTAAAAAAAAAGATAGTGGAGTTTCCATTTTTTGGAGAAGAAAAAAAAATTTTGGAGAAGATCGAAGTCTCAGTTTTGGATGAGTTGATTTTGAGATGCTTATTAGACATTCAGTGAGTATGTTGAGTATGCAGTCAGATACGGAAGGTCAGCTCAGAAGAGGGACTTATCGGTGGCATATAAAACCATGTATGCACCTGTCTGTAACCATCATACTTGGTCATCACCCATTAATTTAGCTGGAAAGAGGTCTAAGGACTGTGTCTGGGCATGCTAGATTTGGAAGACTGGAAGAGCAAGGAAATTGAGGTGGAATAACCTGAAAGGTAGGAAGAAAACCTAAAGTGTGTTCTATCCTAGAATCAAGTGAAAACAAGCAAAATTAAGTAAGCTGTTATTTAGGGACACACATGTATTTATAAAAAGGAGGAAAGATAAAGGTAACAACTGCCAGATTTCAGAGTGGTGGTTACCTCTGTGGGGAGCAGACAGTGGGTTGGGATTATAGGACCTCACAAAGGGACTTCAAAAGAATCTGTAGATTCTATTTTATAAATTGAAGTTGGCTTCAGAGTATTTGTTTTATTAATCTGCTTCATAATGTATGTTTATGTAAAAAAATATTTTGTATCAAATATCTTATTAAATTTTAAAGGAAAAGGGTTGTATACCTCGTTTAAAATGATTGATTATCAAGAATTGTGAGGTTCCCTCCTGGTTTGGTAGTGGAGGTTAGCTCCGTGTGAAGCAGGGTTTACACAATCCCGTGTCTAAATGGTGGCAGAGGTGGGGAACACAGTAACTCACCCTTTTCTTCTCCTGCGCTGGGAGCATGGTGTTGCCCAACTTCCTGGTTTCTAGCCGACTGTCGTTGGAATTGTGAGCAGAACAGCTGTCCAAGTTGCGGTGAGGCAGCTATGGGATTTCTTGCGGCCTGTCATGTCATTACCACAGGAATCAAAGGACCACCACACTGTTTTGTAAAACAGTGGGGGACCCTTTCATTATCACTTCATCTTTAATTACACAGATAAATCTGATATCAAACCTTTTAGAGATACAGAGACTTGTCTGATAATGTGATAACCTATAGCTGAAATGAGCAGTTTTAGGGTCAAGTCTATCCGCTTCATTATATGAATAAACCACAGTTGATTTACCCATATTACCAGTGGTGGATTTTAGGTTGCTTTCTGTTTGGGGCATCATGCTTCTAAAAATTATTTCTAGTTTCTTGATATATTTTGTAGTTATAAATGCAGCAATATAGCTCCCTCAGTCCCTGAAATGCAACCATCTCCAGAAAATAAACTTGAGCACAGTAAAATCATCTCTGTAACAACTCCAAATAGCATCCCCCTTTTTATGATTCTTCGTGGATAATAAAACTATGTATGGATGCCATCAGTCCAAGAAAAGAGAAACCCCCAAAGGCAAGTGTTTGTTTTGGCTCTTGTATTCACCACGTGATAGATGTTTCTTGTACTTTTCCCCATTTGGCATCACTTGAGAGATCTGGACATGAGAGGCATTAACATTGAGTGACCTGGGAATGCCTAGCGAGACAGGCTGACGGGCACTCGCTCAGATTCTTTCTCCAGCCTTAAATCTCCCAGTGGTGTGTCTGTGGCCCTGTGTGTGTGTGTGTGTGTGTGCGCACATGCGTGTACACACACATGTGCTCATATGTAACATCCAGTCATAAATGATGCCTACTGACGGCAGTCTGTTCAATCTTCTGTTCTTTGAAGTTTTTAGTGATTAACATAATGAAAGATGAAAAAGTAGTGCCTAAAGAAGGGCTTTTTAAGAAGTGCTATAAAAATATATGCTGCCTTGATGGTCCTCGGTGGCTAATAACAAGGGTAATTTTTACAAATAATGCTAAAATAAATGGAGAAATCTCAGCAAACTTGATTTTGTTAATAGAAATCATTTTATGGTATTTTAAGCAACATCTTGCAACTGAGTCACTTACTGGCTAAAGTGGGGGAGAAAAGACATCTTGATAATTGGATTTCAATAAAGCTTTTATTAATGTTTCTTTGATTCCAAATCAAAAGTTGAATTACTATATGGGGTTCATGGATGTGGAGAGGCAAATACTGGGAAGTACACTTATAGATAACTTAAATAATTTGGCTTAATGTGAAATTAAGTGGCACCCCTCTTTATTAGATAACTTAAGACGACTGCCTTCCCTCAAATGTATACTAATGAATGTGTGGTCCACTTCTCTACTCTTCTCCCTGCTGTTGAATGTTACTGTTCCTGTTTCTTCTTAGCTCTACTTCACTCTAATCATTAACCAAACAGTCTAAGAAAATTAGTGATCAGAATCTTCATGCCTGTGAGGATTAACTATATATTTGAAACTGATCCCCAGGAGGTTACTGGAAGATGGCGGCGTAGGAGGACGCTGGGCTTACCGCGCAGCCTGCTGATCACTTAGATTCCACCTACACTTGCCTAAATAACCCAGAAAACCGCCAGAGGATTAGCAGAATGGAGTCGCCAGAGCCAAGCGCAGACTAGAGGCCCACGGAAGAGGGTAGGAAGGGCGGCGAGGCGGTGCGCGCTCCACGGACTGGCGGGAGGGAGCCGGGGCGGAGGGGCGGCTCGCCGGCCAAGTAGAGCCCCGGAGTCTGGCTTGCAAAAAGCGGAGGGGCCTGACGGACTGTGTTCCGACAGCAAGCGCGACTTAGCGTCTGGGAGGTCATAAGTTAACAGCTCTGCTCAGAAAGCGGGAAGGCTGGAGGACAAAGGGAGGGAGAGCTGCTGAGCCCCCGGACGACAGAGCTCAGTTTGGTGGGGAACAAAGGCGCTCGCCAGCGCCATCTCCCCCGCCCATCCCCCAGCCAAAATCCCAAAGAGAACCAGTTCCTGCCAGGGAACTTGCTCGCTCCGCGCAAACACCCAACTCTGCGCTTCTGCGGAGCCAAACCTCCGGCAGCGGATCTGACTCCCTCCCGCGGCCACAGGGCCCCTCCTGAAGTGGATCACCTAAGGGGAAGCAAGCTAAGCCTGCCCCTCCTGCCCCTGTGCACCTTGCCTACCCACCCCAACTAATATGCCAGATCCCCAGCATCACAAGCCTGGCAGTGTGCAAGTAGCCCAGACAGGCCACCCCTCCCCACAGTGAATCCCGCCCCTAGGAGAGGGGAAGAGAAGGCACGCACCAGTCTGACTGTGGCCCCAGCGGTGGGCTGGGGGCAGACATCAGGTCTGACTGCGGCTCCGCCCACCAACTCCAGTTATACACCACAGCACAGGGGAAGTGCCCTGCAGGTCCTCACCACGCCAGGGACTATCCAAAATGACCAAGCGGAAGAATTCCCCTCAGAAGAATCTCCAGGAAATAACAACAGCTAATGAGCTGATCAAAAAGGATTTAAATAATATAACAGAAAGCGAATTTAGAATAATAGTCATAAAATTAATCGCTGGGCTTGAAAACAGTATAGCTGACAGCAGAGAATCTCTTGCTACAGAGATCAAGGGACTAAGGAACAGTCACGAGAAGCTGAAAAACGCTTTAAATGAAATGCATAACAAAATGGAAACCACCACGGCTCGGATTGAAGAGGCAGAGGAGAGAATAGGTGAACTAGAAGATAAAGTTATGGAAAAAGAGGAAGCTGAGAAAAAGAGAGATTAAAAAATCCAGGAGTATGAGGGGAAAATTAGAGAACTAAGTGATACACTAAAAAGAAATAATATACGCATAATTGGTATCCCAGAGGAGGAAGAGAGAGGGAAAGGCGCTGAAGGGGTACTTGAAGAAATTATAGCTGAGAACTTCCCTGAACTGGGGAAGGAAAAAGGCATTGAAATCCAAGAGGCACAGAGAACTCCCTTCAGACGTAACTTGAATCGATCTTCTGCACGACATATCATAGTGAAACTGGCAAAATACAAGGATAAAGAGAAAATTCTGAAAGCAGCAAGGGGTAAACGTGCCCTCACATATAAAGGGAGACCTATAAGACTCGTGACTGATCTCTCTTTTGAAACTTGGCAGGCCAGAAAGAATTGGCACGAGATTTTCAGTGTGCTAGACAGAAAAAATATGCAGCCGAGAATCCTTTATCCAGCAAGTCTGTCATTTAGAATAGAAGGAGAGATAAAGGTCTTCCCAAACAAACAAAAACTGAAGGAATTTGTCACCACGAAACCAACCCTACAAGAGATCCTAAGGGGGACCCTGTGAGACAAAGTACAAGAGACATCACTACAAGCATAAAACATACAGACATCACAATGACTCTAAACCCGTATCTTTCTATAATAACACTGAATGTAAATGGATTAAATGCACCAACCAAAAGACATAGGGTATCAGAATGGATAAAAAAACAAGACCCATCTATTTGCTGTCTACAAGAGACTCATTTTAGACCTGAGGACACCTGTAGATTGAGAGTGAGGGGATGGAGAACTATTTGTCATGCTACTGGAAGCCAAAAGAAAGCTGGAGTAGCCATACTTATATCAGACAAACTAGACTTTAAATTAAAGGCTGTAACAAGAGATGAAGAAGGACATTATATAATAGTTACAGGGTCTATCCATCAGGAAGAGCTAACAATTATAAATGTCTATGCGCCGAATACCGGAGCGCCCAAATATATAAAACAATTACTCATAAACATAAGCAACCTTATTGAGAAGAATGTGGTCATTGCAGGGGACTTTAACACCCCACTTACAGAAATGGATAGATCATCTAGACACACGGTCAATAAAGAAACAAGGGCCCTGAATGAGACATTGGATCAGATGGACTTGACAGATATATTTAGAACTCTGCATCCCAAAGCAACAGAATATACTTTCTTCTCGAGTGCACATGGAACATTCTCCAAGATAGATCATATACTGGGTCACAAAACAGCCCTTCATAAGTTTACAAGAATTGAAATCATACCATGCATACTTTCAGACCACAATGCTATGAAGCTTGAAATCAACCACAGAAAAAAGTCTGGAAAACCTCCAAAAGCATGGAGGTTAAAGAACACCCTACTAACGAATGAGTGGGTCAACCAGGCAATTAGAGAAGAAATTCAAAAATATATGGAAACAAACGAAAATGAAAATACAACAATCCAAACGCTTTGGGACGCAGCGAAGGCAGTCCTGAGAGGAAAATATATTGCAATCCAGGCCTATCTCAAGAAACAAGAAAAATCCCAAATACAAAATCTAACAGCACACCTAAAGGAAATAGAAGCAGAACAACAAAGGCAGCCTAAACCCAGCAGAAGAAGAGAAATAATAAAGATCAGAGCAGAAATAAACAATATAGAATCTAAAAAAACTGTAGAGCAGATCAACGAAACCAAGAGTTGGTTTTTTGAAAAAATAAACAAAATTGACAAACCTCTAGCCAGGCTTCTCAAAAAGAAAAGGGAGATGACCCAAATAGATAAAATCATGAATGAAAATGGAATTATTACAACCAATCCCTCAGAGATACAAACAATTATCAGGGAATACTATGAAAAATTATATGCCAACAAATTGGACAACCTGGAAGAAATGGACAAATTCCTGAACACCCACACTCTTCCAAAACTCAATCAGGAGGAAATAGAAAGCTTGAACAGACCCATAACCAGCGAAGAAATTGAATCGGTTATCAAAAATCTCCCAACAAATAAGAGTCCAGGACCAGATGGCTTCCCAGGGGAGTTCTACCAGACGTTTAAAGCAGAGATAATACCTATCCTTCTCAAGCTATTCCAAGAAATAGAAAGGGAAGGAAAACTTCCAGACTCATTCTATGAAGCCAGTATTACTTTGATTCCTAAACCAGACAGAGACCCAGTAAAAAAGAGAACTACAGGCCAATATCCCTGATGAATATGGATGCAAAAATTCTCAATAAGATACTAGCAAATCGAATTCAACGGCATATAAAAAGAATTATTCACCATGATCAAGTGGGATTCATTCCTGGGATGCAGGGCTGGTTCAACATTCGCAAATCAATCAACGTGATACATCACATTAACAAAAAAAGAGAGAAAAACCATATGATCCTGTCAATCGATGCAGAAAAGGCCTTTGACAAAATCCAGCACCCTTTCTTAATAAAAACCCTTGAGAAAGTCGGGATAGAAGGAACATACTTAAAGATCATAAAAGCCATTTATGAAAAGCCCACAGCTAACATCATCCTCAACGGGGAAAAACTGAGAGCTTTTTCCCTGAGATCAGGAACATGACAGGGATGCCCACTCTCACCGCTGTTGTTTAACATAGTGCTGGAAGTTCTAGCATCAGCAATCAGACAACAAAAGGAAATCAAAGGCATCAAAATTGGCAAAGATGAAGTCAAGCTTTCGCTCTTTGCAGATGACATGATATTATACATGGAAAATCCGATAGACTCCACCAAAAGTCTGCTAGAACTGATACATGAATTCAGCAAAGTTGCAGGATACAAAATCAATGTACAGAAATCAGTTGCATTCTTATACACTAACAAAGAAGCAACAGAAAGACAAATGAAGAAACTGATCCCATTCACAATTGCACCAAGAAACATAAAATACCTAGGAATAAATCTAACCAAAGATGTAAAGGATCTGTATGCTGAAAACTATAGAAAGCTTATGAAGGTAATTGAAGAAGATTTAAAGAAATGGAAAGACATTCCCTGCTCATGGATTGGAAGAATAAATATTGTCAAAATGTCAATACTACCCAAAGCTATCTACACATTCAATGCAATCCCAATCAAAATTGCACCAGCATTCTTCTCGAAACTAGAACAAGCAATCCTAAAATTCATATGGAACCACAAAAGGCCCCGAATAGCCAAAGTAATTTTGAAGAAGAAGACCAAAGCAGGAGGCATCACAATCCCAGACTTTAGCCTCTACTACAAAGCTGTCATCATCAAGACGGCATGGTATTGGCACAAAAACAGACACATAGACCAATGGAATAGAATAGAAACCCCAGAACTAGACCCACAAACATATGGCCAACTCATCTTTGACAAAGCAGGAAAGAACATCCAATGGAAAAAAGACAGTCTCTTTAACAAATGGTGCTGGGAGAACTGGACAGCAACATGCAGAAGGTTGAAACTAGACCACTTTCTCACACCATTCACAAAAATAAACTCAAAATGGATAAAGGACCTGAATGTGAGACAGGAAACCATCAAAACCTTAGAGGAGAAAGCAGGAAAAGACCTCTCTGACCTCAGCCGTAGCAATCTCTTACTCGACACATCCCCAAAGGCAAGGGAATTAAAAGCAAAAGTGAATTACTGGGACCTTATGAAGATCAAAAGCTTCTGCACAGCAAAGGAAACAACCAACAAAACTAAAAGGCAACCAACGGAATGGGAAAAGATATTTGCAAATGACATATCGGACAAAGGGCTAGTATCCAAAATCTATAAAGAGCTCACCAAACTCCACACCCGAAAAGCAAATAACCCAGTGAAGAAATGGGCAGAAAACATGAATAGACACTTCTCTAAAGAAGACATCCGGATGGCCAACAGGCACATGAAAAGATGTTCAGCGTCGCTCCTTATCAGGGAAATACAAATCAAAACCACACTCAGGTATCACCTCACGCCAGTCAGAGTGGCCAAAATGAACAAATCAGGAGACTATAGATGCTGGAGAGGATGTGGAGAAACGGGAACCCTCTTGCACTGTTGGTGGGAATGCAAATTGGTGCAGCCGCTCTGGAAAGCAGTGTGGAGGTTCCTCAGAAAATTAAAAATAGACCTACCCTATGACCCAGCAATAGCACTGCTAGGAATTTATCCAAGGGACACAGGAGTACTGATGCATAGGGGCACTTGTACCCCAATGTTCATAGCAGCACTCTCAACAATAGCCAAATTATGGAAAAAGCCTAAATGTCCATCAACTGATGAATGGATAAAGAAATTGTGGTTTATATACACAATGGAATACTACGTGGCAATGAGAAAAAATGAAATATGGCCTTTTGTAGCAACGTGGATGGAACTGGAGAGTGTGATGCTAAGTGAAATAAGTCATACAGAGAAAGACAGATACCATATGGTTTCACTCTTAAGTGGATCCTGAGAAACTTAACAGGAACCCATGGGGGAGGGGAAGGAAAAAAAAAAAAAAAGAGGTTAGAGTGGGAGAGAGCCAAAGCATAAGAGACTGTTGAGAACTGAGAACAAACTGAGGGTTGATGGGGGGTGGGAGGGAGGGGAGGGTGGGTGATGGTTATTGAGGAGAGCACCTTTTGGGATGAGCACTGGGTGTTGTATGGAAACCAATTTGACAATAAATTTCATATATAAAAAAAAAAAAAAAAAAAAAAAAGAAACTGATCCCCAAACATAGAAAACACTCAGTGTTTTACAACATTTTGCTGTGAATACAACAGAATATAACACATTCATGTAATACAGTTGTGAACTAAGTTCCACTTAAGTCAAGAAATAGAGCATGACTGGCACCCTAGAAGGCCTCACCACAAGTACCCCCTCCCTGGCCCATGCATCACCCTGTCTCCAGATGCAACCACTCTCCTGGACTCTATGAAAATCATTTTCTTGTTATTTTTGCTGTATTACCTGTATGCATCCTTAAAGACATGGGTGCTTGGGTGGCTTAGTCGGTTAAGTGTCCGACTTCAGCTCAGGTCATTGTCTCGCAGTTTGTGGGTTCGAACCCCACATCAGGCTCTGTGCTGACAACTCAGAGGCTGGAGCCTGCTTCAGATGTTGTGTCTCCCTCTCTCTGCCCCTCTCCCACTCATTCTCTTTCTCTCTCTCTCTCTCTCTCACACACACACACACACACACACGCACACACACACAAATAAACATTAAAAAAACTTTAAAAAATATAGTTTGGTTTTGCCTGGTTTTGAGCTTTGCATGAAAGAATCACATTGTGTGTATTGTTTTGTGACTTTCTTTTTTATTTGATAGTGTTTCTAGGATCCATCCATTTTATTGCGTGTAACTCTAGTTTATATGGTTTTATTGCTACTTAATATTCTGTTGTGTGGACGCACTACTATTTATCCATTCTGCTATTGAAAAGCATTTGGCTTGTTTCCAATTTGGGACAAACTGCTGCCAAAACCAATCTTGTACAAGTGTCATAGTGCACATAAGCACACATCTCCAGATACAGACATAGGAGAGGAAGTGCTACTATTTGCCTATCTTCAATTTTATTAGATGATACCACACCATTTTCCAAATTGGGTGAGCCAGTTCACATATCCATCAGCAGAGTATGGAAGTGCTTAGTGATCACTTATTTCCTTCTGATTGCCATGTAGTGATATCTTATCGTGGTTTTAGTCTGCATTCTCCAGAATATTTAAAAAGCTGGGTACCATTTCACATGTTTATTGGCCACTTAGGAAACAATGATTGTAAAGATCTTTAAACCATTTCAGAGAAAAGAAAGCACATAGGAAAGGGCTGAGAGGGTTGCCACAGTTTCACTGTGGATTATAGCTGTTGGTGCAAAAGCGATGCAAAGAGGGCAAGGAAGGTGAGGGACCCTGAAAGAGATTTATAGATTAAAAAAACAAAGCTTTACCTTCCTGTGACTTTATGACATCTTGTTGTATGGAAGGAGGTCATTATCTTGGATTTAAATGAGAAGTTACAGGGATCTGAACAGTGCCTTAATGCAAGGTTATATGGTTATTGTGACAATGTAATTAAATTAAATATGATGTAAACCAATCAAATAAGAATGGGAAAAAGAGAGTGTCACTTCTCTGCTATGAAAACAAAGTTGAGTGCTTTGGAAATTGAGATGAAAGGAAAAGCACACACACACAAAAATCTTTCAAGTCAGTTACAGAGCTCACAAGATGTGAGAGCTCACAAATGTGGGAAAAATTATAAAAACCTAGAAGGAGTTTGCATTTAGATTGCTTCCACAATGAATTTAATTTCTTATTCCATTTTAAAGAAATTGACACTAGAAATCATAAATGGTATGTTATGGTGATGGTTTACACAAGAATGACAATGTAGAACACAAATGGCCTTGGCCATTGAATGTGTATGTGTGTGTCTTATATTAGTATAAATGTGTATATAAGTTATGTGTGTTTATATATGTGTTTTATATTTATATAGATGTGTATATATGTTTCATATTAAAATACTGAAAAAATATATGAACATATATATGTTTAAATGATATTTAAATACACTTTTTCAATTAAGTAGCTGACTAGCTGTCCTAAATTTGCTAATAAGAGGGCTTTTACTTGACCTGCTTAAACCAAAACAGATATCCAACTGATGAGAAATAATGTTTTAAAAATACCATTTTTTCAATTGAAGTGTAGTTCATCTACAAGCAAATACATATATATTAAGGTACAGTTCTCTGCATTGTGACAAAGGTGTAGACTTTTGTAACAAGCCCACAAACAAGCTATATAATTTATAAAAAAAATATATATATAATGTATATATGTGTTTGTGTATACATATACACATATGTGTGTATACACTACCCCAGAAATTTCCTCAATCCTCTCACCCTACCACAGACAACCATTGTTCTGATTTCTATCCCCTATTCTGTTTGCCTCTTATTGAACATCTTATAAATGGAATCATACAGTATATATCCTTTGGGTATAATGTCTTTCTCTCACATAATTGTTTTTGAGATTTATCCACACTGTTATATGTATCAATCATTGCTGAGTCCATTGTATGAATATACCACATTTTTTAATCCATTCTGTTGAAATTTGTTACCAGTTTTTGACTACTATTTATAATGCAGCTGTAAATAACTTTGTACAACTCTTCTTATGGGGTATATTCCTAGGAGTGAAATTTCTTGGGTAACTACCTAGGAGTGGAATTGCTGAGTGATAGAATATGTATATGAACATAGACCTTGTGAAAAACTGTTTTCTAGAGTGGTTATACCATTTTCCACCACCACCACTACCGATGAATGAGAGTTCCTATTACTCCACATCCTGACATTTGATGTTGTCAGTGTTTTAAATTTAACCATGTTAAGGGTCCATTAGAACTTTAATTGGGATTTTATTTCAAAGTGTGGATGGGGCGCCTGGGTGGCTCAGTCATTAAACATCTGACCCTTGATTTCATCTCACGGTTTGTGAGATTCTTTCTGTCTCCCTCTCTCCCTGCCCATCCCCAACTCCTGTGTGTGTGTGTGTGTGTGTGTGTGTGTGCACGTGCACACACACACACATGCACACTTTCTCTCAAAATAAATAAACTTAAAAAAAAAGTCTGGATAAATTTAAGGATAATTGACTTATCAACAATACTGAGCCTCCTAGTCCATAAACATATTTCTCCATTTATTAAACTTTAATTATTCTCAATGTTTTGTAGCTTTAAGAATAGAGGTCTTGTACTGCTTTTATTAAAATCATTCCTATGTATTTTACATACTTTGATGTTATTATAAATGGAATTTAAATTTTTTTATTTTTAAATTTTTTTTAATGTTTATTTATTTTAGAGAGAGAGACAGACAGAACATGAGCAGGGGAGGGGCAGAGAGAGAGGGAGACATAGAATACGAAGCAGGCTCCAGGCTCTGAGCTGTCAGCACAGAGCCCGACGCAGGGTTCGAACTCACAAATCATGAGATTGTGACCTGAGCCAAAGCCAGATGCCCAACCGACTGAGCCACCCAGGTGCCCCTAAATTTTTTATTTTTATTTTTTTTTTTTAAATTTTTTTTTTTTTCAACGTTTATTTATTTTTGGGACAGAGAGACAGAGCATGAACGGGGGAGGAGCAGAGAGAGAGGGAGACACAGAATCGGAAACAGGCTCCAGGCTCTGAGCCATCAGCCCAGAGCCTGATGCGGGGCTCGAACTCACGGACCGCGAGATCGTGACCTGGCTGAAGTCGGACGCTTAACCGACTGCGCCACCCAGGCGCCCCTAAATTTTTTATTTTTAAATTGTTTGCTACTAGTATATAGAATTGTAGTTTACTTTTATCTATTGTCTTGCATCTAACAACCTTGCTAAACTTACTTATTACATCTTAGTTGTTTTGCAGATTCCTAGGATTTTTTTTAGTCCAAAATATCATAATAATGATAGTGCTTATTTCTTACTAATATTTATGCCTTTTATTTATTTTGCTTGATTTATTGCACTGGCTTATGAGCCCCAGTTGAATATTGAATAGACCTGGTGAGAGCTGACATCCTTGTTCCTGATCTGAGGGGGAAAGCATTTAGTCATTCACAATTATGTTCTTAGCTATAAGGTTCTGTAGATGACCTCCATAAGGTTGTCAAGATTCACTTCTATTTTTAGTTCCTGAGAGTTTTTATTGCAAACAAGTGTTGAATTTTGTCAAATGTTTTTCTTAATCTTTTAATATCTACCCTCATATTTATTATTTCTGGTGATCCTCATTACATAGTAATGACTTATTTTCTTCTAATATCATTTTTCTTTATCCTGAAGAAATTCCTTTTATCAACGTTTTTATTTTTTTTGGGGACAGAGAGAGACAGAGCATGAACGGGGGAGGGGCAGAGAGAGAGGGAGACACAGAATCGGAAACAGGCTCCAGGCTCCGAGCCATCAGCGCAGAGCCTGATGCGGGGCTCCAACTCACGGACCGCGAGATCGTGACCTGGCTGAAGTCGGACGCTTAACCGACTGCGCCACCCAGGCGCCCCCTGAAGAAATTCCTTTTAAATTAATTATATAATCATATAGATTCTCACATTTATTTTTATCTGTTATATTATGACCTTGTAATATTTCTTTATTTTCTGAAAGACTATGTGAAATTGGTATTATTTGTTTCTTACACGGTTGAAAGAACTCTCCAGTGAAATCATAGGGCCTATAGTTTCTCTGTGAGGTTTTCCATTTTTTTCTTTTCTCTTGTGTCAGCATAACACAGGGATTTTTTTCTTCATTGCATCTGAGTTATAGAATTTATTGTCATAAAATCGTCCATAGTCGCTTGTTAGTTTTTTTCATGTTTGTAGGATCTATAATGATACTTCTTTTCCATCCTGCTATTAGTGACTTGTGTTTTCTCTCTAACTCTCTCTCACGAGTTCAAGGTCATCAACGAATAATCTAACTGCCTAAAGGAAAAAAAGTTAAAAGTCAACACAGGAAGATAACAGAAGACAGAAACTCTGCAACATATGATCTACAAGATCCTGTGTATAATAAAAATAACTAAAAGGTATGTTCAGGAGAAGGAAAAGCTGACTCACACTCAAGAAAAAAAATTAGTCGAAATAGACCTGATACGATCCAGATATTGGAGTTAGCAGGCAAGAACTTTAAAGAAACTATTATAAATATGCCCTAGTACTTTGAGAAAAAAAAATGATCATAATGAGTGAACAGATGGGGAATCTTAGCAGAGAAATGGAAACTATATTTTAAAAAATGGAAATTCTAGAACTGAAAAGTACAATATCTGAAATAGAAAATTCATTGAATATGGGTTTAAGAGCAAATGTGAGTTGGCAGAAGAGTCACTGGGTGTGAATATATAGCAATAGAAATGATGTAATCCGAAGAATGGAAAGCAAAAAAGCTAAGGGAAGAAAAAAGAACAAAGCCTCAGTGGCCTGTGGTACAAGTACCCTAATACATGTGCAAATCCCAGACAAAGAAAAAAAAAGAAAAGAATAGGAGAGGAAAAAATATTTTAAAAAAATAATAGCCAAGTCCCTCTAACTTGGAGGGACTTAGACTCCAAATGCTTTCTTGCCTGTGTTGGCAGAGCTGAAATGCCTTTTTAATCTTTCCAGCCTTCCAATTGTGGCTTTTACTGGGGTCTTCCCCATGCAGGCACACAACAGAACTCAGCCAAGGATTGTCGGAGAGTTTGTATGCAGGTTCTGATGGTGTCTTTTATTTCCAGAATGTCCCCACTCAATGTCCCATCTCTTGGACGCTTCTCTGAGCCTTCAAGTCTATAGATAGCAGCTTTCTGCTCAGGTTCCAACCATCTTGGTACCATGACAACTGGGGAGTGCCCTCAGGGGAAAAGCCATGTAAAGGTGGGGCTCACCCAAGTGAGTGTGGTTCCTTTCTTTAAATGGCTGAATTCCCTTTAATAGTTGCTTACTTTAGGGTGTTCTCCTGTGACGTCAAGAGGTTTGTTTTTGTTTTTGTTTCTACCCCCAGAGTTTAATTGTTTTCTGTGCAATGGTTAGTCCAAGACAAACTGATCTACCACTCCCAGAACCATAACTCCTAATGTTTTGATTTTAAGGAAGCCAAATGTAGACATGCCACAGGGGTGCTTTTAATGCTATATACACACTGTCCAGTGGCAGAGACCACTCATTGCCTCCAAAGACCCATGTTCTCTTTCTTCCTCAGGAATAGAACCCTAATTTGATGTGGAGTCACCTTTCCCACTGTCCCTTGAGGCAATATAAGTTCTGGCTGGTGAGATATATGAAGAAATTGTTGGGAATTTGTGGAAGCCTCCTTAAAAGAGAAAAAGACAGCAAAACAAAGACCCTTTGCCCTTTATCTTTCTTCTCATCTTCCAGCATGTAGTGTGGACATAATGGTTGGAATTTCAGCATCCATCTTGGGTCATGAATTGACAATAGGAAGATGGAACAAAAAGTTAAGAGTGGGGGTCCCTAATTTCTGGGGAGTTACCACAGCAGATCTGCCTACCACCAATCTTTTTTCAAATGAGTGAAATATAAATTTTTAAATTATTTCAGCCATTGTTGGTGGTAGTTGATGCTAATCCTAACTGATCTAGGTCCAGTGAAGCCCTCATATAATTAATGCACCAATAAATACAAGCATACCTATTGTATAGGATTTTTGTCAGGGAAAAAAAGTAAGTGCAGTGGAAAGGTCATTAACCTGCAAACTAGGAGTCCTGAATTCTAGTCCTGCCTCTTCCAACTATAGCTACATATTTTTGAGCAAGTCTCCCTCTGCAAGCCACAATTTCCTCATCTATGAAAGTCTCTCATTAAGTTAAATGGACCCTAATCTATCTCCCCCCATTCCGCTGAACTCTACACGATATAAGTCACGTTTTTGCTATTTTATTTATTTTTTATTTTTTTTTAACATGTATTTATTTTTGAGACAGAGAGAGAGCATGAACGGGGGAGGGTCAGAGAGAGGGAGACACAGAATCCAAAGCAGGCTCCAGGCTCTGAGCTGTCAGCACAGAGCCCGACGCGGGGCTCGAACTCATGGACCGCGAGATCATGACCTGAGCCGAAGTCGGCTGCTTAACCGACTGAGCCACCCAGGCGCCCCACGTTTTTGCTATTTTAAAGAGTTTTAGAGATTTCATATATTTTCCCCTTTAATTTGATCATGAATCTTCACTTCCAAACAACACCCTCTTTCTCCTTGAGTTTCCAAGAAACTTTGGTGATCAAAATCAAAGAATCCATGTTCCCATTGATCTTAGTCTGCTGACCTTATGTTTGGAATGGAAAGAATAAATTTTTTCAGTGTACCTCTCTGCTCACAAATATTTCCCTAATTTTTTAAGAGGCTAGAACCAGTCAGTGGTACAAATCAAGCAAATAAAACACATTTTCAACAGTGCTGAGGCTCAGAACTGTTGCTGAGACGATGAAATGGTTTTATTTTCTAGATGACTATTTTTCAAACTAGAAATATGTTTTGCATCAGTGATGTGTTAAGGTCAAGTCAAGAAAAGAGACAATATGTCCCATGTCACGGAGACCAGGATAATGAGAGTGTTCTCTGGGAGCTGGCTCAGAGGCTGTTCATTTCACCGGCAAAAGGTTATACCAGACAGATTGTTTCTCATTTGATGTCTTAAATTAAACTGCTGACATGACCTGCCTCAAAGTAAGAAACATACGTGTTTGCCAAACAGACCCTAAAGAAAATCCCTGTTTGAGAGAGTTGGTTTCTTTGGCTGCAGCCTTCGAGGCGTTTCTGTTTTTAAGGTGTGCTTAGCAACTGAACCAGGTTTTCCACTGCAGAACAACTTCTAAAGTGTTCTTCAGGGAAGCTGGTGGATCTGAGGCTTGGTGGCTGGTCAGAGTGCTGTGGGGTTTATAATTTAGAAATATCACACATTCAAGATGCTCATGAGATCAAAGACGAATTACTGCGATTAGAAAATTATTTGTACAGGATTCGTTTTGATTATTCTCCTCCTTTCTGTCCCCGCCTCACCCTCTTCTATGGCCATCTCCGCCCACTACCCAATCTGAGCTAAAAGAACGCCAGATTTCGTGGAAGACGGTCCCCAGACAGGCCACATCAGCACCACAGGCCCTATCCCAGGCATCAGAATCTGCATTTGCACAAGATCCCCAGATGATTCAGAAGTCCTGGTCCATACATGTCAAATAAGATTAGGCAAGAGTGATGTGCCAGGCATTGTTCTAGGTTGGGAGGATATAGCAGTAAATATAATAGACAAATCCTTCTTGCGTTGACTCCACATTGTGGTGGGGGAGGAAGAGAGATCAGTAAACAGCAGACAAGGAAGTATTAGTATTTCTGAGCGTCATAAGTTTGGGGGCAGGGAAAGGGGAAAGAAGTGCTGATGTGGAGTGAGGTTCCTACTTATAAATGGTGATCAGGGAAACCTTCAATGAAAGGGTGAAATCTGAACAGAGATGTAACAGAAATAAGAGAGAGGACCAGTGGGTGAGTGGTCGGAGGAACTGAATCCAGTGTGACCTCCCTCTCTCAATGGAGGACAACATTTTGCAAGCTATTCAAACTTCCTGGTCGTTGGCCTCCTCATCTGTCAAGCAGAAGTTAAAATACGACAAATTTGTGGGTGATTTCGAGGATCAGATATGACGCATAAATGCATGCACAAGCGCCATTAACCCTGTTGGCCAGGGTCCAGGCTCCTTGGTCCTTGGCCTGTGACTCACAGGGGTCCAAACTGGTGGAATTCACAGTTGCAAATGGAAGCGTAAAGAGTTAAGCTTTGCACAGTTACTCTACTCGAAGTCTTCCCCGAGTGCCATACACAAGCTTGGACCTCACTTCCCAGAACAGAGGCACCTCCACATAACGTCCCCTCACTGACCTCCTATCTGACATGCTCCCTACACCTCTTCCTTGTCACAGTCTCACCTCCATGCACACATCTTTAATATCTGCTCACCTCTGACGTCTCCATATCATCTTCTTCCCAGGCAAGGGTCCTTCCCCAGAGTGAGGCCACTTCTACTTTCCTCTGGCAGGGAGTGTTCTCTCAACCCAGTAGCTTTTGCCAAGTCTACACATCCTCCTCATTTCCATTCATTTGAGGCTGTACAATGTGTAGCATCTGTCTGCTTTGTGGAGCCTGGAGCTACAGTGTAAACCCTCTTCTATGACTTAAACTTGAAGTGCTCAGTCCTGGGTGCTGGGTCAGCAGATAAAGGGACAGTAGAACTGACCCACCGGTGAGGTCCCCCACCGATGTGATGATGCTTGATGGAAGAGAGCCCTAGCCAAGCGCTGTGCTGCAGTTTACCTTGTGGCATTTATTCTTCACTAACAATAAGTTCTTTCCGGTTAATTTGAGAGCATGTCTGTATTTGGTGTTTCTGTAATTTTATTTTGTGTTTCAGTTGAGTAAGTGTTGCTGAATATCCGTAGAATGTGTGATAATTTTTTTTTGTAAAAAACTCAATAAAAGAAACATTAGCATAGGAAAATATTTTATGTTGTGTAAAACGTTTGGCTGAGGAAATGTTTTAATGCATTATATCAAAATGCTACAGACGCTCAGCAGCTAGATTACAGGAGTGTTTGGCACTGAAGGAGACCCAACTCAGCCTTGCCAGGTTGGGAGAAGGGCACTGGGGGAGGCCTGGATCAGGAAAAGAATTGAGTATCAAAGGGTTCTCCTCAACTGGCTCAGCATTCATTCAAGCACCTTCAGGGCAGAGCACTGTTCTAGGCTCTTGGGAAGGCATATTGATGAAAAATACAAACACCCTATCCGCCTGTGGATTACAAGCTAGAGATGGTCTGGGTATAAGCATTCATTCAGTTGGCCCATCTTTATGGGAGTAACTGTGAGCAAAGCACTGTGTGGGATGGCGGGAAATAAAGATAAAACAGATGTGGACTCTGCCCTGGGTTCTAGCCGGGGTGAGGAAACGAGTTGTCATTAAAATTGTCAAGTGCGGTGAGTGGTAGATTTTGACATTAATGATTTTATATCTTATTTTTGAACCCAGCACCTCGCAACACTTGACATCCCCATTTAACTGGCTTTGGTTCGTAGAATTTTGGTGCCTTACAGTGCGAAAAAGATCACGCTTCCCTTCTCCTTGTTCATGCTGCCAATTTGCACCACAATGCCCTTCACACCCCCTCGTGTCTCTCTTTTTATCTGACCTCATGGGCACCTCACCTAGTAAATAAACACATGTGCACTGAATGAATTGGGCCTGCTGTGTGTTTACTGAATTCTATCCTAGTATTTCTCTCCATTTAACACACATGTGGTCTTCCGACCTCAATCACAACTTGAGCTGCCCCAAATCCACAGTACGGAAAGAAGTTTAATAATACCATTCCCACCACCTAGGAGGACATACAGCCCTATATTCAGACTTCAGTTTCAAGTCTCAAGGGTTTCCTTGCAGAGGCTATATTCAGACTTCGGTTTCAAGACTCAAGGGTTTCCTTGCAGAATCCAGACCACAGACATCATACGCGTTTTGTTTCTTTGAAAACATTTCATTTTGAATGGTTGAGACATTTACCACCAACCCCTAGTATACTCTGTCACCTTTTATCTTGCCTGACGGCAAGCTGCATATGCTTGAGCTATCACTCAGCAACTCAACCTATCTTCATACATCTTGGGTCTGAGTTTTCAGGGACCTGTAGACCGTTGCAGCTCTAAGTCCTACCATTCTTATTCCGTGAAATTTAGCACTGCAAAAACCTCTGCTCCCAGATCATCGGAGAAAAAAAGCTGAACATCTTCACTCACATCTAAAAGGTTGCCGATCCCCTGACCTAGAAAACACAATAGTCATTGAGAAAATGTTGGGAGAAGTATCATAAAGGAGGCTGAGGATATTGGAACCTTAATACCCTGCCATCGAGGCTTTAAAAAAAGAATTCAGTGACTTAAAAGCACAGTTTTTTTCACTTTGCATAAAAATAGTCTAACATTGGAGTAAAAAAAATAGGAAGTGTATCAATTTTTAATAAATACAAGCCACAAAATAAATTTAATAAATTATAAATGATAAAATTATTGAAAAATTAAATATTAAACATTCCCACATAAAAATGTAGAACATTTATTAATTAGGGAGCATTTTCAGAGTAATACTTGCACTTTAAATTGGTCTTAACTTTTTAAACATGCAATGTTGTAGGCCTATAGAAAATGCCTCACTATATTCGCATGGCTGGTCACACCAGAAAAAATGATGCACTTGATCAGTTTCCTGCAGGATGGTCATCGGGTGGAGGGCACAAGATGGTTAGGGATAGGGTGGGAAATAGGACCAGTGGTGGGATTCCTGGGACTGGCATTTATGGAGCACAGTAAGAGATATCTCTTTTCCTATTTGGATTTCCAAATTCAGTAGTCCCCATTTATCAGCACTTTTGCTCTCCTGTTTCAGGTGCCTGTGGTCAACTGCAGTCAGAAGCAGATGATCCTTTTTCTGGCGAATCATCTGAAGGTCAATAGTAGCCTAACTCTACATCATTACCTGCGTCATTCACCTCCCACCCCATCACGTAGGCATTTTATCATCTCACATCATCACAAGAAGAAGGGTGAGTACAATACAGTAAGATATTTTGAGACGCCACATTCATATAACTTTATTACAGATTACTGTTAAGATTGTTCTATTTTTGTTATTAGTTATTGTTGCTAACCTCTTACTCTGCCTAATGCATAAGTTAAACTTTACCGCAGGTATATGTGTATAGGATTTGGTGCTATCCACGGTTTTAGGCAGGTCCCAGAGCATATCCTCTGCAGTTAAGGCGGACTACTGTACAAGGAAGAGCAACCATCCTGTGAACATTTCCAGCAAAAATTTGGAAGGAAAGTCCACACAGACATGTCTGGTTCTCTTCCTGGAGGCTATAGGGAAATTCCCAACCCAGATGTTCTTATTCTGGGTTTTGGATGAAAAAAGATGAGGGAGAAAAGACAATGAAAGAGAGTATTTGGGGAGGGAAAGCTTTCCGTTTTCTTTTCCTTAGATCATTGTGGGTTTTTTTTTTTTCTTTTTACCTCCTAAATTATACACAGTCTTTCTCTGGGCCCTCCCGGTCATCTTCCCCCTCCTACAATGGGAAAATAAAGGGTCGAGTTTGTAGAACCCATGCAACAGGAACCACAGCGCGGCTTCAGTCCTGCACCCACCCCACCCTGTGCAATGCCACAGACCTGTTTGTGAGGTCTCTGAGTTGCCTAAGGAGAACTGGGTGTTAGATTTGGACACATGCTGGGCAGATTTCCATTCATGGAGGGTCCTGCAGGCCGGCCATAGGGAGGGAGTGAAGCTAGCAGCCAGGCTTCAGCCATCGGCAACTTCAGCATCAGCCTCAGCTGCAGAAGCCATTTGGCTGGTCACGTTCTTCCAGGGAAGCTTGTGTGAGACTCTCTAGACAACACTTATTCCAGAGCATTCTGCCACGTTGGCCAAAGCTTTGTCAGGCCTGCATTGCAGATCACCTTCTTCCTTGGACCAATCCTTTCTCTCCCCCTTCTCTTTATAAGTATTAATACTTAATAAATATCATGGTCCCCAAATTGCCTCAGGAACTGCTTCCGGGGAATCAGCCTTTCAATACTGACAGAAGTCTAAGATAGCAGGGGGTGATAAGATAGAGCTTTAAAGCCAAACCACTTACCGCTTCACTGGCAATTAGGGCCCATTTTTGGGCACCAGGTGGTGGTCCTTTTGTTAAAACTCCCCTCAGTGGTGGATTGCTATGGCATATTGGTGGAAGGGAATTTACTAGTGACAACTATATGTGAGGCACCTGAAACTTATGATGGTGTGGACAGAAAGATAACAGGATTAGGGGACTACTGCTAAGTATCGATGATGCTCCAAGGAAAGATCACAAACAACTGAAGGCAAGAAATAGGTAACCGAAAGCCAGAGGTGAAAGCCTAGGGCCTCTTTGCTTGCACACAGTGAAGCTCTCCTCTCCTCTAGCTAGAGAGTGCAGCAAGCCAAGGACCAAGCCCAGGATTTCAAGTCAGACTGGATGAACCAACCAAGAAAGATCTGTTAACCCAAGGTCAGGGTTTTCCTGGCGGGGAAACGTAGGACCTTGACAAATGAACATCTGAGCAGATGCCCTCAAAGAAGCTATGGTATCCCCACGTGACCATGGTATCCATGGGTTGATCATATATATTCCACACTGCCCAGAAGGATATAATATATACATTGAACCAAAAGCCTTTGTAGGGCATTATGTCCCTACAACACTATGCTTCCAATAGGAAGAATTCATGTGTCTAGGAACCAAGGCTTAGGGATAGGAGTGGACTCCACTCCCAACGACCCACTAGGGAACATTGTGCCTCATGTCCCTGCAACCCAAAGATGTCCCAAAGGAGATAGACTTCCTCTAGGGGACACAGCAAGGGTCCCATTAAATTCTAACTATAGCTACTGCCTAGGCATTATAGGATCCTTGTATGCAGGGAGAGGTAGGCAAGATGAATTATGGAGATAAGTGACCCTGGTCATCAGGGGCAGGTGGGCTTCTATTATAATGTGGAAACAGGGAGGACTATGTGTGGAATCAGATGGGTGCCGCTTTTTATGCCTTACCTAATTCTCACTCTAAATAGACAGAATTAACAATGCCATTAGAGAAAGATATAATGATCCATGGAGAGGGTGGTCTGGGTCCAGCCACCAAGGTTAGCAGAGGTGGTATGTGAGGGAGACTGGAAGATAAGAAAATAAACATCGCTGTGGACCCTGAAAATACTTGCCTTGCTCAGACAACCACACTGGGAGTGTAATTACTCACTGATTTCCCCTTTTTAAAAGAGGTTCATGGGAACCCTGGAGGAGCTGCTCCCTGAACACATATGGGGAATTAGATCCAAGCAGCTCAAAGGGTGGACCGTGGTGGACACTGAGATGTGCCTCCCAGATCCCCTTCAGGGAAGGACTTGCTGCTGTGCTGTGGGAGTGCGGCAGACACAGCTCCAGCCGTCAGTTTCGTCATGGTCAGCCTCAGCTGCGGAGGGTGCCTTGCTTGTGATCATGCTCTTTCCAAGGCAGCTCTCATTTGGAGACTGAGCAAGAGGAGCAGTATGAAGGCCTGGGCATTACAGTCCAACACTGTATCTTCTGAAGGGCAGTACTCACACCGGGGTGGCTGAGCATTGTCATTTTACTTGTCCCTCTGTCTAATCCCACCTTATCCGCTTTCCATTCACAGCTATTATTCCCTAAAGAAAATCTTGTACCCCAAATTCTATATAAGCATCTGCTTTGGGACAGTTCATTCCATAATTGGAATTTCCAGCTCTGAGAGGATTGTTGGCCCCAGAGCCAGGAATCAAGGGACAGAAAGACTGCCTTCCAGTCCTCATGATGGGTGCTCAGGAAGCCATCTTGCAGGTAAGAGACTGTCCTGAAACACTCACTAGTTAGGAGTGGTCAAAACAGGGCTGTAATGTGGCCAGTAGAGAGTTAAAGAAAAACCCTAATCCACCTCTAGGCATCAGTCTAGACCTCACAGAGCAAAGCCATTTCAGGGCTTGATGAATACTTGGCTGTGAAGGTTTGGAGCTTATAGGACAGGCACAGACCACTGTGATGAGAAGCCAGCATTGGACACAGATGTGGTGGGCAGAGTGGGGTCCAGAAGAGAAGGTGATGAGAAGCTGCAGGGGATCTGCAGATCACAGTGGCATTCAACTGTATTCAAGTGGCCTCTTGATTTTTCTGTTTCACCTCCCTGCCCAGCCATCCTGTCTCTTCTTCATGGCAGGGACTATGTGTCATTCCCTGTAGCTATGGCAGTACCCAGCACGAAGCCTATACACAGGAGACATATTTGTAGAAGGACTAAACTGAAAGTAGCCAACAAAGAGGCCCTATGGCTCAGACAACCTTCAGCTTTCCAGCACTACCTTAAAAGATTCAGTGTGGCCTTCTGGAGGTGGTCAGTAATAAAAGCAGCACCAGTGATCACTGGGGTGATTTGCAGGAAATTTGGAGTTCCAGCAAATCCTTGTACAGCTTCAGTTAAAACTAAGGTGTTCCTTTGTTTTGTTTTGTTTCCCATGACTGGCATGACCTAAAAACTAAATGCTATATTTGTTTATCACATGGATAGATGGATGGATGGATGGGTGGATGGATGGATAGATGGATGGATGGATGGAGTCAAAGAAAGATACAGAGAGAAAGAGACAGGCAGATAACCTCTTCTGCAATGTATCAGTTAAGATGCTTTTGGCTGCAAATAAGAGAAAATCTGGCTGAAAGTGGCATAAAAATGAGATGTTGATTATCTCACATAAGAAGTCTGGTGACAGGCTCTTCCAGGTTTAATTTTGTGGTTCAATGACATTGTCAAGGGCCCATTTGCTTTGTTTTTATGTGTTAACATTCTCCTCTGACTTGAGTTGATCCACTCTGTCCCCTCATGGTTACAAGATGGCAGCAGCATCTCCAAGTGTCATATCCTCACCAAATAGTCTCCAGAAACTGTTTCTTCCTGCATTTATGTCTATTTCTCAAGAGCAAGAAAAGCTGCATCGGTCATGATAAAATAGATTATATATTGTAGTAACAAACAAACCTCCAAATGTTAATGGCTTAAGACAATACTAGTACACTGCTTGCTCATGCTCCATGTCTTCAACAGATTTGCTAACTCACTGTAAAGGATCCACGCTAATGGAGGCTCTCATCTTAAAAAGAACTTCAGATGTTGCAATGACAGGGGAAGAGAAGGTTGGAAAGTGTAGCTCCTGCTGTTAAATCTTTTGGCCTGAAGTAGCACATGTAACTTCCTCCTAGATTTCATTGGCCAGAACTCTACCAAGTCCCTGCCTCACTTCAAGGAAATAGGGAAGCACAATTTACTATGTATGTCTAGTAGAGGAGAACCAGATAATAGTGAACGTTAGCTATGTCTTCCAAAGACAGCTTTCCCCCAGAAGCCCCAAGTCTTTTATAGCTCTTTGTCTCGAATTGGGTCACATGGTTATGGCTAAATGAAAACCTCATTCAGGGAGAATGGATCACTATCAATACTCTGGTGCGAAGAAACATTTGTGCCAGCAAGTCAGGAAGGGGGTTGATCTGAGTAGGCAAACACCAGTACCCTCTGCGTGCTATAAATGGACTTACTTGGCAATATCTGTAAGTCTATTAAAAAGGTCCTTCATAAGAGGATTTGATTCTAGATCTAGAAAATAATGCCTCCATGAGTTAGCACCTTGCTCACTGACAATTCTTTAATCACCATGGGAGGGTCAGACCAAAACAGATCCTGCGACAGGTACCGTTAAGGATTTTGCCTTCATCCTCCAACAGCTTTGAGAGATGAATGGTGGACTTCAGACAATAAGAAAAGCTTAGTTTGCTAGTTTTCCCAGAAAAATTAATTCAAACAAACAACCAAACAAAAAGTCTTTGAAAGAAGCCAATGAGTTCTTTTATTCAGAGTTAATGAGGGACGGTTGAATTCTTTTAGTTTCTTCCTTCTCCCTTTCCTCTCTACCCATCTATCCCACTCATAAAATAAAGCTACATAAAGTGCCATTGCCCTATTTTGCCATGGTTTGGGGCCTCACATGTTTGTGATTCTGTGGCAGCATGGGGGCAGTTTAGTGAATGGTTGAAAGGGGAGGGGGAGAATTACAGCAGATGGTTGAAATTCCAGAAAAGTCAGTCATAGCACCCCTGCTAAGACTAAAATTGCTCTATTTCTGGGTAGGTCCAAACCTGGAAGTTGTTTACCTACATAGCCTCCTTGAAAGGAAAAGCCGAGGGTTGAAAGAGGAGTCCAAACCTATAGTGCTGACTTGATCCCAACCCCAAAACAGGCATGTGGGGTGTGTGTGTGTGTGTGTGTGTGTGTGTGTGTGTGTGACATATGGCAATTTAAAACAGTTAAACATATGAAGAATGTTTTTCATTCACAGATGGTTAAAAAAAAAAAGGCATTTATTTTTTCATGTAACACATTCTCGGGGTTTGGAGCCAACCACCTCCAGGGAGGGTCACAAATCCACTCAGTGCCCCTGACAACTCAGGTTTATGTTTGAAGGTCTGCTTCAGCTGAAAGATGAGTAAAACTGTGGTTAAGTCAGACGTTCCCTGGTGGCTCTGGGGCCTAGGGGCACTGATTATTTCAACAAGTCTCTATGAAAAAGTCCAATTCGGAACATTTGCTTCAGATGGATTCACCTGTTCAAGGCAGGCGAAGGAACAAGATTTATCCACTGAGCTAAATCCTTCCCATGGCACTTACCTGGCAACATTTACCTGGCGACAGCTCTTCAGGAGGGGCTTCTGGGGCTGTAAAGAGAGGGATAGAGGTGGCTTTCCTATGGCAACCACATTCTCCTTTTCTCCAGTGAATAAAGTATTGCTACTTGCCAAGGTTTTCTCCTGCTGCTATGAAAGCAAATTGTGATCCAGAGTGTCCAATCAGGGCACCAAATCTCTGCACTACTTGCAAAGGCAATTATTCCACTGGGGCTTTTGACGGTGGGAAAAGAGAATTAATTAAGTCTCATTGTAAAATTAAGTAGCATAACTATATATTTTAGAATGAGTGCATTTATGCCTTATCTTAGAGTATTGTAAATTCTTTGTAACTGTGATGTATTATTAGAAATTTTTTTTAGAATTGTAGAACTCAACGGTCTTTAGAGATCACGTAATGAAGCAACTTCCTTTTTGTAAGGATGAAAACAAACACAGAGCAGTTATGTGACAGACTAGAGCCTATAAGTCTCCTGACTTAAAATCTAGTATTCTTTTTTGTCTGACTTGTATTTCGCACAGAGATAAAGTCTAATGCAGGTGAAAATAGCAGGTGGTCAAAATGGTCTCTGAAAATCTCTTAGAAGGGCACTGTGCTGCAAACAAGCACCTGTCTTCCACTGAGTCCAACACAACCAAGTTTTCCTTCAGAGTAGATCTTTGTTTCTCAAGTTGTGCACCAAATGAAGTAGTAGGTTGGGGCTTAGAGGCTATATTGTATAGAAAACGGGTCTTTAAAGTCAAGGATCACAATCTGTAAAGATGCTTGCCGCAATAAATGACACCTACAGTTGAGACCAACTCATGGATGCAGAGTGTTCTTGGGCAGCGAATGAAAGGGAAGACTGGGATCTCTGAAGTGTTCTCTCTGTGACCTCTTACCTGCCTGGTGCTTTACCCTGTGAAGTTTAACCTCCCTGAAATCTAAATTTTGTCTCCTCAACTTAGCCTGCTGCAGGTGATTTGGGACTCCCCTGTCCCTGGGTTGGAACCTGGAGACTCTCTTCGGACATAGGCTGTGGCAACCATAGGCTCACCTTGGAGTTCTCCAGAGAACCAGAACCAACAGGATATATAATATATGATATATATAATTTATTATAAAGAATTGGATCCAGTGATTATGGAGGCTGACAAGTCCTAAGACTTGTGGTCGGCAAGCTGAAGACCCAGGAAAGCAGATGGTGTAATTTTAGTCTGAGATCCAGGAAGAGCCAGTGTTTCAGTTTGAGTCTGAAAACAGGAAAAAAAATGATATCCCAGCCCAAAGGCAATCCGGAAGAAGGAGTTCTTTCTTACTCATGGGAGCCTTTTTGTTCTATTCAGGCCTTTAACTGATTGCATGAGGCCCACCCACACTAGGCAGGGCAATCTGCTTTATCCAGTCTACTGCATATGGTTCATACATTTATACCATCCAGAAACACCCTCACAGACACATCCAGAGTAGTGTTTGACCAAATATCTGGGTACCATGTGACCCAGTCAAGTTCACATATAAAGTTAACCGTCACCGCTGTTCTATCTGCTTTTGTCCAATGTATAAACATTTTTCCTTCAAACATTTCTTCTGTCTATTGTTATTTAAGGTGAGAGAATACATTTAGTTTTATTTAACTCTATCTTAACTGAAAGTGGAAGTGGGGCAGATGCATTATTATTTTGAAGGACACTGTCACATTTCCTCCCTTGGGAGTTTCCCATTTCATCTTCTGAATCAGCAATGGCTACGTGCTCCTCTTTCCCTGCCCCTCTAGTAGAATGTGTTGTCTGACTTCAGGATTATTGTTTGTCTCATGGAAAGAAATGGCATCTCTGGATATTTTTAATTTGCTTTTCTCTTGTAATGAGTGACACTGATCATTTTGATGTATGTTTGGCATTTGTGTTTCTTTTTCTACAGTTTTTTTTCATGTTATTTGTCCATTATTCTATGTTGGATTCTATCTTCTTTTCTAGGGGTTCTTTTTATAGAGAAATTAGCGCTTTGTCTGTATATGAGTTGCAACTATTTTTTTTTCTCTTTTACTTTCTTTATGCTACTTTTGCATGGAGAACTTTGTTTATTTTTAATGTGGCTGAATTTATCAATCTCTTTCATTATGGATTCTGAATTTTCAGTCATAATTAGAAAGGGCTTTCCTACAGCAAGATTCTCCCACGTTTCCTTCTGGTATTTTTGTGTTTCATTTTTCACATGTAAAGAATTAATCTTTGTATATAGTATAAAGTATGGATCCAATTTTATCGCTCAGCACATGACACTCAGTGTTCCCAATGTCTGGTATAAAAAGTCAGTCTTTAGCATATACTAAATTCTATATGTATACGTATTTTATTTTTCTTCTATAATATCTATTCTGTCTAAAGGTCTTTTTATCTGGCAACACCAGTGTTTAAATATTGGAACTTTTTATTAATATCTACTAGAATTGGTCTCTAAAAATCCCTGCTCTGGCCAATTATTTTTCAGAGGTTTCCAGGTTATTTTGATTATTTGTTTTTTCCATCTGAACTTTAAATTCAGCTCATTTGTTTAGGTCCAGGAAAGAACTAGAGTACTTTTACTGAGCTCATGTTAAATTTATAACTTAATTTAAGGAGAATTGAGATATTCATGATGAAAAGACTTTTTGGTCAAGAACCTTTTGGGTCCTTCATTTGTAAAAGGTCCAAGGAGATCCTGCTGGTTTTCAACCACTGCCCTCCCCACCCAGACTCAGCTGGCAGCTCTGCTAGGCAGACTTTAGGACTGTCTTTTACACGAAGCCTAAATAACCCAGAAAGCCAGAGCTGGAGAAGGCCATGTGTTTTGGTGGCAGTTCCACCTCCATCATTGTTAATAATGTGGAACATATAAGATCTCCCCATTGATGGATTATCCTAAATGACACCTCCGCATGGCACAGCAGAGCCATGTCATTACTTTTGGATAAGACCGGCCCTGTGGAAAATGATGAAGTGATCAACTTGGCAACTTCACGTTTCACATTTTTCATCGTTCTCCCCCACACAGCATCCCCTTCCTCCCCAAGGCACAACGGCAGCTACCAATAATAGTCCCAGGCTCCCTCCTTTTTCCTCTTCTCAAAAGCCATCCTTGGAAAAGAATCTGATATCAGTCATTTACACCTCAATGTGAACTTCCTTCTAGCAGTGGAAAGAAAGATTGTATTTACTTAAAAGAGTTTTGTGTACCTGGGAGCAACTGGAGGAGGCAGGAGCCTTCCACATGTCCCTGAAATATTACCAGATAGATATGTACCTTCAAAGGCCCTACTCTCGGGCTTCAGAGGACCCTGCAGACCCCAAGAGATGCTCTTGTCATCTTCTTTCCCATGCTCTGAGAGGGATCCTGAGACGATACAATTGATTTCATTGTGACCACACGTTACAGGGAGGCTGTCCAGAAGGAATATATTTCCCTTATCTGCCAGGCCTTCTAGTGCGCATCCGGGATCAGGGAACTCCTCTGAAAGCCAGAAATGGTACGATTAGAAGCAAAAATATGAAGTGCATTACATGCAACTTCTCTTACAACACGTGCAAAGTAATCAATCTTAACCTCTGGCAGCCACACCAGGGAGTCTGTCTTTCCCTTTTTATTTATTGACTTGCCCTTGGCCAGGCCTTAACATATTTGTGTTTGTCGTTCCAAGGCTTTTGCTTAAAATTCAGCCAGTCCTGTTTCCTTCCTGGGATGTAGATGGCTCATCTGTCAGCTGCCTTCAGTATTAGTGACCAACACCCATACCACATTGTAAAATAAAGCCCGCTTTATCATGATTTAGCGACATGGAGTCTTTTCGGCTCAGCCATTCGGTGTTTTAACGAGCAGAGAGGCTCCCTTTGGACTCAGGCTCTTTGTGGCTCCAGTTGGAGGGTCTGAGGCCACAGCTCCTCGGGGGGCTGCCTTCTGGGGGCACCACCATTGCTCGGGACCTGGCAAGGAAGCCCTGAGGCGCCTCGGGCTCCATTCTCCACTGCTACTGCTTTGGAATTGGAAACTTTGTGCCCGGCTCTAAACACTGCATTTGAACAGTTGAAAAACCCAGAGCTTCACCCTCAGGAGTGAGGGGAGCCTTTGGAACAAATGTGAAAGGGATGTGAGCTCACTGAAGTTCCTGCATGTGAGGCGCTCAGAGTGGAGGACTGCACTTCATTTTTAAACACCTCGGCAGTTACTCTGCTTCAAGAACTAACTGCAGCGCACGGTATTAAAGGCCCCAATTCCCTCTGACATGCCTTCTTTTCTCTCAGCTTCAAAACTTAGACAGAGCTGGAGATGAGACTCGGGAAGAGAGCGGGGAGGGTGTGCCTCCGACCGCAGGAGACATTGTTGCCCCATCCGTGTTCCGGCTACTCCTTCTCAGGCTTCTTCTCTCACCTGCCCTTGTCTCTCAGGCGGGCTCTCCAGTTTCATCTCAGGGCTTTTTATGAGGGCTTCAGTGAGACTGCACATCACAAATCAGGTGTGTGAGGATTTATTTTTATTTAAATCTGCTTAATTTTAGATTAAGCCCTGACTCTGCTGAGGTGGAGGAAATTTACCCCCCATTAATCTAAGGTCCCCTCTTGCCATTCTCCAGGGGGTGGCATCTGGGGGCCAGGGATCCGCAGAGGGTACAGAGGGGCAGGTGGAAAGAGGTGGGGGGGGGTGCTTTTGGTGTTTGGAGTGTCTGCCACCCAAGTCTCTACTTAGGAGTCCATATTTGGTCCTTTGCTCCTGTTCACCTGGACCCGTGGGGTCAAATATCTCTCTCCACTGTTCAGTGCCATGCTTGATGTTAGAGCCATCATTTTGCTGTTTTCATGCCACGTGCCATTCTGAAAGCTGAAAATCTCTGCAAGGCCATCATAGGCCTGCCCTGTCTACCTAGATTCACCGTACTGCCATCTCATCCCTCTGGGAAAGGGCACAGGTGCTCTCTGGTCTCAGATTTGGGAAAGCACCTTGCTTCTCCTCCCTGGGGCCTCAGCCCGGGAGACAGGGCCAAAAGACCCTTGTGTCCAGGAGCCACCACCATCTATATTCTATGGGTTCCTCCCTGTCTCTCTTCCATTTTCTCCAGCTCAGGGAATTTTTTTCTGGTCTGAGGAGTTACGGGTAAAGAGGAATACATTTCTACATTTTCTCCCTCAAATCCATAGCTCTCAAACTCTTTGTCACTTTTTCTCCTTAGGACACGCAAGAGCCCAGGATTTTGGATGACAAAAGCCAGGAATGTAATTTTGATTTCCACTTTGTGTAGCATCCTTCCCTTGAAGCAATGAGCATAAAATGGCCCAGCTGCTTGAATGGGTACAAAATACATTGATTAAAGTTTCAAAAGTATTATTCTGCCACAAGGATAAAATAGCTTAATAAACAAAAATCTCTCAGAGGGTCCCTCTGATGAAGCTCCTAATGACTGCTTGCTAAAGGGCGAAGCATAGCAGTGTATCGGGATGAAGGCTCTGGGCAAACTCAATGAATTTTGGCACTGGTTTTTCAAATGTGACTGCTTTTTGGCACACTAACGTTTGTTCCTGCTTTCTGAAATAGTTGTGTTCTAACATCCTTGCTTAAGCAAAGGACTGCAGACGCTCTCTAAGACCATATTACCAATATGGTGATGAACACTAGGACTCTTTCTAGCATTATCTGTCTTGTTCCCTGCCTGGTATATCCTGAGGTCAAAATGTATATGAAAGTGGAGAATGTATCCCTCAGTAAGATTCTGCTCTCTCTTCTCTAGCATTTCTTCTAAGTATTTTCCTTTACATTTTTCCCATTTAGAATTCAATAGTTTCTTTAATAAGTGAGCAAATTTGTAACAGACACTCTTTTTTTTTTACATGCTTAATTTTTCAGCGTATTGTCAGATAAGCTTCAAGTAAATGGAACTCATTCAGACAGTCTTTTTAAATTATGAGTCCTTTTGCATATTTTGGCATCAGGGATCCCATTTTAAAAGGCATATTTATTTTTATTGATTGTACCAATTAGCAATTTTAAAAAAATTAAAAATTTTTAAATGGCCTGTGTTAAGAAACATGAAAACAAAGTTATTTTGAAATTCCTAAAGGTAGCACAGGAAAAATTGCTGTTGAGCTCAATATTCAGTGGTATGCATATAAAGACATAAATCCACACAATACAAGAACACCTATAAGAGTACAGATAAATACTCAAGAGTGGGATAATATAGAGATGAGAAGTGAGTGGATCATACAGGAAAAAGAGATTAGTGCCTCACAGGGAATAAAAGACTAAATTAGCATATAAGGTGTGCCTGCTGTGTGCCTGGTACTTCTCAAGCCTGTGGTGTAAACATTATTGCTCTGCTCCACTGTGCAGAGAAGGAACCAAGGCTCAGAAGGGTTAGGCAGCTTGCCCAAGGTTACATGTCCACTCAGCAACAGAGCTTGGCTTTGAATCTAGGTCTGTGGGACTCCACGATATCCTCTTCACGATCGCTGACCACCAGCTGTGGTCAGTCCCGTGCCCACAGAGTGGCAACGGAGATGTCTGGACATACCCACCTTGGGTGTTTTATACTTCTGGAAATCCGTGCCAAAGGATTAGCTAGAAGGAATACAATAAAAGGAGATAGCCAACTATGTGTCCTTATACTATATGCATTTCATACACTGAAATAAGGTTGGCTACAACAAATCTTGGAAGATACTGATTTGATCAGTGCCATCTTTCAAGATACGATCTTGGTCTTTGGCAAGAACTACACTATTTTCGCAATCCATCGAGTGGTGACAGGAGTTCACTTCACACCATCACAAATTTCCCACGAGACCTAACAAAAGCTTGCAGCTTGGGAACATGTGGGAAAGTGCAATATGCTACTCACAAAGTAAAAGTAATATGTCACCGTTATATGGTACAGTAATAAACTATGTGTGTAGTATAAGTGAAATGGAGCTGGGTGGAGGGGGCGGGAGTTAGTCTGCATACAGAAGGTGTATTGTGAACTTAGAAACAGCAGGAGATACTGCATTTCTCAACAGATTCACCTCCGACACTCAGTCTAGCAATTTGTGGTGTAAATGCCTCTGTTTCTTTATCCTCAGCCCAGAACTAGAATTCAGGCATTTTCATTCTGAAGTCAGTTTTTACAAGTATCAATCATTTGATGACACCTTTGATCCCTCAGAAAGAAAGAAAATCTACTTAAGTCTGATTTTCTTGAAGAGCTCATCTTTTGCATAAAATGCTTGATAAAATATGCAACCCATGTACAACTAATGTCTTAATGACTGTCTTGAGATTTCTCTTTCACTCTAACATTTAAGAAACAAACAAAAAAATTGGATGATCCATGTCTAAATCAAATCGGACCAGTTTCCTTTTACTTTTATTTTTTCTTATTTTAGCAGCAGCTCCTTTCTCTCTTTTTAAAGTAATCAGTATATTGATTTTGAAACCTGAACATCAAAAGAGAAAAAATTTTAAGGATGGTCATTATCTAGAAATGGCACCAACTGGTAAACCTAGTAATTTATGGTTCACCCATTCCTCATCCACTGCCAAAAAAAACCACTTCAGGATAAATTCGTCCTTCTCCAAGAGCATTTATTCTTTGAAGATACAAGGAAGAAATCAAATATACCAGGAACACTGGAAAGTTCTAGGTAATCATTTTACCTCTAATTTTAAATAAAATTCAATTCTTTAATGCAATAGCTTATATGACCGCAGAGATCTTCGGAGACAGTCTCAGGTAGAAGGAAGAACCTGGGTTCTTGCATCAGGACGTTCCCAGGCCTACACCCACCACTTCCTAACTAGGTGATCCTTACCAAGTCACATGGTCTCACCGAACCTGGTTTCTTAATTCATAAAAATTGACATCAATAAGCCTCTGAACTCATGGGATCAAATGAGGTAATATTTGAAAGTCTTTTCTATACTCTGATAGTATAGACTTTTAAAAAGTAGGGAACTCATATCTCACATGGTTTACACTTACAACAGTGCAGTTTCCTTTAACTGCACGTTTCTTTGGCATCACGGGGAATTTCAACCACATTAGGAGTTAAACAAGCTTTCATATGCCTAGGCATGTAAGAACCATTGCAAACTTTTTTTTTTCAGAGAAATAAATGTGAATCAATTCCCAATCAAACAATAAGCCCCCCCATTTGTCTTTTTAAATAAAACCTACTTGTTAGTTGGGGAGTCACCTATTTTATTCTGCTCAGTGCTACCTGGAGTACAGGGCCCTTCCATGCAGGAACTGTAAAGGGCTCACTATTCCATAAGTTTGTTGACAGTAGGGACCATTTCTTTGTATCTAGCACATAGTACAGTGTTTGGCACAGAGTGGATTCAGTGAGTTGGTTGAACTCAATTGTTGAGCACAATGGAATAGGGATAACAGATGTGCATATATTGTTTGGCAACCCTCTTGGAGCTTCTCGGGTGTGATCTGAAACTGGCCCCTGTACTCAGAGGGCAGGGAGAGGCCAAGGAAAGGGGCAGGCCTCTTCAGGTTGGTAGGTGGCAATTTTAATAAGCAAAGGGAACTTAAACACAAGGCCTGTCTTGGGTAGGAGCAAGATGACTAAATCCTTGCACCTGCCTGTCAAATCTAAAAGCTTACCGACACATTAACCAGGTTCAGTCATGTATACTATGCAGGTGTTCTGAACACCACATCACTATCTCAAGGCTATGTCCTTGGAGCAGTCTCTGGGAGTGGGAAAGGCAAGGGGAACCCACATTCCAAGGACAGGGAAGGGGAAGAGGAGCCTTGGATTGCCTGCAGCCAGCTCATGGGTCAACCAGCAGTCATGTCTCTTCAATGACCTTCCTCAACACTGTAACAGTACAGTAAAATGAGGGAGTAGGCCAGGAGCTGACAGGTATGAACAGAGACTTCCTGCCTGGAGATAGCAGTGATCACCCAAGGCAACAAGGCCAGTGGTGGGAGCATGTCTGTAATTTGTGTGTAAGAGCAGAGTAAAATTCTCCCTCTGTGAGCTTGTGTATACATTTTTATTTGTGTAAATGTATGTATAAATAGATGATGGGAATTTTGATGGCTAGCTACACATGCAGGTCCATTTAAGTGACATAAAATCTGTTTATTAAAAACAATCAAGACCTCTTCCTTTCTCTAGTTGTGAAAGTTTATCTACTTTGTCTTTTCATTCTGACTTTCCAATTTGGCTTTTCAATTAAAATCTAATTTTACTTATTTTATCATCTTATTAGAGCTCATAAATATATTTTTAAAAAGAAACAAGTTATAGATGAAGAAAAAAGCCAGTCTGTTTGTAAATATATTAGTGTGTTTCATTTCATTCAGATGCCTGCCTGGTCTGAATTAGGCTATAATGGGGCCAAACACTGAGCTTAGCGTTGGTTTCATGGGGGAAAAGCCAAGTAGTCAATTTTAATTACTTGTTGCCATATCCTTAAACAATGCACCAAGCGTGGAAATGTTCAAAATATCTTTCCTTCTGTCTGATTTCACTTTAGTCAATCCAAATTTGGCATCACTGCTTTCTGAAATATTTTTGATTTTAGAGCAGTTGGTGATTTTAATAATTTAGTATAGAGGAGAGAATGAAGAGAAAGAAATTGGAACTTAAAGCACAATGGCAAAAAAAGTTAATTTAAAGTGATGTTTGGTTAAAAAAAAAACGGTTCCCTTTGCAATGCTGTTGTGTAATTGAACGGATTAAGGGAACTGACGGGAACTTCACGGGTGTCTCAGTGGAGGTCTCTGAGGTCAGCCCTTAGCTCTGGTGCCTCACGTTAAACAAGTTTGTCAATTTTCCATCAGATTGATTTTTCTCACAGGTCTGAAGGCCTTGTCTTATTTCGCCTTATTTCCACAGGGGTTCTTAGCATTGCAAACTTCCATTTACTTTTGTTTCAAATTGTGAAAAGTGGTTTTTATCTCTGAGAGATCATCAAAGAAGAAACCTCTGGAATCGGAGTACCCCATTTAATATGTGGACCATGTTGGTTGTCTACCACTTTCTTTCATTATTTGTTTTCTACTGGAATGAATCACCCTTTAAGGATAATCATGTTTATCTAGTTTACCTGGAGTTGTCTTTTGCATTTGATTTTTTTACTTACAACAGAGGTTTTGGAAAAGATCAGGTAAGTTTCCCCTTTCAAGACAAGTTGTTTAAGTGACTACGGAGAGATTCCAGATAGACCCCTGGGAAATACAGAGGCTTGCTAATATTTAAGAGTTGATCTACCTGGCCCAATGACATCTTTAAGAACTCAAGCACTGAGTAAAGAAGCTATTTCTTAGCTCTTAATTTTTAGTTCCTTTGTGATAAATATTGGATCTCTCAGGGTTTCTTTTTTTCATTTTTTTTAAAGTCGTGTTCTGTTAGTTCCAAAAAAGAAAAATCACTTTTACTCCAATTAAAAAAAAAAAAATCTCCTTAAAATGACTTTTAGTCTTATGACTTCCTTTTGAGTTTTTTGGAAAGCATATAAGAAAAAAAAAACACATTTACATAAGCAGAATCAATTATGTCTTTCATTGCTGTCCTTACACGTGCTTGACTATTTCTTATTTAAATAGGAAACCACAAAAAATACAGACATCATGCATTTCTGTTTTCTTAAACTTTCTAACATTGTCTTCTCATACATGGTCTCATTTGCTCCTCCCAACCTGCTGTGAATTAGGAAGAATGGGTATTGCCAATCCCCATTCACAGACGGCATGAGTATGTCCTCCCCTAAGACACACCAATAAATGCAGAGTTGGATCTAGAACTCAGGTCTTCAGACTCTTCAGCCTATGCCTCTTCTACTGCATCCTACCACTTGAAAGAGCTTGTCAAAGACTATGGATCCTTCAAATTGATACCCTGGCAATTTTTTTTAATGCAAATGGTTTCTTCATCCTCAACACTACAATCACTTCGTTAATTATTGGGGAAAATCTTTTCATTTCCAGACTTTTCACAAATAGTTACCACTGAATAAAAGAACCCTGCTCTGTCTCTTACCTGTTAATTTATTAGCTGTTTTCATATTAATACCTAGGACCAATCTTAGAAGGAAGCAAAACAGGTATCCAGAATGTCTGAAATTCCACTATTATAACATTTATTTCTTTGCCTACTTTTGTCCCCATTGGAAATGCAAATAATTCTCCGAGGATCATGAAATGTTAATTGAAATTGTACTATATGCTAGTCTCTGTGGTTATAGATATGAGTAAAAATGACATGTACTGAACTCTTAGTACCACCAGCCACTGTGCTGAGTACCTTCCACATACCTCATTGAACTATAAAACAACCCTATAGGTAGGTTCTTTTATCATCCTCATTTTACAGATTTGGAAACTGAGACTTAGGTTTAAAAGCTTGTCCAAGGCTCACCGCTAAATGAAGAGGTAAGGTCAGGATTTTTAACGCCATCAGCCTGGCTCCCAACTCTTTGCTTTTAATGATCATGCTCTAGGAATCAAGTTTCCTGCCTGTGAGTAATTTGTGTTCTAGTCAGAGACACTACGATGTGATAGGAGCAAAAACTGTGGGACCACAGAGGAGGGAGTGCCTCAGTTTGCCTGTAACAGAGAAGACTTTCCAGGGAGGAAGATCAGAGCCTGGGGCCTGAAGGATGGGTAGCAGTTTTCCAGGAGAAAGAGGAGAAAGGTGGAGAGGCCATTCCAGGCAGAAGGAACAGCCAAGACAAAATAGAAGAACATAAAATATGTGGTGTGCTTGGGAATTTGCCGGTAATTTGCTGTCATTGGAGCAGAGACATTTAGAGTGGTAGCACTAACAGAAAATAGGTTGAAAAGCTGCAGGTAAACGCCAAATTACAAAGGAGCTAGGATGTTCTGTGCTGGATTTTTAGAATTTTTCTTTTAGAGCAATAAGGATCCATAAAATATTTTTAATAAGGTGAGTATGATTGGATTTGTGGTAAGAAAATGCAGTATGGAGCAAGGATACCATTTATTCGACTGTTATAATACCCTAGAAAACACAGGACTGGCTATATTGGTTATCTAATATATATTGTTTTTAGCTACCAAAAGTAGTAGCTTAAAACAATAAACATTTATTATTTTACATTTTCTATGGGTCAGGAATCCAGACACGGATTTCTGGGTGTTTCTGACTCAGGGTCTCTCACAGGGTACAATCAAGGTGTCACCTGGGACTGCATTCTTCTCAAGCTTGACTGAGACTGAAGACTTCTTCAGAGGGATCCATGCCTAGGCTAACTCACATAGCTGTTGTGAGGTCTCAGACAACCCACTTACACGCTCAATTACGTGGCTATGGCAGGCCTCAGGTTCTCATTGGTTGTTGGCTAAGATATCAGTTCTTTGCCACATGGACCTCTCCACAGAGCTACTCACAGCATGGCAGCTTGTTTCCCCTTAGAGCAAGGACTCTAAGAAAAAGAGAGTGTGAACAAAGGAGAGACAGGATGAGGGAGCAAGAGAGGGCAAGCAACACAAATGCCAGAGGTTTTGGGGAACCTAAACCCACCATTAATGTCCTATAACTTTTGTTACATTCTGTGTGTTGGAAGCACGTTGCCAGACCCAGCCTATTGCAGAGGAGGGGATTACACAAGGGCATGAATACCAAGAGGCAGGATCAGGATCATTGGCTGCCATTTTAGGGGATGCCTGCCATACCAGCTTTTTAGGATGTTGATTTTGAATGGCTTATGGGGCCTTAAAATGCTGATGTCAGTTGGGTGGTTGAAAATTGAGGTTTAAAGTTGAGATGGAAAGTTGGATCAAACTATAAATGTGTGTGAAGCAGGTTTTTTTTTTTTTTAGATAGCTCTGTGGCAGCTGTGTTTGAATATGGGGCACACCATAGATACATTCTCATTTACTTAGTAAATATTCTAGCACCCTCTGGTTGTAAGATGCTATGCTAGGCCTTCAGATAATAATTTGTTGTATTGCTCTTCTATTTCTTAACAGGACTCAACCCCTTGTGGTCTTGTAGTAATTAAAGACTTTGTAGTGGCATGAAAATATGAGGTGGCAAGCCCACATACCCTCCTGTTCCATATTTGCACCATAAGCATCTTTGCTGTAGACATCTTTGCTGCAAGCATTTTCACCGCACACATTTTCGCCGCATAACTAAGTGGCCATAAGGCAATTTTGCTGTAAAAAGATTAAAAAATAACTGGTTGACAGTTTGGTTTGACAGTTTGGTTTCATTTCTCCATTGACACAGAACTTCGATTTTATATTATATAAATCTCAGCCCTTATGATGGTCTATACACTGGTGCAGAGTTTTGATCCTATGCTTCTCATAGAACTTCGGAATATCCATCAATGAACATGTAACAACATGCCAAGAACAAAAAGCAGTGGAGAAAGCTTTCAACAGGCAATACAAAGGTCAATTGCAAATATATATCCTAATATTTGGAAACTGACTCTGAATGAAGGAAGAAATTTTAGTAAAAATAGAAAAAGTGCAATGTTGAGCAAGATGAATCAACAACCAAAAGAAAGTATAATACTATGAATGAAAGACTTAGAAGACAAGTGCTTAGGTACAATTCGCAAAATAAAATCAGTTATTTGCACAGTACTGCCTGAAACTACACACATTTTAAATGTAATCAAATGACTGTATTTTGCAATAAAGTTTTTAAAATTCTGTTATTCATTTTTCATGTTTCATTATATTCTTTTTAATGAATGTCCACCTTTTATTTTTTTGTGATTTTCTTTTACAGCAAAATTGCCTTACAGCCAATTGGTTACATGGTAAAAATGCTTCCGGTGAAAATGCTTGAGGCAAAGATGCTTACAGAGAAACTACTTAGAACCCCTCTTGTAGTATTGCCTAAACATGTTGAGGGGGAAGGCTGGGCACTGGGAGTGATGACCTTGCCACATGCAGCAGCTCATATAACCAGTCCACATGAAGGGCCAGCCTAAGGGAAGGCAATGCTCAGATACAACTGAACAATACCATGTGTAAGCTGATTTAAACGAACATCCTGGAATGCTAACCTGACTAGGATAAGGAAGCCAAACCCACTGCTGCCTTCATTTCAGTGAACTTGGAATAAATTATTTTGCAAGAACCACAACCAGAGTATGGCAGAGTTCACAGTCTGCAAGTCCAAATAGCACTGATAAGTGCATTTTCTGTTTGTGTTTACTCAAAGTGGATTATGTATCTTAAAAAAAAAAAAAAAAAAGATCATTTAAGGCCACTTTCTAGATAGTTTAAGAAGGTTAAATCTTATTATAACAGACATCATTACAATGATAACTACCTATATAACAGAGGTCTAATGCCCAAATGATGACATACTTCTTGCAAACAATATTCAATATTCAAAACAATTAGTGTCTTAAAGTTTGTTGAAATTGGATTTTACTTATATCCAGATAATTAAGACAAGTCAGTAGTTTTCCTGAAATCTCCAGATAATTGCTTCACTTACCCCCTTGGGGTATATGTGAATAGCTGAATCCCCATGCAACTTCAGGAAGAGTCCCCCGTGTCTCAGAGAAGTTGTATGTACCTCACACTTTGGTACAGGATCCAGTTCATTATTCAAGAAGGAAAGTACAGCAATCTGAGATAATTAAATGCCTAGTCTGTCAACACTCAATGTGATACATTAACACAGGAGAAAATACGTGAATTAAAACTTTCTGGAGAGATGTATGACTAAAGCTGTACATGGCCAAGCTTTGGGGAAAAAATATTGCTACATCCAGGGAAGTAATATCACTGTTCTACCCAAATATGACTCAGGTCCTTTCATGTTGCTAATTTAATTTCTATCCTGTTAAGTTCTTCTTTATTTCCCCACTCAAGACTGCTGCATTGTGTGGCACGGAATGGAGCCATGGCTTCAGTTGGGAAGTAGAAGCCTTATCTGTGGAGTGCTCTCCACCATGACCTCTTCTTTGGTCTCATGGAACCATCTAGTTGTTTAGCCTACCTTCTTCTAATCTTTACTCTTCTTTCTTCATGTACCTCTTCATCCAACTTGACTTGCAACATATCGATGGTTGAGGTTATTGTTAGGACCAGTGTTCTGAATCATTCATGTCTCACAAAAATCTAGCAAGCAGTAAAAGCTCATATCTCACAGGTCTCCACATATTTACAGCACTAGTGTATTTGGAATATTTGAACTGAGAACATGATCCGACTTGATATATGAGTATCATAATCATACCTTATATTTTAAAAGCATTTAAAATTTTTTCTAAGCCTTCAATTGTATATATACATAATATGTATATTTAAATATATATTAAAATTTTATTATGTTTAAGATTTTATATATTTAAACATATATAATAAATATATATTTAAATGTTCATTGATACACAAGGCAAGTATTACTGAGTTTATATTTTAAATGAAGAGATGGTCACAGAAAGCTGTGTCATTTATCTAAGTTCAGACACGTTTGGTGACAGGACTGTGATGATATATTATTCCTTTCCAAGGAAACTGGTGAAAATAAATTCACAATACCTCTCCTCCCTGTTTTCATCAGTCAGAGCAGCAAACATAAGCTCCATAGTGAATGGATTCTCAACAAACTCAGATCTTCATATCCTGCTGAATTGCTCCATCACCATTTTCTTCCTTGCTCCTGACCCAGCTCCCCAGTCCCCACCTGCTACCAACAAAACTTCTACTTTGCTGTCTGGAATTGCCATATTCCACCCCCCCCCCACCAGCCCACAGGTATATAATCATTTCTCAGAGTGCTCTCATTAACTCTCTTCTCAAGGAGGACCTTCCCCAAGGATTTTGCATCTCCTCACCCCTTTCAAGATCTGGCTGTTAATTCTCTCCCATCTAGTATGCCTCAAGGCTAGCAGGAAGGCTGAGTCAGTACTCTCTGCTTTCTGCTGCTACACCTTAACTGTGATTTCCCTGCCTTCTTTCCCTCCATGCCAGTTCTTTTGTGAATTATACCACTCAGTGCTACCACCCTATTCTTTTTCCAACTGACCCGTGGGTTCCTCTACTTTATCTTTCTTCAGTTTTTTTTGTTAATTTTTTTAATGTTTATTCATTTTTGAGAGACAGAGACAGAGAATGAGCGGGGAAGGGGCAGAGAGAGGGGGAGACACAGAATCCGAAGCAGGCTCCAGACTCCGAGCCATCAGCGCAGAGCCCCATGTGGGGCTCAAACTCACGAACCCTGAGATCATGACCTGAGCCGAAGTCGGACGCTCAACCGAATGAGCCACCCAGTTGCCCCTCTTCAGTTTTTTTTTTTTATGCCAGCTTAGACTCCTTGATATATCTTTTAAAAAATAACATTCTTTCAAGTACCCTCAACTCTCTAATACCTCTATGTTTTCCTTCATAATGCCTTTCCTGACCCTCTGAGCCCAAAGATACAGTTCACTGCTGAACTTCCCTATCAGCATCACTGCTTACAACTACCACCATTACAGCTACCCCTACTACTACCAACGTTCACTAACTACTCCCTCTACTACTGCCACCGTCCGCCATTTAACTGGGTGGATATTCTGCGCCAGCCCTGTGCTAAGTTCTTCGTATGAATTATCTTTTCAAATGTTCACAACAACCCTGTGAAGTAGGTAATATTATCCCCATATTATAGTCTTGGATTTAGCAAGATTTACTGCCTGTAGTACTTAGTGTGCACTTAACGTGAATTTTTAATACAGTGGCCCACGCTCAATAGCTCAATGAGTTGTCATCAATGAAGGTGACTTCAAAGTTCAATGAAGGGCAACTCATTTCTAGGAGGATCAATTATATACCAGGTCTATACCAGACACAGGAGATACAATAAGCAAAACAAATAATTGTTCTTCCAAAATTTATGGTAGCCTGGTAAAGACAGATAATTAGGCATGCAATTGAAATCAGGCAGCCCATATTTTAGGGGCCAGGACAAGATGACAAATAAACACCCGCATACCATATGCTGAAATATTTAAAGCTAATAAGCTGTTAAAATATGTTCTATTTCCCTTCCTTGACAAATATATTTCATAGAGACAAAATTGAAAAATATAGGTAAAATTATAGCCTTTATATGATCTAAAGTTGGCAAAATGTCAAAAATGACTGAATTAATTGTTATTGCATATGTCTGAGTGTTCCGTTGATGAGCTGAAGGTGTTTGAATGAATAACAAAATAAAGATATACATAATTCATAAACTATCATATATTTATGTCATAAAAATTTTTCATTCATTTTAACAAAATCATTAATTAAGATGTTTTAGGTAACATTTTCATATAATTTGTGTTCTATTAAGAGTAACGTCTAAATATCTTAAAACATTAAGATATAGTTATATTATTAGCTTATATAAAAATGTGAAAAATTTATTTTCATTAAAATGCAAATGAAAGTAAAACTTTAAAAAAGTTAAAATTGTTTTATATTTTTAAAATAATTTTTCTTTTAACAGAAGGCAGTGTTATGATTGCCCGGGTCTGGAAAGGGGAGAGCAAGGGGAATTATTGTTGAAAGGATATAGAGGCTCTGCTTTGCAAGATGAAAATGTTCTAAAGATCTGTTGTACAACAAAAGGCATATAGTAACACTACTATACACTTAAAAATGACTAAGATGATAAATTTTATGTGATGTGTTTTTACAATAAAAATATTTTTCTTTTAAAATATTCAAAATAACCTATTAAAATTAAAAAGCACTATACGAATTATGATAATTTATCATTTTAATAATTATAAAATAAACATTCAAAAGCTAGATTTTACAAATCAAAGCCACAATGAGATACCACCTTACAGAATGGCTAAAATTAACAACTCAGGAAACAACAGATGTTGGCAAGGATGTGGAGAAAGGGGAACTCTCTTGCACTGTTGGTGGGAATACAAACTGGTGCAGCCACTCTGGAAAACAGTGTGCAGTTTTGTCAAAAAATTAAAAATAGAACTACCCTTGACCCAGCAATTGCACTACTGGGAATTTATCCAAAGGACATGAAAATGCTGATTGAAAGGGGCACATTTACCCCAATGTTTATGCCAGTGCTATCAACAATAGCCAATTCTTGGCTAACAACAATAGCCAATGTCCATCAACTGATGAATGGATTAAGAAGATGTGGTATATATATATATATACACATATATATGTATATACATATATATGTATGTATATATATATATATATATATATATATATATATATGATGGAATACTACACAACAATGGAAAAGCATGAAATCTTGCCATTTGCAACAACATGGATGGAAGTGGAGGCTATTATGCTAAGCAAAATAAGTTGGAGAAAGACAGATATCACATGATTTCACTTACATGTGGAATTTGAGAAACGTAATAGATGATCTTAGGGGAAAGGAAGGAAAAATAAGATAAAAACAGAGAGGGAGGCAAACCATAAGAGACTCTTAAATACAGAGAACAAACTGAGGGTTGAGGGGGTGGGGAGAATTGGTGATAGGCATTCAGGAGGACACTTTTTGGCATGAGCACTGGGTGTTACACGTAAGTGATGTACCACTGGATTCTACTCCTGAGGCCAAGACTACACTGTATGTTAACTAACTTGAGAATAAAAAACAAAAATAAAAAAATAAAAGCTAGATTTTTAAGTTTTTAAACATAAATCTTATCACATAGTCTCATTGGAAAAAAAAAAAAACCAACTATTTGCAACCCTACTCTTAAATTCCCACCTACCGGTCAATGTAAAGCATCAGTATCATGTTCATTCATGTTACAAATAGACCCATGTGTACATACAAATTTCAGAGTAATACACATCGACAGCCATGTGTAAGTGTTGTGAATGCCATACTCATGTGTGAGTACCTTGTAATTCCCAGTTGGAGTAAGAAGAGAAGCAAGCAAACGGATGCTTGACACCATTGGGAAATGGTGCTTTGTTATGTAAGAATTCATTGCATTCAAGATTTGTGAGAGGATGAATTTGAGAGGTTAGTTTGTCATTTCTCTCACCTAAGTGCTTCCACTGTTGAATTCCTCTTTGTATTCTGGGGCAGAATCCACCCCCATCATCTCCCACCTAACCATAGACCTCCATGGAATTCGGATGTGGTAGCCTTTTGTTTTGAGGACCTAAGACAATCTTCGCTGGGGCTTAACAATATTATTCAGGAGAATAGATGTTTCAGAACGCAGACAGGGGGCACCTGTGTGGCTCAGTCGGTTGAGCGTCAGACTTCGGCTCAGGTCAGGATCTCGCAGTCCGTGAGTTCGAGCCCCGCATGGGGCTCTGTGCTGACAGCTCAGAGCCTGGAGCCTGCTTGGGATTCTGTGTCTCCCTCTCTCTCTGACCCTCCCCCATTCATGCTCTGTCTCTCTCTGTCTCAAAAATAAGTAAATGTTAAACAAAAAAAATTTTTTTAAAGAATGCAGATAGCCTGGGGCACATGGGTATCTCAGTTGGTTAAGCATCCGACTTCAGCTCAGGTCGTGATCTCGAGGTTTGTGAGTTCGAGCCCCGCATCAGGCTCTGTGCTGACACCTCAGAGCCTGGAGCCTGCTTTGGAGTCTGTGTCTCCCTCTCTCTCTACCCCTTCTCCACTTGTGCTCTGTCTCTGTCTCTCAAAAACAAACAAATTAAAAAATTAAAAAAAAAAAAAAAGAATGCAGATAGCCAACCATGTGCTAGCATTGAACTTTGGATCTCAAATGGCGGAAAGGGCCACAGAACTGCGTAGTAAATAAAGTTTAGCATCTGTTGGCTTTCTCCATGTCCAGAGCTCCTTTCTTTACTTCCCTCAGCTCTGGGGGTTTTGCACTTTCCGCTCACTACTCGCTGTGGCTCCCTCTCTTGTGAAGGCCATATGTTTTCTCCCTTTCCTGTTACTTTCCCTTCACTCTCCTCACAATAGAATTTCTGCTACTTCTGGTACAAAACTGGTAGTTAACCTGTGATTTGTTCTTTCCTGAATGGTGTAATAAACACCACTTTTCCTAAGAATAGACAACATAACAAGTTCCTTCCCAGATTACCTTTTGAGTTTGGTTGATGTCTTCTGGATTCAGTGACTTTTCCCCAAAGATCAACTTTAATAACCAGTATATAGGTCACTGGGGCCTACAACAGGGAGGGACATATTTTGGGGAAGATGGGTGTACTGATTATTTCTAAAGCATTTGTTATAAAAAAAATGCCACAATCACGATTTCTATTTTCCTAATTCCAATATTTTTAATTCACTTAACTAATTCTATTCCACTTTTGCATTATATTGAGTCCAATGTAATCTAATTTTCAAAGGTCAAATTGCTATTACTTTTCACATCCCTTAAGGAAGCTCCCTGTGTTTGATATTCCTTCGTACTTAACCGTTGATCCTTCAGAGATGTGAGGAAGTCAGGAAACTGGCTGGGTGTCTGATCCTACTCTACATTCTGATTCACGAATTTAATAAATTACACTTTGAACAAGCCCAGACCATCACAAGTCACATGTTCTTTAAAGTCAGGCTTTTTATGGAACACTGCCTTCTATGCTAGTGTCCTTACATGACAGCAATAGTGGTATTAGTGACTGTTGAAAATGCCATTTAAGGATGGCAAGAAAACTAAAAACCTTTATGAAAGGTAATGAAAGTTAATTTCCACAGACACTTTTCAAAGCTAAATGCTTGAGACACCTTACATTTTTCTCATAATTCTAAAAATAATTAGATCACAATGTGGATTAATTTCTTGTCACATTTAATTTTTTAGACAAAAGCTGTTGTTCAGTTGGGCACCAGTAATAATAATAATAATCCCCAAATGAAACCATTCAAACAATGTTGCCCCCATTTTCTCCCCCTGGCGCTTTTCTTTAAGAAAATAAAGGTTAGGTCCCCTAGATTTTGGACTGCAGACTGAGATGGGGTTTTTAGTTTGGTTCCTCATATCTTAAAAAAAAGTCATTAAATAATCAAATTGTTGATTAAGAAAGAAACTCTCACCATTAACTACTTACGATATTATAAGTAATGGATCTGACTGTTCAAAGGATCTCATTTTCAAGAGCCAAAAATGGAAAAAAATGTACAGGTAGTATCTTAGCAGCCATAATGAGTTATTAACCCAGAATTCCGTGATTGCCAAGATGTTGAACTCTACATTTAGAAAGATCAAGGTTCTGCTCCCAACACCACCATTCACTCCCTGACAACATCCAATAATTACAGTCATTCCTCTGAGCCTTGGTTTCTTCATCTGTAAACTTCAGATACTAATACCTAATCACCAGGTGAGCATCAAACGAGACAATAAGTAGAGAGCACTTAACAGGTTCAGTTCACAGAAGAAAACTACTCTGATGAAGCCAGGTTGACTTTCAGGACATTACAAAATATTGTTCAGTTGGTATCAAATTAATACTTAGAAGTAATGAAATAGCTTTGACATAGAGAAAGTCTCGGACTTGCAGGAGACCATCCAAATCCCAGGCTCTGAGGGGTCACGGGCCACTTCAGATTTAACCATGTGATGACAATCTTTGTGAGTCTCGCCTTCTGTATTTCCCAGAAACTCCGTGACCCTTGAATCCCCAGCCACCTGGCCTCTCACCTGTTGTGCCAAGGCTCCCAAGAACAGGGCTTAGGTCAGGGGTGACAGTAGGAAAGGCTTTGTAAGGAGCTGGAGGCACCTGCTCCCTCTGGGACACCTGAGGAAACATTCAACAGCTTGAATACAGCAATGCACAGCTGGGGAGACCAGTCCAAGTGGGTGGGCAGCATCTGTTAAGGAAGACCAGCCTCACTCACAGGCTAAAATACTCTCGAAACAGCTGAGATGGAGGCAAGCTAGTGGTGAAGCCAGAATTCCAGGCCTCTTCCGCAGAAACGGACGAGTGGATTTCTGTATGCCCCTCCCCACTTTATCTGACACTTTCTCTGCTTCCCCCTCGCTGGGCCACTCTGCTTTCCTCTTCAGCCACCAGGCCCACCTGGTGGCCTGTCCTAGCCCATGCAAGGTGGTAATGCATGGACTCTAAAGTCAGATGGCCAGAGTTCAGCCCCAGCTCTGCTACTCATTAACATTGGTAAGTTACTCAATCCTTTGATTCTCCATTCACTCATCTGTAAGATGGGGTCAATTAATATTATTTATTTCAAGAGTGGTTGTTGAAGGTTAAATTGTATAATATAAACTTCTCAATAAATACCAGCTCCTATAATCTTTTAAGAAATAGTTATTTCCTGAATGCAAGGCAGGTGCTAACAGTCGGAAATTCGGTGGAAAAGAAAGCCATTCTGCTGACTGTCCTCTAGAAAGGAACGTACATCAATAAATAATCATACAAGGACAATGGAGTTGTGAAGAAAAGATACACGGTGTGATGAAAATATATAATGAAGGGCTGGAAAAGCCTTCCCTGAGAATGTGGCAAATTGGCTGACCTCTGAAGAGGGCATTGCCAGCTTCTGCCCAGCCCTGTCTACCTGCCCTCTGCCTGGGCCCCACCAGCACTTCAGGATGTGTCTGTGCTCCCCCTTCACAGTGATCTCTGTTCTATTTGCCCTTGGGCCTTTGCCTTGCCCATGAAAGAGCCAAATAGTGTTTAGGTGTGTGTTAACACAGGAGGGAGTCCTGGGCCAACATTAGCTGTGGCAGAGATTATGTCCAGTCTGTGAAGGGTCCCTCAGTGGCAGGCATGTCTACGCGTTTACAGTGAAATGTGTGGGTATTTTGGGAAACTTATCTTGAAGACTCCCTAATAGGAGATTTAAACTATGAGAGATTTAAACATTCAGGTCCACCCATGTTAAGTAGACAAGAAAATGGAAGGATTCTTCAGGTGACAATCGAGATCTGTTTGTTCACTATTTCCTAGACCTGCCACAACTATACATTGTCTCCTACCTGACCTCCTCCTGTCCGTATACACTAGACTGCCTTGTATCCTCTCTGTAGACCCCCACAATGCTCTTTCCCAAAAGCAAAATTGACCACTTCACCTTCCACAACATCTACTGGCCCTCTACTTGTGTGGCTGTGTCACCAGCCCAGGGGCTGATCAAGACCAGGAGATGCCTCTTTGCATCACCTGCCTGGCACATAGTGGCACTCAATTAATTCCTGTAAAATGACTTGAGTCCCTTCGGCCATCCCTGCAGCTCTGATACCATGTGAAGTAGTGCCTGAGTTTTTATAAATGTCAACAGTATTTAGGAAGAAAACACTTCTACTTTATTACCTCCTTATTACATATTGGCTTCCAAATCTTTCTTTTACATATTTTCCTTATTCTAAATCCTACCTTCAATTTGAACTCAGGATATATTCTTAGTACTTTGTAAACTTTAATAATAATGCATTTTATTATATATTTATTTGCCCGAAAACGATCCTCAAATATGTACATGTATAGAGGCATAGCAGATACCCATAGATATTTATAATGTTTGACTCACTCCAGAATGATTCCTGGGATTTTTGCTGGGTCAGCCATCTGGCTCCTGTACTATAGGCTGTCGGGTGTCTCACTGCGGTGTCTCCCAACCTTCCATCCCCTCGTTTAGTTGGGTGACAGCTTGCTTCTGTAGTCAAATCCAGCCCTCACCTCCTTGAGTCCTTTTCCCACCCAAGTCAATCCCTGGGTAGTTATAGTGGACATAGCTGAGGGGGTGGCCACATGTCAGAGGTGGAGGGTACAGAGGGGAGAAGGAGGAAAAGGGAGAGCTCCCAGCTGCATGACTGTCAGGGGCTTCTGGTGGGGGAATCTGATGGAGTCAGGAGGTGAGAGGAGGACCAGCTGCTTAGCAGCTATTTATAAGACTGTCATATGGGGAAGTGTGTCTGGCCGGCAGAAGTAAAGGGGGGTGGCGGACTGAACTGGCTCCTTATTTAGCTTTATGACACACACGCAGCCCAACTGTGAGAACCCACTCTGTGTGGAGACACCTGGTCAAATCTGCCACTGCCAGACGGTGGGAAAGAACATTGACATTTCTCAATGGGATTGAAAAATGGTAGAGCAATTGAATTTTCAGCCAGAACAATAAACTTTTTTTTCTGTTTTCTTTTCCTTCTTTGCTCAATCACGTGGGCCTCCCATCACATGGACTGGTGTTATCCCCAACCCCCGGCACCCAGGAGTCCAGGCCCCCAGCCTGATAGTAATGCGGGGCTAGTCAGGAAAAGAACGGAAGCAGAGTTTGACTCTTCTTTAAGCTGGGCAGGAGCAATCAAAGTGGGGGTTTTCACAAAACCAGCTAAGCAGCAGGAAAGAGTGTCAGTTGGTCTCCTGGAGTGGAGGGAGGTTAATAATGTGGTGCATTTGGGTCCGTTTGGGGACCAATGTTATTTAATGTGTTTATTATTGATTTGGAGGAACAAGTAGATAGTACGTTAGTGAAGGCTGTGGAGGGCACTAAGTTATTTCACTTAGTAAACACCCAGAGAGTTGTGGAGAATTCAGGAAGGATTTTCCATGGAGTTAAAGAAATTAGAAATGAAAACGTCTTGTTAGATGATGTACTCCATCCCAGTGGGCCAGCACAGAATCGTTGCCGACAATAGAAAATATTTCCAAGAGTTTAATTCAACCTCAATTTTTAAATGCCTTGAGTGTGCTCACTGTCCCCTCGGAATATGGAAGTTCTGTCTCTTCCCTAATGCCTGTCTCAAATTTTTCTTTTTAAATTCCTCTTCTACACCTCACAGTTATTCCATGGGGCTGAGTGTTCTTTGTGGCTTCTCAGGATTTCTCTTTCTGTACGACATAATAAAAGCAGACCATTAGCATTCCTCCCAGCCAATTCTGCTCCAAAGTAATTCTTTTATCTTTTTTAAAACCATTTTGTCATTTCATTCAGTCTTCCAAGTTCCCAAATCCTGGCAACTGCCTCACCTCCAAAGTTCCTTTTCAGGTCCCCAAAGTAGTCTGGTCCCAAGCCTAGCTGGTTATCCTGGTGGCTTCATCACTGGTTCCCGCCCAGGAAGAAGAAAATTATGTAAATGTTATACAGACATGTATTTATACAAATACCTATTCGGATATCCAATGGCCTGTGGTTGAAACTCAAAGTCCTAAAAACCAAGCGAATACATTGGAAACTCTTCTCCACCTTGCCATCTAGGCTTACAACCAGCATTCTCGAGTTCCAAGTATCCATCTAGCTCTAACCACTTATACTTCAGCTTACTATCCCCCAGTGAACCGCTTTGCAGTTTTCAATTCCCAGAACAGGGAGTTCTGGGCTCCAGGGCAGCTGCATGGAGTGTATTTTGTTATTTACAATATTCTTGACCATGCTGAGACATGGAGCAGCTTGATGAGAGACGGCTCTTTAAATAAATGTAAAGTTTTTTGTTTAAATTGATACTTCTCATCCTGATTGCTTAACTGCATCAATAACATGGGTAAACATGATTTGAGGATTAATTGTAATATATGTCCAGCCAAGACAATGGCGGAGGCTTCAACTTTGTACCCAATTTCAATCATTTTTCTTCGTCCTGTTGGTATTGTCTTCCTGTTTGCATCTCACCTGCAGTCATGGCTAAGTACTCATTGACCTCCCAGCTCCAGTGTAGATATGGAAGAGATGGCAGTGGAGAAGCTGCATAGAAAAAAAAAAAAATCTCCTTGCAGGTTTGTTGTTACATTAGAGGAATTTTATAATGCTTCCACTCTAGCAAAACAGGCTTCTGTGTGGAGGTCTCCTTACATTGCCTATTCTTGTCTGGGAGGAAATATGGTTCTCCCAGCCCCAGATAAATACTCAAGGGATCATAGACCGTTAAGCCGGAGAGATGGATCTTAAAGGTCATTTTAATTAGCCCCTGCATTTCTAGATGCTGGAATGGAGAAGCACAGAGTTTAAGCTCTTTGTTTGAATGCATGAGACGACTCCAGCAACTCATCTTTGAGTAGGAAAAATATTTAACAAATGTAAATAAAAGAACTCCCACTTTTGATGTGGCTACGGTATGCCACCAAGTAGAACGTGCAAGCTGGTGTAAAGTGTGTAAAGTGTGCAAGCAGGTGTAAAGTGTGTAGCTCAGCCCCGTTATGTCTCTTATCAACAGTTGATTATTCTATCCCTGGAAATGTACCTTCTCAGCCCAAGTGGTCAGGTGCAGTTTTTAGAAGGACCCAAGAAGCTTTGGGAGAAGAATAGGGTGCTAGCCCAGCCAGCCAGCTCAGCCTAATCAACCGTGGTAATCACGAGGCGACATATGTCATAGATCATTCTCACATCGAAAATGCATAGAATTCAAAAGCCACTGTCAAAAGCAAATCTATTTATGGGTTAATAACAGAAAATGAGCAACCTCTTATCTTCTGAAGTAGTTCCCAGTCTCCATTTCAACATCTGTTTCTGTAGGATACTGTAGCGGATGCTGTGGCATGTCACCCAGATGCCCTTTCAAGACTAAGGGTCTCATTCCTCCTCCTAGTGGGACTGCGGGTGGAGGTGGTAGCTGATGGCTGTCAGCTGATCCACTCCAGGAATTGGCCCCGAGCTGGAGCGAGCTGCCTTGCCCCAAATCACATCCCTGCCAGGGAGGCGCCAATGACTAGTCCATTTCACTCCCAAAGATGGCTTATCCTGAGAGCACGCCTCAATAAACTTCCTACATGCTCCTTCTTGGAGCGTGCTCCCTTGGGAACCCGACCTAACATAGATATATAGGACAGGTATTATTATTGCCACTATAAAAATAAAGAACTGGAAGCTCAGAGCACACTCTTCTTTCATAGCACTCATATATTTTATTGTGTAATTATATTCACTTCCACTCCAGTCAGAGACCTTCAGAATTACTGAAACACTTTCTCAAAATGCTTATGCCCAGGTCGTATCCTGGAAATGCTTCCAGCTCTATTAAGTCTGGGCTGGGGTCTTCACTGATTAATTGTATGTTGAAGCTCCCCTGGCAACTCTGAGGGATATCTCTGTTTGAGAACACCTAGGTAGAAGGATCCAGTATTTCTTAGTCATTATTTTTCTCCAACAACACTTACAACAACGCCTGGCATATGGCAGCACTCAATAAATGTTAAATTAATGAATGAATTCCCTAAAGTCATAGACGGATTCATAGCAAAGGCCTAGGACTCCTGGCCCATTGCTTTCACTGCTGGAGGTATTTAAGGGGAAAAAAAAAAAAACTTTCTTAGCAATATCTTAATCATCACTCCTCTGGCAATTGTTTATTTAACTTCTTAAAATTCCTTTCAGCGATGGCAACAAAAATAAAGCCACAAAAAAAAAGCTGTATGCTAATAGGCTCTCTTAATAATTTTACCACCGAATTATATTGTACACTCTCCACTGTCATCCCCCACTCCAGAGTCATCTGGGCTAGAAAGATGATACATACACAGATTAGTCTCTGGTCGTAATGAACACATCCATTATAAAAGCAATAGTAACTGCAACAGGGATTATGTGCTTGGCGAAAACATCTCCAGTGTCTTGTAAACACCTCAGCCTTCTGGCAGCCCCCCTGTGGGCCTATTTACTGCCTCTACAATGCAAGGTAGCTACTGTCTAATTATACACAACTGGCTTGGTTAATCCTGTATAATAATAATTAAAAACAATTCATATTTTTTTTCTTTTACTCTCTTTATTAACTTTAAACTTTTAAAAGCCTCAGAGGTCCCTGTAGAATCAAAAGCTTATTAAAATATCAAGACATGCGAGCCTTTTCAAGTGCATATTATTACATTTGTTTTTGTTAACATGACAAGGCCCAGAAGAAACTCAGCAGACTTCTGTAGATCAAAACAAAGGCGATGTGAGAGAAACTGGAGCAATGTCACCCATAGCCATACAGGAAACAGCAGGCCCCACAGAACTGCCCTCAGCAGCAGCCTGGATGGGCAGGACAACATTAAGGGAGAAAGAACATAGCCAGGGGGGAACTGCCCCACCTTGACTGCTTTCTCAGGTAGGCCTGCCTAGGTTCTGGGGGCTTTTGGCTGCCTTGGTTACCTGGCCCACGGGGTCCCAGTATCAGATGCATCCTTTCGACAGGAGGGCTTGAGAGAGGGCAGGGAAAGGAGGGGAAGGTGCTGTTCCAGGCTGTAGGCTGCTTGGATACTCAAAAGGGGACAACTGAAGGAGCTGGCTGCTTGGCTTACAGGGAAATAAAGGAGTCTTACACACATAAACCCACATGCACATTCTGGAAACGCACACAATGGACACTCCAAGCCTCTCCATGGGCCTTGGGTAAAGAAGGGCCTTCCAGGCCACTTATTTGAGGCTACCCATCCTTGATTCCTTTCCCTTTTTGGAAACTCTCTTTGCTTTATTCCACCTCCTTCTAGGCTTGGGAGGAGGGGAATCGGGCTGAGTTGTGTACATGGTGTGATTGGGCTTCTGGCCTCCTTCAGGGGACCACAGGCCCTTGGATCAGCCTAGGTGAAGACTAGTTAGTAATTCCCAAAGTGGATTCTTCTCGTTCCCTAATCACAAAAGGAACCCACATATTCGATGGAGTATTAGAGCTTTAGAATGAAAGGGTTGCAGTGGTAAAGAAAGGAAAGATTCCCTTGCTTATCCATACCAACTAATTAGTGCTAAGTAATTTTAATTGGTCTCAAGAAGCAGAGGAGAGTGTGAATCCACATAGGCCACACACAGGCAATTACTATTCTGAGCAGAGAAGTAACATTATCTATTGAGCACCTTCCCGGGTCAGGCATGGCGCCAGGTGTTTCATACATATGTAACCTCCCGTTTGAGGTAGGGAACTGTGTGTTACTCAAATGAAATTACCTAGAACAGCAACTACACTTTATACATATTTATCAAATGGATTAACTCATAATCCTCACAGTGACTTTGTTTGAGACATTACTATCCCCATTTAGCAGATGTGGAAAGTGCAGCTCAGACATTTGCCTGAATTCTTTTTTTTTTTTTTAATTTTTTTTCAACGTTTTTTATTTATTTTTGGGACAGAGAGAGACAGAGCATGAACGGGGGAGGGGCAGAGAGAGAGGGAGACACAGAATCGGAAACAGGCTCCAGGCTCCGAGCCATCAGCCCAGAGCCCGACGCGGGGCTCGAACTCACGGACCACGAGATCGTGACCTGGCTGATGTCGGACGCTTAACCGACTGCGCCACCCAGGCACCCCTTGCCTGAATTCTTACTTCAGACACTCTCCTCCACTGGCTTTCAGGTCTCCACACTCTCGGTTTCCATCCTACCCCTCGTTCACCCGTTCCTCCTCTTCTTCCTCATTTCTTAATTTTGGAGTATTTTCTTCTCTAAATTTACTCCCTTGGTGACCCCACTGAGGCTTGAAATACTGGTAACTCCCTCACTTATATTTCCTCCCCATACATCCCCTCACACTCCAGACTTGTCTATCCAACTGCCATTCAACATCTCTCATCTCAGCTTGGAGGTCTATTGGATATTTCAATCTTAACATGTTGAAAATCACACTCCTGATTCTTTCCCACCAAATTGACTTCAGGTACACCCTCCCCAACTCCGTGATGGCAACTCCACCCTTCCTGTTGCTCAGGCCAAAAACAATGGCACCATCCCTGGCTCCTGTCTTTCTCTAGTAACCTATCCACCCTCTGTCTTCAAAATATATTTAATTTGGTACTTCCTGTCAGTCCTCCAACATTGACACCCAGGTCTGAGCCTTCCATATCGCTTGCTTGAATTATTGCAACAGCTGACTGGGCTCACTGCCTTCAGCCTTGCCCCCTGACACTGAAGCTATATCATGCCACTCCTTTGCTCAAAATCCTAAAATTCACACCATTTAGCTCAGAGTAAAAAGATAAATAAATTCAAAATCCTTCAACAACCTACAAAACCCAACATGACCTCCTACCTCCCTCACTTGCAGAACCTCAGCTTTTATTTATTTATTTATTTATTTATTTATTTATTTTTTTATTTTTTTATTTTGAGAGTGGGGGAGGAGGGGCAGAGAGACCAGGAGAGAAAGAATCACAAGCAGGCTCCACACTGTCAGCACAGAGTCCAATACAGGGCTAGACCCCACAACCATGAGATCATGATCTGAGCCTAAATCAAGAGTGGGACGCTGAGCCAACAGAGCCATTCAGGTGCCCCCAGAAACTCATCGTTTTAAATTCTCCCCTCACTCCTTGAACTCTAGCCATCTTGTCTCCCACCTTTGTTCTGGCTGTTTCCTCTGCCTAAAGCTACCTCCAGAAATTTGCCAGCTAACATGCTTTAAATCTTTGTATAGATCATACTTCCTCAATGAAGCGTATAGGATATTGTGGCTTGTCAATGAGATAAATACAGAAACTTAGAATGTGTAGGAATTTTTATAGCAACTTGACATTGGCCTGACACCCATGCATATGGTCTCTTGACCATGGGCTAGGCCAGTCCAGGTATTGTTGCTATGCAACATGAGTCACGTGTGGTGTGAGCTTGCTCACGGGTCACGCGCAGTAGAACCGTGCACCGGTCTGCAATACACTGGAAGGTACAAAGCTGCTTCCTTGTCACAGTAAGTTTGAGAACTGGATGTTCTAGAGAGCGTGTAGGCACTGAGGAGATTGTTTTATGTTAAACTGGGACTTGGAGGTTGTGGAAGAATTCTCTCTATTGTCTCCAGCCGACCTGACGCTTTGAAGCTCCTGCAAGTTCATTTCTCCTTTTCTTCTCTCATGTTACCCAGAACCTGTATTCCCTTTTCCCCCCCAGAAGTTTGTATGTGATCCACTCAGTTAACTTGGAGAGAGAAGGCAGAGAGGTAGAGCTAGAGACAAAGAACACAGCTGCTGATCTTGACAGCTGCTGCTTCTGTTACTGAAACTGGGAATTAACTGAATTGGAGAGACTGGATAGAATTAGCAAGCCGTGGGATGTATCTGCTGGGAATTGGCTTTCTTCAAGCTGGTCAGAATGAGAATTTGGGAGGAGGGCTGGAAAGGGAAGGCCTCTGGAGACCCTATAGGGGAGCACTCACTCTGGTTCAGCTGGAGCTGCAGTTGGCTCTCCCCTGAGTCCAGGAGAATCAGTTTCCCCAGCTTTGCCCCCTTCTCAGAATCATCACCCATGTTCCTCCACAGCAGACATTTTCCTCCTTTTCTTTCTATCACCTGTGGTAAAGTAGTTATCTTGATCAGGGAAGCATGAAGGGCTCTGACATTTTAATTATCATCTGTCTCCTTGAACAACAAGAATAAGAGGGAAAACAAATCCCTTAAGAGTTACCTGCTGGAGGGTTTTGCCAGGTCTCCTTTTACTCTACCTTCTGTATAGTTAAGCGGGATCTAGGCCGTGAGTTATGGAAACGGGGACTATGAAAATGCAGAGCTGTGTGTGGCCCACAGTGTGGAGCTGAGGAGGACCCCGGGGGCCTAGGTGTGGAGTGGTATGAAGAGGCTCATTACTGAACGCTTCTATGGATCACAAGCGAGTTTCATAATTTCTCTTTGACTCTGTTTCCTAATCTAAAAGTGGGGCTAATACCAATATCACTCGATAGATGTGAGGATTAAATGTATGCACAAAATATACATAAGGCCCTTAGCACAGAGGCAGATGCCTTACAAGTGATGCTCAGACAGTAGGCAGTGGTAGCAGGTGCTTTCAGTGAGTTATGTCTGTGTGAATTTTATCAATTTCTGGACATCTTTTACTCTCTGGCTCCCTCAGTGTGCCAGGCAGAATAAGCTCCCCTTCCCCTCCCAAGAAGTCTACACTCTAATCCATGAAACCTGGGAATTTGTTGTGTTACTTGGCAAAGGGGAATTAAGGTTGAGTATGGAATTAAGATTGTTGGGGCGCCTGGGTGGCTCAGTTGATTATGTGTCCGACTTCAGTTCAGGTCATGATCTCGTGTTCTGTGAGTTTGAGCCCTGCATCAGGCTCTTTGCTGACAGCTCAGAGCCTGGAGCCTGCTTCAGATTCTGTGTCTCCCTCTCTCTCTGCGCCCCCCACCCCCCATCCCCCCTTGCTGCTCACACTCTGTCTCTCTCTGAAAAATAAATACACACAAAAAAATTAAAAAAAAGATTGTTAATCAGCTGATTTAGCATGGATTCTCCAGGTGGGCCCAATGTAATCACAAGGGTAACAAGGGAAGGGGGCAGCATAAGAGAAGGCCAGGGTGACGCAATGTGTGGACTCAAACCCCCTGTTGCTGGAGATGGAAGAAAGAGGCCAGGAAGCAAGGAAGGAAGGCAGTCTCAAGAGGCTGCAAAAATCAAGGAAAGGGATTCTTCCTAGAACCTCCGGAAGGAATGCAATCCTGCCAACACCTTGGGTTTAGCCCCATGAAATCCATTCCAAATTTCTGACCTCCAGAACTGTAAGATAATAAATTTGTGTTGCTTTAAGCCACTATATTTGTGGTCATTTGTTACAACAGCAATAGAAAACTAAAACGCATCTCACCCTGTCTGGTGTTTATAGAACTGCACAAAGGCCAGGTTCTTATGCCCTAGTCAGTGAACATTCAGCATGTGCTCACAGAGCTCCTGCTATGCATGCAGCATTGTGGTAGGGCCATAGGGAGAATGGAAGGAATACAGGACTCTCTCTGCTAGGTCTTACCTTCTCCTGAGTGGACAAAATAGGCAGGTATATGTGAAATTTATGGTACAAAGCAGTAAAAGAACTACAGGACAGAGGGAGGGCTTCACTATGGAGATAAGGAGTGTGAAGGTCTGGCTAGTATCTGAATATACCACAGGCGGGACATTTGTCTGAAAGAATATATGTCTCGTGATATACATGGGAAAGAATGAGGCTGCTTGGACTTTCTGCCTTTATGATGGGCAGAGGTAGACAATGGGTAGGAGAGAGGTGTGTCAACTCCATTGCTTCTTAGCTGACAACCTCAGGATATGTCATTTTATCCTCTTCATCTATAAAATGTGGAATATACCCAGAGCAATTTTATAAGGATTAACTAGACATGACCCATGCAAGTACTTTGTAAACTATAAGGAATACATACAAATAAGCTTTCTGCCTCTAATCTCTTTTGTAAAAGTTGGTCGCCTATGTCCAACTGGCATCCTCAATAGTTATGCATAAAAGCTAATGTAAGCAACCTCTGGCTTCGTCCGCAAACTGTCAGATAAAGACTTAGGGGTGCTGTTGGGAAATTGTTAATTACAAATAAATAGCTCCTCTCCTATAGCCAGGAACCACTGTGAACACCAGAACAGGGCAGCTACTAGAAGAGCACTCCTGGGAAGTAGAAAGCATTTGCTCTGGATCATGAAGTGAGCAATGCACAGCACATGGTGGGAAAAGGCAGGACTTTCATGATCCCATCTAGGGATAAGAGACTGACTTCATGAGTGCTGGGACTTGAGGAGAGCATTCACCATACATAAAAGCTCTCCGGTGGGTGGAGCAGCAGGGTTGTTCTTGACAAGGAAGTACAGATAAATCCCCAGGGCCTGGACTCCAAGGCAGTGTCTTGTCTGACAGCCATTTTTATTTCTTCCCTATTCTGAGATGGTACAACTGTTCAGGCCGTCAGTTACCCTTGGACACTCCCAGTAGGCGAAGAGCTCCCCACAAGGTCATCAGGAGGAGCAAATGAGCTGAGGCTTACAGAAGAGTTTTGCAAACTGGAAAGCCATGTCTATCAAAAGGTGAATCCAGACCAGCAGCATCACCTTTACAAATGCGAATTTCCAGCTTCCACCCCACACCACTGAGTCAGAAACTCTGGGGTGGCACCCAGTACTGTGTCTCCCGAAGCCTTTCAGGGATGCTGGTGCCTGCTACTGTGTTAGCACCCCTGCTGTCCAGTTACAGCATTACTTCTTTTCCAACGGTTTCCTGGCACCGCTGTCCCTCTACCTTGGGATGTAGGACTCTTTCCTCTGGGCTCCCTGTGAGAGAACCAAGAGCCCCAGTTGTACCACTGAAAGTTTTGTGCATAAACCTCTTCATTTGGAAGATCAAGGTCGTTGGTCTTCCCAGAAGGGACTTCATTTTTTTTTAAGTTTATTTATTTATTTCGAGGAAGAGAGAGAGAGAGGGAAGAGAGACTCTCAAGCAGGCTCCACACTGTCAGTGTAGAGCCCAATGCAGGGCATGAGATCATGACCTGGGCCGAAACCAAGAGTCAGACGCTTAACTACTTGGCCCCCAGTCCCCCACTTCATGATCTCCTTAATTAAATATGAATATGGCCCTTATCTTATTTCATCTTGTATCTCTTCATGGCTTTGGGGAATATGCTTATCCTAGTGTTCCTGCGAGGCCGGCAGAGAGTAGGGACTATATACTAACCCTGGGCAGCAAACACATTAAGCCATCATTCTACAGCACAATGACAGAGATATGTGCGGGGCCCTGTGGGCATGAAGACACCAGCCCTGGACTTCAGAGGAGTAGGGAAGGCCTCAAGGAAATGAGGACACCTAAGACCAGGTAGGATGTTGCAAGCTGAAGGGTATTGGGTTACGTATTCTCTAAGGTTAGAGTCAATTCAAATGCCTACAGGTGTGAGGAAGGAAACAGGTGAGTGAGACAGGCAAGGTATGAGGCTTTGCAGACAGAACACGAGCTGTCGAGTCTAAAGAGGGCAGAGCTCTTCCGATGCTGCCTCACATTTCCTGGTAGGAATACATGCTCTGTGGCCAGGTTGTCCAATTTTGCAATAGGAGGCAGAACTTCTGATTATTTTCCAGCAGGTGTCTTTCCCCACCTGCACTCCTGCCCCCATGGCTGCAGTACCTGCCTCATTGACACTGGTTAAAGGATTGGTATGGTATTTTACAGAGCCTCTAGTAGGATTTATTCTGACATCACAAGGATTTGGGGAAGTACGGTGGATTTCATAGCCAAGGGACCGTGAGTATCCCAATTCTCCTTACCACTTTTGATAATGAGAGTTCACTTCTTGATTGTGGCAAACTATACAATGATTTCTGTGATCCTGAGAGATGTATAAGTGATAGATATGCTTAATATTAATATATGAATATAAGGATGAAGACTGTTAAGAGAATTCTTTTCCAAGCAACAGTGTATATTAAAGGGTGACACTGTCACTAAGCTTAAAGTTGGAGCTATTGCTGAGGTAATTTTTTTCAAATTTTCACCTTTAATCTTTCTTTGTTTTTGAAGTGACATTTTGAGAGAGTTAAGATTTGTTCTAAAATGTACCTTGCATACACACACACACTCACATATTTGCACTTGTGTATGAAAAGATCATGGGGTCTGTTTACCTGAGATTATTTTTTACTCTCTGTTATTTTGATTGGCTTGTCTTGCAATCCAAGGAAACACTCAACAGCTTATGTATCTTGAGTGATTAAAATGACTTCATAATAGAAATCATACAATTTTAACATTGATGGCTGTGAATACTAATTAATTTCTGAAAAGAAGTATGAATATTTTTGTTAGAAAAATATTACAAAAGCATGTTTATCCCCATGAAAATTTTAGACTATGTTTATTGAAATATGAGTCAGAAGTCATGTGAGGCTTATGAAGATAAAAGAGTTCTTTAAATTCTGGTCTGTTTATGTTTTTCTCAGCTAAATTGCTTCTCTACAGAGAACATTACGACAAAAAGGTGAAAATAGGCCAAGAAGCACCATGGAAATTAATAAAAGCCCTAGAGTGCCCTTCTTAATAGAAGGTATCCACTATGTGTCCAGGATATTCAAAAGTGAATGAATCCGGTATTGTATAAAACGGTCCCATGCAATATTTAACTTCATGAGAATTTCTGCATAGCAAATATTTTCTGGTTATTTTAGTGAAATTGTCACTCATGCAACAGCTTTGAACTAGTTAACTCCTGGGTAGAAGAAATGCAATTTATTTTGAAATACAGGGAAAAGAAATAAAAAAAAAAAAAAAAGCCAAAGCAGTTGTAAGCCACATTTACTTCTTTCTGGTTTTGAAAGATTTTTCAGCTTTTTAAGAAAAGAGAATTAGCACAAAGTATTTCCTGGGCATCTCTTAAGGTTGAAAACTGAAGAAAATTGAAATAATGGCCCCTGTGTTTGGCTTCCTTCCTCCATAACTGAAAACTCTTCCATATGTTTGCTGTCTTACCCCTCCTCATCCCCCACTCAATCTCTTTTTGATTTCCGGGATGGCTGATCTTGTTTTCCTGTTTCTCTGTTTGGCTGCTATTGTTTGAGAGCAGCAGGACATCCACAGGAATGGCTCTCTGAGGACCCAGAATATCTCTATTCTTTGGGCTGTTTGTCCCCGTGTCAGTACTACAACACTAAGAATTTAGGGGGCTCAAATCATTTACAAGGGCACAAAGTACATTTTGTCATTTGCATCCTGAGGTCCAAATCTTTCTTCAGATTGCAAATGAACCAACAAAACAAAACAAAACACAATTCTTTTAGCTGTGGTCAGTAACAAATGTGACACAGAGCAAGGAGATAACACCAGACCCTTTCGGGGCCGGACCTCTGCAAGGTCACTAGTTCCCATTAACAATAATGCATTGACTCTTGCCCCTTTGGGCTGAGAAAAATGGACATGCTACTTGGGCCATAGCTCAGACTTAGGTATAGGGAATTGATCATGCCTGAGCACCTGGCTCAAATTAGAGCTTGTTAAGGGGCATCTGGGAACCACATTGAAAGGACTTGCCTCATACCAGGGATGATTTAATGCTTATTTCACCCCAAATCAGGACATGCATTAGAATTTGTGTGTGTGTTTGAGAGATGGAGAGCACGAGCAAGAGGGGGAGAGGGGCAGAGAGAGAGAGCGCATCTTGAGCACACTCCACACTCATCACACTCATTGCAGAGCCTGAGGCAGGGCTCAATCCCACAACCTTGGGATCATGACCTGAGTCAAAATCAAGAGTCAGAGGCTCAACCAATGGAGCAAGCCAGGCACCCCTAGAATTTTTTAAGTTTATTTTTATTTATTTTGAGAGAGAGAGACAGAGAGAGGGAGAGAGGGAGGGAGGGAAGGGCGGGGGGGGGGGGGGAGAGAATCACAAGCAGGCTCTGCACTGGCAGTGCACAGCCCAATGCTGCAGGGCTTGAACTCACGAACCATGAGGTCACGACCTGAGCTGAAACCAAGAGTCTGATGCTTAACCGACTAAGCTACCCAGGCACCCCTCCCCTAGAATTTAAAAAAAAAATTTATTTTTATTTTTATTCCAGTATAATTAATATATAGTGTTATTAGTTTCAGGTATACAATATAGTGATTCAACAATTCCATACATCACCCAGTGCTCATCACAAGTGCACTCTTTAATCCCCATCACCTATTTCACCCATCCCCCCATGCACCTCCCCTCTGGTAACCATCAGGTTATTCTCCAGAGTTAAGGACATGTGTGGGAATTTAAAACCCTATCAAACTCTCTATATGAGCTCTTTTGTGAGGGCAACGACCATACCTAAAACATCACATGCCCAATGAATTCCACACTCAAGGTTAATTCATACAACTAAAAGTCAACTTTTTTTTTAATGTTTAATGTTTTTTTTAAACATTTAAAATTTTAAAACATTAAAAATATTTTTTAACATTTACTCAGTTTTGAGAGAGAGAGGCAGAGTGAAAGCAGGGGAGGATCAGAGAGACAGGGAGACACAGAATCTGAAGCAGTCTCCCAGCACAGACCCCAATGCAGGGCTAGAACTCACAAACCATGAGATCATGACCTGAACTGAAGTTGGCTGTTTAACCAGCCGAGCCACCCAGGCACCCTTAAAAGCAAACTGTTTAAATGATAGACTCCAGGGTTTTTTGTACCTATTGTCTACGAACTCCAGTTAGTTAGTTAGTTTATTTATTTATTGAGAGCGAAATTGCATGTGAGTGAGAGAGAGGCAGAGAGAGAGAATCTTAAGCAGTCTCCATGCTCAGTGCAGAGCACAGTCCCATGACCCTGGGATCATGATGAAATCAAGAGTTGGATGCTCACCTGACTGAGCCACCCAGGTGTCCCTAGTTAGTTGATTTTATTATCTCCACTGTACTCATCTATGATCTTAGATTTGGTATTGCCCTTCCTCTACTTAAAGCTGTGCTCTTCAGGAGTGATATGAAATCAGTCGTTTCTACCATAGTGAGAATTTAAAGCATGTGTATAGCTTCTCCCAGATGTTTTTATTTATCAGTAATGATAAGTTAAGCATGCAGAGAAAATTTTCAGTGATATGAAGGTCTAACACTCAAACAGGACTTTAAGTGAACTTAGATCAGTCATAAGCATTTTAGTTTTCTGCCCCATCCATTCTCAGTTAGGGGCCTGACATCTTCCTCTGTTGATGGAATAACCTTGAGTGGCCAGTCATTAGCATGATGGCCCTCTTGCTGTTTCTACCTAACCATTTAGAAACTCTATGCTACTTCCAACATCCTTCCATAGAAATCTTCTCCCTTGCAATGTACAAATTAGGTAATTGGTCTTCAAAAGCATAGAATAAAACTTAAAGAGGCCTGAAGGTCAGGGAGCTAAGATTCACAAATCGCCTTTTCTCCCTTTATAACATGTGGGTTCCCATACCATGCCATGGTGATGGGAGGATGGGAATTTGGAAAAGACCAGGAGATGCAAAAAAAATTTTTGTGATGTCTCCTCCTGAGTCCAGCCTGGGCCAAGATTATTGCTTGATCTCATTTTGTGGTGAAAGGTGGTCGGTAAACACACTTGGATTCCTTGTCTTATCATCTCTGCTTTCTCTGTGCTACCCTGAGAACTTAATAGGGCCTAGTGCTACCAGGGGGTTAGTGCTTCTATGGTTTACACATCAAATCTCATTTTAAATAGTTAAATGAAAGACTGTTGGAATTTCAAGCCTTCTCAAGTGTATGGATGATTCTGGTAAGAGTCATGCAGGAGTGTGCTTGACATTGTATCATACAACGGGTAAGGTAGACCTTGTTGCTCCATCCTTGCGATCCATAGCAAAAGGAGATAGAGAACAGAATGAGTCTTTCCTTGTCTTTTTCTAATAAGTGCAGAAATAAAGCCTTTGAGATATTTTCCATTGATTCAGTGCTCTCATTTGAGGGCCACATATCTCTTATGCAGAGAGATAGCCAGACCCCCAGTCACCATCTTATTGACAATTTGAATATAGACACTCCAGGTTCACAAGGGAAACTCTAAGCAAATGCACATGTTTCATGACTAGACGAATTTGATCCCAGAGGCCTCCATGGAACCCCTGACCATGGAGAGCTGGAGGGCCCAAGGTCTGTGGCTCAAGTCATTACTTAGAACCTCATACCTGTGTTGGTCATCCAGGTATTACTAGTCACAGGTCAATAAAAGGCAGAAAATAGTAGACTCGACAGCAAGATAGTAGTCTTCTTCCTAAAGTCTAGAGTATGTGGCCTCTGCCACCCACTCCTTGGGTTCTGATACCTGAAGCCCCACTTATATCCACTAGGTTCTTTACAAGGGAGGAAGGGAGAGAAGTAATCTTTGTCACAAGCTGGAAGAAGTCTGGCTTGTCTCATCATACCAACTGTGTGAGAGGAGACAGAGGGACCCAGGGAGAAAGACAAATGTTTTTAGAGAAAAATCCAAAAAGGGTATTTGTATGTACAAATGAGCTTTAAACTTCTTTGTCTCCTTGAGTGTCCCACACCCCAGAGTCTAATGTCCTGGTAGCATCTTTGGCCTTGACCTATATCAATGACCCTCTTGGTCCTCAAAACTCCTTCTGGACCAGGGCATTTTCACAACCCCTAATGCCTACATGGTCCAGGCAAGTAATGTCAACATATACCATGTAGGGACTTGGGGGAGTGGGTGGCTGTAATGGGAATAGCCATTCAGTTTTAGCTGATGGTTATCATGAGAAAATGCAATGCCAGATATTCCAATTTTTAAAGTGAAGCTAGGAATTCAGATTTTTATTTGTATCTCTTATTCTTAGGATGCTAGTTCCATTTTAAAAAGCAAAAAACAAAACAAAATAAAAACAAAACACTTTATAACAGATACAGGCAGATGGCCAGTTACCAATTTCTACCCTGAAGCTTAGACATTAAAGCAACACTATCCAAGAGTCTGGGTGGCTCAGTTGGTTAAGCGTCTGACTCTTGATTTTAGCTCAGGTCATGATCTCATGGTTCATGAGGTTGAACCCTGTGTCTGGCTTTGTGCTGACAGCATGGAGCCTGCTTGGGATTCTCTCTCTACCTCTCTCTCTCTCTCTGCCCCTCCCCCCCTCAAAATAAATAAATAAACATTAAGAAAACACCATTCAACATTGATCATAATAAATATTACATGAAAAAGTAAGTTTGGGAAATTCAAGGCAGAGTGTATTGCTAACACATGGTGAAGGCTGTGCAGTAGCTTATACTTCAGGACACTCAAGCATAACTAAAGCAGAGGATAGTCTAGATTATATCTAGAATCTAACTGCTTCTTCCTACCTTGGTTTAAGCTGCCATCATCTCTTGCTTAGATCATTGTAATAATCTCCTAAATCATCTCTCTGTGTCTATAATTGTCCCTTAGCTCAATTCTGTAAGCAGAGAGATCTTTTCAAAACATGTCAGATCATATATCTCCTCTGCTTAAAACACTACTATGGTTCCCATTTCACCTAGACCCAACGCCAAAAGGCCTTATTATTGCCCAAAAGGTCCTTGGTATTCTGGGCCCATTCTTCTCTGACTTCATTTTCTTCTCCTCTTTCTCTTGCTCCTTCTGCTCATGCACCTCCCAAATTAGGGCTTTTGCTGGCTGTTCCCACTGACTTAAATTCTCTTCCCTCTAATATCCATTTGCTCCCTGTAATGTAGAAGCCTGCCCTGATCACTCAATTTGAAATTGTCATTCACTCCTACCCTGGCACTCTCTATCCTCTTTACTCTGCTTTGCTTTTTCTCTTTATCCATAGTACATATCCCTTCCATTGTAATATATAACTTGTTATGTTTATTGGTTATTGGTTATTATTTTCCATTGGAATATAAGCCCCATAAGGGCAAGAATATTTATTTCTTCTCACTGATAGATCTCCAGTACATAACCAGTGCTTGCACAAAGCATTGTGGGAACACTCACTATATTTTTATTGTGAATTAACTAATGAATGGAATTATGTGGATATGGAAACATATCTTTGCGGAAGTCCCATTGGTCTAACAGATCGTAGTGCCGTAAATAATAATAGGTGCAGCCTGAGGCCAGTTGTGTGGCTGGATTGAATCTGGAGATTTGGTGACTCTTGAATGTGTCAAGGACCATACATGATGAGTGCCGAGAGAAAACAACAGGCTTCTTGAGTTTTGCTTCCATGAAGGGGCTATGCGAGCATCCGAGCCTGGAAGAGCTTGGTCTGAAACAGTGTACAAGGAACAGAGCCTCTTTGCACATAGTATGTTTGCACTGCCTCTTTGAAATCTGGTTGATGATGACATCTCCTTGGCAAAAACTCAGTCTCCACGGTCCTGACTAATGTTCCGTTAAGACCTTGAGGTAGCAAAACCATTTCTCCTAGGAGCTCGGTTTGAGCACCGGCAGAAAGACAGGCAATCTATCCCTGTGTGCTGGCAACTGGCCTCTCTTCAACATCTGTTCCTTTCAGTTTTCCTATTACCACACACATGCCAATTAATTTTTAACTGCATTAACATATACTTCCTGCCACATCACCCACCCTCCCTGCTCTCTTCTTGGTGAGCTTCCTTCAGACCTACTCTCAGAAGATGGAACGTTCTCAAGGCATGATCCCAAGTGAACTTTACTGAGAGAGTTAATGTATCAATGGAATCTTATTTCAGCCTCTACCCACTACACATTTTTAAATAAAAACTGCACACAGCACAAGACAATACATAGCTTACTGGCAGGACTTTTAACTTGAAAACATGAATTGCTTACCATCGCAAGGAGGGCTTACCCCTGACTAAAATTCTCCTATCACCTATCCAACCTAGTCCCACCTAGAAAAAGCCTGTGATTGATAACTACTTGAGGAAGAGTTCGAAAGCCAGCCAGAGGCTAGAAAGCTCAGGAAAGGAATTTTCAAGGAGCTGACACGTGAGGACAGTAGACAGAACTTAGTTACCTTGATATCTGAGAGGACAGCTTTCAGCCACTCGAGCTCCTGAGAGTTAGGAAAAGAAGCAGATTGAATCACTTTAGTGGCCAAATGGGAGAGGAGGTGAAGAGCTTCAAGACTGGCCTGGCTGGGTCTTTCAGTTGGACTGGTCTCACATCCTCTGCAGTTTGGGTCACATTTAGTCCTCCCTCCAGGCCTTTGCTCACTTGAGTTCACTTTGTTCACCTGCCAACCCGATTCCGTTCATCTCAAAAGCCAGCCACATGCCACCCTCTTTTGTGGACTCTTCCTGATCTCCCTCATCTGATAAATCCAACTTCTGGAGTTTGCCTTGAATCCTTAGTCTCTTTGCCATACAGCTTAATGTTCTAGTGTGTTATTTCATACATATTGATTATTTCTCCTACTACCTTATCAAATAATATCCTCCATAATATAATGCTATTACAATAATGTTAAGGTGAGGGCCTCAGAGAGATCCAGGCTATCCAGGACAGCCTGATATTAAGGACTTGGGGTACGGTTTCAGTGTGTAGAATAACAATATCCACAGAGAAGATGTGTACCCAAGTGATTCACAAGATGATCCACTCAATTAAGGAAAAACCATATTAGAACTTCTATTTACATTTACTTTTCAATTTCATCATTTTAAGATTTCTATTGTGTAACTTATCATACATGCATTATTTTAGTGAAGTGCACATGATTTATAAATAAGTTAATACACATAAATTAGAGTGGCTAGGTCAAAGTTATATTAAAAAGGTGTGTGCACTCAAAAAAATCTTTGAGATTACTGGCATAAAAGTCCAAATAGAAAAATAAACATCTGGATCTGTCTACATATTCCTGAATAAAACAAAAAGAGATCATCTGACTTTAGAAGGAAACAAATTGATGTACTTATCACCAATCATATATTGTATGATAAATACAGTATAACTCCAAACCATTTGTACTTCTTGCTATGATAAGTACTATGGCTTTTGAGAAATCTTCCCTTTTAAAATTGTTGGTTCTGGGGCACCTGGGTGGCTCAGTCAGTTAAGCCTCTGACTTCGGCTCAGGTTGTGATCTCAGGGTTTGTGAGTTCCAGCCCCAGGTGGGGCTCTGTGCTGACAGCTCAGCACCTGGAGCCTGCTTTGCATTCTGTGTCTCCGTCTCTCTCTGTCCCTCCCCTGCTTGTGCTCTGTCTCTCTCCCTCAAAAATAAATAAACCTTCAAAAAATGTGTTGGTTTTGAGATTCTAAAATAGAGCAGATTATTGATATTTATGAGTTGTGGGACCAGAAATAGCAAATATTAATCTTTGTAAAGCGGTAATCAATAAGTTTAAACTGGATGGATCCTCTCAGGTCCTTAATTGCTAAATAATGCTTTCTGGCTGTGACAGTGGGGTAAAGGAGAGGGTTAACTACCAGGCCTGAAATGTTCAAACCCTTCACGTTCAGAAAAAACTGGCCCTTGACTGGCTCTGGGAAATAACTTCTAAATCCTTGGAATATCCTGCTTGATAACAATGCCTTTTTATACCTGGGGCCTTGGGCCACCCCAATACTTTATGTTAATGATGTAACTGATGGTGATGGCCTTGGGCCATGTTGTATCTTTGTGACCTTGGGAAGGGTGGAATTACCCCATGCCCACATTACCACACAATGGACATCACAGTTCAGATAAGTTTCCCTGGTTGGCAATACTCTGTACATGTTGTTACACATTATTACTGGGAGAAATAAGCATTGTCTGTAGACTCTACTGAGAGACGATAACTGGAAACTTGTGCCTGCCCTATACTCCTTTTCCTGATTTTAATATGTGTCTGTTCACTATAATAAGCTGTAAGTAAAACAGCTTTTCTGTGTTCTGAGTCATTTTAGTGAATCATTGAATCTGAGGGTAGTCTTGGGGAACTCTAGCACAGTGATGAGAGTATCTATGACGTAAATCATAATCTATCATGTGATCTTATTGCATGGAACAGGAACATGATGCTCAGAAGAGTGAAGTGACTTGCCCAAGGTTGCACAGCTGGGAAATAACAGAGGGAAGAATCCAAATCCAGGAGTGTCAGATACTGAAATTTGTATTCAGATTTCCTGCAGTCAAATACCAGTTCTGCCACTTATTGGCTGTGTGACTTTATCCAAATGACTTAATGTTTCTGTGGCTTCAGTTGCTTCCTCTGTAAAGCAGGGATGATAAAAACAGCCTCAAAGGGCTGTTGCAGTTGGTGAGGATAATGAGATAGTGCATGTAAAGATATTTGGAAGAGTGCCTGGCATATGGTAAACACTTAGCAGTTATTAGTTTATGTAATTATGATGATGAAAGCAGTACTTGAGACTAGATTTATTCCAAGCTGAAGAAACAGGCCACTAGCTGTGTGTGTATATGCGCCAGTATATACATTTCAGCTATTCCCAAATCTCAGCCCTGCTGCTCCTCTACACAATCATTTGCTTCATGTGGTTTTTTTTGGTCCAGATTGATCCTATCAAACTAAAGAGAAAGACCTAGGTTCTACACCCTTTCTCTCATGTTAGATGTTGCTTCCGTTGCCAAAGGCAGCCATCTTTACCTTAGGCTAAATTTGGTGGTGATGGCTACACCACATAATTGGATATTTGTATATATTTCAAAATGATCACCACAGTAAGTCTAGTTTACATCTGTTATCTCACAGTTACAAGTTTTTTTTCCTTGAGATTAGGAATTTTTTTTTTAATGTTTCTAATGTTTATTTTTTTGAGAGAGAGAGAGACAGAGAGACAGAGACAGAGTATGAGCAGGGAAGGGTCACAGAGAGAGGAAGGCACAGAATCTGAAGCAGGCTCTAGGCTCTGAGCTGTCAGCACAGACCCCCAGGCAGGGCTGGAACTCATAGACCATGAGATCATGACCTGAGTCGAAGTCAGACACTTAACTGACTAAGTCACCCAGGCGCTGCAGAACTTTCAAATATACTCTCTTAGCAACTTCCAAATATGTAACAAATTATTATTAACTATGGTCACCACACTGTATATTATATCCATATGTTTTAATTATTTTGTAACTGGAAGTTTGTAGCTTTTGACCACCATCACTCATTTTTCCCATCTCCTATACTCCACCCTTGACAACCACCAAAATGTTCTTTGTACCTATGAGCTTGGTTTGTTGTTGTTTTAAAATTCTGCACATAAGTGAGACCATTATATCAGTATTGGCTTTCTCTGTTTGACTTATTTCTCTTATCATAATGCTGTCAGGGTCCATCCGTGTTGTTGCAAATGGCAGCATTTCATTCTTTTTTATGGCTGAATAGTATTCCACACAAATATATCACATCTTTTTTATTCATCCATCCCTCACTGGATATTTGGGTTGCATGGCTATTGAAAATATACTGCAGACTCATCAAAACATGAGAGGCATATATATTTTCAAATTAGTGGTTAGTTTTCTTTGGATGAATACCCAGAAGTAGAATTGCATATGATAGTTCTATTTTGATTTTTTTTTGAGGAATGTCCTACTGGTTTCCATAGTGAATATACCAATTTACATTCCAACCAACATTTCACAAGAGTTCCTTTTTTCCCCATATCCTCACTAGCACATGTTATTTCTTGGCTTTTTGATAATAGCCATTCTAACAGGTGTGAGGTGACATCTCACTGAGATTTTGATTTGCATTTCCCCATTAGTGATATAGAACATCTTTTCATGTGTACCTTTTGGCCATCTATATGTCTTCTTTGGAAAATGTCTATTCAGATCTTCTGCTCATTTTTAAATTGAATTGTTTATGATTTTTTTGTCATTGAGTAGTAGGAGTTCTTTATATATTTTGGATGTTAACCCCTTATCAGATATATGATTTACAAATACTTTCTCCCATTTCAGTAGGTTGCCTTTTCATGTCATTGATGGTTTCTTTTTTTGTGCATAAGCTTGCTAGTTTGATGTAGTCCCACCTGTTTATTTTTGCTTTTGTTGTCTCTGCTTTTGGAGTTAGAGTCAAAAACACATTGCCAAGACCAGTATCAAGAAACTTACCACTTATATTTTCTTCTAGGAGTTTTATGGTTTCATATATTATATTCAAGTCTTTAATGCATTTTGAGTTAATTTTCGTGTGAAGTATAAGATAGTGGTCAAGTTTCCTTCTTTCGCATGTGGCTATCAAGTTTTCCCAGCACCATTTATTGAAGAAACTTCTTTCTCTGTTGGATATTCTTGGCTCCTTTGTCATAAATTAATTGTCCATATATGCATGGGTTCACTTCTGAGCTCTCCATTTTGTTCCATTCATCTCTTTTTTATACCAGTACCACACTGTTTTGATTACTGTTTTGAAATCAGGGAGTACATCATGAATCTCCAGCTTTGTTCTTTCTCAGATTTGCTTTGGCTATCAGGGATCTATGGTAGTCCCATACAAATTTTTAGGACTGTTTGTTTTATTTCTGTGAATAATACCACTGGACTATTAATAGGGATTGCACTGAATTTGTAGATTGCTTTGTGTAGTATGGGCTGCTTAACACTATTATTTCTTCCAAATCAAGAGCATGGAATGTATTTCTACTTATTTGTCCCTTCTTCAATTTCTTTCATCAATGTCTTAGTGTTTAAGTGTACAGGTCTTTTACCTCCTTGGTTAAATTTATTCTGAAGTATTTTAGTATTTTTTATGTAATTATAAATGGATTTCTTTTCTTAAGTTTTCTTTTTAATAGTTTGTTATCAGTGCATAGAAATACAACTGATTTGGGTATATTATTTTGTATCTCACAACTTTACTAAATTTATTTATTAGTTCTAACAGGTTTTTTTGGTGGGAACTTTTGGGTTTTCTAAATGTAATATGTCATCTACAAATAGTCTAAGTTTTACTTCTTCCTTTCCAATTTGGGTGCTTTTATTTCTTTTTCTTGCCTAATTGTTCTGGTTAGGACTTTCCAATACTATGTTGAATAAAAAAGGTGAAAGTGGGCATCCTTTTCTTGTTCCTGGTATTCAAGGAAATGCTTTCAGCTTTTTGCCATTGAGTATGATGTTAGCTATAGGCTTGCCATATATGGTTTTTATTATGTTGAGGCACCTCTATTCCCCCTTCGTTGAGAGTTTTTATCATAAATGGATGTTGAATCTTGTCAAATGCTTTTCTACATTTATTGAGATGATCATAGGATTTTTATCTTTCATTTTGTTAAAGTGATGTTATATTGATTGATATATAGATGTTGAACAATTCTTGCATCCCTCAAATAAATCCCACTTGATCATGGTGTATGATCTCCTTCTAATGTACTATTGATTTTGGTTTGGTAATAATTTGTTGAGGATTTTTGCATCTGTTTTTATCAAGGATATTGGCTTGTAATTTTCTTTCCTTGTAGTGTCCTTATTTGGTTTGGGGATCAGGGTAATGTTGGCCTTGTAAAATGAGTTTGGAAGTGTTCCCTCATCTTGCATTTTATGGAGGAGTTTCAGAAGGATTGGTATTAATTCTTTGATTTTTTTTTTTTTTTTTTTTTTGGCATAATTCACCAGTGAAGCTGTCTGGTCCTGAAATCTTCTTTCTTGGGAGGTTTTTGGTTTTGTTTTGTTTTGTTTTGTTTTATTATTACTGATTCAGTCTTTTTACTAGTAATTTGTCTATTCGGATTTTCTATTTCTTCATGATTCACTCTTGGAAGGTTGTATGTTTCTAGGAATTTGTCTATTTTTCTCTAGGTTGTTCAATTTGTTGGCATAGAATTGTTCATAGTAGTCTCTTATAATCCTTTGTATTTCTGTGGTATCAGTTGTAACTTCTTCTCTTTCATTTCTGATTGTATTTTCCTGAGCCCTTTCTTTTTTTTCTGGTGACTCTGGCTAAACGTGTGTCAATTTTGTCTTTCCAAAGAACCAGCTCTTTGTTTCATTGATCTTTTCTATTGTCTTTGTGGTCTCTATTTCATTTATTTCCACTCTGATCTTTGTTATTTACTGCCTTCTAAGTTTGGGATTTATTTATTTTTCTTTTTGGAGTTTCTTCAGGTATAGGGTTAGGTCATTTGAGATTTTTTTTTTAAGTAGTCATTTATCACTATGAACTTCCCTCTTAGAGCTGCTCTCACTGCATCTCATAAATTTTGGCATGTTGTATATCTATTTTCATGTATCGCAAAGTATTTTTTCTTATTTCTCTGTTGATTTCTTTATTGACCCATTGCTTGTTAAGAACCTAAGTTGTTAATGGTGTTCTTGAGCTGCCAAATTCTTGGATCCTGTCCTACTTTTAGATTTCCTTTCATAAAGATAATACATTACATTGTTATGTAGTCACTTTGACTTAGGGATTTTTGTTTGTTTGTTTGTTTGTTTGTTTATAACTTACAACAGAAAGCATCTTAACTAATACAGCCCAACCCCCTTGGTTGATTTTCAGCTTTGCTACTCTGTCTTGGAAACTCTAAAGACAACATTCTCTTCCCTTCAGTCAACTAGGATTCTTCAGTTGTAGGAAAGAGAAAATCAGTTCAGTCTTACTTGATCATCATACGGTTCCATTGTTTCATATAACAGAATATTCCTGAGATAGAATGAACCCTAAGTGTGATATGATGGGAACTCTGGTTCCATTCCTCTGTCTTTTTTCCCAGCTCTATCTTTCTCTTTTTATCAGCTTCATGTTCAGCTGGCCTTGCAAGCTAACTAAGTGGGTGATTCTATGTCACCCTTCCAGAAGCCATTTCCCACCGCTTCACACCTCTACACTAGATGGAAATTTACTTTTGGTTAGTGTGTAATAGAGATCCTCTGATCTCAGAGATCAAGGTTCTGAGTCTGGTTTAAAAGGTAGCTGTGTAACCCAGTCCTTGCTTCAGGGGTGTTTGAGAATGAAACTTTTTCTCCTGATAGGAGGAAGGCATATGAGGAAAATGATGCTTTGTGCTTTGTGCTCCCTCTGCCCCCTGCTGCTGACTACAAATGCGTAAGAATGGATCTGCTGCAATAATAAGACAAAGTGAATTATGGACTTGTTGCCGAAAAACCATTGAACTTAAGCCAACAAACTCTCATCTCTGATGTATTTTTTTAACAGTAACCAATTACTTTAATCGGGCATTTTGGTTACTTTTAGCCAAAAGTATTCTTGACTTATGTGTCCTACTGGCAGCAACCAGAGTTACATGCTTCCTTTACATCCAAGGGAAGAGAACTCACCTCTAACTATACCCAATGACTAAAAGTCCTAAACCTCATTCTGATTGAACCACCCATGCACCAATCACTATGGCACTGGGGATGACACACCCCTGATTCCCTTAGTCTGAAACGGAGTCAATCTCTACCAAGCCAAAAATGTGTGTGGGAAGGGGGGGATATAATGATTTATAGGAATAAACCACAATATCCACACACCTCAAATCACATAAGCAAGTATTAATAAGCACTGTGGTGACATGGAGGTGTACCACTTAGATGTTTCTTCAAAAGATCTTTGGGTGGACATATATTCAGCTGATGGCCTCCAACTTTGGCACCTGTGGGCCCACCACGGTGTTTGTACTAAGGCAGGAGTATTAGATTCAGGCCATTCCTGCTCAGCGAGGGATTCCTGTACTGTTAGTCTCACTCTTGAACTCCACATTGGCCAGGCTGAGACTTTCACAGAACAGCGCTGTATCCTAAGGCTGCTCTTAACTGATTCTTTTTCCTTCTCCTGTCAAAAAGGCCAGACCTACTATTCTTTTTCCTTCTCCTACAAAAAGGCCAGACTATTGGTCTGAAGAACTCCCCACCTACTCCTGATCTTCCACTTACTCTGCACAGGCATTTCCCCCAATAAATCTATTGCATATCTATTTCTTTCATTGCCCAAGATGCAAGCATCTACTGGATAGTTCAGTGCTACACATGTTTGAGCACATAATTGTCCTGGGAGTGAGTGCCTCTCTCCTGAGAGTGAGTGCCCCTTGACGGCCTCATTTGCATCCCTAGTCCCAGCCCTGCAACAGAGTAAATAAGTCAGACTTTCAGGCTAGACAGTCTTGATCACAACTGCTCAACTCTGTTGTTACAGAACAAAAACAACCATAAACAATATGCAAACAAGTGGGTATGACTATGTTCCAAAAAAACTTTATTTACAAAAACAGGCAACATCCCAATGGGGCCTGTTGGCCAAAATTTGTTAACTCCTAAGACAAAGGATTGATTGGAGGTAAAGGGAAAATAGAGTCAATTAAAATGTTCAAATGAAAAATAATGATGAGCTGATGATGATAAAGAAAACAAAAAGGAAACAGTTTTTACTTTCTTCATATTATAAAATTCATACATATTAATTTTTAAGAAGTGGAATTTGTAGGAAAATGCAAAGAAAAAAATCAGCCATAAAATCATGAGCCATTTTTATGTGATTTCACCTTTCAATAATTTTCGAATTTTCAATAACTTTCAGTAATATTGCAAATTCTCTGTAATTGTGTATTATTTTACTCAATATTATTATAACATTAACATGTCCTCATACCGTTCAAAGATCTTTGAAGAATTATTTCTGATGGCTGTACAATATTCAACTGTGTATTCTGTAATTTACTCAGTTTTCCTTTATTGATATGTTTAAGATTGATTTTAGTACCTCAACAGAATGGGAACTTGGAGATTAATAAGATCTGTTTTCATTTTTTTTAATATATTTTGAAACGATTTTACAGTCCCCAATATTTGGGAAAAGTTTTGGAGGTCATGACCTTTTTGGGAAGTCACAATAACATTAACATCTCCAAAATCTTGAGAATTCTGTAATAAAAGGTGAAAACTCCTTACTTTATTTTAACCCAGAATTTCTCAAATACACTTGCTTCTTAAATCATGCCTCCCTTTATTCTGGCTGAAGACATGTTGTATCCTCCAGGACTCAAGGAAAACACTTTGGAAAAAACTGCTACAGGGATTTTCATTGCAAAATGAAATTAGAAGGAAAGCAGTATTAGCACAATGCAGTTCTATTAAAAGTTCAAATGACATGATGGCTTTAATAGGAAAGCTTTCTGGAAGATAATCAATGGCTGTGAATATAATGTACTTATTTTTCTTCTGTTATTTCTAAAGAACGTTTTTTTTATTGAAATTAGGGAAGGGATTAAAAATATGTCAGATAGAGATTATAGATGGCCACTGAACTGAGGCAAGAAACGAATTCATGAATCCTGCCACAATTGCAGTCTCAAAGTAAATGAAAGAGTTAGAACTTGTCGGTTTAAGAGTTATAGATTTCCATAGTTAGAAGCAAATGATAAATGATGAGCATCGATAGGATAATTTCGGCATGGAACATAACAGCTGAATATTATTTATATTTTATTATATATCAAGGGTATTGCAGTGTTAAAATTTCATCTCGAAATATAAATCTACAGACATATTAATCTGCACCTGTATTTCTGAAATAGTAAAATCCTCAAATGAAATTGGTACTTGGCACATTTGTCAGTTCATTGATACTCTTGTCATTTTGTGGAAACAGAGAAAAGAGAAAGAACATTTTCTATTTTACAAGGAGTTATGCTTCATATTTTTCATGAACTTATATTAGCAAGAACCAATTGAAGATTCTTTTGTTGGGTATAGTGATTTCAGCAGCTGTCTGTGAAAGAAAATTAGTATTTTATAGCCAGTGACAAAAATTAAGTCTGCATTTCTAAACACAGGAGACTATAAAACATCAGCAGTGCCATTACAAGAAGACCAACTCTGGTCTATATCCTATTTAAAAAAAAATTTCAGACTGTCATATTAGGAAGATGAGGGTGGGGAAGGGTATAATAAAGAGTCTGAATTAAATATCATAAGACTTGCAAGTGGAACCCAAACCTCATATAACATCTCTAGTTTTAAAACTACCACCTTTACTCAGTCCGTTGAGCATCTGACTCTTGATTTGGCCTCAAGTCATGATCCCAGGGTCATGGGATGGAGCCCTGCATCAGGGTTCCTGCTGAGCAAAAAGCCTGCTTAAGATTCTCTCTCTCCCTCTGCCCCTCTCTCCCACTTACATTTTTTCTCTCTCTCTAAAATAGATAGATAGATAGATAGATAGATAGATAGATAGATAGATAGATAAAACTAGCCACTTTTACGATTAAAAGTTCAAAAGGAAAAATAAATAAAATTAGAGAATTACTTAGTCTTAACCTCTATAGATCTTGCCCTTGCCCTCGATTATTAAATGAGAAATGATAAACAGGAAAACCATGTGCATGTTTTACAAATAATCCTCGTTCATATTTGTATATATGCATATAGATGCCCCTTTGGTTTCTACTTCAGCAAAATGTCAATGTAAAAGATGTTTCCCAGGATTGCTGGTTGATTACTGTCATAGCAGCAAACTCTCTGATGTGATCTCTGCTAAGTACGGAATGCCCGGTAATAGTTAAATCTGCTATAATAGACATTCCATTAGCCTTACTAACTCATTGCCTAAGCTCTTTCAAGACTGAAATTCTGATCCCATTTACATTTTATTAGCAGTAAGTTGAGCTTGGCTGCAGCATATATACATTTATGATTTCAGTTAATTAATCTTATTCTAGATCGTGTTTTCCAAGTATTTATTTTCTGTGTAAAGTCCTCCTTCCTCTGATTGGACCAGATCAGCATTTCTAAAAGTCACAAGGGAGTTTTCGGCTTATTATAGAAATAGGTATTATAAATTGTCTAAGTATTTTTTAAGAAAAAAGGAAGCATCTACATTGAAAAATTGATCATGGACTCTTCTGTCCTGTCTCTTCCATTGCTCTTCCTTTACCTCAGTGCCATCCGGTAATATTTGAGTGTGGGCCACTGGGTCTCTGACTCCCCATTCCCCTTGTCAAAAGCACATGCCATTGGTCTTTCCTTTCTCAGAAGGAGTAAAGTGTTTCTTTCAATATCATACACCTATATGGGGCTGGTGCTATAATCTCCTGGAGTAAAGTTTACTTTCCAAAGAGCTGTAAATCCATGCCTTTTAGTAATGCAACTGATCTCAAATATACAAAACTAATGGAATATTGATACTGTTTTTCTAAATTAAAATTACATTTCTGTAGACTCCTGGTATGAACAGAGCAGCATGGGTCACCATTGTCTCTCTTTCCTCCATATAAAAGCGAAAGTAAATGAAGAAATTTAAGTGAACATCCTTTTCAGTAAGAAGATAGGAGACAGGTATAATCAATAAATTCTAAGATAACATATGAGGGGCATAAAGCTTCTAGAGAAAACATAGCAAAATATCTGTACTACACCAGAACAAGAAAAGATTTCATAGACAGGACACAGAAAACAATAAGTATAAAAGAAAAAAATAATGAATTAGACTTCTTCCAAGTCAAAACTTTTGCTCATTTAATCACACTGTTAAACAAATAGGCAAACCACACACAGGGAGAAAATATTTGCCTTAGATATACTTGGCAAAGTGCTTGTATTCAAAATATGTAAAGAGCATCTATAGTTCAATAACAAAATACCAAATAATCCTATAAAAATGGATATACCCAAAGTTAGCTAAACTGCAAAGTCTTAGGGCACAGTCTTCCACAAGATCACTCTTACTTCTGACACCAATTTCAAGTTTGGTGGGGGGTGGTTCCAAAACCACCTTCATGTTCAATAATTCTCTGGAGTATTCACAGAACTTACCAAAAGCTATTATACTCTCGGTTACAATTTATTATAGAAAAAAAATACAGAAAATTAGTCAAAGAAAGAGACTGCTAGGGCAGAGTCTGGGTTGGTCCCCAATTTGAGATTTCTATTGTCCCCAAGATACTTTACCCTCCCAGCATTGATGTTTGACGGTATATACAGAGTACTGCAAATTTGGAAAGCTCATCTAAAGTTTGGGATCCATGCTTTTTAATGGGAATTCATTACATAGGCATGATTGATTGATAGATTGATTGCCTACATGGTTGATCTCAGCCTATAGGTGAACTGACTCCACATGACCCAAAGCACCCAGACTCCATTCATAAAGTTGATCTTTCGGTGGCCAGCACCCATGCCCTAAACAAAAGTATAACATAAATTACTTCCCAGAAAACAAGCACAAAGGCCAGAACTTTCCTTGGCAACTTTTTTACTACAAATGGCAAAGGGACCCTCTGCCAAGGAAGATATGTGATTGATTAATATGTACACCAAATATTGCTCAAATCAGTAGTCATCAGGGAAATGCAAATTAACACTGCAGATACCACTACAGTCCACTAAAATGGAAAAAATGAAAATGATTTGACACTGTGAAGTATTGTTGAGAATGTGGACCAAATAGAATTCTCATACATTTCCTATGCAGATGTAAAATTGTAGAAAACTTTGTGATAAAGTTAAAAATACTTATGGCCCAACATTCCACTGCTAGGTCTTTACTCCAAATTAATAAATGTGTTTTTCTATGAAAATATGTGTACAAGAGTTTTCATGCCAGCTTTAGTCATAATAGTGAAACCTAGGTAACAACCGAAATTTCCATTAACAATGGATAAATGGCTTGAGGTTTATTCTTATAATACAACACCAATCCTCAACAAAAAAGAATAAACTGCTGTCTTACCCAGAAGTTTAATGGATCTTAAACAATTTATGCTGAGTGAAAGAAGCCAAATACAGAAAGATTCCATAGTGTATGATTCCATTTATACAAATCATAGGACTGGCAAAGCTAATCTATGGTGATAAAAATCAGAATAGTGGTTGACATATAAGACAATGGGGTGGAAGAAAGTAGTGACTGACAGGGAAGAAACTCAAAGAAACTTTCTGGTACGATGGAAATGTCCCATAACTTGGTAAAGGTGAGGGTTACAAGGTATAAGGCATAAGCAGTTGTGAACTCGTCAGCTTGAACATTTAAGATTTGTGCATTTCATTGAATGTAAATTACACCTCAGTTTTAAATCCACTTTCTGAAAGTGAGACTCATGCAGAAAAAGGCAAGCTATACCTTCTTTGTTTGGAGTGATGGATGGGAGCTGTGTGTAGCCTTCTGCTGGACCAGGGAGATCACAATATAGAAATGCAAAAACTACAGAAAGATATGAGCCAATGGAGAGATGAAATGACTTGGCAGAACTAAAAGAGGAAGTAGACAAAAAAACAAAACTGTCATAAAAATAAAAATAAAATTGGAAGGATTCCAAGGAAGGAAAGACAATAAAGAGAATATAAATTAGTAATGTGTCAGGGCGGTGGGGGGGGGGGGGGGGGGAGGGAACCTGGAAATGTTAAGAGTTAAAAAGCATTTGGAAAGAAAAATTATAGGTAAAGATAGATATAGGAGATAAGTGAAGGAGATCCACTATCCACATATTTATAATTCACAAAATTATAAGAATCAATAATGGAAAAAGAAATAATTCTATAATTCAATGTTTTTACCATTATAAAAACATCCCAAACTCTATAAATTGAGTGGGCATCCTGTGTACCAGAGAAAATTGAGCCAAATGGCTCAAAAGAAACTTAGCGTTAGAAAGAAATAGAGACTGTTTCTAGGTATGGGGACCACTGAGCTGAGGATGCCTTGTAAGAAAAGACAAGCTCTTCCTCTCAGATAAAATGGATGTTACACACCCCCACATAATAGCATAATAGTGTATCATTTCTCAAGGTGCTAAACAGCAGAGTGTTGGGGCTAGCTTATACCTGCTCCCAAGAGCCAATTGTTAGAGGCAGGAAATTTTGAGACCTGGTTTTTAAATCATTGATAGCCTGAAATTAGCCATTGTGAGAGTATTTACACCATGTAATTGGTAAACACTACTAATCAGGGCACTTTCCCTCCCTCACTGGTTTAGCAGCACATCCCTAGTTAGAAGTATCTGTTTTTGTTTCTTCTAGTTATGTCCTTATTCACTGTTCGGGAGGTGCCCACAACTTAGCCTGGTGTTTGCAGGTTTCATATGGTAGCTGGGGAACATTTTGCAATATTGAATAACTAATGTTACTACTAAATTTGCGTACCTGTAGGTATCTTATATTGAACATTGAATGTTAGGATTGCATATGTTTAATTTTTGTGAAACTAATGAAATTTCAAAAAGTAAATTAGAAAGTTAACATTATTTTTTAAAGTTTACTTAAAATTTTTATGTTCAGTGATGATAATTTATATTTAGCCTTTTAATTTGAATATATAATTTTAACATTGTAGAAGAAAATTAACTTCCTTGAGAAATATTTGAAAACTAAATATAAATAATTTTTATGTTTGATTTAAAGTTTTGATGCAAATGTATTCAGATTTCATATTTGATTACTATTTCCTTTCACATTTAACACCAGATCATTTTTGGCAATAGAACAAAAATTATGTGAAAACCTTAATTATTACAATATATTTTTGTTCATGGTTGCTAGAGGCTGGGGAAGTGGGAAATGGGGAGTAAGGACTTAGTAGCTGTGGGGCTTTTTGTGGGGGGTCATAAAAGTGTATTGCAACTATATAGGAGGGTGGTTGCACATTGAGAATGCACGGCCACTGAATCGTTCACTTTAAAATGGTTAATTTTATGTTATGTGGATTTCACCTAAATAAAATTTTTAAGAAATAAATAAAACAACATAATGTTGCTGAAAGGAAGGCAAGAAAAAAATTTTAGGAGATAAATATATAATAATTTATGAATTATGAATGTCTTATTTTATTATTTATTCAAACAGCAGCATATCAACAAAACATCCAGACATGTGCAAGAGTAACTGAATTCTGTCATTTTTTAACTATTTTTCAGACTCTTAGTCATATAAGAACTATGTCTTTTTATATATTACTCAATGTTGTTATTATGAACATTTGTTTGTCAGGATAGAAGAAGAAACATTTTATTGAGCGTGCTAACCTCAATCAGTGTAACCTTTCAGACATACAGTGTAACTTTTCAATATTTAGATATATAATATGTTGGCCTGGATTTGTGCTCCCGCCTGAGACCCTACCCACCAGTGGTAGGGATGGGCCTGTTCTACAGCATGTGAAGCATCAAAAGACAGTGCAAGGAACAAAGACCTGGGAAGTTCTAGAAGCAGGAGAGACTGTTAGATAACAGAAGATACTTACAAAGTGCAATTTTGGAGTAAATGGTGAAATTCTCAATTATGGATTAACTTTTCAGTCTGATTTCCATAAACTTAATGTGCTTGATTCATTTAGTGATGTTTCAGAAGACAATTTACACAGAGGAGAGTATTTTAGAAGTTTATTACATCAGCAATATCATTGCAAAGGACTTTGCCAGTCTCTTAGAAGAAAATATTATGATAGATGGAATGTCTGAATATCAGTACTTAAAATAGGTGATTGTTTATCCATCAGTAAATAGAGATTTACCTAACCACTGATATTTTTAAGGATATTCAATAAGATAGAGTTGGAGAAAAACAATTCAATAAGATAGAGTTGGGAAGGTTTGCACCTTAAATTAAGACACACAACAGAGCAAAGAGCTAAATAGCATATGGCTGCCATAGAAAAGCTAAATGATCACTTGGTAAATTTTATCTAGAGTTCTTGGTGCTATATAGAACTGTACCTTAAAATGGCATTCACCAGGATGACTTTCCACCCCCTGTCATTGTGCCCAGTTTTGTCATTTTGAAATAACATGATAAAATCCTCTGGTAGCCCCAACTACAAAATAATTGTTATTCTCAGTCCTTTACAAAACATCAGAGAACTGCAAACATTTTGAAGGTCAGGGAAGTGACCTCAATTTGTGTGTGTGTGTGTGTGTGTGTGTGTGTGTTCACTCTCAGCACTCAGGACTCCAGCTGTATTGAGGGCTAATGTCACATTACAATTCGAGGAGGGTCTGATTGACAATACTGCATGATAGCCCATCCAAAAAATTAATCTGTGTTGGAAACAGTGAGATGCCCTCAAGACACTTAGTCAGTTGGCTCTTTTTCACTTTTTCTTAGAGATAGTAAGGATTACAGTGATTCTCCTCAGTCCTTGAGAAAGGAGAGCACACAGACATCAGAACAGCAACTTATGTCTGTATTTTCAGCAGGTCAGCCATCTGATCTGGGAGCTTTAGTTTTCTTTGCAATCGTACTGAAATGTCGGTTTTGTCAAAAGATAGCATCATATCTATGCCGAATGTCTAGGTGGTGGGGCTGTGCTGGGCTTTGGCGACATTATCTATGATGATGGAAGAGCCTGAAAGGTGATCACAGAGGCATTGTTGCTGTGTCCAAAGCATCTTCCTTTGTCAGCTCTTCAGAAACTCCTTCGTAACCATGGAGTTCGAAATCATCTTTCATGTGAAACATTTCAAAATGTCACATTACAATTGTTATTCTTCCAGAGAGGGTTGCATTTTCATGGAGCAAAAAGAGCAAAGAGGAGAAGTGCTTTTGAATGTAAACCCTGAGAAGGCAGAGACCAATCCTTCCTCATGATCTGATAGCTATTTTAGTTCTCAAAGAGGCATAGAAAGATCCAAGCTTAGGCATGAAATAACTTTTAACTTCCTGTACCCTAAATGATTGGAACGGCCTTGACGGTGAAATCTCACCTGAAACCTTCATGCCTCCTGTTTAGTTTCTCTGTTCCCTGCAACCTGCAGCTACACTCCACATTCTTTGACTCCATCAGTGACCTTTGTAATCAAAGGATAAACTGAGTCTTAGCATCAAACCAAAGTCGCAACTCCCCCCTCCTCCTACCAACTCTGAGACGTGGGAGAACGACAACCTTGCCTTAACTTGTCTCTTGCAAAACACAAAGGAAAATACCTTTGCGAGGAGAAAAAAAAAATCTACCTATATATATATATGAACTATAGCAATAGACTGTCAAAAAGAGCACATGACAGGAGAGGGTTCATTCATTTCAACCCTGAAAGATCAGAGGGATGATAGAGAACAGATCTTGAACATAATCACTTTGGGTTGCAAGAGAGACCTTAAACTCTGCCATTGGAGTTGTGCCCTGTCTTGAAGAGAAAGATCACAGCTCTTTCACTTAGTAAGAGATAAAAATACCCTGGTGTAGAAGAGCGAGGCCTAAGAGCTATCATTTCCCCTCTGACTTCTGCTTGCTGCAGTCTGCTGAAAGATGTTACGGCTGACCGACCCTCAAAAATAGACACTGTGATGGTGATATATTGTGGCCCTTGAAGAATTTAATTGTCAAATTGACATTTATCAAAAGCTTTAGTGCGTTTGAAAGATAAATTGTGCAAGTTTGGTCAGATCAAAGAGCCCTGTTCTTCTCCATTCATAGTGCAGGCAGCTTCCGCAGGCGAGTCATGTGTGAAAAATGATCCCCTTCCAGGCCCACCCCTTTAAGCACTGCACTGGTGACAGATAATCACAAATTTAAATGGTAGCCTCCTCTTCAGAAAGTTCTTAAAATAATGGAGAACCCATTGAGACCATTTGTATTTGAAAGGAGTGCTAAATAATTTAGTGTTCGAGAGCAGGATGCGCTGTGCTGGGCAGATAAATGATGAAACCCCAGCACAGACTCTCTTCAGCAGTTGCCACACTAATTACAGATCAATTACTTCCCAGTTGTTTGCAACCTTATCAAAGAATGGTAAATTTACTGAGAGCAAAGTGTGATAAGATGACTTTTCATTATTACAGTAGATTTGTTGAAACAGCTCTGACACTGAGATTAATAAGAGCTCTCCCAGAGGTAATAGGATCCGTGAGCATATAGGGAGAATTTAAGAGCTGAAAACCGGATGCTAGACGCTATCATAAAAACCCTTCCTCTCATTAATGGTTATCATGAGTGTGTTCATAATGCAGAAATAAGGCAGGGAAATGATCCATTCACTGAAAGTTGCCTAAAACAATGTAGGTCTTTACTCCCAAAGAGGCACACTGAAAATCAAAGGAAAGTAAAAGCATTTGGGTTTGGAAGCAAGAGAAGAATGTGGTGTGTGTGTGTGTGTGTGTGTGTGTGTGTGTGTGTGTGTGTGTTTTAGCTGGATTCCATTTTCATTAAGACAATCCCAAAGAGATAGTCTGTCCAATGTCACTATAAAAGAAAGTGTCAACGTTTTTGAGGTGGATATCAGTGGAATTACTAAAGAGCTGAGACCAATAAAGATTTGGGGTGGCTTCTAGGGTCACACATAGCAACATCCCTCCTGGGAGAAAAGCCCAGGAGGAAAAATAAAGGGTTCATAGAGGCCAGAGAATCTTTCAAAATTTGAATAAGTAATGTATAATGTTCTTCACACAGTGCACAGTAGTTATGGAACCCTATTTTTGTTTGTTTGGTTTTTTTTAACTGAGAAGTAACTCATTGAGGAACACTTCCACTGGGTTAATTTTAACACCAGTGTGCCAGTCTACTAACATTTTAGAAGCCGTCTCCACACCTCCTGGTAACCCCAAGTCTAGTGGGCACTTGGAACTCTTGTAGACTTGTATATTCAAATTTGCAAGCTATTGCTATTTTAAATGCATGCTCTGGTCACAGGAATCTGTGGGAAATGATGAGAAACTTCCACCGTGACTTGGGTAACTAGAGTAAGATTTCAAGTTCCAATGGAAATGGATGAAGAGAGAAGCTGGGAAGCTACAGCCAGCTTTTAAGGAATGGGCAGGATTTTATAAGACATTTTAATAAAGTCTTCCATATTTTTTTCCTGTCTTTTCAAGGAAATATGAAACCATAGAGTAAAGGTCATATCTCTTTGTAAAATTGAAAACTAGTCAGGAAAGGGAAGAACCAGGGGCTGTGAGGCACCATTTAGTGGTAGGATGTTGACCCTCACCCGTGTTGAGTGTTGCTAATAGGAGGATGAACTAAATATGGTTTACCAGAAAGTGATGTTCACCTGAACTTCTTAGGAGTTCTAGTCTATCAAGTTCTATAGTTATCCTTATTTTTTGAGTGGATCCAAATAGGTTAACTAAATCCCAAGGACAGAAAATAATTCCTCCCAGATTGCCTTCAGAACAAAATTTGAAGCCTTGTTATAGATTTTCAATGCCAGTGATTCTGTTCCTTCAAGGATAAGCCATGTTGAGTTTGAAGACTTTTCAAATACAACCAAGAAAATTGGGAAAGAGGCCAGGGAGAGAGTATGTAATATTTACTTTGGATAAATGAAGGTAAAGATGATAATGACTGGGGAAAGATAATATGAACTTGGTCTATTTCAAATTTAATTCTTATACCTGCAGACTTAATTCTTACACATCCCTATGGAAAGGTCTTGGGAATAATTGCCAACCAATCAGTACATTTTTCTGAGCCACGGAGACCAAGAAATCAAGATGAAAAGTAAGTCAATGTGGCATCAATAGTAATGTTTGTTTTGTGCATTCATTTTGTGTGTTTTTGCCACTACAAAGGAATAAAGCAAAAAACTATACAAGAATAATAAAATATCTTCTTTAAAATTTTTCGTTAGCCAAGAAATCTAAAACAAATATTTGTATTCTCTTCTACTCAATGGGCTATTTGTAAGGTGATAATAGAGAAGAGAAAGCTCAGAAAAGCCTCTGAAAACCACACAATGGTATTTCCAGCCCAAATTTCTCTCCTCTGCCTCAATCCTCTCTGCCTTTCCCATCTCTCTTCCTACTTACTGAATTTGATCTATTTCACTCTTGGTGGTTACTTGGACATAGGAGCATACTGCTTTCTTTACACATTCTTGTTGTAAATTTGTTTTCCTTCATTTTAAAAATCGGGCTGGGAAAACTCTGGTGTGTGTATGTGTAAGTTGCTATTACACAAAGGGGAGAGGAGAGGAAGGGAGCTGCCGTGGTATATGAATTACACATGTTGAGAATATTTAGCATGGACTGTCTTGAAGCAGATGTGTTTGATGTATTCAAACACGTGCATATTCAAAAATCACGAGAGGTGTTGGGAAAGCTGATCAGTTCTCTGCATACTTCCTGCCCAGAATGTCAGAACAAAGGATCACTTGATGAAATTGAAGGGCAGAGATTTATGAGGGAAGGGGGTACAAAATGAAAGGAAATTCCACTTCACATTACATTCATTCAACCTTCTGAATCTGCTTCCATGGAAATCCCTGACTTAATACTGTGGTTGGATTTTAATAAGGTTAATTTTCTGACCAATTGTACCACTCATACAAGCTTTTGCTGAGATTATGATAAAAAATAAGAAAATCTCTTGCTTTGGGTTGTAAACCATCCTCAGAATGATTAACTTGATTCTATGCGTAGTGTTGGCAGAGTTATTCGAGGGAAGAGTGGGATTTATTTTCCCTCCTCAGAAGCATGCTTTGGGATCATCATTGCACTGGATGAACGTTTGCTTCAGAAAATCCTGTTTATGTCAGCCTGAAATCCACTTTGTTGAATCCATTTTGGTGTTAGCTGCCATTTTCTAAAGCATTAGGGCTAGCCCCATTTTAAACATTTATACTTTGTTTCCATGATAAAAATAATATGTGATCATTAAAGAAAATGCAGAAAATTAAGGAAAGAGGGAGATAAAGTACTATCAGTTAGTTGTAGCTACTTTTAACTTTTCAATACATTTTTGTCTATTCCTGTATTTCCTCTACAAAGGATTTGTTTTCCTTTTTTTTTTCCTTGTTGGTTGGATGGCTTGTATAATATATAATCATGCTTACTTAGAATTTTGCATCTTGCCCTTCTGACTACATTTTAGTAGAAGTATTTTCTACAGTATTGCATAATCTTTATAATCATTGCAATAGTTGTATAACATTGCACTCATATCATAAACTGTGGCTTACTTAACCATTCCACGATTATTGGCTATTGAACGTGTTTTCTATTTTTTACTATTGTTTAGAATTGTTTCCTTGGAATAGTGGTGTTACCAAGTCAAAGAACATGAATATTTTAAAAGATCTCACTAATTTGGAATGCTAGTAATTAGAAAAAAAATAGATTGATAAATTTGTTTGATTCCATGTTTCAGTATTCAAATAGTAAGGCACCTCTTTAAGTAGGAGAGGAATAAAGACATCACTTGTAAGCCATTTTGAGTAAACTAATGTCTGCTTGTGTTAAAGATGGGACCTGAGATCTATATCGTGTTTCAATGCCCTTAATGGCTACCATTCCAAGCCAAGTGGCCACCATGTCTATGGGCCATCAGCTTCCAGACTGGTTTGTTGACTCTTGTTATCAAACTTTGTCATTTTTACAAAGAACATTTTCAAGTTCCTTTTGTGAAAAACATCTCCAGTTGCTGCACTGAAGCTTCCTGATGGTATTTTTCTTTCACTACTTATGTAAAATTGAGTTTGCTTTCTTTTGCCTCTTAGGTGACAGAATAAACTCACCCAGGCACACTCAAGGGCACATCTGCTAACTCAAACAAAGGGAGTTGGGTGGATTTCAGAAAGAATATTTTAGAGTGTGTGTGTGTGGGGGGGGGGGGTAGGGAGCAGGGGAAAGGGGAAGAATTTAGATCATCTTAAGTGGATTAAAAAAAAAAAGATAATTAGACCACTTTGAGATCTCTCACCCACAATTGCCCTGGCCTGAGCGCCCTTGTCAAAGAAAAAAACATTCCACCAGGGAGGCACAGGGCAGGCACTGTGGCAATGAGTACTACTGTAGCCCTGTAGCCTGGGGGGTCCCCTTATATTATCACAGCAGTAGAACCAAGAGGTCAAAATGCCACTTTCTCACTATGGCAAGTTTGGGACTGTCCTCATTCTGCCCTGCCCTGAGGTCCTGCCCACCTTTTGCCCTTGGTGTGCTTACACTTGTGCTAGGGTGTTAGGTCAGTGCCAGCTGTGTCACACAGCTTCCTGTCAGGAAGGAGATGGGGAGGGGGATGTCAAGGATTGTAAGCAAAGCTAAAGCGATGGGTGTCCTCTACCAGGGGGCTTTTATGAGAGAAAAATGAGGCCATACTTGAAGGAAGCCTGTAGGCAAGTTTCATTAGTCCAATTTTGTAAATTTGTTAATAAGTTGCCAACCTTTAAAAATTGGGCACATTCAGGGGCGCCTGGGTGGCACAGTCGGTTAAGCATCCGACTTCAGCCAGGTCACGATCTCGCGGTCCGTGAGTTCGAGCCCCGCGTCGGGCTCTGGGCTGACAGCTCAGAGCCTGGACCCTGTTTCGGATTCTGTGTCTCCCTCTCTCTGCCCCTCCCCAGTTCATGCTCTGTCTCTCTCTGTCCCAAAAATAAATAAATGTTGAAAAATTGGGCACATTCACATGAAAATTTAGGTTTTTTATTTCTCATTAAGAAATCAAAAGTTGGGGCACCTCAGTGGCTCAGTTAGTTAAGCATCCAACACTTGATTTTGGCTCAGGTGATGGTCTCACCATTTGTGGGTTCAAGCTCCACATCAGACTCTGTGCTGACAGTATGGAGCTTGCTTGGAATTCTTGCCCTGTCTCTCAGCCCCTCCCCTACTCACTCACTCTCTCTCTCTCTCAAAATAAATAAATAAGCTTAAAAAAAAAAAGAAAGGAAATCAAAAGTTAATACTAGATGGCACTTCCATAAAGTACTACTCTGAGAAGCAACTACCCGCCCCCCACCCCTGCCCAGAGCATGTGCCCTGGCCCCTAGGCACCTGAAATGGCGACCTTCAAGATGCAAAAGCATGCCTAGGAAGAAATGTGGAGTATGAGATCCTAAGAGTGTCCTCAAGAGTGACACTCATCATCAGGGAAATACAAATCAAGGCCACACTGAGATGCCACCTCACACGGACCAGAGTGGCTAAAATGAACAAATCGGGAAACTACAGATGCTGGCAAAGATGTGGAGAAACAGGAACCCTTTTGCACTGTTGGTGGGAATGCAAACTGGTGAGCCGCTCTGGAAAACAGTGTGGACATTCCTCAAGGAATTAAAAACAGATCTACCCTATGACTCAGCAATACCACTACTAGGAATTTGCCCAAGGGATACAGGAGTGCTGATGCATAGGGGCACATGTACCCCAATGTTCACAGCAGCACTTTCAACAATAGCCAAATTATGGAAAGAGCCCAAATGTCCATCAACTGATGAAGGGATAAAGAAGATGTGGTTTATATATACAATGGAATACTACCTGGCAATGAGAAAGAATGAAATCTGGCCATTTGCAGAAACATGGATGGAACTGGAAGGTATTATGCTGAGTGAAATAAGTCAGACAAGGACAGATATCATATGTTTTCACTCATATGTGGATCTTGTGAAACTAAACAGAAGACCATGGGGAAAGGAAAGGGGAAAAACAAATAGATACAAACAGAGAGGAAGGGAGGCAAACCACAAGAGACTATCAAATACAGAGCATAAACTAAAGGTGGATGGGGGAGTGGGGGAGAGGGAAAATGGGTGATGGGCATTGAGGAGGGCACTTGTTGGAATGAGCACTGGGTGTTGTGTGTAAGCCAATTTGACCATAAATTATATTCATTAAAAAAAAGAGTGACAGGGCGCCTTCAGCCTGGGTGGCTCAGTCGGTTGGGCATCCTACTTCAGCTCAGGTCATGATCTCACAGTTTGTGAGTTTGAGCCCCACATCGGGCTCTGTGCTGACAGCTCAGAGCCTACAACTGGCTTTGGATTCTGTGTCTCTCCCTCTTTCTCTGTCCCTCCCCCTCTCACACTCTGTCTCTCTGTCTCTCTCTCAAAAATAAATATGAAAAAAAATTTTTGAAAAAGAGTGACAATATATTGCCTTTCTCATGGATGCCATGGTCTTTTTGTTAGGGGTCAATGTTACTGGCTGCTCTAACCCTTTGACCATAATAACACTCTCCAGAGCTGTTTGCACTTACCAATACAGATTTCTCATTGTTTACCTGCCCAATCACATACAACAATCCTACTGACATGAACAATGGACATGGTTTCACATCATCTTAAAAGAACAGCATAGGAACTTCCCTTTTTCATTAACTGAAATTCTGTGAAATGTTTTGCCCATTGCATTAGTGTGATAAAAACCCGGTCACTAAAAGCTGATGTCTACAAGAAACTACTGACCATGGTTAATTAACCCTGGAGTAAAACTGAGGTCTACATTGGGAAGAATTCCTTCCCATCACATCACATTTTCCAGTGAATTGATTTTTTTCCCCAGTATGTAAAGGTGTAATTTTCATTTACAAGAAGTGAATGTTCATTTTTATTTAGTTAATCATTTTAATATTTTTTAAAGTTTATTTATTTTGAGAGAGACAGAGTGCATGCAGGGGAGAGGCAGGGAGAGAGAGAGAGAGGGAAAGAGAATCCCAATCCAATGTGGGGCTTGAATTCACAAAACTGGGATCATGATCTGAACTGAAATCAAGAGACATTTAACTGACTGAGCCACCCAGGTGCCCCTCAAATGCTAATTTTTAAATAACATATGATGACATGGGAGAGGGGGTTTAATGTTGAATAAAAAATCAGAGTACAATATCATGTATACAGCAGGATTCCAACTTTGTAAAAATGGCATTTAATATGCATATGAAAAGTCTAAAAGGGAATAGTTCATAGTGTTAATTGTGATTATCTTTAAGTGGTGAGATACAAGTAAATTTTCTTCCTTAAAGTCTGTTTTGATTATTATTTGGGGGCTGGGACTATTTTGCCCAGGAGAATGGTATTCTAGAAACTCTTATAATTATACAAGTTGAAGTAGCATTCTAAAATCTTTCTTTAGAAGATACCAGTTGTTAGTATAATGAGGCTATGCTCTATATTGGTGAAATTAAGCATTCACATCAGATACTTAAGTATAGCTATTTCTTTCTCCCCCCTATAATAAATGGAATCATACTTCCTTTTGTATTTCCAGGTCCAATATGGGGCCAGCCCATTTCACAGACAACACAGCTGAGGAAATGCCAGGAAACAGGAATGAGAAGGGTAGACAGTACATCTGATATACTTTTGCCTGTGATGACTTTTTAGCTAAATAGTAATTGTATCTCACTCTTTCCCTTCTGGGTTTCAAGGGAGAGGGATACATAAACATGGCAAATGGAGCTGAACATAATTCATTCATTAGTATGGAAGGTAAAGTCTGTCTTCTCCCTTTATTGCTTGTGCCATGTGACTAAGCAAGCATCTCCAACAATAAAGTGAGAAACTGGGAAGCATTTTACGATAAGAATTTTACCAAAGTGTGGGCAGTCTTATACAGAAACACATAGACACTGCATTAATAGATTAGTTTTTCATTTTGAACTCATTAATAAATATTAACTACTATTTATTAACAGGACAACCAGACCTGGGATTTTTAAAAGTTAACGTCAAATTTAACAATATCCATTGATATTCATGGGCAGAGATGTCAAAGGTGAGAGTGTTCCAAAACTTTTCACTGATTTATTTATTTTACCAAGAAAAAGCACTGCTTTGGATCAAAGTTAAGCTAATTACCAGAATGTATTTAGACATCCCTAAACAGAGGCTGGGATCTTTATAAACATCTCTTGCATTCTTGTCTGGAAATGAAACAGGGATACACCATTTAGAAGCCCATGTAAATTATTCCTACTAAATCACTGAGCAAGTTTGAAATGACTTTACAGCAACGTTTGTCCCTCAGGTATCAACTGTGTCTGGGTGCCCACAGAGCTCTGAGTGCCTGATTGGCCCTCTCAGTTCCCTGCCTGGCTTCATCTCTTTCTCAGCCCCTACTTCAAAAGCAGATGATAAAGGCCATTCTCTCAGGCATATTTTCTAGCTGCAACTATTAACTTTTTCTTCTCATTCTTTTTTGCAATTAGAAAAAAAAAAAACACACAGAGTTCTTTTCCCAAATCATTGCTTCCTTCCGGCTACAGATGGGGCCATCTGCTCACTCTCCATTTCGACAGAGGCGGGAAAGAGGCAGCCATTGTGTTTTCTGCCCCATGACCTCTCATCCTTGTGTCCTTGCAAGGACACCCCAGAAACACACTTGTCACATTTTAAGTGAGTGAGTGGGTGGAAACTGAGAATTAGAAATTTCCTACCTTTTTTTTTCTAATCAAGGAGGGTCTGTTTTGCCAGTCCCCCTCCGGTGGAGAAGGTGTTTGGGTTTGACAAGTGTCTCTCTTTGTGGCGGGGAGGCCCAGGGTGATGTGAAGACAGACAGAGAGGGACCAGAGCTGGCTTGTTCCTTCGTTAATTCAATGACCACGAAAAGTAAACTTTCCTGACACAGTTTTGTGGTTCACTGCTTTCATTCCCCCTGTCCTCCCTGAGCACAGAACAACTTTTAACTTTACCTCCGTAATTAGCCGGCCTCAGACAGCTGAAATTTAAATCCCTCTGAGAGGTGGTAAAAACATTTTAAAGAGCTACGACAAAAACTGTTAGCCTGTACCACATTTTTACAAACCTCTGAAATCCCTTCTTTTTCTTTCAAAATTCTTCCACTTTGAATTAGAAGAAACCTTGGCAGAGTAATAAATACTTAATTCTCGATAGACGGTTCCTAAATTGCTCAGGCCAACTTGTAAGTAATCCAGCCTACAAAGAAAAATGAACTACCCTATCCGTTTACTGTGCCCGTTAACAATCTAATTCCTAGAAACATCACACTTTCAAAACTTTACCCTAAAAATCTATTGCTCTCAGGCAAAATGCCAGTCACCCTATTAAAAATCCTGAAAAACGGATTGGTGATCAAGACAAAAACCACACTCGACATTAGGGGCTAGCATCTGACTTTCCATTTACTCCACAGGCAAAGACTGGCTTCTGATGCAATCCATCAACCGTGCTTTAAATGAACTGGTATAACACTGGTGACTTTCAAAATCACTAAGAAAGCCAACTTTGGAGAGAATTTACCGAGTAATGAACCCCCATGGATTTCTCCACAACTCTATTCTTCTTCCTCCGAAGCTCATCTCCTGGATCTCTTTCCCTAAATCAGTTCCCAGCACCCCAGGGCTCTCTATTAATCCTTCATCTGGCTCTATCACCCCCTGCTTCAGACCTATTGCTTCTCCCTCCCTATTGCTGCCAAGCTCCCAGGCTCCCCCACCTCTCTTGAAACATACCCAAGATTCCTGCCACTCTCTTGATACAAACTACCAATCTGAGACACCAATCCTAATTCAAGTTCTAGGAGAGCGTCCAAAAGAGTCTGCTAGTGTTCTCTGTCTTCAAGAGTCTCCTAGAGAGGATACCCTGTCTTTACCTAAATCCTAGAAATGAGTCTAATAGTAGAGATTCTTTACCAGTCCAATCACAAGAAGAAGGCGGCTGCCAATTTCTCCCGTGCAGTGGGCTGGCCCTGGCTATAAGTATATGTGTGGGAAATTGAACTGAAGTTAGTAAACCTAGTATTTACCCTGACCTAAAATTATTTACTTGGAGGTCTTGTTGATGCTTCTTTTCTGTCATGCTTTATAAACACAATTCTCTAAACTTATTTATGCTTTTCCTTTCTCAGCTACAAGAACTGTTCTCAATGCACTCTCACTCCACACAGGTGTGTCATGATCAGTTGTGAGATGTCACAAGAAATTTGTTACCAGTAATAGTTTTCTTGGAGCCTGCAAAGTATTTGGTTTCTTTTTCTAAGAAGAGAGTTTTCCAAGCTATAGCAACCCTCTCACGGTCTTGTAACAGCTAGAATAACCCTGACAGTGCCCTTGAGAGTGTGTTGCACATGTGAAAGTCAACTTCCATGGATGAGAAGGAGGAAAACATGATGATAAACTCTGCACTACAGCATTACACCCAGTAATTGAATATAAGGGAGATTACTGGATCACTTATTCCAATGGGCTCCTATTCAGTTAAACCATATGCCCAGAAGAGCAAGGCAGACAATTCACAGGAAAGAATAGGGCACCATGGTGACTTTGGACCCAGAGAACATACCGGGTCAAAAAGGGCAGTAGCTCCTCTGCTCTGGGTGAGAGCTGCCGTGAGAGAAAGAGAGTCTGATATTGCCAGCACTCCCAATTTTTCCGAAGAAATAGAAATGCAAATTTTAATGTGGGATATCTCCATTCATAAATGTAAATATCTATGTAAAATGTAAAGCTTAATTCACAATTTGTAAAACTCTGTTTGGGGCAAATGATATGCAACCAGCCAGGTTGGTCTGCAGGCCACGGTTTGCAATCTCTGGATTAAACAAAACATTAACGAGCAAGGTTCAGCATTTGAAGATGAGTATGACCCAGTTCCTAATTGCAAGGAACCGATCAGGAAGAGAGGGAAAGTGTGAGACTTGGGTAGCTTAAGCAAAGCATGGTAAACTGCTTTAGGAGAAGCACAAAGTACCATTTGGCTAGGAAGCAGAGCAAACAGAGTTGGGAGAGCTCGTGTCAAATATCAAAATTTGTCTGCAACTTTGGCTTCTCATAGGGGCCAAGAGAAGTCGGCACCTGAGCCCTCCCCCAGTAGAGTAGCACCTCCCTCAGGTGCTTTGTGGATACAGTCCCATGTGCATAAGGGTTATACATGGATGGCATATTATGCAGAGCACGCAAAAGGCCTCTTCATCCAGGCAGTTGGAACCCCATGGCAGGATGCTCGGCTTGGCCAGCAGATTACAGGATAGATTTCATCCCCTGGCCATGCCTTTGGCTGGGTGCCCTTTTGCAGGACACAAAATGCAAGACACATTTACCAAGCAGCCCAGTTTCTTATCAACCTAGGTGTGCATCTCCAGATGTGCTTTTTTGGAGCCTGGTAAAATGTAGACTGTGTTGAAAATGATTTTCCTGCACCGTCCTACCTGCCATGTAGATGGAAATCAGGAGCCCTTGGGATGTGGAGCTATTTAAAAATAAATGTGGCATATGTAACCATAGCAAGCGATTATATCAATTCTAAATGGACTTTGCCCTAAGAAAAATAAAAAGCCAAGCTTTGGGGTTTTATTTCATTTACCAAAACCCAAGTGAATTGAGCATGATTGAAGTGCCTGTGTTTGGCTGGGCTCCTCTATGTAATGCTGGCTTGTTGGACTGGTTTGAGTGGACCCAGCTGTAAAACTAAGAAGCCCCTCTGGACACAATCTCTTCCCAGATGCCAAAAATACCTCCTCTTTGAGAAGCTGGAGGAATAATTCTGCTCCAACAATAGGACATTCTTTCTTCTTGAAGGTTTTATTTTTTCAGGGAATAGGAATGGAGCAGGAGGTTATTCTCTGCCACAAGGCAATGCCCAGAGCAGGGACAAAGTCCTAACCTAGTTAGGAGACTGGGAATTTGATCCAGCATCCCAGAGAGAAAGTTGTTCTATTTTTCTCTTTAGACACAGCACCGTTGTCCCTATGGTACATTTAACGTGTGTGTGTGCGTGTATGTGCGTGTGTGTGTGCGTGTGTGAGTGTGTGAGTGTTGCCAGATGGGGACGAGAATCACTAAAATTCTTGGAACCAGACTTTGTTTTTATTTCTGAGGGCATCTCACTCACCGAGTTCTTTCAAAAACCCCAGTGCTGAAATATTTCACCAAGCCACATTATAGCAACGTGGATTATGCTGCGGGAGGCATGTACATTCTCTTCCTACACACTGCTCTGGGGATTGTTGTGTGGCTGCAATCTCTTACGGAAGCCTACCCCTCCTTTATTTCTCTTTCAGGGTGTACTCAGCAGTTCTCCCACACAACCTTGTAAAGCGGATGTCTCCCAGTTTTATTTTAGCTCACCACTTAGTTTGAAACTCTTGCTTCTTGATTCAATTTGAGCAACTGTGAGAGTTCAGATTGAAACAAAACAAAAAAGCATTACCTCTCTGTCTGATGTTGACTTTCAAATTGGCTAGAGGGCTCCTGGGATTAAACAGAAGATGTGTGGTATCTTCTTGTAAGGATCATTTTTTTTTTTCCTTTCTTTTTAATAGAAAATTTCTGACTGAGACAGAGGCGAAGAGAGTCTCTTGAAAAATCAGAACATCTCATGTGGCTATTCCAATGGAAAATAAAAAAGAAATGCAAATCTTGCACAGCACCTCCGTCCCTATGCAGGAACCATGAACTTAGGAGTCTGGGAGTAGCAACTTGCCTCACTGGGGATCTGGGGTAATTAAACGGAATGTTGCAAAACCTAACTCGGAATGTATTTAAGCATCACTAGGGACATGCAACCCCTTCTTTGGGAAGAAGGTGAAAATATGCATCCTGATGGCAAACAGGAAAGCTTTTCATTTGACTCTGTACTTATTTATAGCATTTGCTACTTTCTGTCACATTTGAGCTTATCTTCCTTATTCTAGCCATAAGGAAGCAATGGTATAGCTTGTTATGTCAAAGTTGTGGAGGAAGTACGTACCTAGCTGAAGAAAGCATGTCGTTATTTTTCATAATTATTTCAGAAATGTCATTTCTGATACCATCCAGTCTTTTGTAACTATGAGGAGAAAATTGAATAACCGCCCATTTCCCGAGAACCACTTTAAAAAGTTTGCAGTCAATTTTTTCAGATGGCCATGAAACAATTCAATGATATGGGTAAGCTTGCAGGATGATAGGAGAGCCATTACACGTAATCAGGAAAAAAATATGATGGTGTATACAGGCAGACTGTTTCACATAGTTCAGTTAGTTTAGGTTAAGAAATGTTTTCTCTCAGGAAATGCCTCTAAACCAGGGCTACATTTTATTTAATGATGTGGAAAAATTCCACAAAATATCCTTATGAGAAATGTATTTAATTTTCTCTTTTTAAGCCAGTCAGCAAGTAAAGTGAGCTGCATATTGCTTGCATTACTAACACCGCCTGGCAGAGAACAGTGAAATATGCCTGGTCATGCACATTCAGAGGTAATGTTAGTTGGGAGCACTTGGTATGGCTGCTTAGCACTTTCCAGAAACTGATTGACTTCAGCTGCTGGAAATTTCTGCCGGGATATTGACAGATGTTGAAACCCAGAGTAAACTCCCCTTGCCTTTTTCTGTCCCTAGGTACAGAGGAATAAACAGATGTGCATCTTAGCATCACGAAACAAGAGCCTCACCTTCCCCGGGCTCTAATGACGGCACTGAAGGAAGAGCATTTATGCCCTGATCTAAAAGAGCAGTTATCAACCTTGGCATCATCAGGGTAGGTGGGGGGAATGAGAAGGCTCAGAAAATGGGACTGTTCTCTAAATGTGCACCTTTATTCCCTCCCACCCTGGCCACTATCCTAACTCGATTGATCTTTTTTAGAAGGTTTAATTATGAACAGGTCACATTCTGTCCTTCCCTGGATCATTTGGTTTCTCTCTCTGACCTTTGGTGGAGGTGGGCTTGCTCTACTCTGCTCTATAACACTGCAAAGGAGTAATGACATTCTCAAAATATGTGGGATTCAGTTATGAAAACCACTGAGTTGACAGTGATAAAACAGTGTGCTAAATTATCTTTTCCCTGTATATTTACAATTTGTAAACTCTAATTTTTACTCCAGGTAAAAAGCAAACGGTAAAGATAGGCTGATTTTTGATAGAGGCAAATGTGATAGAAAATTCTTGGTGCAAAATGAAATGTATCTGATTTGAGGTTTCCTTTCTTATTTGACCTTCACTCTTGCTTCCAGCTCAAGGCTACTTGCTTGAACACTACAAAGAGAATGTGTGTTTTTCAGAAGTCAGATATGCAAAGGGAGAATTGTATTGGCAGGGCTGTTTAGACATTTTAATTCAATTAAAGCGGTCACAGGGTAGTGTTTTCTATAGAATCAACTTCTCCAAATTTTAAATATGTACACTGTCTAAAGTTCATATATGATCAGCAAATTAATAGAAGATGTATATATTAACTAAGGATATGAGCACAACAAAACAGTAGTCCTTGACCTTGGCCAAGACATTAATCATAATTATTTATATTTACCCCCACAAGGTTATTGCTGGGAGTTTGCAGTGTGCTAATAGCTCTTATGGAGGATGTCAGCTATCAGTTAAAAATGAAGTTTTATTGTTACAGAGGCCGAGATTCTGCCCTCCAGACTGTTGATTGACACTAGGCCCTGGGTAAACTTTGGGGTATAAGATAGGCGCAGTCACTTGAAGCCAAATATCTGTCTGACTTTATCTTAATCCAATGGGAACAAAAAGGAACCAGTGTCCTGCAACACTGTATATCATCTCTTTGACCTGGAGACAGATGTTATCTCATGCTTAATAGAGGTTATTTTACACAACACTTTCAGTTCCCTGGGAAATATAAATATCCTATTGCTTTTGATAGCTTCAAATTACCTATAAGAGGACTTGAGAGGGGCACCTGGGTGGCTCAGTCATCTGGGTGTCCAACTTTGGCTCAGGTCATGATCTCGCGGTCCGTGAGTTCGAGCCCAGCATCGGACTCTGTGCTGACAGCTCGGAGCCTGGAGCCTGCTTCAGATCTGTGTCTCCCTCTCTCTCTCTGCCCCTCCCCTGCTAATGCTCTGTCTCTATCTCTCAAAAAATAAATAAATGTTTAAAAAAATTGTAAAAAAAAGAGAGCTTGATAGAAAATGTCTTATACTTGTGGAGAAAAATATAATTAATGGTCATAAGATATATACCTCCATGATTTTTTTACTGTAATCTTTGACACAGTATTCTATATTTTAGCTCTATGCAAAGTGAGGTATTAGTTTATATTTTTACTAACTTTTTTGGTTATTAATTTCATAGTGTCCTTTTTCTTCCTTAATACAGGTAAAAATGAGGAGTTGCCCAGATTTCATTTAGAGCTTAAATCGCTCAATAACATCTCTATTAATTTTTCGCTATTCTAATATAAAATCATGCTAGACTGTTCAATTTCATACCATGTATTGGATTATCCATCTTACACTCTCTATTTGGAGTCTTATTTGAGAGTGGTTGCCTTAACTCTTATTATACTTGGCTATCCTAAATCTTTTTGAGTAAAGCCACCATGATTAATTATACTCTTAAAGATAAATATTTTAAGAGATGTTTTAATATTGGCATATTATAGTTATTTGTCTCAACCATCTTTCTGATTATAGAAAGAATACATATTCATAATAGAAAATTGGGGGGGGGACAGAAAAATATAAATCACTTTTAGAAAGTAATGTTGGATTAGTTATATTCTCCCCATTTTGTACTTCCCCAGAAAGAATTTAAATTGAATATTGATTTCATTTTTTGCTTCAGAATATATCAAGGTTATAACTGCATATTGGTTCAATTAGTCTTTGAAGTAAGTGTTTTAGAATTCAGGAGGCTCAGAGTTTTTGAGTTTCTTATATCTCCTGAGGACAAAACACCTTTGTAATTTCCAGAAATAATCCCTCTGTACTAACAGATGATGGGACCCAATTCTCAAACCTTTATTCAAGAAAAAACTCCCAGTGGAGCCCAATGTTTAGGTAAGAACGCAGCATTGAGGCTGTATTTTATGTCCTGACCAATGCTATGGCCATTCACATGTGAGTCCTCCTGGGACCCCACAATGAATACCATCTGGCTTTGGAGAGTTGAAACACTCACATGTCTTAAGTGCTACGTAATGACTTCCTGGAAGACTTTATTCTCCATGAACATTTCACAAAAAATGAATACAGGGGACATTTTTGTTTTACTTTAAACTTCTTTTGCTGAAACTTCATCTCTTGAATTCTCGCTTTGTATCATATTCTTTGTGAAATTTATCTTTAGCAACAGAATTTTTCATCCAGCTTCTAAACTATAATATGTAGTTTTCAAAAAGGTTCTCAACAATCTATCTTTTGTGCTGTTTATCTACCCCATCGCATCTGAACTTAACATATGTATAATACCACAATGACTATAATTAGAGCCAGGTAGGTTTTTATCTTTTACATTATATTTTATTTTAAAGAATTTTTGTGTTTTTTTTTTTTCTGAAGAAATCATTTCTCTACTTTATCACACAGGGATTGCTCTTTCTTGACTTTACACTTTACGTTTCAAAAGTATAGTGACCTTCAGTGCCTTTAACTCAACATGTTTATACAACCTCAAGGCTGATTCTAGGCTGCTGAGTGTATTTTATATGTGTGTTTTGCTTTGGTTTCTTCTCTGTACTAAATTTGCCCATAGGGCTGCTGCTACTGACCACGCCAAAAGGTGTAGAATTGTAGACTCTCATTCACTATTGAAAGGCTTCCCTTAGGTTCATTTTGCACAGTGGCTCTTAATCTTTTGTATTTTTTGTTTAACCAATGTGACTATACTATAAATTCCTTGAAGGCGGGGACTGTAGTTTATTAATATGAATCTAAATATTTGCAGTGCCTAGACAGTGCCCGACATATGGAGTACTCATAAGTGTTGAATAAAAGACTGAATGAGCGTCCCTTGACCTTACCATGATGCGAAATACTCACTCTTTCTCAAGCTGACTTTTATTAGTTTATGGTGATGTATTTATCATCTACAGACAGTTTTAAAGATATTAAAATTGCAGAAGCAGTTTTGGGAGTGAGCTTTAGTACTTTTGCTAAGGCAAAACGGAAAATATTTCCATTTAGAATGTAGAAGTAGTCATGATGCTGTTTGCTACAAGTGGAAATAGAGATTGCAGAGAATAAACTCTTTACAGTTGTTCTGAAATCCTGTGGTGCCCTGCACTACTTCTCCAGCCCACAAGTGGCATGTAGCTGAAATCCATCAATCCTTTGCCATTGTCCTCCTACCACAGACAATTCCTGATTAACTTTAGAATATTTGCATTAGATCGTGCTGTGGATGTGTTGCAGACCTGTGGAAGAGATAAACTTTGAAATTAACAAAAACTGTCACCAGTTTCTAGGAAAGGCTTGTGGTGTCACTGGGGTCACCACTAGACCAGGAACCATTGTAGCGATTTTGACAACCATCATCTTTTTGTGCTTGCTTTTTTTTTTTTTTTTTTTTTAATCTACCAGTAATAACAGTGCTGGCTTATCAGGAAGATAAAATGATGAATTGATGTCAATGTACTTTAAAATGTACAAAACACCCAAAAAATATTGTTATCAGATAGGTTTACTCTGGTAATCTCATCCAGCCATCAGTTCCATGGAGCAGCCAAGGATGGGGAGAAATGCATGGTAGTCATTTTCTCTTAGATCTCAGGCTGTGTGGACAGAGAAGGGCCTAGGCCTTACTATGAGTATGAGTCATTTTGTTGAAGGGATCTCAGCCTCAAAAATTCCCCAAATTCCTATAAATTAAAGTTTAGATAAGAAAGGTCTCATGGGGCACCTGGTGGCTCAGTCTGTTGAGCATCCAGCTTCAGCTCAGGTCATGATCTCGTGGTTCGTGAGTTCAGGCCCCACATCGGGCTCTGTGCTGACAACTCAGAGCCTGGAGCCTGCTTCAGATTCTGTGTCTCCCTCTCTCTCTGCCTCTCCCCTGCTCGCTCTCTTTCTCAAAAAATAAATAAACATTAAAAAAAATTTTTTTAAAGAAAGATCTTTCTACAACAAACAAAAGCAAACACAACAAAACAAAAAACTCCTGAGAAGGATGCGAGGACTATGCAATGGAACTATCCTTTCTCCCTGTATAACTAGTCCCTTTTGATAAGAAAGACACACTGTGAGGTGATGCTGGGGATTGTGTGGCACGTCTTCTTCCCTGGAATCCTCAGTGGATCTGAGCGTGATCCTGGGCCAGCAGTGTTGACATCACCTGAGGTCTTACTAAAAAATTCAAATTATTGGGTTTACCCACACATACTATATCAGTTACTCAGGGAATAGGACCCAGCAATCTGTGTTTTAACAAGCAATCCAGCAGATTCCAATGCACCCTAGTTGAAAACTAGTGGTTTAAATCAGGGAGAAGTATAGAAGCTGATCATCCCAAACCCCATAACTATATTCATATTTGGTGAATAGTCTCATATTTGGTGAAAATACCATATTTCAGTCCCCAAGTGAAAGTTAAAAAGACATGGCCTGAAATTCCCCAAATAGTCTTTGAAGCTTCTAGCCTATCATGTTGTTCCTTCTGCCTTTCTTTTATCTCCCTTGTTGGCATTGACAACTCCTATTTACCCTTTAAAGTCCTGTTCAAATGACATTTCCTGTTTGAAAATTTTCCTGACTTCTCTCCTTCCTTTCCCAAAATCTATATAATAGAGTTATTTGTACTGCCTCTATATGAATTTTGTCATTACTACTTTTGAGAACTATAGATATTGCTCTATATTTTTCCTCCTTGACCTCATTTTCTTGATCCTCTTCCTCAGCTAACCCCTAAAGTGTCAGTAACCGTAGGGCTCTCTCCTTTGTTCTCTCCCTGGACAGTCTTTCATTGGCATGGCTTCAACACCATCATTTAGTTGATGAGTTTAAAACCCATATCTCTAGGGGCACCTGGGTGGCTCAGTCAGTTGAGTGTCTGACTTCAGCTCAGGTCATGATCTCGTGATCAGTGAGTTCAAGCCCCGCGTTGGGCTCTGTGCTGACAACTCAGAGCCTGGAGCCTGCTTTGCATACTGTCTCCCTCTCTCTCTGCTCCTCCCCCCCATCATGCTCTGTTCTCTCTGTCTCTCAAAAATGAATAAATGTTAAAAAAAAGTTTTTTAAATAAAAAATAAAATAAAATCCATATCTCTAACTTTCACCTATTCTCTGAGTTCTAGACCCATACTAATGCCACGTTAACATCTTCACCTCAGAGAACAACAGCGAACCTCAAAGTCAACATGTTTATGTGGTGTGAAACATCTTTTCTCACCCCCTGCACCAACCCCTCATTTGCTTCATCTCTATTTTCTCTCAGAGGTTGTCACTGCCATTCACTCTGTGAACAATGCCAGAAATCTGGGAGCCATCTTAGTCTCCTTCCTTGCCCTCTCCCCCAATATCTTATTGTCACCTACTGTCATTTTATAGACCTTATCCTGTTTTTTTTAATTAAATTTATTTATTTATTTTTAATTTACATCCAAGTTAGCACATAGTGCAATAATGATTTTAGGAGTAGATTCCGGTGATTCATCCCCTATGTATAATACCCAGTGCTCATCCCAACAAGTGTCTTCCTTAATGCCCCTTACCCATTTAGCCCATCCCCACCACCCACAACCCCTCCAACAACCCTTAGTTTGTTCTGTATATTTAAGAGTCTCTTATGTTTTGTCCCCTCCCTGTTGTTATATTATTTTTGCTTCCCTTCCCTTATGTTCATCGATTTTGTATCTTAAATTCCACATTTGAGTGAAGTCGTATGATATTTGTCTTTCTCTGACTCACTAATTTTGCTTAGCATAATACCCTCCAGTTCCATCTACATTGTGGCAAATGGCAAGATGTCATTCTTTTTGATTGCTGAGTAACACTCCATTATGTATATACATTATACATAAAGATGTGAGATATATCTATCTATCTATCTATCTATCTATCTATCTATCTATCTATCTATATCTATATATCTATATCTGTATCTATATCTCACATCTTCATCCATTCATCTGTCGATGGACATATCCTGTTAAATCTCTCACAAAAATACTGGAATAGTGTCCTAACTGGTCTCCTAGGCTGAAATTAGTTCCTACGCCTATGCCTACAATTTACCCTGTTCACTTCAGGCAGAGAGGTCATTCTAAAATGTAAATCTGATTTTAGCACTGCCCTGCTTAAAACCTTCATGGCTCCATATTCTATATTCAACAGGAGAAGGACAAAACTCACTCAGCTGGGTCTTGGCAACCCATTCAGCCTTAAACTTTTGCCCAACACTCTATTATGAAAAGTTTCAAACATATAGAAAAGTTGAAAGAATTTTACAGTGAATACTCACATACCCTCTACCTAGATTACACCATTAATATTTTACTATACCTACTTTATCACACAACAGTCCATCTATCCATCCCTCAATGCATCTATCAATCCATCTTACTTTTAGAAGAATTTCAAAGACAGTTCAAGCATCAGTATACTTCTTCCCAAACATTTCAGCATGCATGTCATTAGCTGTTTCATTATTTGAGGTAAAATTTACATATGATGAAATGCACAAATATTAAGTAAACATTCTCTGAGTTTTGATAAATGTCTATATTTGTTTAACACAAACCCTATCCCAATATAGAACATTAGCAACACTGAAGAAAGTTACCACATCCCCCTTCCCAGTACACTGTTACCCCCTGAGTTTTCTGACATTTTCCACCATATATTAGTTTGCCTTTTCTAAAACTTCTGAAAGTGGAATCTTTGTATAAGGCTTCTTTCCCTCAGCCTTGTTTTTGATGCATTCAAAATTGATTGTTGTACATAACCAATATAGTTTTCCCTCTTTTAATTGCTGAGTAGTATTCCATTGTATGAATAGAGCAGAGTTTATTTCTACATTATCCTGTTGATGAACTGTTTCCAGTTTTTAGCTATTATGAATAAATCCATGAACATTATCATATATATACCTTTGTGATCACATGCTTTAATTTCTTTTATTAAATGCCTAGGAGTGGAATTTCTATAGACATAAAGTAGCTCATACCTACTCCAGGTTCTACCATTTGTTGCTCCTACCAATACCTTATAAGAGTTCTAATTAGTCTACATCTTTGTCAACTTTTGATGTTGTCTGTCTTTTTAACTTTAGCATTCCTTGTGGGTGTGTAATGGTATTTCATTGCAATTTTAATTGCATTTCTCTAATGACTAATGACATTAAGCATTTTTTTCATGTAGTTTTGGCTATTCCTATATCTTCTTTTGCAAAGTGTCTTCACATCTTTTTCCCCCTTTCTTATTAAGTTATAGTAGTAGAAATTCTTTACATGCTGAATACCAGTCTTTTGCCAGATATATGCTTTGTAAATATTTTCTCTCAGTCTTCAGTGTGCCTATACATTTTCTTAGCAGTGTCCTCTGATGAGAGAATTTTCCATTTGAGGAAGTTGAATTAATTTTTTTTCTTTCATGGTTAGTGGTTTTTTTTTTTTTTTGTCCTATCTAAAAAAAAAAATTAACCTGCCCCCAAAGCATGATATTTTCCTATCTTTGAAACATTTTCTCTTAAAAGTTTATGATGTTAGCTTTTATGTTTAAGTCTATTATCCATCTTGAATTAATTTATGTGTATAATGTGAGGTAGGGGTCATGTTCACCCTTTTTCCATATGGTTATCCAATTTATTGATATTTATTTCCTTTTATTTATTGTACAATTTATTGATGAGAATTGCCTTTTCCTATTGGATTACTTTGGCATCTTGTCAAAAACCAAATTCCCACCTAAGTGGGAGTCTATCACTGTGCTCTCTATTCTGTTCCATTGCTCTGCTAGTCTTTATGCCAGTATCACATTGTCTTGATTGCTGTAGCTTCCCAGAATATTGTAAGTCCTCCAACTTTGTTCTTCTTTTTCAAGACTGTTCCGAATATTCAAAGTCTTTTGCATTTCCATATAAATTTTAGGATCAGCTTGTCAATTTCAAGAAAGCCTGCTCACTGAGCCTTAACTTTTGATGTGCCACACTCCATCTCCACTGTCCCTACAGACTAGAGAGAGTAAAGAAACTGCCTTCTTTAATAAACTCTTAGCTATATTGGGCTTTAGCCAAGGGACAGAAGTTTTAAAATACTATATTTAAGGTTTGTTCTTAATTCTAGGGAAAAAATTCCTCTTTCCATTCTGACAAAATGCATATGTCTCCATTTCAATTTTACAATGAATATTTTTCTACAAGGACAGGGAAAGGAATGCACCTAAATCCTGTGCTATACTTTATTTTACCCTTGGAAAAAAAAGATTTTCCCATTTCATCACCAGACAATTGTTTCTCAGGGATCTCTTTTAAAAGGATTATAGATTTGAGTTTAGCTGATCTTCTTCACTCTCTTCCTTCTCTTCTTTTTCATCATTTTCACCCTTATCATTACCAACATCACAGCTGACATTTATTGAGCCCTTCCTCTGTGCCCCAACCCTATGCTAAGGGCTTCGTTCAGGTCTCATTTAAACTTCACATCAACCGCATATAGTCGACCTTGTTATTGTGCTCACTTCAAAGGCAAGGAAACTAAAGCTCACTGAGGTGAAGGACTTTCTCAAGGTCCAACAGATTGTTAGTGGTGGTGCTAGGGCTCAAACTCAAATTCTTCTTACTCCAAAGGCTGACATTTTTGGCATCTTTACTAAATCTATACAATGGTACTTCCTTTGTCCATCCTAGCATATTTTAAAACTTTTATCATTATGGTTGCTGTTTCTGTATAAGGCATACCCTGAAATCTTCAGATACTCCTCCAACTTCTGTAATTATGCAGTGCTGAAGACATCTGGGAAACAAAGTCGGTTCAGTTGGTTTTGCATTACAAGGGGTTTTATAGCCAAAGTAATTTAACCTTCCCCTCTTCTCTTCACAGTGGTAAACTATTTTCATAGTGTCAAAGGATTCCTTTATACATCATGTATGTCTCATTCCAGTACTAAGCTATCTTTATGTATAACTCAAAGTAAAGCTTGTCATGCCCCACTGATTTCTATCACCCAAACATGTTGCTGAAATTCCAATTATGATGACTCTTTCTGACTCAGCCATATAAATTCAACCCTATGATTTGGATTTTTTAATTTCACAATTAGTGTAGAGATAGTCATTAATATATTTTTGTATTAAGCTACACATAACACTTCGTACTGAACTCTTTGTTTTGCTGAGAGTGGAACATATGCTTCTTTATCCTTGCTCCTGAGAATCTAAATTTTCCTTAAAAAAAGAAATATATATGCACACACACACACACACACACACACACAGACACACAAACACATACATACACGTACATACAAACTCTAATAAAGCCACACAGGTAGCATTCTGTGCTTTCTAACTGACTCTCAAGTGGGGAATTGAAATCTTACCAGGTGTCTATATTGATATACAATAAGTGCTGCCAAAATCAGAATGATGATCTCTTCACTTGATATAAACAGAGAAGAGTTAAAGGATTCACACACTGGGATCCTTGAGAAAATGCCTTTTTCTGAAGATGTATGGTAGAGGAAGAAAGAAACAATGACCTAGAGGAAAATATACTTTGTTTATTAACCACTGGCTACAAATAGACCCCCTATCACAAATTAATCAGATGGTGAGAAATACATTTATAGCTCAAATTGAACATGAATACATTCGTTGGTATAAATACTGTTTTGAAGATTTGAAATTAAAAACAGGAATTTTTTCCTATATCCATTCATTTTTTTAAACAGACACCATATTTGTAAGCTTAATGGCTTTGGTTGAAAGCATAATGAAGAAAAGTTGGTACATCCTCAGTTTAATTTTATAAAGATCACATAATAATGGTGACAGGTGGAGCCACGTGGGGGTGGAGGCAAATTGGTCTTCTGTCCCAGACGTCAAAGACGTGCTGCAGACATCAGGGAAATGTCTCATGGTTGGGAAAGGTACGGAAACTCAGCAGGCTGGTCTTTGATACCTAGGGCTTTCATTTTTAATTAAAGAACAGAACTCTGGTGAAAAGTCATCATATCGTCCTATCTTATATAGGGCTTGGATGATAGCTCTGTAAAGGAAATGATTGGGAATATGCCTAATATAGTATCTAAAAGGTTCTACATATCTAACAAAACAACAAACAGTAACACTTATTGAACATCATCTCATTACTGCTCACATCTCTGTGAAGGAGGCACAACTGTTATCTCCACTTTGCGGATGAGAAAACTGCTTCTTAGAGCAGCTGAGTAACTTCTCCAGGGTCACAAAGCTAGGAAGTACGTGGCCTAGGAGAAATAACCAGAATATCATTCTGAAGACTGTGCACTCACCCACAATGCCATATTCTGAGAACCTTTCTTCCTTTCTAGAGGATAGATTATATTCCTAAATTTTTAATATACTGTGAGATAGAATCACTTCTTTCTCCATATGTATGGCCTCATTGAAATAAAAACCCTAAATGAGCCTTATCTCCAGTATCTTTTCTTCCAGCCATGGTACCACCCTGACCCCAGTGCGGAAAGATGTCTCTTCTTCCTTTCTTTGACCACATGCTATCATACCCCACAATTCTCCCAACTTTAGAGTCTGGAGACTCTTCCTAATGTCTCTTTGCAATAGCCCAAAGCATTTGTTCTCCTCTGAGTAGGAACATGAAACAGCTGCTCACTGTCACTCATATAATAGTTTTTTCAGACACTCACAAACTAATTGCTAACATTTCCTGCCCCTACCTTTTCTTTTCTGAGTCAAATAATTTGCCCTCCTCGTTCTCTTTGTCCTCCTCCTCCTCCTCCTTCATTTATAAATTACTTCCACATAGAGCCTATTTCCAAAATTGCTAATCATTTTTGTTCCGGTCCTCCAGACTCTTTCAGCATCTGGATGTTCAGTGGGTGTCATGAAGACATTGCCACACAGTTCTAAAATTATGGCATCTGGGAAAAATTTTAAACATGTCCACAGGAATAGTTTCTGTTGTTTTACAAATTACAGGCAAAACATTAAAGAAAATTATGGTTTTCCCAGTTCTCAGATGGTGTTTTGTCTAAACTAATGCAAGACAAGAAAGGTAGAGTAGTTTATATTGTTTTCCCTATGTAGGAAAGATGTAGTCGTTTTGGAAAAGTGTTATGCTCTCTAAATTTAATAATTATTCACATTTGTGCATCTGAATTTATAATATGAGGGTTGCCAATAAGCTATAGAAATTTAGAGGAAAAGAAGTTACCATTTAAAGGAACCAGGCAAGGCTTCACAGAGGTAGCATTTGTGATGGATCTTAAAGAATAAGTAGTACTATGACATAAAGATCTTGTAAGGAAGAGAAGTTCAAAGTGAAAAAAACAGCGTAAGTGGGGTGCCTGGATGGCTCAGTTGGTTAAGCGTCTGACTTCGGCTCAGGTCACGATCTCGGGGTTTGTGGGTTTGAGCCCCGCATCGGGCTCTGTGCTGACTGCTCAGAGCCTGTAGCCTGTTTCGATTCTGTGTCTCCCTCTCTCTCTCTCTCTGCCCCTTTCCCACTCATACTCTGTCTCTGTCTCTCTCTCAAAAATAAACATTAAAAATTTTTTTAAAAAAATAAAGAAAAAACAGCATAAGCAAAATGAAAGTATTTTGTTTGCAAAAGAGGAAACGGCTTCATTTTGTGTCACCCACTTTGGTTGGTACATCAAGAAACAAGCAATAAGGCTGGAAATGGATTTGGGACTAGATTATTTAAGATATTTAAGCAAAGTTGAGTTTCCTTTAGGAAAATAATTGTGGCAGTGGAACACATGATGGATAGAGAGATTGTCAGTAGGGGGAACAGTTTTGAAATTGATGCTATTATAACAGGACTGATATGTATTGAGAACTTATCATGTGCCCAGGAGAGAGTCAGGAATATAAAGTGTAACATGAAAAGGCTAAGGGTCCAAGAAAATGAAAAATAAGAAAAGACCTTTGGATTTGATGATTAGAAGATCATTGACTAACTTTGAGTGGAAAGTTATCTGGAGAATGGAGAAAAATGAATACAGATTGGTCAACAGAAATGAAGCAAAGGAAAGCAACATGATGGCAACTTGAAGGTCAAGGAATGTTTTCTTGTTAGTTTTGTAGAACGTGAGACTTAAACTTTATGGGGTAATATCAGGGAGATAGTAGAAACACATTAAAGATTCAAAATAAATGTAATTCCCAAAGCCAATAAAAAATGTGACAAAGATTAAGGCATGGTCTTGACAAGCCTAAGAGGGACTTCCTTCTGAGATGACAACAAAAAGGGAGTAAAAGAATCAAATTATGGAGAGATTTTGAGGTCAACAAGGGAGAAGTTGAGGGAGCTCATATTGTCTTACATTAATACTTTTAGTTAAATGTATGGGGAGTCACCTGTGGGGGTGATAGGAATAAATGGTGCCTAGATTTTAAGCGATAAAGAAGATTTGGTGTAAGCTCCATGGAAAAGCAATTAAGAACAGTTAAGAAATCAATTGCCAAGCAGCAGTGAGTGCCCAGCCAGGAAGGGTGAATAGCGCATATGCATAATGAGCATTTGTAGGCTATTTAATGCAATGACAGCAAAACATCTGATAATTCTTCATTTGCTTTGATGGTAATTTCATCTCTCTGATATAGAGGAATTGGCAAAGGAATTAGTAATCCCTTCTTAATTCTGATCAACAGGAACAGTGATTACTTCACCTGAAAGTGTATAGCATAGTTGGACAGATAGCCTGACTCTCAGACAAGTCAATGTCTAAAAAGTTCCATGAGCTCAGCAATATATGAATACAAGAAGACAGGGCACATAGCCATGGTAAATGTAAAAGAGAAGTATAAATCTATTTTAAAACTGGCCCAAAGACCTAACTAAGAATATATCTGGGGAGACGTGATTTAACAGAAGTTTAAGTTAAATGATTTCAGGGAATTGACATATATCCCTTATATATTACTGATGTGGTGTAGCCAACATGAACTTGGACTGCATTACTAAAAGTAGCAGGCAGAACAAAGCACAACCACCCTATTGGATTGAGTTTTGTTTGCCATATTCAAATGATATTCAATATCACTCATCTATTGTCTTGGATTTTTGAAATAGTCCTCAAAGACCATGAATAATAGATGAGGTACCAAGTTCACTTCTGTAGGACATACTAAGAGACCATAAGTCCAGTTTGGTCAGCATTACCCTGTCACCCATTCGACAGAAGATGAAAGAGGGAAACATAATCTGCTCCTTAAACCAAGAAAGGGAGGCTTCAAGAGAACTGGGCACGTATCTCCTGAAGCTTAGCACACAGAAATACTCACACCCTCATCTCCCCATGAGTCTGAAATGGACAGTTTAGGGGCAGGCACCTATGAGGAGTATGGCAGTGAGGAGATAATGTTGGGAAGGAACTCTATTGCTGCTAGCTATAGGGAAGATGTAGTGTCCTGGTGTTTATTTGTGGGCTCAGCTCAGCAGGAAAACACAGACCTGGAGGTACAATGTGCCCAGAAACCTAGGGCATAACCTGGTTTTAAGCGACCAGCCAGAAGAGAGGAACCACTTTTAGATCAGTGCTTCTCAAACTTTAGCTTGCATTAGACTCACCCGGAGGGCTTATTAAAACAGATTCCTGGGCCATACTTCTAGAAATTCTGATTCCTTAGGATGGAGTGGCTCCAAAATGTTATTTTTAACAAGTTCCCAGGTGATAATAAGTTCATCATTTGTGGATCACACTTTTGAGAAGCACTGATTTAGATGTCGCCAGCAAGGCATCTCAAGAGGATCATGTGAAAGCACCGCATAAGAGAAAGAATAAGCTTTGCATGTCCATTATGACTAGAAGCCATCAACAGATATAACTGCACCAGCCAGTTTTCCATAGTCTTTTCTACCCCAGCACAACCCTGGAGTGGTGAGAAACAGCAGCTAGTAGGAAGGGGGAAGGACAATAAGATAATAAAGGAGACAACCATATTCTGTCCCCCAACTCCAGGTTTCAAAGACTGGGTCAGATCTGAGCAGGAGCACAGCATAATCTCTTCTGGACATATATTTGGAATTTTGACTAAACTGGAGTAGATTGGACTCGAGTTACAGAGTTATTAGATTTTTAATGCCAAAAGGGACTAATATTATTTCCCGAAGTAGAAAACCTGTGGTTTCTGTTTCAGATTTTGCACACTGATGGAAAAGAACTGGTTTGGGAAGAACAGACACAAGAATAAACTTAATTGAGGCAAGCTTGTTTAATCAGCCAATTACACATGTCTTAAGAATGGTATTTCTTAAACGCTTAGCAAATCCGGTGAAGCACAGCCAGGACAACAGGGCGCTGGAAACCTCACCAGAGAAACACCAATGCAAGGAGATAGGGAGCTTTAATTTAGAAAAGATTGAGGAGGCATAATGAGTCACTTCAAGTATTAACGGGCCATCTTGTCAAGGAAGTATTAGACTTCCGTGTGGTGGCAGAGGCCCCAATTCACTTAAGTTAGTGGAAGTTAAGACAGGAGTCTGCTTGGGTTCCATGTAAGGAAGACATAACAATTAAAGCCATGTTACTCACACTAAGTGATGGACACTTGACTAGAATGCTGAAGAGTTTTACACCTGGCGGAGGGAAGTTCTGGAGGAACTCTCAGTGCATCAGCTCTACAGCAACATTTTGCAGCAGGTATGGTGAAAGGTGGGTTGGGGGTCATCAGGACCCCCTTGGCTCTCTGGCTCTGCTTCCCTTCACATACTTTAGCTGAGACTGCCTGGGGCTCCAGGACAGCTCCTAAAGTAGCCTGGAGGTGACTCAGCGTTCCAATGAGGGCAATTGCTCATGCATGGTTTTAGTCCCTCTTAGTTGAAATTTAGAAAGTGGGCCTTTGTAATCAGACCTTTCTAAGGCAAAGTTACAAACCAGTCAGGATGACTGGATGCTGCCTGGTGTCCAAGCTCAGCCCTACTCTTGCCATTCCTCTCCCTGCCCCCCTGCCCAGCCAGGCACCCTGTTGAAATAACTGACCGTGGTGTCTAGGTGTGATGAGAAACCAGAGAAGTCAGGGACAGGATGAGTCTGACAGGAGTCCTTGACACATGGAGAGTCCAAGTGCAGAAGGGAAACTAGAAAGATGGGGAGCAATGCAATGACAGAGGTGGAAGGAAGAGAGGGTGATATGATATTGCCTCTGACTGTGAAATGCAGAAGTATGTTTGTTAGGCCTGTTTATATGATCACAGACAAGAACAGTTATGATAGTTATGCCAGTCAAAATTCTGAGCAGACAGAAAGGCATTGTGTCTCTATTCCAAATGTTGACATAATCATGTAATAATCTGGGATCAAGAAGTTCCTAATCCTCCATCTAAAATAGCTTCCAAATGTCCACAGGGGTGCAGAAAAATATTAGTGGGGTCAGCTGACCACAGGTAAGTGATTGTGACAGCTGCAGGCCTTAGCATTTACTTAGTGAAACAATGGCTTTTAGACAATGTCTTTCCAATTTGTTTTCAACATTGCAGCCGGAGTGCTCCTTTCAAAACACAGATCTGATCATGTCACCAACCTCTTTAAAACCCTTGAATGGCTTCCCACTGTTCTTAGAATAAAGACCAAATCATTAACTAGGAACTGCTCGGCTAGGCCGCTGTCGGGGTTGAGCTTGGGGGTGGGGTCCTCCTTTCGGTATGCTCTTCTCTGGGTCTCCACTGCTCCCCTCCCCCCCCCACCCCGCTTTCTCAGTTAGCTTTAACTCAACCTTATTCTTTAGATCTCAGCTCAAATAGCCCTTTCTGCACCCCTACCTGGGCTCCTTTGTTCTTTGCTTTTTACAGGACTCCACTCTTTTCTTTTAAAGCACTTATCTCAGTTTGTAATTATACATTCATCAGTGCCATTATTTGTTTACTGTCCCCCCCCACCCCCATTCCCCTGGCCTCCCAGGTCCATGAGTGAGAAAGGTCTCTTTTTGTTCACCATCTTGTCCTAGAGCCTAACATTGTGCCTGGCTCATGGGAGGCCCTCAATGCCTTTTTTGATGACTGAGTAAAAGGACTGCCTAAATTGTGCCTTCCTTCCAAAATTTTGAATTCTATAAAGGGAGGAAAGTGTTAACCAGACATCAGAACAAAATTCTTAGTAATATTTCCTCTGCTTCCATGCAGTGATTTATTTTAAAATGCAGAACCCTATGAGCTCTAATCTTCCTTTATATTATGTAGAAATCAGTTCATCAAAATAACCCTCTAACTCTACCTGGTATTCTCATTTATTCCCCATTTTCTCTGGAATGAATTTAAGTAGTCTTTCTTAGGGTTCATCTTCTTTTGGGAACTTGTATAGAGAACATTTTATTTTAGGTTAATTCAGTTGAGATTTTATTTAAAGGCACCCTAAGTTACAGACATTGACAGGTAAATGTTTATGAAAAGATAATATATATACACCCTGTATGTGTGTATGTCTATCAATCCATCTAAAAATATGTGTTTTTGTGACTTGAAATAGAAAAGATTGGATTTAGGTAAGGAAATCATTACAGTGTCGAAGTTTCCACCCCCAGACTCTTACCCTCTCCAGCTAAATTCTGCAGGATTTGGTGGAATAAGCAGGCAGTCGTGATTTCCTGATGACTGACTGAGGGACATGTTACTTCCCCTCCTAATGAAATCCTCAAATAGTGAGTCATAATGCCAGAGGCGCTGTTCTCCAAGATTCCATCTCTGCCTATTTCTAATCCAAATGCTGAAAAGAGCACAAGTCTAGATCCAGCCCTTCAGATCTCTGTGTGGGACTGAAGCATACATTTCCTGTCCAACTTCTCATTTTCTTTCTGCAGCAGAACTGACTTCCACTGGGCAGGAGTGGTCAACTTTGATGACCATGATGGTAACAGAAAATAAAGAATTGATTGTTATTTGCTGGCTATGCCGTGGTGGTGAATGTCTCTTTCAGAAAGCCACAAAAATGGGCATTTACTCAGTCATGAAAGAGCCCAAGCCACATGATCTAGACAAACAACCTCCACTATGACTATCCATAAATGGCAACATCTTATAGAAATCTGGTTATTTCCTTTAAAGTATCGATCTATCTGCCCCTCAGGAAAGATATTTTCCTAAGTTACATGGAAAGAGAAAACTATCTTTTGTTTTATTCTACAGCACCATCTAAGTTATTGTCATGTTTCTCACCATACTTTTAGTGCCAAATTTCTTAAAGAATGAGTCTACAAGCCCTGTCTCCTTTTCTTCACCACCTATTTTTTTTCCTGAACTCCTTGCTTGTTCTCCCACTAAATGACTAAATCACTTCTCACAAAGATTCAAGAAACCTACTCTAGGGGCGCCTGGGTGGCTCAGTCTATTGGGCGTCTGACTTCGGCACAGGTCATGATCTCACAATTTGTGAGTTTGAGCCCCATGTTGGGCTCCATGCTGACAGCTGAGAGCCTGGAGCCTGCTTTGGATTCTGTGTCTCCTTCTCTCTCTGCCCCTCCCCCACTTGTGCTCTGTCTCTATCAAAAATAAATAAAATATTAAAAAAAAAAGAAACCTACTCTAATCAGTTTTTAATATTAGTTTCCTAACAATCATAGGGAGTTGCCCATTCTCGTTCTATCCTCTTTAATGCTTCTAGTTTCACTGACCCCAACTTTACCCTGAAGCTTCAAGAATAATGCTCTGAGGAGATTCTCTTCTTCCTCATGAGATAACTTTCTGGATTTTAGCTGTCTGTGCCCAAATGCCATCCAACTCCAAGACCTAGCCTTGTCTTGGTTTCCTTTCTCTTTCTTTCAGCTCTCATCCATCTTCACGTTTTCAACTATCACCTTTCACAAGTGAATCCCCAAATTTTCTTCCCTAGCACTTAAATCTTTTTTTCAGAGCTTCAACCTCACAGCTTGATCATCTGGTTAAATATCTCTTTTAATGACTATCTTGGGACACTTCCTATCATGTTCCCGGTTTCCCATTCCCATCTCTCCAAATCAATGCTTTGCCCTCACTGAGACATGAAGGCTCATGCTTGCATTTGACTTCTCCTTTCCACACAATCTCTTGCAATCAGTTACTAAAGTCTTCTCTTTTTTTAATTTTAATTTTTATTCAAATGTGATTAACATACAGTAATATATTAGTTTCAGGTGTACAATATAGTGATTCAACAATTGTATACATTGTTCAGTGCTCATCATGGTAAGTGTACTCTTAATCCTCTTTGCCTCTTTTACCCATCTCTCCACCCACCTTTCCTCTGGTAATGATCAGTTTGTTCTCTATATTTAAGAGTCTGTTTTTTGTTTTTTGGAGTTTTTTGTCTTTTTCTCATCACGTGTTTCTTAAATTCCACATATTAGTGAAATCATATGGTATTTTTCTTTCTCTGACTTATTATAGCATTACGTCCTCAAGGTCCATCCATGTTGTTACAAATGGCAAGACTTCATTCTTTTTTATGAATGAGTAATATTCCATTGTGTGTGTGTATATATGTGTGTGTGTGTGTGTGTGTACATATATATGTATATATCACATCTTATTTATCCATTCATCTACTGATGGACACTTGGGTTACTTCCATATCTTGGCTATTGTAAATAATGCAGCAGTAAACATAGGGGTGCATATATCTTTTTGAATCAGTGTTTTCATTTTCTCTGGGTAAATACCAAGTAGTGAAATAACTGGATATATGGTAGTTCTATTGTTAATTTTGGGGGAACCTCCACACTGTTTTCCACAGTGGCTGTATTAACTTGCATTACCACCAATGCACGATAGTTCCTTTTTTCCACATCTTTGCCAACATTTGTTATTTCTTGCATTTTTTATTTTAGCCATTCTGACCCGTGTGAGGTGCTATCTCATGGTGGTTTGATTTGCATTTTTTATTTGCATTTTGTTGAGCATCTTTTCATGTGTCTTTTGGCCATCTGTATGTCTTCTTTGGAAAAAATTTCTATTCAGTCCCTCTGCCTATTTTTTAACTGGATTATTTGCTTTTTGGTGTTGAGTTGTATCAGTTTGTTGTATATTTTAGATATTAACCCCTTATCAAATATATTATTGGCAAATATCTTCTCCCATTCAGCAGGTTATCATTTTGTTTTGTTGATGGTTTCTTTCACTGTGCAAAAGCTCTTTTACTTTGTGTAGTCCCAGTACTTTAAAATTTTGCTTTTGTTTCTCTTGCCAAAGGAGATATATCTAGAAAAAGGTTTCTTCAGCTGATGTCAAAGAGATACCACCTATGTTTGCTTTTAGGAATTTTATTGTTTCAAGTCTCAGATTGAGGTCTTTAGTCCATTTTGAGTTTATTTTTGTGTATAGTTTAAGAGAGTTGTCCAGTTTCATTCTTTTCCATGTATCTGTCCAGTTTTCCCAATACTATTTGTTGAGGAGACTGTCTTTTTCCCATTATATATTCTTGTCTCTTTTGTCATAGATTAATTGACCATATAATCATGGGTTTGTTTCTGGGCTCTCTATTCTGTTCCACTGATCTATATGTCTATTTTTGTGCCAGTACCATTTTGTCTTGATTACTAAATCTTGTAGTATATCTTGAAGTCTGGGATTGTGCAATTGCCAGGTTTGTCCTTCTTTTTCAAGATTTCTTTGGCTATTTGGGGTCTTTGGTGATTCCACACAAATTTTAGTATTATTTGTTATATTTCTGTGAAAAATACTGTTGGTATTTTGATATGGATTGCGTTAAGGCTATAGATTGCTTTGTAAAGTATGGACATTTTAGCAACATTGGTTCTCTCCCACCATGAGCATGGGATATCTTTCCATTTGTTTGTGCCATTTTCAATTTCTTTTATCAATGTTTTATAGTTTCAGAGTATAGATTTTTCACCTCCTTAGTTAAGTTTATTCCTAGGTATTTTATTATTTTGGTGCAGTTATAAATGGGATTGTTTTCTTAATTTCTGTTTCTGCTACTTCATTATTAGTGTAGAAATGCAACAGATTTTTGTGAATTAATTTTGTATCCTGCGACTTTACTGAATTCATTTATCAGTCCTAGTAGCTTTTCGGTGGTGTCTTTGCTGTTTTCTATATATAGTATTATGTCATTTGCAAATAGTACAAGTTTTGCTGTTAATGAGGTTTAAAGTCCTCTATTATTATATTACTATCAATTTCTCCCTTTATATCTGTGAATAGGTGCTTTATGTATTTGGGTGTTCCATGTTTGGTGCATAAATATTTACAATTGTTACATCTTTTTGTTGAAGTGTTCTTTTATGATTATGCAGTATCCTTCTTTGTCTCTTGTTACAGTCTTTGTTTTAAATGTTGAAAAACATTTAAAAAATTAAAAAAAGGGGCACCTGGGTGGCTCAGTTGGTCGAGCATCCAACTTCGACTCAGGTCACGATCTCACAGTTCATGAGTTCAAGCCTCACACTGGGCTCACAGCTGTCAGTGCAGAGCCCACTTTGGATCCTCTGTCCCCCTCTCTCTGCTCCTCCCCCCCCCTTGTGCACTCTCAAAAATAAAAAATAAAAATAAGAAATAAAACAATAAAGTCTATTTTGTCTTCAGGGAGCCTGGGTGCCTCAGTTGGTTGAGAGTCTAGCTCTTGGTTTCAGCTCAGGTCATGATATCACAATTCGTGAGTTGGAGCCCTGCATTGGCTCTGCGCGGACAGTGCAGAGCCTGCTGGAATACTTGTTCTCTCCCTCTTTCTCTACTTCTCCCCCTTTCTCTCTCTCTCAAAATATAAATAAGTGAACTTAAAAATAAATAAATAAAGTCTGTTTTGTCTGATAAAAGTATTGCTATCCCAGCTTTCTCTTTCCTTCCATTTACATGAGAAATGTTTCTCCTTCCCTTCACTTTCAATCTACATGTGTCTTTAGGCCTGCAATGAGTGTCTTGTATGCAGCATTTAGATAGGTCTTGCTTTTGTATCCATTCAGTCACCCTATGTCTTTTGATTGGAGTATTTAGTCCTTTTACATTCAAAGTAATTTTTGATGGGTAGGTACATATTGCCATTTTGTTACTTATTTAATGGTTGTTTTTGTAGCTTTTCTCTGTTCCTTTTTTTTCCCCCTTACCCTCATCTCTTACAGTTTGATGTATTTGTTTTTTTTTAACGTTTATTTATTTTTGGGACAGAGAGAGACAGAGCATGAACGGGGGAGGGGCAGAGAGAGAGGGAGACACAGAATCAGAAACAGGCTCTAGGCTCTGAGCCATCAGCCCAGAGCCTGACGTGGGGCTCGAACTCGCGGACCGCGAGATCGTGACCTGGCTGAAGTCGGACGCTTAACCGACTGCGCCACCCAGGCGCCCCAGTTTGATGTATTTTGTTAGTGATATGCTTAGATTCCTTGCTTTTGTTTTTTTGCATATCTATTACAGGTTTTTAATTTGTGGTTACCATTAGGTTTATATATAAAATCCTATGCATATTGCAGTCTATATTAAGTTGTTGGTCACTTAAGTTTGAAACCATTCTAAAAGTACTAAATTTTTACTCCCTCCCTCAATGTTGTATGTATATGATGTCATATTTTACATCTTTTTATTTGGTGAATCCCTTGACTGATTTTTATAGATATAATTAATTTTACTGCTTTTGTGCTTTAGCCTCTGTACTGGTTTTTATAAATGATTAATCTACTACTTTTACTATGTTTGGATATACCTGTGAAATTTTTTCCCTTCCTAATTTTCTTACTATTGGTTGTGGCCTTTTCTTTCCGCTCAAAGAATCCCTTTAACATTTCTAGTAAGGCTAGCTTAGGGTGATGAACTTCTTTAACTTTGTTTGTCTGGGAGACTCTTCATCTCTCCTTGTTGTGAATTGTAGCCTTGCCAGATAAAGTATTCTTGCTTGCAGGTTTTTTTCTTTCAACACTTTGAGACATCATGTCATTCCCTTCTGGCCTACAAAGTTTCTGCTAAAAAATCAGCTGATAGTTTTATGGGGTTTCTCTTGTATGTCACGATTTTCTTTTCTCTTGCTGCTTTTAAAATTCTCTCTTTATCACTATGTTTTGCCATTTTGGTTATTATTATTGCCTTGGTGTGGACCTCCTTGGGTTGATTTCTAGGGGGGGGAGGGTGCTTTCTGTGCCTCTTGGATCTGGATGTCTGTTTCCTTTCGCAGATTAGGGAAATTTTCACTATTGTTTCTTCAATGAAATTTTCTGCTCCCTTTTCTCTCTTCTCCTTCTGGGATTCCTATAATGCAAATGTTATTAACTTGATGATGTTCCTGAATTCCTTAACCTATTCTCATTTTTCATTATTCTCTTTATTTTTGCCATTAAGCTTGGTTGCTTTCCATTACTCAGTCTTCCAGTTCCCTGATCCCTTCTTCTGCCTCCTCTAGTCTACTATTTATTCCCTCTAGTGTATTTTTAATTTCAGTTATTGAGTTTGCCTCTGATAGGTTCTTTTTTTATATTTTCTATCTCTTTATTGAATGTCTCACTGAGATTTTCCACTCTTTTCTCAAGTCCAGTGTCTTTATAACCATTACTTTGAATTCTTTATCAGGTATATTGCTTATCTCTGTTTCATTTAGTTCTTTTGCTGTGATTTTGTTCTTTCATTTGGGAAATATTTCTATGTCTCCTAATTTTGTCTAAATCTTTGTGTTTGTTTCCATGTATTAGGAAAGCCAGCTATGTCTCCTGATCTTGAAAGTAGTAGCCTTATGAAGAAGAGGTCCTTCAGTGCACTGTAGTACAACCCCTTTTCACTAAAACCTGGTGCTTCAGTGATGTCTCCTGTGTGTGTTTCATGCACCTGACTACTGTGATTGAACTGTGTTTGCTTTTAGTGCAGCTGGCTGCAATGACCCTCTTTGCCTATTGTGAGCAGGGTTTGGTCCCTGTGCTATTAAGGGGCCAGTCTGGGGCCACCATGGCCTTGTAGTTGGGTCAGACCAGACACCTTCTCTCAGCCTGTTTACAAGGCCTGCAACTGCACTTAACTGTAGGGCACTTTCCCTGCATTGTCAGTGGAGAGGTTTTGTTAGTGGGCAGGGTGTGCAGTCAGATCAGATGTCGGCCTCCTAATCTACTGCTGGTAATGCAGTCAAACTGATGTATATGAATATCTTCCCCTCTTCCCAAGGCAAGAGTACTTTGGAGTGGGGCTGGTCACTGTTGGAGCTGCTTGCAGAATGAGACCTGTAGCATCCCTTTGGAGGGACTCTTGCCCAGTGGGGTAGGCCTGATGGTGTAGATCTGCAGGAGAACACAGGGGCATGACACACGGTGTTAACAAGCTATTTTGAGAGTGTTGGTGCTATTTCCCACAAATGTCTGGATACCTGGGCTGGGTATAAGGGAGGAAATGGCATCTGCCAATCTTCTGTTCTTGAAGATGACTTCTGAAGATATTTGCCCCTCCAGGGCACATTAGGATTAGTAAATAAATCTTCTTCTCGTATACCCCAGGTGATTTTCAAATTGCTGCTTCTATGCTGTATCTCGGAGGAGTTGTTTGTTATGCTGGCTCTTTTGGGGCAGGGACTCAGTTTTCTATCACCCTCAAGCTCTCCCAGAGGTAAGTCTGCTGATTTGTAAAGTTCCCACTGTTAAGACCCAATGATTGTAAAAACTCACAAAGTTAAGCTCTTCTGGTTTTCAAAGCCAGATGTTATGGACATTCATCTTCCCAAGGCAGGTCCCCCATTACTGCGGTGCCTGCTCCTATCCCTCCTCTGTGCTTATGATGTCCCTCCCACTTGTGGTTAGTTTGGTTCCCAACCAGGACTTCATCCTTCCTATTGTTTTCAGTGTGGCTTCCTCTCTATCATTAACTGTGGAGAGTCTGTTTTGTCAGCTTTTTGTTCATTTTCTGGGTTAGTTGCCCTAATGTAACTGTTGTCTAGATGTATCCGTGGGAAAAAGTAGGTTAGGATCCTCCCACTCTGCCATCTTCCCAGGCTTAAGGTCTCCTTTATATGCCTCTAATGTCTGTTCTGCTTCCCATGTCCATGCCACCACTAAGGTCCAGAATCATTAACATCATGTCTGGATTTTGGCAATAGACTTCTAACTGGTTTCCCAACAATGCCTTCTCCACTCCAAGCCATCCTATACCCATTTACCAGAAGAATCATTTAACCACCTGAAAGCATCATTGTCTATAAGGAAAATTCCAAATATCCAGGTGTGGCAGGAAAACACCTTGATATATTAATTAACAGAGGTTCCCCAGTCCATTTTCTTCCTCCCCATTCCAAAAAGGCATCCCAGCCTTTTGGCTCTCTTCTTCCTTAGTAGAGAGGTTTGTACTAATTGGTGCCGACAAGGCACTTCCTTAAAACCTGAGTTCCCTGAAGACTTTGAAGGTAGCTAGAGGGGACAGAGGGTGATTGCTTCAGATTTATAAAAGGACTTCAAGTTTGCTGAGATAGGGAAGAGAGTGTTTCCTCCACTGCAATGCCCCATAAGAGGCAAGACTTCAAAAGCAATGGCTTTAAGCTCTATCTAGGCAGTGAAACCATGTTCACAGTAAAGATTCCCGTATGCCATTGTGTCTGAAACAGCAGGGAGTCATAAGACTTCAAGGGACTATTATGAGCTCAGTAAATAAGAATGGTTAGCATATTCAGACTGGAATAGACAATATAGATTCGATCCCTTTTTTCTAGGATCCAGAGAAGCTTCCTAGACTCTGATATGATCCAGGAATGGGAAATAGCAAAATAATGACTGAAATGGATTTTCCTCTGAGCTTAGTAAAAGCATGCTCAGAGTGAAATCTAATTTAGAACAAGATTCAACCCTCTATTCTGCATCCAAGGCTCTGAAATCTGCATGCCTTCAGTCATTCACTCAATAAAAATATACTCTGTGTTTCTTACACTGCCTGAGAACAAAAAGGGAAAATAGAATACTTTCTGTCCTTAAGTCATAATAGCGGGAGAAATAAGCAAATTCCCTCCTCTTTTCTCTTCTTGAAGGAAGCCTCCCCATGCCTTCCCTGATCTTGGTAAAATCCCCGTATACACATTTTTAATAGCATGTGTTATCTGTGGTAAGTGCTCCTGAGGAGATGTAGTTTTACATTTATTTCAGTATAAATAATTATGCCAACTCCAATAGACTGTAAGTTCTATGAGGGCAAAGGCTATGTCAGTATTTGAGCAATGAATGTTTGGAGGAGATGATGTCTATAGTGAATACTTCCTTTTACCACATTAAGAACTTCTATGCTGCTCCTCACAATTTCTGCCAGAGTCCCATAGATTTTTTTTGATATCTTGAGAACACGTCAATATATTTTTGCCTCTAAACTGTTCCTTTACCATTCTCTCCAAACTGAATTCCAGCATTGGCAACACCATACCTATCACTCCTAAGAGTTTTACAGTTTCAGTTATCTATATCTATATAATTATCTTATCTCTCCAATTGGTCTGTAAGCCTCTCAGCTGACAGAACTATATTTTATACTAGCCAAAAGTGAGGCACACTTAATTGTTGCTCATTCAGAGACCCTTTGCTTTCCATATTTCATGAACAGGAAGAGATTGTATTCTCTGTGAGAGGCATCTCCGAGGGCTGTTCAGTGCACAGACTGAAAGGCTATATGATGACATGGCAGCCCTAATTAATCCACACTTGAATGAATACAGTCCAAAGTAGGACAACTGAAATAAAGATCTTTCACATCTTTGTGATGTTCATTACCCTATAACTAATAGTAATGGATTCATTTCAACAAATGTTTTTTGAGCTTCTACTATGTGCCAGGAACGCATCTAGGTAACTGAGATACATCCATGAATAAAGCAGAGATCCCTTTTTCCCTGGAGCTTACAGTCTAGTGGGAGAAACATATAATAAACCATAAGCACTACAATTATTAAAATTAGAAGATAGTTCTACAGGAGAAAAAGAAGAGCAAAGGATAAGTGTTTGATAAAAGTTAATCTCCTGCCTGCAGGTGTAGTTTAGTTCTTGTCATTGTAAAAAGTAAGGTCAAACTCAGGTAGGTCCTTAAAAGTCAGGTCAGGATCTTAATCAATTGCCATTTAAAAGACTCAGGAAGACCAAAAACAATTCAGAAGCTCACTTGGAATTAGTTGTTGACCACTACTAGGGCAATCAGGCAGGGAAATGTTCGATGATAACATTAAGAAATTGCAGCTATAGCACAATAATATTCACTTTGTAACCAAGTTAATTAACATTAATATGATTATTTTTATTTTAGTGATAATAATAGCAAATATTTTTGAGAGCCTACTGTAGACCAGACTTTGTGCTTAGCTTTTCTTACATTATCACTGTTATGTTCACAACCGTTTATTAGCATGGTCTATTATTACTTTCATTTTACAGATAGAGAACTGGAGACTTTATATAAGTTGCCTAGGGTAACACAAATGGTATATGATGGGGTCACGATGTAGAGATTGCAGCCTAACTCCAGTCATACTGTCAACCACCTGCTCTATAGCCTCATGCTGATGAGAGATTAAAGAACCAGCCACAGGGAGGTTTAAGTACGGAAAGAAGCTACACGTGTGAACTGATGAGTAACTTAGGAAACTCCACTGATGAATGCAACTAAAATGTAGAGCTTTAGTTTCTATCAGGCAGCAAAGGACATAGGAGAAAAGAAATGCTCAAAAGCAAAGGCATTGAAGATACCAAGACCAGAGCCATAAAACAAATACAAGACTCTTTGTTCAGTTGTTTCACAGCTTGGGTTGAGTGTCTCTTGTTCAGATACACCTAGAAGGTTTGGCACTGATCAGTAGGAATGTTTGTTAATCTTAGCATATAATTGTTCATAGCTATTTTTCTTAACTTACTTTAATTCGCTTGACTTAAACCTTAATGCTGTAGTTACGGTTTATTCAAAACATACTCTATAATTTTTTAAGACACTTGCTTTCCTGCTTCTAAATACAGTATATGTTTTCACTTTTATTGGGTTGTCTAATTTTTCAATATGTTTTATTCTCCAAGTGACCTTTTTCATATGAAGGGATCATCTTATTCCATGGCTGTTTCTGATGGACAGTTTGGGCTGCCCTCCAATTGCTGATTATCTTGTTAGAGGTCATCTGAAGTTATGTGGAACATCTCATTGGCCATCCCCTGAGCAGTGCCCTGATGGAATCTCTAGAAAACTACACATCCAGTTCCATAAAACACATAGTTTTCACTTATCAAGAGTTTTCCCCAGTGGTTTCCTTTATCCAGAGACAGATCCTACCACATATCTGAATCATGACTTTTTCATTGATATCATGTGAATGCATGTTAGCTGAGGCCAAAAGGTAACACTGTAATTTTCTTCACAGTTCAATTCAAAGTTCCAAGAAATCTTCCTTAGTTAACTCCACTAACTTAGAATATCTTCATCTAGCTTGATAAATATCACAGAGTGATCTTGACTGTTTAGCTCTCATGTCTGCTTGAATATCTTCTAAATTATACACCTCTTGAAGACTGGAATTGTGTCTTTACCTTTTTTTTCTCTAGCTTTCTCATTACGCTTCTGTACTTAAGTGTTCAATGGAAACTTGTGGAGCAGAAGAGAACAGAGCTGATCTTTTGAATTGCAAAGGACAATCTTGCATCTGGATAGTTTTGTGTAAATCTGGTACAGATGGTCATCTCAAGGCCCTGTTAGTTTCAGAACTCTATAGTTTCCATTTCTCCCATGTATCTAGAGCATAGAGAACACTAATAGCCTCAAAGTGTTCAGAAATCAGCTTTAGCGGTAGCAATGCAGCCAACTAGACATTTTTTTATTCCAAAGTAGTAGCTATTGATCGTTTGGCCTCAAATAAAACACACATTTTAAGGAGATTCCTTGCTAAGTTTTGCTCATTTTTATTTGTGCCAAATGAAAACTTTCCAAGAATGTTCATTTAGAATCTAGAAAGATTTATTAAGTATGTATGTTTTAGTGTCAGAAAAATTAAATTCCAAAGAAAATCATTCATTATATAGTATGGAAAAAGAACAACTCTAAAGACAAAAGTCAACTGTATTTGAACAAATTATCCATTCATGTTGGGCTCTGTCTCCCTACTCTTCATTAAGAATTTATCAATTTCTTAGAAGGAAAACCTACTATACAGTGACTCCATATCAATATTTAATGTAATAGTGCCTGGAGCACTGGATTGACTTTCTTATTGTGAAAATGGGAAAGGAAATTAAGACTCTGCCCTATTTTCTAATGGCAAGACCCTCGGATAAATTACAATTTTGTTGTTGTTCTTTACATCCTAGGAGTGATAATGATCAGATTCTTTGTGTTCATTGATATGTTCTTGCTAGTTTCATTTTGTCAGACTTAACTGCAGCATTTAATGTTATCGATCAGACTGAAAAGTGCTAGGATGTCCTAACACTCCCATAGTTATATGGCCTGGCTGTAGCTTGTCCAAAAAAAAAAAAAAGAAGTAATTTGTTGGTCTTCTCCACTGGGTTCCTGACCTGAAATATCCACTGTTCTCCTTGCTTTTATTTTTACATCTAGTATATTCAGTAAAAGTGTAATACATTCCTGATAACTGGCAATACTCTTGATATTTCTTTGCTGCTTGCCCATCTACCATTCAGTGTGAGATATAGTGATTCTGCTGCTGTCCAGGTATGGACTTCGGTATAACATCAAGTTCACACAAAGGCAGGACATTCTATAAAATAAGAACAGGAAAACGACAGATATTACCCAATATGTATAGAGGCATATAGTTCGGGCCAAGGCCATCTTGTATTGTTTGAGGTGGTCAAGTAGAAGTACATGAGAAAGCTGTCTGGCAATCAGACCTGAACCATCCTCATTTAATCAATGAGTCTGGTTGCAAATGATTCTAGATCAATTCCATGATATAAAAATTTCCAAGATTTTCTCCTCCAAAAGCATCCTTTAAAGTGTCTTCTAAGGGTGTTTTCTCCAATGTTTACCACTGAACTTTCTCATTAGCAGCTTTGTACTAAGTGACTGAGACTTATCCGTGGAATTGAATGTCGTTAGAACATAGAAAATTAAGTGTCTGGAAAAGTGCCTTGGTGAGAAGGTGAGAAACCAATTAGACCATTAAATGCATTTGGAGAATCCATCTAATAGTAGATCCAACTAATAATAGCTTCTAATAGTTATATTAAAGCCAAAACATAGCTCTTATTCTTATAGCTTTCAACCCTGGCATTTTGTTTTGCTTTAAGACCACTATATTCTGGATCATGTATTACCATTGCCATCCAAATGAATCAGGACCAAGAAATTATCCCTTTATAGCAGAACAGCTCACCACAAAGTGCATACATGATATCCCCATCCTTCATTGTAGATGACTCTCTTGCCCAGATTTCTGTGGTGAGTGGGTTTGTAATCAGTTGGCCAGCTGCAGAATGGAGAACACTTATTACTCATCCCTATAGAAATAAACTTTTGATGACACATTATTTATCCAAGCAGAGTATTGCTTCCAACTGCATAATAATTATCTATATGCATACATATAGATAAATAAAATAGCTGGGTATATAAATGTAGATATAATGTGAATGATCCTTGAACTATGGATAACAGTACGTTCAGGAGATTCTTTCTGGAACAATAAGATTAAGAGATACCACAGAGAAGTAAAACATTTTTCTTAGGTGTAGAAAATATCCATTTGTTTGTCTTTTGATAGCATTGCTATCTTTGAGGTTTTCTCAGTTCATGTAATTTGGTTGGAGCAACTTCAAGAGGCCCAGGGCTGGCCACCCAGATCATCACATCTTCCTGGGTTTGGTTTAGAAATGGGTTCATGATCCTGTCAGAGACAATGAGACTCAGTTCTAGGATGCTAGAGGAACCATTGGGACAAAAACTCTCTAGCTGATGGTAGACATTTTGATTCTAGGAGTGGAGAGATGGCATAAGAATGAAGGCAACACAGAGGATGGCAGAGGGAACCGGTGTTCTGATGGTATAGAATGTACAGAGGTGAACCTATAAATGATCTATTTTGCCTAATCTAGTTTAAATTGAAATTCTGTCATTTGAAACTGAAGTAGAATTCAATAATACATGGGTTTACTCATCAGGTAGGTCAAGGAAATGCTGCACAATGTGTTAGTATTTCAACAAGGAATCTGACAGTGTTTTTCAGGAAATCCTTGTGGATAACATACAGAAATGTGGAGTGGATACAAGCACAGTCAGGTGACTTCATCAATAATTGAAGAGCCATGTCCAAGAATGCTAATTCCATGTCAACCTGAAGGAAATTTTATAGTGGTGTGCCTCGGGGTTCTTGCCTGGCCCTGTCCTTTTTGACATATTTATCAAAGGTTTGGATGAGCACACTGATGGCCTTCCTATCAAATTCTACAGATGACAAGATGATTGGAGCACTAGATAGTATGTTGGATAACAGAGACAAGTTTCCAAAACTCTTCATAAGCTAGAGCATCAGAATGGAATTTTAAAAAGAACAAATGTAGAATCTTTGAATTAGATCCAAAAACTAATTATACAAATAACCGGGTAACACTAGAAGCTTAGTTAAGTGTAATTTCAAAATGGATCAGCAATGCGATACAGCTGTCTAAATAAATAAATAAGTAAATAAAGCTACATTAGATTGCATAAATAGGACACAACAGTGATGGAGGCAGATGTCATATTGAATCATAGTTAGGCTGGTAGGGAAGAAGCAGAAAGAGCCAAAGGAACTAAGGTTTTCAAATATTTCTACCTGAATATCTAATGATCTGCCCCAATGTGCCAAATTATGTAAGCAGAAAGGACAAAAATTACCAATGGGAACATTCACAGCCCTTTTTCTGCTCCCACTTGTTATTTGGATATCCTAATTCCCCCTTCCCAAGAAGAAAGGGTTGGTTTTTCTCCAGGAGAGAAGTTAAGTTATGCTACCTAATAAAATAGGCAAGGAGGATAAAGAGAGGAAGAGACAGGAAAGCCAATGGGCACATACACTAAGAAAGAGTTTGGGCATGTTTAAAGATAGAGGAGTTCCAGAACACTTTTAAGGTGTAAGAGAATAGAGAGAAAAGAAAGGAAGGGGAATTTTTTGGATTATAGTAACCACTCAAGTACATATAAAACCAAAATGCATCTCTACTATAATTACCCAGCTTTTGGTATGATTTCTGGCTCTGTAAGTATTATTAGGACTTTTCATATATTTCCTTCTCAGCCAGGTCCTGCCTCCTCCCCATCCTCTACCACAGGCATATAAAAGCCTTATGGGAAAGCCTACCACATTCCTGACCAAGAATGTATAATAGTGGATTTCATACCACAATATGATTGGGTCTGGAAGTAGACAAGGCTAATTTCTTTCAATGTTACTAATCAACATAGTATTGGAAGTTTTGGCTAGTATAATCAGACAATTAAAATAAGGGGAATAAAATCTGGAAGGGAGAAGAGAAAATTGCCATTGTTTATAGATTATATAATAATTTACATTCAAGTACAAAAGAAGTTACAAACTCTGAAAATTATTAAGAGAGTTCAAGGTCAGCAAGTTTGAGCAATAACAATATCATTAAACAAAGACAAATAGCATTCCTTTATATCAGCAATAACCAATTAGAAAATGCAATAGAAAATAAAACATTATTTACAGTAACCCAAAAGCTAAAACTATGAGCTGGCCTAATGGTCTTTATAGAGGAAATTTTAAAATTCTATTAAAAGAAGAGATTTGAATAAATGGAAAGCCACACTACATAAACAGATGCAATATCTTTACAATTTAAAGTTACAGATTTCCACAAATTGATCTACAAATTCAATACAATTCCAATAAAAGTTTCAGCAGAATATTTTGGGAAAACTGGATAAAATTGCTTCTTAAATGAATATGGGAAAATAAAGGCCCATAAACAACTAAGACAATCTTGTGAACGAAAAAATCTAGTGTGTCCCTCACTAGAGGAATAATATGATAGAGTACTTGCCTAAGATGGAATAATATACAGTGTCAAAAGAAAAATGAATTAGATCTTCATATAGTAGCATGGGTGGATCTCACAATGGTATATACATATAATGGAATACTTTTAAAAAGAGGAAAATTCTGCGATGTGTGACAACATGGATGAACCTGAGCATATTATGCTGAGTGAAATAAGGCAATCATAGAAAGACAAATACTGCATGATTCCATTTCTATGAGATATCCAAAATAGTCGGGATCATAGAATCAAAGAGTAGAATGGTGGTTGCCAGGACTGGGGGAAGAGGAAAATAGGGAGTTACCGACCAATAGGCATAAAGTTTTAGTTAAGCAAGATGAGTAAGCTCTAGAGATCCAGCATACAACATACCTAGAGTCAATGATGTATTATACACTTAGTTTAAGAAGGTAGATCTCACAGTAAAATAAAATATACTGCTAAGTGAAATAAATGTGGTTTATAGCAAAATAACAATTGTGTAAATTTCTAAAAAATTTTCACACATACCAAACAATATTTTTTACAGATACACATATATACACATAAACAAATGTTTAGAAGGTAGATGGGAAGTATTCACAATGCAAACAAAAGATTGGGGGATCTATGAAAGGACAGGAACTGGGATCCGAGACGAGGATGAAGGAAAAGAATACATTAAAAGGAGGGGAACTGCATGGGCCAATTAAGTGCTAAGAACTAGGGAGCATAATTAACTCCATTCTGTATAGGCAAAGACCAAAAAAAAAAAAAAAAAACGGTGGGGCAAGTGGGGGAAAAAAGACTCCTTAAAGGATACCAGCTTAGGATCTCCTTTTCCATAAAGCATTTAAATGAGGTTTCATTATCCAGATTTCAGGCAGTGGCTACTTTTAAATGATCTATGGAGGAAGTAGCCTTTTGCTCTTGAGGTCCTAAGGTTCAAACTGTCTACACATCAAAAGAAATCAACTTACTTTATAAATTATGCATTCTTTCTTCCTTTCATATGTCTATCCATCTAGTTATATCCTAAAGCATAATCATTTATACAGTGCCATAGTATATAAAACATTTTCATGTGAACTATACCATTTTTTTAGAACTATACCATTTGATTGTCACAAAAATATAGTATTAAAGGTGAGTTAGGTATTATTATTATCATTATTATTATTATTATTATTGGTTTCTCCTTTTATAGATTATAAAATCTCATATTTTGCCCAGGTCACATTAGTGGAAAGGGCCAGAGCCAGGAAGGAATCCAGATTAAGTGACATAAAATCTCCTGATGTTTCCACTGAATCCATTCTACAGAGGTGAATGTGCTCAATACGCCATTTCCCTTAATCATCAACATCTCTGGGAGGAAGGAAATATTACACAATGAAGAAACTGTAGTTCAGAATGTTTTACCCCAAATCTGGCAATTTATAGTTGCAGGAGCCAAGACTCAAACTCTGTTTCTGTGCCTTAATCATCCAAAGGCCAACATTGAAACAACATCCGACCAAAGGTCTCTACAAAATGGGCTTCTTAAAAATACAGAAGCAAATGTTAAAAAATTTACTAGCGGTTCTGAGTCCTTTTGAGGGCCCACTGAGCCCACCAGAGGCTCTAGCAGTCTCTAAAATCCAGCTTTGGTTTGCAAGGAATTGCTGCAGGCAGTAAAGCCGGCCTCACCACCAGAGCCACCTCCAGGTTGACCTGTTAAAGGTCACCCAGCTCTCTGCTCTGAGAGCCCGAAATCAAGGATGATGTCCCCCCCTGTATTGTGATTGAGCAAGTTTAATGGACAGGCAGGAGTTCAGACAGAATATGTGCTAGTTCCTCTATTGTTACAACATCCCTGACAGGTCAGTGAAGGCTCCTAAGTAAGTATTAACTCCTTAAACAGTATTGGAAGGTCTGTAACCAAACTCAGGAACTGTGGTTCTCAACCCTAGTTGTGCAATAGAATCGCCTGAGAAATTTACAAAAACACTGATGCCTTTACCCAGTGGACTGGTTAATTCAAAATCTCTTGAGAGTAGAATCCATGTATCAGAACTTTGTTTAAAATCTCCCTGGTTGGTGATAAACATGTTCTGTAATTAGATAGTGGTGATGGTTGTGCAACTTTGTGAATAAGAACTACTGACTCGTACACTTTAAAAGGGTAATGTTTATGGTGTGTCAATTATACCTCAATTAAAAAAAATACTTTCTCAGTTTATTCTAAAGTATAGCCTGGGCTGAGAACCACCATGAGACTGGACAGTGTCTTCCAATCTGGGCTGTACATTGGAATTTACTGGGGAACTTTAAAAAACACTGAAGCCTAGGGGCACCTGTGGGGGGCTCAGTCAGTTAAGGGTCAGACTTTGGTTCAGATCATGATCTTGCCAGTCATTTGTTTGAGCTCTGCATTGGGCTTTATGCTGACAGCTCAGAGCCTGGACCCTGCTTCAGATTCTGTGTCTCCCTCTCTCTCTGCCCCTCTCCCACTCACACTCTCAAAAATAAAAACAAACAAACAAAATACTGGAGCCTAGTCATGACCACCGTAGATTCTGATGTTATTAGTCTGGGTGATAATCTTGGCATCAGGAGTTTAAAAACTTCCTAAGGTGATAGCAATGTGCAACAGGTTGAGACACTGGTCTAGAATAGTGACCCTTCACCTGGGCTCCTCTGGGAACCTGGGAACTTGTTAGAAATGCAAATTCTTAGTCCCACCCTAGACCTACTGAATCAGAAACTCTAGTGTTGGGTCCAGCAGCCTATATTTTAACAAGCCCTTCAGGTGATTCTGATACTGGCTGCAGTTTGAGAACCACTGCTCTAGCCCTCAAGGAAATTGCATTCCAATCCAGTTATTATCCTTAAATTTCCCTAATCCCTAAATATTTCTGGAGGACCTATTCCAGATGTAGGAAACCTTTTCATACCTAGCACCATGCTACACAACTGCGACTGAAGGTCTAGCTGGAGAGTGACTCACTTGGAACTAATCAGGAAGAGGAAGCCATGTAAGACGCGGGGTTATAACTTTTCTCTTACACAAGAGTGTTAATTTCAGGCAGGTGAGCTGCGGTAGGGAGCAGGAGGATCTGGAAGGAAGGAGTTGTGGCGTCAAGAGTTCACTGCTTGCGGGGGGAGGAGGTTCTAACCCGGGGCGATGAGGCTGGTAGAGCAAACAGGTCTTTTCCAGGCGGAGGTTGTAGAAGCTTTAATGGAGGTGGAGGCGTCATTCATAGCAGCCGCTACAACCTTCCCGGATGGAGGCAGTAATTTCAAAAGCGATGGTGGCAGAGAAGGATTTGGACAAGGAAGTGGCCACGGGCGGTTGAACAAAGGCCAAGACCAACGATCTCCAGAACATGTAGTTTTATTAGGAGCGTACCTGTATCCCTGTGGAGATGACATAGTTTTTAAATGTACTGCTGACAAAAATAAGGTGCTTTACTTCAGCGCTCCAGTTTATTTAGAGAGCAAAGAACAGATTAGTAAAGTGGATGACATATGTGGACAATTTAGAGATTTTTTTTTTCCGTTAAATTTTCAGAAAATATGAAGGCACTTTCCTTTAAAAACCTGCAGAATTTCACATGGACCCATATAAACTGCTCCCACTGCAGAGGTTTTTACCTCGACCTCCAGGTGAGAAGGGACCTCCAAGAGGTGGTGGCAGGAGGAAGAGGTGGAGGGGGCCCAGTGGGCGGAGGGGCGGTTTCAGACGCGCAAGAGGAGGTGGAGATGGAGGCTTCAGAGGAGGAAAGGGGGTCGTGGTTCTGACGGAAAGGACATTCAGCGTAACAGTTCAGGAGAAACTTCCTGCATGATCTGCTTCTATGGATCAGAAACTTGTTTCTTGAGCAAGTCTTGAAGAACTGGTCATTTTATGACAGTGGAACTAAAATGTCAATGCATGCAAAAGTGAGTGAAAAAAATAGGCAATTTTGCTCTAAAAGAGTGTGAACAAGTTTTCTGCATAATGCTTGGAACTCTGTGGATGCTTAATAAATGGACAATTTTCGTTTGAAATATTAAAAAAAAAGGAGTTAATTTCAGTTCTCACACCAAATCCTTGAGATTAGAATTACAAAATACTACCTACGTGGCCTGTTATTCCTTTACTTCATTCATTTTGAAACTCAAAATACATTGTGTAACCTCAAATCCTTCCTTAGTCTTAGCCTTTTTAAGCCAGTGATTCTCTTTCTTCGTTTTGATCAATAAATGATTTCTGCAGCCATTTGAGAACGATGTTGCTTTGACATTTTAGAAAATGCATTGTTTAGAATTTTTTTTCTAAGTTTGTAATGAAAAATCTAGATTTAAATCTGTATTGAAAGTTTTGAGATACTTTTTTCTATCTGCCAGCCCACAGTTGTGTTGTATGTTACTGCATCATTAATTATAGACTTTTAATGAAGCAGGTTTCCCTAGATTTTCAGCATTTGTGGGAATATCTCTTAACAGTATTGATCTAAAATCAGTCTTTGAAGAAATGGCCTACGTTTTTTGTCCGATGTTAGGTCACTTTGATATAACGAGGTTGCTAATCATTTATCCCCCTGACACTAATTATTCCCAAATTACAAATAGAAGACTCCGAACCTGTTGTTAAGGCTAGTTTATTTGGGAGCATTACAGTACCACACACACATACACACCTCTCTCCAGGCTCATTAACACAGGGATGACACAGCAGTATTTCTGGGGCCTGAATTGTGACCACACTTTCATTTGAATAGAGAGATAAGCTGCAAAACCAAGACTTATGTCCTTGAAATTATAGTGCCTTAAAATTGGTTCTAAGGCCTGTCAACATCAGAATGTAGTTTTATGTAACTTTATCTACCTCTTATGCTCTCCCAAATAAGAGAATTTCAACTCATTCTGCCAGACATATGCCTCAGGCCTTGAGTACTACCCATTTCCGTTGGGGCCTTGCACTGGTACCCCATCACCATGGTGACATTCAGACATCCCTCAAGAGGCCTGAGCAGGTGAGTCCGTGCATGGAGCTCATTATCCCACAGCGCTAGAAGAGAGAGTAATGCATAGAAGAGTAGTTGGAGATCATGGAAGATAAGTAAAAGATAGTTATTAGGACCATTTATGGTAATTTTTTAGAGGACAGACGATTAAGTAAAATCAGAAAAGCATGAGGTTGAAAATAATTGGAAGGTCAGTAAATTGGGTATAAAGGAAATACTCTCCAGTGAAGAATGAGTCTTGAAACATCATATAGTCATTTCTATAAATTTATTGGGAATTACTTTAAAAAAATCATGTGTGAAAAATTTCTCAGTGAACTAGTAGAATCTTTCTGCCTTGGAGACCCTGGGAAGTCCTTTTAAATGTGTCCTCACTAGTTCTCAGGATTCCCTCAGTCTTGAAAATCAATTTCTATTCATTCTCCATGGAGTTCATTTTCCAAATATTATTGGTAACATTTTTTGAAAATTATAATCACACATAGTGACTGATCCATTATCCTTCACTCATAACATATCAATAATCTCCCAAAGTAGGTAATTATATCATTATATACAACAGGACCTCTGAATATAACAGGTACGGTTAGAAGGAGGCACAGACAAGATGACAGCAAAAGGTCTGCTCAGGGATGAACACTTTTTTTCATTTTTTTTTTTTTTTTTTAGTTTTATTTCTGAGAGAGACAGAGAGTGCATGAGTGGGGGAGGGGCAGAGAGAGAGGGAAACATAGAATTCAAAGCAGGGTCCAGGCTCTGAGCTGTCACCACAGTGCCTGACTTGGGACTCGAACTTACAGACCACTAGATCATGATCTGAGCCAATGTTGGACACTTAACCTACTGAGCCACCCAGGCGCCCCAGGGATGAATACCTTTAAAAAAATTGCCTAGTTCTTCATAAAGATTACCACCTAAAGATAATCGGAAAATATACCTGATAGCACATATTTTGCTTTGTTTTTCTTCTGGTACTTGAATTACTCCTTCTATAGTAATAAAAAAAAAGTCACATTGGAAAACAATTCAATATATAACCAATCTAAACACAATGTATTATGCATTAGCATTAAAGTGAAATTACATATAGTTTTATACTCATGATAGCCTAAATAAAAGAGATTAATAAAATAATTGTTAACATACATTCTTTTTAGAGTGTGAGTGGAAATATCAAGAAACTATTTTTAAGACAGTTAATAAAATATTTTTCTCTCTAAAAATCATGTGGATTATATGCAAATATGAAATGGAAATCTTTTATATTAATGGAAGAGGGTGTATACTAACCCTCAAGTAGCACAAGAAGAGAATTTCTCTGTATTTATACCATGAAAAGAACTTTTGACTCAAGGCTCAAAAAATAAGAGCCCTAGTGGTGTTAATGATTCCAAATGCAATTGAATAAAACCATCTGTCTCTAGTTTTCACAGATAATTCAGTGTGTGGGGAAGATCTAACTTTTGGTGTAAAAATTGCTGTGTTTTCTGAAACCGCACTTTTTTAATTAATTAACTTTATTTTTTTAGAGCAGTTGTAGGTACATAGCAAAACTGAGCAGAAAGTACAGAGTTCGAGTAAACATTCTGCAGCCTACCTCACACTGTACAACTTCTCCTTCTGTTGACATCCTCCACCAGCATAGAACATTTATTACAACTGTTGGAATTACATTCACACATCATTATCACCTAAAGACCATAGTCTAGGGTTCACTCTTGGTGATGTACATTCTATGGGTTTGGACAAGTGTATAACGACATGTGTCCATTGTAGTACCAGACAGAGTAGTTTCACTGCCCTAAAAATCCTCTGTTCATGGCCTATTCATTCTTCTCCCTAACCCCTGGAACTATTAATCTTTTTACTGCCTCCATAGTTTTGTTGCCTCTTCCACAAGTCAGGCACACAGTTGGAATCATATATAAGGCAGCCTTTTCAGACTAGTGTTTTTCATTTAGTAATAGACTTTAAAGTTTCACTCATGTCTTTTTGTAACTTGATGGCTTATTTCTTTTTAATTCTGAATAATTAATTTTCACTTGTCTGGATGTACCACAGTTTACTTATCCATTCACCTACTGACAGATATCATGAATGCTTCCAGGTTTTGATAATTCTAAAGAAAGCTGCTGTAAACATCCACATGCAAGTTTTTGTGTGAATGTAAGTTTTGAGTTCATTTGGGTAAATACCAAAGGGAGTAATTACTGGATCATATGGTAAAGTATGTTTAGTTTCTTAAGAAACTGCCAAATTGTCTTCCAAAGTGACTGTACCGTTTTATATTCCCACCAGCAATGAGTGAGATTTCCTGTTGCTTCACATCATTGTCAACATTTGGTGCTGTCAGTGTTCCAGATTTTGGCCAAGCCAGTAAGTATGTAGTGATATGTTATTATTTTATTTTGAATTGTTACTGATTTTAGTGGGAAAACTTTGAGTTTCTCATCATTAGGTATAATGTTAGCTGTAGATTTTTTTTCTAAGATATTCTTTATCAAGTTGAGGAAGTTCCCCCTCTATTTTTAGTTTCCTGAGAATCTTTACCATGCATGAGTACTGGATTTTGTCAAATGCTTTCTCTGCAGCTATTACTATGACCATGTGATTTTTCTTCTTTAGCCTGTTGATATAATATATTACATCAATTAATTTTTGAATTGTTGAACCAACCCTGCATACCTGATATAAATCCCACTTGATCATGGTGTATAGTTCTTTTTATACACTGTTGATTTTGATTTGTTGATATTTTGTTGAAAACTTTTACATTTATGTTCAAGATATTGGTCTATAGTTTTCTTGCAATGGTTTGTCTGGTTTTGGTATTAGCGTAATGCTGGCCTCATAGAGTAAGTTAAGAAGTATTCTACCTGTTTTTATCTTTTGAAGAAATTGTAGAGAATTACTATAATTTATTCCTTAAATGTGTGGTATAATTTACCAGCAAATCCATCTGGTCCTGGTACTTTCTGTTTCGGAAGGTTAATTATGGATTCAATTTCTTTAATAAATATAGGTCCATTGAGATTGTCTATATCTGCTAAGTTTTAGTAGATTGTGTCTTTCAAGGAATGGTGCTGCATTTCATCTAGGTTATTAAATTTGTGTTCATAGAGTTGTTCACAGTATTTCTTTATTATCCTTTTAATGTCCATGGGATCCATAGTGATGTACCCTCTTTCATTTCTGGTATTAGTTATTTGTGTCTCATCTCTTTTTTTCTTAGCATGGTTTAGAGGCTTATAAATTTTAATGATCTTTTCAAAGAAGCAGCTTTTGGTTTTGTTGATTTTCTGTATTTTCTGTTTTCAATTTCATTGATTTCTGCTCTATTTTTTTTTCTTTTGTTCACTTTGGATTTAATTTGCTCTGTTTTCTAGTTTCCTAAAATGGAAACTTAGATTATAAGTTCTAGGGGTGCCTGGGTGGCTCAGCTGGTTAAGCCTCCAACTCTTGATCTCAGCTCAGGTCATGATCTCGTGGTTTGTGAGTTCAAACCCCACGTCAGGTTTTGCGCTGACAGCACAGAGCCTGCTTGGGATTCTGTCTTTCCCTCTCCCTTCTCCTCCCCAGCCTGCTCTCTCTCTGTCTCTGTCTCTCTCTCAAAATAAATAAACTTAAAAAAAGATTTTTTTTTTAATTATAGTTCCAAATCTTTCTTCTTTTCTAATACATGCATTCAATGAATGCTAAATTTCCCCCTTAGCCCTGCTTTCACTGTATCCCATGAATTTTGATACCCTGTATTTAATTTATATTTAGTTAAAAATATTTTTAATTTTTTTTTTCAACATTTATTTATTTTTGGGACAGAGAGAGACAGAGCATGAACGGGGGAGGGGCAGAGAGAGAGGGAGACACAGAATCGGAAACAGGCTCCAGGCTCTGAGCCATCAGCCCAGAGCCTGACGCGGGGCTCGAACTCACAGACCGCGAGATCGTGACCTGGCTGAAGTCGGACGCTTAACCGACTGCGCCACCCAGGCGCCCCTAGAAATATTTTTAAATTGGGGCACCTGGGTGGCTCAGGCAGTTAAGCATCTGACTTCAACTCAGGTCATATTCTGGTGGTTCATGGTTTCGAGGCTTGCATCAGGCTGTGGGCTGACAGTGTGGAGCCTGCTTGGGATTCTCTCTCTTTCCCACTGTCTCTGCCCCTCCTCTGCTGTCTCTCTCAAAATAAGTAAATAAACTTAAAAAAATATTTTTAAATTTATCTTGATATTTCTTCTTTGAAGTATGTTTTATTTAGATGTATCTTGTTTAACCTCCAAATACTTTGGAATTTTCCAGTTATCTTTCTGTTGTTGATTTCTAGTTTAAATTCATTGTGGTCTGAGAGCAGACATTCTATAATTTCTCTTCTTTTAAATTGGTTAAGGTATAGTTTATGGCCCAGAATATGGTTTATCTACATGAATATTCCATGCAAACTTGCCAAAAAATGTGTAAATATCTGTTGTTGGATAAAGTAGTCTATAGATGTCAATCATATTGAGTTGATTCATGGCTCTGTTGATTTTGACCATATCCTTACTGATTTTCTGCCTGATAGATCTGTCCATTTCTATCAGAGTGGTGTTAAAGTCGCCAGCTACAATAAGGATTCATCTATTTCTCCTTACAGTTCTTTCACTTTTTATCTCATGTATTTTGATGCTCTGTTGTTAGGTACATTCACATTATGAATTACTATGTCTTCTTGGAGGTATTAATGCCAGTGTCATTCTAGTGTCCCTCTTTATCCCTAATAATTTCCCTTGCTTGGAATCTGTCCTGTCTGACATTAACATAACTACTCCTCCTTCCTTCTGACTAGTGTATATTTTTCTTCATTCCTTCACTTTTAATCTATATGTGTCTTTATATTTAAAGTGGGTTTTCTATAAACAATATATAGCTGGGTGGTGTTTTATATTCATTCTGGCAATCTTTGTCTTTTATTAGTTAGTGGATTTAAACCACTAACGTTCAAAGTGATTATTGATATGACTGGATTACTATCTACCATGTTTGCTACTGTTTTCTATGTGTTGCCTTTGTTCTTTGTTCCAATTTTTTTTTCCCATACCTTTTCTGCCTTCTATGGTTTTAACTGAGCATTTGATGTGATTCTATTTTCTTTCCTTTCTTATCATATGAATTATATTTAAAAAAAATTTTAGTGATTACTCTGGAATTCACAATATATATTTGCAACTAAGGCGAATGTACCTTTAAACAAAACTATACTGCTTCATGAGTAGTGTGAATACCCTATAATAACAAAATATTCCTAATATCTCCCTCCTCTCTCTTGTTTTACTTCTGTCACTCATTTCACTTATACATAAGCATACACAATCACATGATATATATATATATATATATATATATATATATATATATATATATATATATATATATATATCCCAGAATGAACTGTTATTAGATCAATTAAGAATGAGAAAAATTAAACTTTTTATTTTACTTTCACTTATTCTTCCCCAGAGCTCTTCCTTTCTTAAGTCGATCCAAGTTTCCAACCTTTATCATTTTTCTTCTCTATGAAAAACTTCTTTTAACCTTTCTTGCAAGGTAGGTCGACTGGAAAAAAAAAAGTCTTTAATTTTTGTTTACTTAAGAAAGTCTTATTTTTCCTTCAGCTTTGAAAGATACTTACACAGGATACAGAATTCTAGGTTGTTGGGTTATTTTTTTCTCTCAGTAGTTAATATTTAACTCCATTCTCTTCTTGCTTGCATAGTTTTTTGAGAAGTTGGATGTAATTCTTATCTTTACTCTTCTGTAGGTAAAGTGTTTTTCTTCCTCTTGTTTCTTTCAATATTTTTTCTTTACCTTTGACTTTCTGGAGTTTGAAAAATATATCCCTAGGTGTAGGGTTTTTTTTTGTAATTATTCTTCTTGATATCTCTGAGTTTCCTGGATCTGTGGTTTGGTGTCTGACATTAACTTGGGGAAATTTTTAGTCATTATTGCATCTTTTCCTTTTTCTCTTTCTTCTTGCTTTGATAGTCCCATTACGCATATCTTATACCTTTTTTAGTTGTCCTGCAGTCCTTGGATATTCTGCTTTATTTCAGTCTTGTTTGTCTTTGCTTCTCAGTTATAAAAGTTTCTACTGTCATGTCCTCAAGCTCAGAGATTCTTTCCTCAGCCATGTCCAGTCTACTAATGAGCCTATTAAAGGTGTTCTTCCATTTCTGATACACTTTTTGATCTCTAGCATTTTAAAAATTCTGTCTTAGAATTTCCATCTCTTTGCTTATATTATCTTTTTTTGCATATTGTCTACTTTTTTTCATTAAAGCCTTTAACATATTATTCATGGTTTTAAAAAAACTCCTTTCCAGTAATTTCAGCATTCTTGACATGTCTTACTCTGGTTCTGATGCTAGTTCAGTCTCATCAGGCTTGCTTTTTGATCTTTTAGAATGACTCGTATTTTTTTTGTTGTTGAATGGTGAACATGATGTGCTGGAAAAAAGGAGTTGCAGTAAATAGGCTTAAATAATATAATGTAAGGCATGGGGAGGGGGAAGCATTTTATAGTCCTTAAGACCTATTAGATCTTAACCTTTGGTGAGTCTCTTTCTTGGACTCTGTACTTCACGAGTGTTTCAGTCTTTCTCCTTCTCTCTCTCTCTCTCTCTCTCTCTCTCTCTCTATCTCTCTTTCTTTCTCTCTCCCCTCCTATTGTGGAACAGGATAGCTAGATGGGGCTGGAGTTAGATATTTCCCTTCTCCCAGATAGGTTAGGCTCTGATAATACCCTAGCAGGTTAGGGTCTGATAAAATAGTTTCTCCAGAGGACAGGTTACATTAAGAATAACAGAATGTTTTGTTGTGTTTCAAAATGGTTACCTTTCCCCTTTCCCTACCAGAAGCACAAGGGGATTTTTCTCTGATATTCATTATAAGGACCTGATAAAACTCCTACAGATACAAAACCAAATTGTTGTACCACCTATGACTGGGTTCCCTGGAGTTTTTAACTCAATGACTTGCCCCCACTGAGCCTCTATGAGGCCTCCATGTAATTCATGAATTACAGTTTAGGTTTTACTACCCTGGCATTGGTTTTGCTGAGGTTTCTGTTAATGAGTTTCTGCTCCAATAAGTTGAGATTCTCTGACCTTCCTGTCTATCTCTCCAATTTGGGGGTCAGTAGTTTGCCTTATAATCTTACTTCTGTCACAGATAGGAAATAGGAAAGAAGAAAGAGGTGATGGGTCCCAAGCAAATCTCAAACCTAGCAAGGCAAATTCCATTTGTTAGATGTTCTGGGTCAAGACTAATCCCCTTTGGCTACATGTCCCCCCTTCTAGGTCCACTGGGAGCCCTGCCTTCTGAAACCAACAGGGAAGCAGCCCTGGCCATGGGCCTATGGTGGGAATGGAAGCTCTGTGACCTCTGAATTGCCTTAGGGTCATTCTTCCCTTATTTGAAGAATAGTGCCCATTCAGAGCCCAAAAGCTCTATGGTCACATCATGTAGAATCCACAAAATCTGACAGCCTCCCTTCATTCTGTCTCACTTTATCTGTCCCCTTTGTTCAAACTGGCAATGACTCTGCTGGTATATTCCCATGTCTCTCCCTGGCTTCTGCTGAAATGTCCAATTAAGTCCACGAGTTGCATTCATAATCTCTTTTATCAAATTGTTGTTCAGCCACACCTTCAGTGTTCTCTTTGAGCAACGTTTCTCATTTTTTGCCATATGGATAGGGTGAGAGTTTTCCAAATCATCAAATTCTGGGTTTTCTTCTGCTTAATAATTCTCTCTTCAATTCACTTCTTTTTCTCTCATCTTATTATAAGCACTCAGGAAAAAGCAAGTTATTACTTCAAAACTTTGCTTAGAAATCTCCAAAGCTAAATATTCAGTTCCTGTACTCACAATTTCTACCTTCCACAAAACACTAGAACACAATTCAGGTAAGTTATCTGCCACTCTATACAAAATTCACCTTTCTTCCAGTTTCCAATAACCTGGTCCTCATTCCTGTCTGAGATTTCACCAGAATGAACGGCCTTTAATCTCTCTCTTCCTACCAACATTCTGTTTCTAGAAATCTAGGCTTTTATTAGCATACGTTCCCAAACTCCTCCAGCCTCTTATCTATTACCCAATTCCAAAGCCATATTCACATTTTTAGGTATTTCTTGTAGCAACACCTCTTTTCTCAGTACCACAGTATGTCTTAATAAGCTCAGGCTGCCATAACAAAACAGCATACACTGAGTGATTTAAAGAATAGAAATTTAGGGGTGCCTGGCTGGCTTGGTTGGTAGAGTTTACAACTCTTGATATCAGGATTGTGAGTTTAAGCCCCGTGTTGGGTGTAGAGCTTACTTAAAAATAATAATAATAAAGAACAGATATTTAATTTTTCACAATTCTAGAGGCTGGGAAGTCCAAGATCAAGGTATTGGCCAGTTTGCTTTGTGGTGAGCCTCTCTTCCTGGCTTTTAGACAGCTGCCTTCTCATCACTGATCCTATTGGATCAGCACCCCACCCCTTTGACCTCATTTAACATTAATTCCTTCTTATAGGTCTTGTCTTTAAATGCAGTCACACTGGAGGTTAGGGCTTCAACATATGAATGGCTTAGGGAGGGCACAGGCTTCAGTCCACAGCAGTGGGGTTTTGACCTTGGCTCTTTTCTTTTCTATGTGTATATTAGCAGTTGACAACCTTCATTATTATTATAATCACTAGTGAAAGTTTGTTTTTACAAATCCTGATTCCCAGGCTATAGGCAAACCAATTAAATCAGATTCTCTAGGGAGGAAAATTAGACAGTAATAATTTTTAGAGCTTTTCAAGTGATTCCATTATGTAGCCAAGGTTGAGAGGCTATAGTGTCTTTGGGTGATCTCATTCATCTAGTAGGTTTAATTACCATCCATAGCAGTGGCTGTAAATTACAATTACCTGGGACTCTTGCACATTCTTTTTAAGTCAGTGCTTGTGCCTCCCACTGTCAAGGCTTCACTAAGCCTGAGGTGGAGGACCTGCATGGGTCTTTTTCAAAGCTCCTCATGTGATTCTAACTGACCCATTGACTGTTAACTCTGCAGTGATATATCTCTAGTCCAGATCTTTCCCCTGAAAGATCTTTTATGTCCAATTTCCCCTAAACTGTACCATTAAATGTAATATGTGTATGCCAATCATTTAGTAAATCCCCTTTGCTCCAAGCTCCTCATGAAGACACTCACCTTTGGGTCATCTATGGCTACCCCCATTTCTGTGGATACGAGGAATAATTGCTCACCAAGTCCTGTGAATTCATCCTCCTAATGAATTCAAAATTTGTCTACTTGTCTTTATCCCAATACCGTTATTCAATTATCTCAAAATTATTGCAACAGTTTCCTTTTATATATATATGTGTGTGTATATATATATATATATATATATATATATATATATACACATATATATATATTCTTTTAAAAACTTTTTTCTTAATGTTTTATTTATTTTTTTTTTTTTATGTTTATTTATTTTTGAGAGTGAGAGAGACAAACCATGAGTGGGAGATGGGCTGAGAGAGAGGGAGACACAGAATCCAAAGCAGGTTCCAGGCTCTGAGCTGTCAGCACAGAACCCGATGCAGGGCTCAAACTCACAGACCATGAGATCATGACCTGAGCCAAAGTCGGCCGCTTAACCGACTGAGCCATCCAGGTGTCCCTATGTTTTATTTATTTTTGAGAGAAAGAGACAGAGCATAACTGGAGGAGAAGAGAGAGAGAGAGAGAGAGAGAGAGAGAGAGAGAGATGCAGAATCTGAAGCTGGCTCCAGGCTCTGAGCTGTCAGCACAGAGCCTGACATGGGGCTTGAACTCAGAGACCCCAAGATGATGACCTGAGCCAAAGTCGGATACTTAACTGACTGAGCCACTCAGGTGCCCCTGCAACAGTTTCTTAACTAGTCATCCATCCTCTAGACTTTCACAGTCTTAGAAAAAAACTAAATTTGATTACTCACCCCCAACCCATTCCCTAAAACCCTTTAATAACACTTCCTTGTCTTAAAGGTAAAGTCCAAAGCTCCAACCTATAAGATTGTTGCTGATCTTGTCCTATCTATCTTCACCCCTCCCCTCTTCCTGTTTATCGTCTTTCCTGTGTTCTAGGAAGTAGGATGTTATCTTTCTAAGGGATACATAAGAATTTGGAGGATAGAATAGTGTATATTTTGAAAAGCCTGTAACTTTTTGATATATATTCCCTCATCCTTCTCCATATCTTTTTGTGGAAATCACTGCTCTAAGCCATAACTCCTTGGGGACAGAAATCATATAACTCATCAGAACATGTTGCTTATCACATTACTTGGCACAATCAGCAAGATATTGTGAATGTTTAAACATAAATACATGAATAAATGAATGGCTGATTGAATGAATGTATCTGCTGTAGTTGTGGAAAGCAGTTACCAAATATATTAGAAATGTGTTTGAAATAAGAACAAGTAGGCACTGAATGAGAACCTGAGGAACTCTCTAATAAGTAAAATGAGTTACTTTTAATGCATGAATTTTCTGACATAATTTGGCTGCTAAGAGTTCTGATTTGCTTCATTTCTGACAATTGCCTATATAACGTTAAAATGTGGGTGAGTAGAAGTCATGTTTTAAGAAAAATCTTTTTATTTTTATTATTTTTTTTTTCAACGTTTATTTATTTTTGGGACAGAGAGAGACAGAGCATGAACGGGGAAGGGGCAGAGAGAGAGGGAGACACAGAATCGGAAACAGGCTCCAGGCTCTGAGCCATCAGCCCAGAGCCCGACGCGGGGCTCGAACTCACGGACCGTGAGATCGTGACCTGGTTGAAGTCGGATGCTTAACCGACTGCGCCACCCAGGCGCCCCAAGAAAAACCTTTTTATTTTTAAATAATTAGACTCACGGGAAATGGCAGAATTAATATACAGGGTCCAATGAACCCTTCACCCAGTTTCTCACAATAGTGACATCTTATATAGCTGTAGTACAATATCAAAACCAGAAAACTGACCTGATTACAATACTAGTCAAGACTGTAGACTTTGTTCCGTTGTCGCCGGTTCTTATATGTACTTATTTGTGTGTGTGTGTGTGTGTGTGTGTGTGTGTGTATTGTTCCATGCAGCTTTATCCCATGTAAAGATATCTGTAACTGGTACCATATCAAAATACAAAACTGTTTCAGCAACACAAAGGAACTCCCTTATGCTATCCCTTTATTAGTCACACCCACCTCCAACCCATCCCCTGACAACCATTAATCTCCATAGTTTGTCATGGTAAGGATGTTCTATTAATAGAATCATAAAGTATATAACCTTTTGAGATTGGCTTTTTTCTCCCCTTAGCATAATACCCTTGAGATAAATCCAAATAGTTGCATGTAATACTTTTTTAAATCAGAAAATGCGAAAGAGATACAAATTGAGTTCTGAAATTTGGATAAAACTTCTTTTATCTGAAATACATTGAGATGAATCTTTTAAAAGGCATCTGGGTTTACTCATCTTAGTTAATGATTAAAAGTACATTTTAAAATTCAGGTGAGCTTATTTTTACATTTTTGGAGAAATATTAATGACTGTTTCAGATATCATTTGGAAAGCTATATAAACTCAGATTGTGCAGTTTTGAAATTATGCTCTGCAACTTGATGCATAGATTTAATATAAAAATTCACAAGGTAAACTCAATTTGCCATTGCTACCAACTACGAAAAGCCAGTAAGTATTTTATTGACTGTTAAATTTGGTGAAATACCATTCTGGCGAGACTGATTTAGGAACTTACTTAATCTGAAGAAACTTTTCTTGATTTCCCAATTCCTGAAAATTTTTCTTGTCTGACATAACCTCTTATTATTGTCACCTCTCTACAAAATGCTATCATGGTTTTCATATTCAAATGCATTTTCGATGTTATTCATATTTTTCAGCTACTGACAGCTATCAGTCTTGTGACAGGTAGCATTTATGATAATATACTCACAAATTGTTTGAAAGAAAAGAAAAGTGAGTGATTTATGTCTTGGGTTTAAGAGGTTAAATTTTATTTTATTGTAATAAGACACTTCAAGACAGACTTAGCTTTGCTGCTGTGAGCCTACTAGAGTTATTATGCCACATTGAGCAAAAGCTTTTATCCATGTTTAGCCAAAAGACTTATTCATTCTGCAAAAGAAAGATTTCCATCGTGGTTTGAAGAATTAACTTCTGAGTAGATTTTCGAGAGAACCTTTATCTTGTTAATGCTCTGCTTACATAATACAAATATATGGGAAACTCCCCAAAATACATCTCATCCACAAGAACCATTTTATTCCAGTCTTCTTCCCCTTCTAGATTTGCCAATGCCATTGTCAGCTATGCTTTTCAAATGTAGCCATGCTTACGGTAGTACAGGTTGTCAATTCCTTTGACCCTGTTCTTCCACTTACCTTTCCATTCATAAATGTTACTTCATGCAAACGTGCATAATTTGTCAAACAAAGAAAAGCAACACCAAAAGAGAAAAAGCATTTAGACATTATTTATCTTAATAGCTTTAACTTATTAAAGCGCTTACATATTAAGAAGAAAAAGAAGAAGGTACCTGGGTGGTTGAGTCATTAAGCATCTGACTTGGGTTCAGGTCATGATCTCACAGTTGGTGAGTCAAGTCCCACATCAGGTGAGCATGAGCCCCACTTTGGGTAAAAACACAAGCCCTAGGTGAGCCCCACTTCTCTCTCTCTCTCTCTCTCTCTCTCTCTCTCTCTCCCTCTCTCTCTCTCCCTCTCTCTCTCTCTCTCTCTGCCCCTCGGTCACTTGCACACACACACTCTCTGTCTAAAAAAAAAAAACAAAGAGAGAGAGAGAGAAAGAAAAAGAAGAAAAAATCCTAACATGAGGAAACTTGGGGAAAATATCATGAATGGGCAACTCAGAAAAGAGGAAAACAAAAATGCTGATAATCACTTGAAGAGATGTTCAACGATGTTATAAGCAGAAATTCAAACTTAAAAAGTAGTGTTAACTTTTTTCCCTTTTGATTGTTGAAGGTTTTATAAAAATGGGCATTTCCAGATTTGGCTAGGACTCAATGAAAAAGACACTTCACTCAGTGCCTAATGTGAATGTAAATTTAGATAACATTTCTAAAAGGCAATTTGGCAATAAGAATCAGATGCCTTAAAAATGTACAAATGTTTTATGTTATTATCATAATTTGTAGCACTGATAATATTTTTAAATTCAAACAAACTAAATGTCCAACAAAAAGATAATGATAAATAAATCATGGGCCATCTATATGATGACATATTATGAATTAAAAAAATATATATAGGAAGATGACCACAATATGTTATTACATGAAAAAAAGGCTCAAGCTTATATGTATAATATGATCTCAGTCTTGTCCCCCAAAATGTATTTATGGTGAAAGAGAAAGATAAAAGACTTTAAGAATTTTAACTGAGTATCAATAGTGCTTATCTGTGCAGAATAGTCACGGTTGATTTTTCTATTTGTGTCTTACAGTATTATCCAAATTTTCTACAATGTACATGATTTATCTAAGGAAATGGGAAAGCAGAAATTACTTAGCAGTGATCACATACAATATTCTAAAATGGATAAAACAGAGGCTTACATGATAAAAAAGTACTGTGATATATCAAAAGAACTGTGTGGAACTATTCCTACCTGTCTCTAACTGTTTTGTTGTGTTTTAACCACTAGGGACCATATTTATTATTCTCTTTCTCTCAGATAGATCTCACGTTTTGGAATGTTTCATCTACCAAATAAAATTAAGTAAAGGTTAATTCATGTGTCTTCTCAATTTTCTTCAAAAAATTATCGTTGCCGATCATATTTCATGAGGAAATAGTTGTTACCAAGATGAGTTGACATAAATAAATAATCTCATACACACACACACACAAAAGTGTTGCAGTCACTGAACAGCCTTGTTACAGAATATGCCCAGGCTCTTCCCAGGATTAGACCGAAATTATGGAAGGCAAGGACCATTGTGGCCTCAATGAGCACATTTGCCTAGAATGACTAAGTTGTTTAAACATCTTTTAACTTTTATTTACTATCTCCCAATTGTTTGTTGTTTTCTAGATAATTTCCTTAACTTTATTTTCTATGGAATTTTTACCTTTTACTTATTTTTTTTCTCAAAGACTATTTCTTGTTCTCTGTTTTTTTTTTTCTTAAGTTTTTTGTTTGTGTTTAATTTCTGCTTTCTATTTCATAGATGAATATATCCTCCTAACTCTCCGGAAAAAATGTAGTCTGTTTTGTTTCATTTTGTTCTGTTTTAGAGATTTTCTTCAAATGTGTCATGATCTTAGATGACACTGTTTTAAAAAAAAAAACTTTCACATTTTTGTCATTGAGAATAATGTGTATTCAGTAATGTGCACTGATATTAAATGTACAACTTGATGAATTTTTACAAGTACGAATTCATGTAACTAACACATGGTCATGGTATAGAGCATTTTCAGTACCACAGATAAGACTCCCCTGACTGCTAATTCTAACTACTAATACCATAGGTACTTTGTACTGTATTTGAACTTCATATAAATTGAATCATGCAGTATATATGTTTTTATATCTGCATTTTACCAAAAATATTACCTGTGAGGTTTATTGATTTTGTTCCATATAGTAGTAATTTATTCTTCTTTTAAAACTTTTTAAATAACTGTTTACTATTCTACCATATACATTTACTACAGTTTTTAAATGCATTTTCTCACAAATATGTATTTTGATTATTTCCAATTTGAGGCTACTGTGAATAAAGCTTCTATGAATATTCTTTTACATGTATTTTGGTAGACATATAAACCCACTGCTTTGGGATATATGCCTAGGAGTAAAATTGCTGACTTGTAGAATAGGTATGTATTTAGCTTTAGTAGGTACTACAAAACAGTTTTCCCAACTGGTTGCATCAATTTATACTTGTGTCAACAAGTTCAACAAGTTCAAATTGCTCATAATCCTTACCAAAATTTGATACAGTTAGTCTTTTTGTTTTTTTTTTTTTTTTTTTTTAATTTTTTTTTTCAACGTTTTTTATTTATTTTTGGGACAGAGAGAGACAGAGCATGAACGGGGGAGGGGCAGAGAGAGAGGGAGACACAGAATCGGAAGCAGGCTCCAGGCTCCGAGCCATCAGCCCAGAGCCCGATGCGGGGCTCGAACTCACGGACCGCGAGATCGTGACCTGGCTGAAGTCGGACGCTTAACCGACTGCGCCACCCAGGTGCCCCAGTCTTTTTGTTTTTTAATGTGTATTTATTTGTTTTTGAGAGAGAGAGAGAGAGAGAGAGAGAGAGTGGGGGTGGGGGGCAGAGAGCAAGGAGACAGAGAATCCCAAGCAGGCTCCATGCTGTTAGCACAGAGCCCCATGCAGGGCTTGAGCTCACAAACCCTGAGATCGTGACCTGAGCCAAAATCAAGAGTCAGATGCTTAAGCGACTAAGCCACCCGGACACCATTTATATAGTCAGTCTTTTTAATGTAAGCCATTTTGGTGGTTTTACAGTGATTCCCCATTGTCATTTTAAGTTACATATCCCTGGTGACTGGTGATACTGAATGTTTTTTCCTATGTTTATTGGATATTTGGATATGTGCTTTTGTGATGTTTGTTTCTAAGTTTTCACTTAATTTTTACATTAGGTTGTCTTTTATTTGTTTGAAGGTTTTTTACATGCTCTTGTAAGTATTTTGTCAGATATCCGTATACAGATATATTCTTCCTGTTTGTGTCTTTATCTTTCACTCTCTTGATGGTGTTTCTTGATGAACCAAGTTCCTTAATTTTGATGAATTCTAATAGATCAATCTGGTTTTTTTTTTTTTTTTTTTTTTTTTGGTTTAGGACCTTTTGTGCCTTTTAAGATATCTTTGCTACTATAAGTTCATGAATATATTTTTGTTTCACTTTTTTTTTTTTAATTTTTTTTTCAATGTTTATTTATTTTTTGGGACAGAGAGAGACAGAGCATGAATGGGGGAGGGGCAGAGAGAGAGGGAGACACAGAATCCGAAACAGGCTCCAGGCTCTGAGCCATCAGCCCAGAGCCTGACGCGGGGCTCGAACTCACGGACCGCGAGATCGTGACCTGGCTGAAGTCGGACACTTAACCGACTGCGCCACCCAGGCGCCCCTTGTTTCACTTTTAAAGGCTTAATTGTGGGGCGCCTGGGTGGCTCAGTCGGTTAGGCGACCGACTTCGGCTCAGGTCATGATCTCGCTGTCTGGGTTCGAGCCCCGCATAGGGCTCTGTGCTGAAAGCTCAGAGCCTGGAACCTGTTTCAGATTCTGTGTCTCCCTCTTTCTCTGACCCTCCCCTGTTCATGCTCTCTCTCTGTCTCAAAAATAAATAAATGTTAAAAAAAAATAAAAAAAAAATTTTTTTAAAGCTTAATTATTTTAAATTTAGGTCTGTAATCCACTTTTAATTAATTTTGTGTGTGGTATTAGGTAGGAGTCAATGTTCAGTTTTTTTTCCCACATGGGTATTCAAACAAAATTGTTTTCAGTGTCCATTGGTCTTCTGCACATACTGTGCTGCACTCAGTCAAAAATGAGACACTGAGGTGCCTGGGTGGCTCAGTTGGTTAAGTATACGACTCGAGTTCTGGCCAGGTCATGATCTCATGGTTCATGAGCTTGAGCTCTGCATTGGTCTCTGACAGCATGGAGCCTGCTTGGGATTCTCTCTCTCCCTTTCTCTCTCTGCCCCTCCCCCAAACATGCATTCTTTCTCTCTCAAAATAAATAAGCTTTTATTTATTTTATTGTTTTATTTTATTTTTTTTGAGAGAGAGAAAGTGCATGGGGGAGTGGCAGAGGGAAAGAAAAAGAGGATCTTAAGCAGGCTCCACTTGGGGCTGTATGCCATGATCATGAGATCATGACGTGTGCCGAAATCAAGAGTCGGACGCTTAACCAACTGAGCCACCCAGGCACCCCTCAAAATAAATAAAATTTTTAAAAAATGAGAACACTAAAAAGCAAGGGAAAAGCGACCTATTAGCAAGAGATAAGACAGTCAACAGAAACAAACATCAAGAGTGATGCAGTAAAATCTGACTGTAAGCTCTCCGTACATGGGTGGGATTGTCGACAGGCACCACTGTGTGATATTGGGTGACTATCTGGCTTTTTCATGGGAACCTACAATGTTAATTATTGTATTTTTTCAAGGACATTCAGTTTCTGCCATTAAGAATCCTCCAATCTTCTGACCTAGTTGGAAGTTTAAAATCTCCTTTTACTTGGAAAAGTAAAGGGGAGCCAGTGTTCTAAGTGTTTTCTCTCTAGTCTTTCAACCAGTCAATAGGCTTTGGTGGGTCAGTTTGTCTTGCTTGTCATTGATCTTCCCCTGTGCACAGTTGTGGAAGTTAGATCCTCTGGCTTTATCTGCTAGTTTCTACCACTTAACAGCTTTCTTATGAGCCCACTCTGCCTCAGAGTCATCACCTGTTAAATGGAGAGAATAATGCTACTTACCTCACAGTGTTGTTGTGAGAGTTAACTGAATTAAATTATGTGAAGCTTTTACAATAATGCTTAGCACATGATAAGTGCTTGAAAATCGTTAGCTATTATTAGCTTTCACTGTTCAACTCATTCAGTTACCATACATTTACTTTCATCTTCCAAAAAATGTGTAGACATGTCTCTTGAGCTACTGTCTTCTCTCACATTCTCTTTGTTCTTTTAAATATCTTTGTTGTAATCTTTACAAGATTTATGGAGGAATTTGATGTAAAAACATGTTCAATCCACATATTTAACTGAAATTCACCCAACTACAAATTTAAAATTTTAAATTGCTGCACAGACTCCCTTTATAATTTTTTAGACCACAACTGTGTAATCACTGAGCTAGATGAGTCTAGCTCAAAGATTTCCAGCTCTAAGATTCTTTCCAGCTCAAAAATTTTTATGAATTGATGAGATAAAAAAAAAAACCCATGCCCATGAAAATACTGAATTCTGTCTTTCTAAAGAAACCTCAAATCACTTTTGTTTACATTTTTTTGTTTACATTTTGTTTACATTTTTTACATTTATGTTTACATTTTTTTTCTCCTTTTCTGGGATACCTATCTTCCTACCTGATTGGACATTGGTTGGTTGATTGACAGGTGTGAAAAACACTTCAGGGAAGCTCTTTGGAAAGGACATGGAAAGCTATATACATTCCTTGATCAAATTTAAATACCCTTAAGCAACCTCCATTAACCTTGAACACCCCAAGCTGTTCCCTCAGGCTCTACAACTTACTCAACGCTCAAACCAAATATGGTCTAAGAATGAGCCCATCCACAAAAAAATGAGTCACTATTGTTTCAATGAGTGCAAAAAAATGTGAACAAAATAATTTCTATAAATATATTTATGGCATCAGTACCAAACTGTTTATCTCTGTGATATACACTGAATAAGCTATAGTAAACACTATAAGATCATATGATTTTACCTATGCACAATAAATATTCGGAAAGTGACATAACATTTAGATTTATTGTTTGTTGCTCCTGTATCAGTTAAAAGCAATTGATAATTGTTTTTATCAACTAGTGACCTAAAACTTAGGGGTCTTTTCATTAATTTTTCTCATAAACATATTGCAGCTTTGTAATATTTTCTACTTGTGTATATGTGAGCACATGTATGATGCGTATATGTTTGTGTGTATATATACACATATTTAAGGGGGGGTAGGGAGGAAAAGGGAGAGATTAGTCTATCCCAAAAGATCCAGACTCAGCTGGGTTTGATTATTTAAATGTAGATTGTACCCATTTAAAATTAAATTCAAGTAATTTTAAGGTGGACTGGGGAAATACAAAGCAGAATAATGGAAATAAGGCAAAAAATATATATAGGGGGCCTCCCCTAGTAGTTAGCTATTTTAGACTGTGAAATGATATCCCAGGAGAAGCCGAGAAGCCTCCATCACTTGAATCATTTAAAATTGGACTAGACTAAGCTCGGGAGAATATACCATTGGGAGTAATCATGCTTTGACAGAGAAAGACTGAGAGATCTTTTTCAATTCTAATTGCCATGATCCTGTGTAATTCAATTTGAAATGGCCTTGCTATTCTAATTCACAAAGATCCTATTTTTACTAACTCTTTTTCATAATCCTGGTTCTGATATCACTACTCCCTTAAAAGGAAAAAGAGACCCTCAAACTTGATTCCCAAGTATTCATTGAATTACACTCTTTATTTCCTTTTTTTTTCCCCCTCCAGACAGGCTGTTTTGCAGACTCAGGCACTGCACTCAGGGCTGGGCAGACAGTGATTATCATCACCCTCTGCTTTCATCCATTAGAGCTGGGCGTTAGCAGGTAAGGGTAAGGGCTGACAGAGAGGTTTTCAAAACTGGTCAGCATAAATGCTTCCAGGAGGCCAATTCAGGATAATCTATTGAAATATGGATCAGAAATATTGCCAGCCAAGGCTGAATATCTCTATCTGTGGCATTTAAGCCAAAGCAATAGAATGCTTTCATGGGGGAAAAATAACAAAAGCCATAATTACATGTGGAGAATTGTCTGTTCACATCGTTTGGGGGTTAATTTTGTCAAATGGTTGCCATTCTGTCTGGGTCCAGCATCTGTCTCAGCCACTTTATTTGTTTTGAGATGCTTCAGGGGTAAGGTCCCTGGAGACTTGAGTCCAGGAGGCCTCTGGTTTCCAGGAGCCAATTTGTGACAAGATCAAAGGGGTCTATAGTCCCAGGAGCCTGAGTTACACTTTGGAATTTACAGGTATACCTCGTTTTATACACACTTCCATGTTTGAAATGTATTAGAAAGTAAATTTTAGTGAATTGAATATTTTATTAACTCACTCATACTTTCAATTGTTAGTGGCCTCTGATTATTTAATTAGTGGCCAAAATTAAAGTGGAGGCATGCAATGAATCTTTATAAGCCAAGAATGCTTTTGGGATAGAGCTATCAGTGTTTTATGGCATTTCATTCCCATGTAAGTTTTATTCAACAATTTAAGAAATAGAGACCTAAAACCAAAATCAAAAAACCAAAACCACAACAAACCCAAAGCTCTGAAAATTTGAAGTAAAAATTCCAAACATTCCCAAGACAGTAATTATAATTTCTTAAAATTCAAACACTTATACGTAGGGAATATTTGAATTATAGAGTGATAAAAATTTCCCACTGTACCTTACTAACACCAATTCTTTATTCTGAAATATTTCAAACATACAGAAAGATATAAGTAGTAATATAATAAATATTCATTACGCATCACTCAGATTTTCTTTATTGTTAAAAAAATACACAGATACATACAGTTGAAGAATGTTGAACTCCCCTCCCTGTTGTTATTTCCCTTCTCCTCTCTCCAAAATAACTCCTATCCTGAAGTAGGAATACGCCCTGCCCATCTATTATCTATAATTTTACTACATGTATATGAATCCATAATTGATATGTAGTATTTTAAGTTCTATCCATATTGATGCATGTAGATCTAGGTTTAGATAAATTTAACAGGTATGGGAGTTCCATCATTATTTACTTATCCATCCCTCTAATATGTATGTATGTGGCTTCCAATCTTCCACTACTATAGACTCCACAGCACGCCTTCTTATGTACAACTCTTCAAGTTTCTTTGAAGTTTATAAGAAAATTGGAGTTTCTGGGCCTAAAACACATGCATCTTCAGCTTTTCTAGATGCTACCAGATTGCTCTCCAAATTGATAACCTTATCAACAATAAGAGTCAAATTAATCGGTCTTTCCTTTATGCTTTTTACTTTCTGAGCTTGGTTTCAGAACTCCTTCCCTCTACAAATGATAAAAAGGTATTTATTGTGTTCACATTTATGTCTTGAATTCACTTAGAATTTTTTTTGAAGTATGAGAGGTAGTTTTATGGTTTTCCATATGGATGGTGAAGCTACTTACAATGCTTGCTGGTTTTTAAGGTCACCTCTGCATGCACTGAAGTCTGATGTAAGATTAGGTGTTTCCATTCTTTGATAGTCTGGCTTCTTTTCCATTCATTGAGATGTTGCTCTTCCCCTAACACCACATTTTTAAAAAATGTATTTATTTATTTTGGAAGAGAGAGACGTGCACGCGAGAGTCGGGGGGGGGGGGGGCGGGGGGGGGGGCAGAGAGGAAGAGAAAGAGGATCCCAAGCAGGCTCCAACCTACCAGCACAGACCCTGACTAGGAGCTTAAACCCTGAGATCATGACCTGAGTCGAAACCAAGAGTTTTGAAACCAAGAGCTCATCTGACTGAGCCACCCAGGCACCACTAACACCACATTATTTTAGTTGATATAGTGCTACATTAATCATGATAGCTGATGGAGCAAATCTTTGTTTCTTTCTTCTTCTTCAAATTTGTCTTGGCTATCTTTGGACTTTTGTGCACTTATATGAATTTCATAATCAGTTTTTAGAAATTCTTTAAAATGATAAAGTGGTAATTAAAATGTGTAATATAATCTATTCTTATATCAAATCACTAAATCTAATTTATTGCTCATTAGTCAATATTAATGATATCCTGCCATGTCCTGACACTTAACTTCTTTGAAAAATAAGCTTATTATGTTCCCTTTCTTCTACAAATAACTACTATCTCTTGATTTCAGTAATTTTCATGCCATTTTCATTCTCCGAACTCATGGGCCTCTTAATATCCATTCCTGCACCAACTTAACAGATTCATTCAGTCCTTCCTGGTGTCCTGTTGTGAGACTGGCTTTGTAAATGTACCTCTTTGTCTATCTTAGTCCTCCTCTGCCTGTTTCCCATTCTGATACATACTACAAAGAGCTTGAGGAGCAGCTGTTTTCCTGGTTTAATCATGTCACTTTTATGCCCAAGAACTTAAACTCTTATTTGCCATAGGTCTTGAGTGACCCTCAGAGACTGCACATCCAATTTCACCGATGAACACTGAAATCCCAGAGAGGATTTGGTCTGCCCAGAGTCACAGAGTTAATCAGGAGAGGAATTAAGACTTTAAGGTAAAACTTAGTCTAGAACACAGGTCTTCTGACTCCTGAACTGATTCTCTCTACATTTTGCTCTCCTCTACTGAACCTTCAGATATTATTTCCTAAATGGTGTCAACACTGCATTGATTTTATTTCATATAAATCCCCCAAAGGAACTTCCCTTTCTTAGTCTTACCTCAAATTGTGACTTGTTCCTTCCTACTGCTTTGGAAATACAAACTTTTACCTTGAAATCAAATCTCTTTACTTTCCACAGAGCTATATCTTGCCTTCTTGGAAACATGTACCTTCTTCAGGGAACATAACTTTGTTATCCTTATTCGTTGTCCTAACCATGATGATAAAACCACCACTTATTACATACTTACCATGGATCTACCTCCTAAAAGACATGACATCACCTTGCTTTGCTCCACAGATACAGGATTTGAAAGCCACAGAGGTGAAGTAACATGCCCAGGCTTCCACAACGTGGAGTAGAACTCTAGTCTTTAGCAGTCCAGAGTCTGTGAGTTTACCACTTTGTTCTGTGCCTCCTAACACTAAGAATTCGACACTTTTTGGCTTACTCTAGCTTACTCTTGAGTTCAGTTGCATTTACCCTTAGCTGCGTTGGGTATATTCTTAATGTTTGTGATAAAAGTAAGTTCTTACCTTCCAACTAGACTCTATATCCTCTGAATACAGGATTATTAAGATTTTCTTTAGATTACCCTCTTCCTTCAGAGCACCTGGTATGAAGCTCTGCTCTGGGCCCCCCGTGACTAGTGAGCGTCCCTCTCACAATCATCCAAGAGACTTCCATGTTGAAAAATCTCCCATTATGGCAGAGACTAAAACTGGAACCAATAATTTTTATGACAGGGTGAATAGAATGCCACTGATAAAACATATTTACTATATATTTTAGCACAATGACTTGTTTGCTGTTACATGGATAAAGTCCATGAAAAAGCTCTCTGATTCCTCGTTACTTACAGTTTCCCTAGCCAATATTATATGCTGTTAATTGGAAACAAATTTAGCCTATCGTGTAAAATGCATTATAAACAATTCTGAGTGGATTTTACTTTAAAAGTGACTTTGTGAGAAGAAAACATAAAAGCACATGAAATTACCGAGATGAAGAAGATGTTTAAGTATAATTCAGTTTGAGGCCCACTGTTCACAATGCTCAAATAGTATTTTCCATGAGCTGGAATTAGAGCGCTCTGTGGCCAGGCTTGGACAAGGAAGAAAACTTTTTCCTCTCTCTACTTCATCTTGAACAATCATCTTGTAGCAGTGAATAAGCAGGGCTCAGATAAATTTTCAAAAGTCCTAATTAAGGGGGGTGTGGTCCATGGCAGGACTTGGAGAACTCTGCCAAACAAGAGGCTGAGGATGGCATTAGTGATAAACTAGAGCCTCTGTGGATCCTGCCCCTCCATGGGAAAAGCCACCACCTGATAGATGCTGTCTGTCACCATAGGTAAAGGAGACCCTAACAAGCTGCTGGACAGGATGTCCTCAGATGCCTTTTTCATACAGATCTACCGGGAAGAGCACAGGAAGAAACATCCAGACTCTTCTATCAATCTCACCAAATTCTCCAAGAAATGTTCAGAGAGATGGAAGACCATGTCTATAAAGGAAAAGTCGAAATTTGAAGGTATGGTAAAAAATGACAAAGCTCACTCACAGATGAAAAATTGTGTTTCTCCCAAAGGTGACAAGAAAGGAAAGAAAGAAGATCCCAATGCTCCTAAAAGGTCTCCGTCTGCTTTCTTATTGTTTTGTTCTGAACATCATCCAAAGATCAAAAGTGAACACTGTGTTTTATCCATTGGGGATACTGCAAAAAAATGGGGTGTAATGTGGTCTGAACAGTCAGCCAAAGAAGGTAAGCAACTATATGACCTGAAAGCAGCTAAAGCTAAAGGAGAAATATGAAAAGGAAATTGCTGCAATTCGTGCCAAGGGCAAAAGTGAAACAGGAAAGAGGGGCCTTGGCAGACCAACAGGTTCAAAGAAAAATGAACCAGAGGATGAGGAGGAAGAGGAAGAAGAAGATGAAGAGGATGAGGAAGAAGATGAAGAATAAATGACCATCCTGTAATGATATGTGTGGAGTGTGTGCTCAGGGAACTGTTTTGCTAAGAATGTGAATTCCAGTGTGGCTCAATATTAGCTTCGGTATAAAAACCATACAGGGGCGCCTGGGTGGCGCAGGCGGTTAAGCGTCCGACTTCAGCCAGGTCACGATCTCGCGGTCCGTGAGTTCGAGCCCCGCGTCAGGCTCTGGGCTGGTGGCTCGGAGCCTGGAGCCTGTTTCCGATTCTGTGTCTCCCTCTCTCTCTGCCCCTCCCCTGTTCATGCTCTGCCTCTCTCTGTCCCAAAAATAAATAAAAAACGTTGAAAAAAAAATTAAAAACCATACAGATTTTATTAATTTCTTGACTTGTGTGTTGTAGCACAGCAAACTTGTAGGAATTAACATCAATAGTAAATTTGGGGTTTTTTTTAGGATGTTGCATTTTGTGGTTTAAATTTTTTTTTTTTTTTTAATTTGAGGTGGGGGGTGGAGGCAGTGGGCACAGAGACAGAATCTTAAGCAGGCTCCATACTCAGCACAGAGCCCAACATAGGGCTTGATCCCACAAGCCTAGGATCATGATCTGAGCCCAAATCAAGAGTCAGACATTCAACTAACCACCCAGGTGCCCCTACATTTAAAAAAAAAATTTGTAATAAAATTATATATATATTTTAAAGGCCTAATTAAAAGATACTTACAGAATTGTAATGTTGTTGGGCTTTTTATTATAAAATGTATTAAATGGGCTTCTAAAAATTAATAGACTTTATTTTTTAGAGAAGTTTAAGGTTTATAGGGGCAACGAGTAGAAAGTTCCCCTATAACCGCCTCCACTCACACCCCTGTCCCAGATTCCCCAATCATTAACATCTTGCATTAGTGTAATACATATGTTATTGATGAGTCAGTATTGACACATTATTGTTAGAGTCTATAGCTTACATTAGTGTTCATTCTCTGTATTGTACCTTCCATGGGTTTTGGCAAAATGACATGTGTCCACCATCACAGTATCATCGAAACAGATTTTAAGCTAACAAAATATAAAAAGAAGACTAGAAGATACCATTTTGAAATATTTAACTGGTGAAACAAGTAAACTGAAACTCAACCAAAAAGTTAGTGAACTTATTCTTTATAGGTCCTACCAGACAGAAAAGCAATAGAGTAAAAATTAAGCAGTCTTTTCTTTGAAAATTGTAGTTATTTTGACAAACAGCACCGTCAAAACAGCAAATGTGAACACCACATACTCTAGCTCATTCTCTTTCGTGTACTGTTCTCAAGGTTTGGTGTGCATACTTCATAGTTAAAGTATGTCTTCCCTCGAGGATCGCATAGCCATTTAATTTCTGCTCTGGCATTTGGCCTACTGTGTTTGTAAGGTTCTATTGAGAAATGGAATTGATGATTTCTTCCATAACCACAAAGAAAAATTGAAAGTTACTGATTTCAAACCACTATTATAACCTTTCATGTTTTTCTGGAAAAATGTTTTCTTTCCAAAATGGAAAAGAAAAAAAAAAAAAGAATTCCCTATTAAATGTCTAACCATTAGGTATCAACCCATCTTTCACAATGTTGAAATTTCACCTCAGACTTGGCCAGAGGAAGGCTGGAGTTCCCCATCTGTAGTTTGGAATCTACCAGATGTTGCTGACTAGCCTGATCTCTATTAGGTTCCTGCTTGTGGAGGCATTATTGTCAAGGAAAAGAGTGGATTTCACATCCAGGGCTGACCCAGTTTGCCCCCCAGAGCAACTTTCTTGTCAGTATAGACTCACTGCTCTTGTCTCAAAGACTTCCCTCCCCAACCTCTACAGTCCCCTTGAGGACTTACATGAAGTCAGCACTGATACTTTTCCCACTCTTTCCAGTTGTGTGAAGACCACTGTAAGACTTTTTTTGGAGAATCAAAATCCAAGTTGTGATGTACAGAATTTCGTCTAGAACAATGGTTCTCAAGTGGGGGCAAATTTGGTCCCCAGGAGATATCTAACAATATCTGGAGAGATACTTTTCGATTGTTTCAGATGGGGGCTGGGGAGGGTACTGCTGGCATCTAGGAGGTAGAGGCCAGGGATGCTGCTAAGAAGCCTGCAGTGCACAGGGCAGACTTCCACATCAAAAGATTGACGCTAAATGTCAGTAGTACTGAGGCTGAGAAATTATGCTCCAGAGTTTTAGTCACACAGCCATTTTTGCCATTGCAGGTTGAAATACTTTGCATTTCAAGGTATTGCCTTTGTTGAAATATTAAAACATTACATCTTGACTTTTTAAAAAGTTAATGTCCAGTAATAGTGGAAAATAATGTTTTTTTTTTTTTTTTATTATTACCTTGCTCAAGAATAAAGCAACCACATTTGTAAAGTAGAAAACCTTAGTTGTCACTCAAAATGCAAACTGTCATAAGGGACAAGAGATTAACTGATTCTACTGCCAACTTTTATAGTGTCATTATTTTCCCCTCTAACTACCTCCTTAATATCTTTGCTGACGAAGATGTTTTAAAATGGAAGACAATTAGAGGCTTTTTGTTTATGAAAAATGAAGTGTTCAGGCACAAAAGCATGCACAGTGGACCTCTTATAGAATGTTTAAAATCTCCTTTCATTAAAAGATGTTCTTAAGTGGCCATTTGTCACCTAATAGGAATTCCTGTTGTTGCAACTGTTGTTTTTATGCATAAACACCAGCATCTGTAGATTTCCAGGATATCCTTTACAATTTCACACCCTTTAATTTCATGTTGGGTTGACTTAGATGATTTTTCCCTCTTAAAATCACATTATGCAAAAGTTTATCTGAGAATACACTAGAAAAGCCATTGTAAACCTGCAGTCAGAGAACTAGATCCTAGGCACAGATGAGTTCTGTTTAGCCAGGATAGAATTTAATTTAGATTTTTAAAAATCAGTTGTCAATATTCAAAAAATGAACAGACTGCTCGCAAGAATCTGGATATCTTTTTTTTCTTGAAAAAAGAAAAGAGCATTTGGGACCAGTATTCCTCCATGGCAATAGTTCACTGCAGGAGAATGGCAGCTGGACACTTTTGCCAGGGCAGGCTCACGCCAGCTTGCTCTATTCCTGCCCAGCTTGCTTCACTCAGTCACCCAGCCAGGCTGCCCCCAGCGTCCTTGGAATTTGCAACCCCTGCTCCATTACAAATGAGTTCTGCAGGTACAAACATTTGGTGGTTAGTAGAACCCAGTCTTTGGCTCATCAACCAATTTAGCAACTCATATTTGAAGGAAGATGGAGAGCTGAGGCAGTTCAGGAGGGTGCTAGGAAATGTGATGAAGAGAATGCAGAGCTTGAGCTGTGACTGAATGGAAGGAGAAGGGAGGGTCATGAAACGAACTGTACCTGAGACTGAAAACAGATTCACTTCCTCGGATCAGGCCCTGCCAAGAAATCTTCTGGACTTTGGTGAGAAGAGGGCAATCCAGGTAGTAAACATGAAGAAAAATCAAGGACTTTATGGCTACATCAGAAGCTCTTTGTCATTAAATTGGACTGTGTATCATCTTTGCCACAAGCGGTAGCTTCTAGTCCTGGCCCGTGTTCTTGAGGAATCACTAGAATTAGAAACAGAATCCAGGATATAGAATCCAGGAAGAGCTCTAGGAGTCGGTCCAAGGAGGGAGGATTATAATGTGCAAAAATTAGGACACAAGCAAAGCAAAGGTAGAGGGAAAAGCAAGCTTATGACCAAAACCCAAGGAGTATCAGATATGGCATTATGATCCAAAGTGTGGGGTCAAGCCAGAAGAAAGGTCAGGATAGGGAAGATGTAGGAAGAGGACAGTTTCTGGCCTCTGTGTTCCTTTGTGCAAAGTCTATGATTTGGATGAATCTAGAAGACCCATGGGGCCCCTCATTCTTTTATCTGTAGTAGTCTGAAGTTCATGCGTTAGTGAGTTTCCATTTCTTTGGGAGCATGGTGTTTGATAGACATTTCTTTCTAGTCATTCACGGTCTGGAGAAAAGCAAGGGGTGGTCTGACCACACAGAACATGGGGTTACTTCCCTCTCTCCATGCCCCCAAATAGGACAAACAAGATAAAATCTTTAAGCTATAGTCTACAAATGTGAAGGTGAAGGTGAAGGTGAAAAAATTCTTGGGGCTAGAGGGAGGGGGGAGAATGAGGAAATGTATTGTTTGGAGGGTGTTTAAGCCTTATCTGATGCAAGAGAAAGAAAGGACTGGAAAGAAAGACATTTGAGGAAGGAAGAGACTAAAAGAACATTCGAATTGTTGCTGGAAGGGTTCTCAGGAAATACTACCTAGGCTGGGCTTTTCCTGTTCAATAAGTATAGAGGGACCATATAATTTACCATCCAAATCTAGGCTCTTCCAAGAGTGAATGAGGAAACTATTGGACAATTTTCCAAGACACCGGCAAAATCTGAGAGGAAGTAAGGAACCTCCCTTCAGCTTCAGGGCCCCAGGCTACTGACTACTAGGCCCATGACTGAACCTACAGTGTTGGGATGTAGAAAGTGGAGACTCAAGCTTGGTTAGGATGAAGGAGAGAGTGCCTCTTATCTCTAACTAAGCTTCAGAATCACCCAGAGACTTAAAAAAAATTACAGATGCCCAGAAATTCAATTTTAATTATTATGGATTGGGCCTAAACAAGGGTGTTTTTTTTTTTTTTAAAGCTGCATGGTGATTCTAATGTGCTACCAACCCGGAATGCAACATTTTTTCCCAGGCTTCTAGGTGACCATACCTTCTCCTCCCTCTCCCCAGTATTTGCCTATGCTGCCAAGATGGAGAGAGCACCCTGAAACTAGGACATTTCCCCCCTGCTTCCACTGCTCCCCCAGCCCCAATTCTGGGGCAGGAGGAGGTATGGGCTGCAGTAAAGTGAGCTTGTGTATTTAAGCTGAGAATTTGTATTTCTTGCCAGGAATAATTGAATATTAAAAAAAAAAAAAAAAAAAAAACAGAACAAAACCTGAACAAAACTTGTGAGTGAACCAGGTCTATTTCAGCTCTTGGCATCCCAAACTTGAAGACGGAAGAAGTCGTGCTTGGCTTAGTGCTTTATCACTACCTAGAGCCATACAGATACATTCAATATGTTGGTTGCTGTGCCTATTTAGTGTTTGGAGATGGCAACATCGAATCTATCCTCAGACCTTCAGATTTTTCATTTAACCCACATTTATGGAGCAAATGTTGGGGCAAGGCACTAGAAACCACCACAGCTGCAGCTGTGCTACAAAGGAACCCACAGACTTCACTTTCAGGACAGTTGCTGAAGTAATACATGGAACCCAGAGAAAGCCAGGCTGCTTTGAACTGTTAAAAGATAAACTGAGGCATATTAAAAATTGTAAGAGTTTGAGTAGAAATCGATTGGAGTGAGGCAGGGCCGAACCAGAGGTGGTTAGGAGCAAGCACCCTGTGGCAGGAGCTCAGGAAAGACTTTTATAAAGAAATTACAGAAGCAGGGCACCTGGGGAGCTCAGTTGGTTAATCATGGGAACCTTGGTTTCGCTCAGGTCATGATCTTGCAGTTCAGTTCATAGGTTCAAGCTCCCATGGGGCTCTGTATAGACCGCACTGAGCCTGCGGGGGATCCTTGCTCTCCCTCTCCCACTGCCTGTCCCCTCCCTCAAAATAAATAAATAAGCGTTAAAAAAAAAAAAAAAAAAGAAATTGTAGACGCAAAGAAAGGAAATTATTTGATTAGCTATAGCTTCATGTCTGGTTGGTTGGTTGTGATCAGTTGTCCTTAGCGTTTTGATTTCCTTTGAGGCATTTACAGGCTTAGGTTCTTGGTTGCTTTGGTAGGCCGTTGGGGCTTTAGAACCATATCCATCTAACGGCCTCCTTGTTTAATTAATTTAACAGAACTGCTCTCACCACAGTGTCAGTGGTTACACAGCCAGTAGAAACACCAGTCGAATAGGCAAGAATTAATAAAAAGCATTTTAAATCCTCATTTCAGCCTCTCAGAAAATCACCAGGGGATTATATAACCCTCGGCCAGGCTTCAGTTTGCCTTCTCTCTTCACTGGCAAAATCTCAGGACCGCATCCCTTATCAATAGCCCAGTATTTCAATTTCATCTCACATCTCAATACTTAGTGCGGTTCACCAAGGTAACTGTTCTCTCTTTCCTTTCTCTCTCTCTCCACTCCCCCAAACTCTGCTTCCCAACTCCCTCTTGGAAGCCTTTAATTCTCTCCTCCTCCTTTCTGGGAGCCTTTTCTGGGGCCAGGGCTCCTTTTCCTTTAAGATGTAAATCCAGCAGCTCAGCTCAGATTCTAATCAGCACGACAAAAGGCCAGGCCTGAAGCTGTCTGAGCAGCAAGACTCCTTCCTCTTGGAGCCTGGGGGTGGAAGAGGAGGGGGGAATGCTGTGACTGCTCAAAAATGAACATATTTGCTCTGCATATTTGTATGTAAACGTATTTACATATACATATATACAAGCATAATTACATGGAGGGTCCTAGATAGGTGTTATGAAATATTGTGGAAGGATTCAGGAATCATTTTGTGTGAGAATGATATGTATGATACAGAAATATATGCCAGTGGTTCTAAATTAATTTTTGTTACCGAACACATTTACAGTATATTAAAAAATGAAAGTTTTGCCAAAGGAACTAAAAATGCCTTTTAATATCCCACTACTGTTAATTTTCACAGTCACGGAACAGAAATTATTGTTTCTCATTCTAATTAGGGTCAGATGTGGAGAGGTATGTACACATTCTTTGAAAGAAAATTAAAACATAATACCTTTACAGGTCCAAAAATATAATGTAAATATAAAATATAGAAGTTTGCAAAAATTTTTCTTGTTGGTATTCATTATTAGGCTGAGTATTCCTCAATACACTGGATTGTTTTATCACTGTAACTCTAGCACCTAGTATGTTGCCTAAAATAAGAGAGGTGGTCATTATAAATAATACAAGCTGGCATTTACTGAACATTTGCTAAGTGCTGGGCATTGTGCTATAAGCACTGAATCTCAGTCTCTTAGATTTTCTGCCATTGGTGTTATGCATAGAAAGGACTTTTCAACTGTAACATCTTTTAAGGCTTATATCTTTTAGTTCTCCAAGATTCTTTTTCTTTTTTCTTCCTTCCTCCCTCTGTCCCTCCCCCCTCTTTCCTTCCCTCCTTCCCATTCATCTTCCTCTCTTGTTGTAAATATTTAGATCAATGCTGCCCAATAAAAACATAGTGCTATCCGCAAATGCGAGCAATGCAATTTTTTTTAAAGATTTTATTTTTATTTTCAATTGTATTATGTATTTTTGAGAGAGAGAGAGAGAGCTAGGGCAGAGTAGGGGCAGAAAGAGAGGGAGACAGAGATCTGAAGTAAGCTGTGTGCTGACAGCAGCCAGCCCAAAGCGGGGCTCAAACCCACGAACTGTGAGATCATGACCTGATCCTAAGTCGGCACCTCAACTGACCGAGCCACCCAGGCACCCCTGTGAGCAACACAATTTTAATTTTCCTAGTAGCTACATTAAAAACGTAAAGAGAAGGAGATGAAATTCATTTTAATAGTATATTTTATGTTACCCAGTATATACAAATATTATCATTTCAATGGGTAATCAATATGCAAAAAATTTAATGAGATATTTTGGAATCTTTTCTTTTAACTGAGTTTTCAAGATCTGGAGTATATTTTACATATTAATATATCTCCACATAAAATAGCATATTTCAAGTACTCAATTGCCACATGGGGTTAATGGTTATTGTATTGGACAACACAGTTTTAGGCCATGTGAGTTAGAGATAGAAATTACCAACCAGTCACTCCAACCCTTTTTCTGAATAATCCACCTTTTCCCTACTTATATCCAAAATGACTTTTATTCGATAAGCGTCCCACTTCGGCTCAGGTCATGATCTCACAGTTCGTGGGTTTGAGCCCCGCATAGGCTCTGTGTTGACAGCTCAGAGCCTGGGGCCTGCTCTAGATTCTGTCTCTCTCTCTCTCTGTCCCTCCCCTGTTCATGTTCTGTCTCTCTTTCTCTCAAAAATAAATAAACATGAAAAAAAATTCAAAAATGACTTTCATTTATATCCTGACATCTTGTATATATGCACAGCACTCAATACACGTGGTAGAATGAGTGAATGATAGGATGACATGATTTATTTTAGAAGGATAAGATATTAAAGAACTTCATTGGAGGGGAGGACTTAACATTAATGACACCCACAGAACTGGACACATGTTGAATCCCTGATGTTAGCCCAGTTACTTGATAAACATGATCTTGCGTACTGCTCACAGCATATTTTATAAGATTGCTACGTTCAGACTCACTTTTACAAAGAAATTGAGGCTTAGCAATGTTAGGAACTTGCTCGAGGTTATCGAGGTTACAATCATAGTAAATTGCAGGCCAGATTTGTAACTACATTTGTCTGAGTCCACACTGACCCCTTCACCATGCCATACTGACTTTATAGATAAGACCATCAGGCTAAAGAAACAGCAGAGTCTGTGTTTAAAAAAAACACCATTGCTTACCATAGTTGTTGAAATTTTCTCTCTCATTTCACTAGAGAGAATAGTTTAGTATAGAGTAGCAAATATTTTTTCATTTCCACAAGTTTCTCTATTTGTTTCCAGGATATTTACTGGAAAGCCATTTGGAAAATTATTTTATTCCTTTAAAGAGTGCAGGAGAGAGAATATATAACTTATATTTTGTGGTTTGAAGCTTATGTGATTAAATAGTACACAAAGATATTAATAGTGGAACCAAGATACCAGTATCATTATATTCCTTTCTGAACCTCCTCTAAGTACCAGAAAAAGTCCTCTTTAGATTGAGGTTACAAATTAGGATGCTAAATTAGGTGAGTAAGACTCTTCCTTACTTATTCTATAAGGTAAGCTGCTTGTTGAAAGTCAGAAAATAATGCATTCCTGTGCATATGTAATTGTACAGATAATTGCCTCTATCATTTAAAAATATCATTTGCCAAAATGGTGTCTATGATTAATTATGTACATTTATCATTGAGTCGACTGGGGTACATTATAAAATCCTTTCCCTAAGCTCATGCATCTTTCCTCCCTTCTTGTTTTTTTCAGTGTAACTTATTTAGTAATTCAAATTTTTTTGTTATTCGTTAAGCCATAATTCACCTGCACAGGAACCAGCAACCAAATTGCCCTCTGGCTGCAGGGGGCTTGTTTCTTGACTTGTGACATCAGGGAACAAGGATGATGTTTAAAATCTTCCTTCTTGTTTCTTGGATGCTTCTAAAACAAAAATCCTGGGAGAAGGATCATTTATTGATATTAAATATCTCCATTACCATGTCCTTAGCCTGAAACCATGTAGTGTTGGGCTTCAAAGTCAGGTGCTACTAAGGAAAGAAAAAAAAAATAATTAATTTAAAAATAAGAAAGTATATAGTAATCCTGAAATCCTGACATATAGAACTTATCTAATATACATATGATGTAATTAATGATAATACCTACTGTTTGAGAACAGATTCCATCTTTAACATGAGGCCTTCTGATGGTCTCTCTGTTTCTGCTCCCCCTTGGATTCTTAGCAAAACATCCAGATGGATCCTGTTGTAGTCTTATTTGTTAAACCTTAGCAGTCCTACTTCCCAGAGTAGGAAAGATGGTTGCTGTCAGCCCTGAATCTATTATCTACATAACTCAAAATCCCCAAAGAAGCCTTCTTAATCCCAACTCCATTTACAAATCTAGCAAGAACCCTGATTGTTTGGTTGACCCTATACTGGTGATAGGGGTGTAGTGTTGATGTAGCATGCTATATTATTTGTGGCAGTGGATAGCTTCATCAGGATCAGAAGGATGAGAGAAGGAGAGGTTCTCCAAAGAAAGGATTTTAGGCAAGTGGGCAGTATGAGTCCACTTTGGAACCCAACACTTTTATTGCTTTCATGTCATTTGAAAAGACTGTATTTTAAGCTCCATGAAGGCAGGGACCAACTCTGTCTTGCTAACTACTGTATCCTCAAGATATAGAACATTATTATTAGATGCTTAATAAATTTATGAATGAATGAATGGATGAATGTCAAGCTACACGGGAGGCAAATTACTAAGTTTGTTTGGTGACCTCAGAGCAAAGGAGGACATTATGTGGGTTAAATGGTGTTGTGCGGAGACAACTGGGGGGAGCCCTTTGGATTTACCTGCCAACCCCTACCCCCATCACTACTTGGGGATTAGAACTGCTAATATGCCTCAGTTCATTTCATTTCCTTTGTTCCATTTTTGACTGGCTCCCTTTGAGGTTGGCATATTCCTTCTTTAGAAATGGAGAGACCTTAAGTTAGGTCTGGCTCTAGGTAACACGTTGTTCCTTAAGGTTAGTTTTATATATTTTTGCTGGGGTTTGTTGTACGGAGCTTCTCTTCTTCAAACTTTCAAGGGAAATCTTTCATTTCTGAATCCATTAGAGGCCCTTGACTTCCTCCCTCTTATCCCCACTGCCTGTGTATAACTCTGAGATCTGTTTCCTCACAGAAACCACCCAGGAAAACACAGTGTCAGTACTGGTATGGTATTTTCATTCATTCATTCATTCCATATATATTAACAGAGTCTACTATGTGCTGGGTACAATGCTGAGCTCTGGAGAGGTGATCCTGAACAATTGGACTAGAAGAGGAAGCAGACATAATGCCACACAAATACACGATTTAAATCAGGAGACAGGTAGTACAACGGAAAGAAACTCAGTGCCGTGTGGGTATATGGAGGAATCCTCCTCTATTCTACGTGATCTGAAGAGCTTTCCCCAAGGAAGTGACATCTGAGCTGCGATTTGAAGGATGAATACATGTTAAACTGGTGGGAGCCTAAATGTTTCAGGCAAAGGGGAAAGCATAAGCAAAGACCCAGAGACAGGGAAAGGCATGGCTTCTTCAAAGACATGGGAGAAGGTCAGAGTAGCTGGAGTTAGTGAGTGTGAGGAGGGTTCTATGAGATGAGGTTAGAGAGGGAGGGAGGCATCAGCTTATGCAGGGTTTGATAGACATATTGATAATTTTATCTTTATTTTGTGAGGCATGTGAAGCCTTTAAGTGGTGGAGGTTGACCTCTGTTTCTCCGTGGAATAGATCACTCTAACTGCAGAACGAAGCAGGTATTGGACAGGGCTAAGAATGGGTGGCCGAGACCAGTTAGAAGCCAACATGATACAGAAATGAGAAATTAGGAAACTAATTTTTGCATTCTTCACGGAATATTGAGTCCTCTGCTTTATCAAGTCTGTCAGCTAGCAGTTCTCATTTGGGAACTGATGATGGGCTGTATCCTGACTTTGGCATGCTAGAGACCAGTGTGCCAGGAAAAGGGTATATTGAATGAGCAGATACACTTCTGGGGCTTGCTGGTTTGGAGGTATTGGAGTACAGTCATGTAGAAAAGTAAATGAGAAGGCTGGGGGTGTGGGTCTGATGATGGAAAGCATTAGATCCTAAAGCTAAGGCTTGGGAGACTTCCATAAAGAGACTGTCATAGGAGCTGAGAGTATGAATGCAATTATTAAAGATTATGTTAGGGAAGAAGGAAAAAACTGCTAAGGAAAACACCTATATTTAGGAATGGATATTCATTCCACAAATACTAAGTATTCACTATGTGCCTGGCATTGGGCTGTGACTCATAGTTGACAGCCAGAAGAATATAGTTGGAGATGAAAAAAGAGGATTCTGAAAACATGGAATAACAAACAACAAAGGATAAGAAAGTCTCAGGAAGGAAGGGTGGTCAATGGTTTGGTTTCTGTGGAGGATGAAAATACAATGAATGCTGAAAAGACAACTTTGGGTTTGTGGATTAGTCTCCACCCTACATGGTGCACATTATAAAGCTGGGCTAGTAACCAGACTTAGAGGGGGCACACCTAAGGGACCTTGACAAAGCCCTCCTCCCACTTAGAACTTTACAGGAAGATAAGACTCGATATATACAATTTCACTTTGTATCTCACTTCCTTGAAACACATCTATTCTATCTACAGAAAGAACTGTGCTTCCCCTGCCCTTGCCATGGCTGTCAGCCAAAAGCAGAGATGTTGTAATTTGAGGTTGACAGCGAGATGACCCTTACAGGGTCACTACAGCTTCTGTCTCGTGGCAGATTCTCCTGCTGAAATATGGAGGTGCCATGATGTTAAATCAATAGTCCTGAGTGATGTGGAGATTTGAGATGAAGCTAGTCATAGCTTCCTTTGATTTTACCTTTTCATTTTTCCTGCTGGGTACCATGTTCTTAGAAGAAGAATGATTTACCTCCGGGCAAATCATCTGCTCAGGTTTGCTCTTCTAACCAAATGACATTATCCTAAGAGGATCAGAAGGGCCTGAATGTGAATTGTGTTCATTTAGGGTCCCAGGTTAAGTTTTTGGTAAAAGAAGAAGAAGAAGAAGAAGAAGAAGAAGAAGAAGAAGAAGAAGAATCATCTCTATGAAATTTGTAAAGTAGGAGAAAGAAACATTCCTGTTAGAAATATTTGGGTAATTCTGATTGCCAATTACAGATTTAACACCAAGTACCTCAGTAATGGAAATCAAAGTTGTAAAAGAATAACATATACTTGGGCTGAATAGTATTCAAAATTTTATTTCCAATAATTTAAGAAGAAGATGTAGCTGTTATCTATTGCTGTATAACAAACCACCCCAAAATTTACTGGCTTAAAACAGGAACCATTTGTTCAGAACATGATTCTGTGAGTTGGCAGTATAGGCTGGGCTCAGCTGTACAGTTCTTCTAGCCTCAGCTGGGAATTTCTCATGCATCTGCTGGCAGCTGCCAATCAGTTAGATAGCTCTGCTTCTGGGGATTGGTAGGGACCGTGCCGGTAAAGGAGCTACGTGTCTCTAATCAACCAGAAGGCTAGCTTTGGCTTGTCCACATGGTAATTAGGCAGGGTTCCTAGATAAAGTGTGGAAAATTGAATGCCTCTTGAGGCATGGTTCAAAACTGGCAAAACATTGTTCTGCTACATTCTGTTAGCCAAATCAAGCCACAGGGTCAGCTCAGATTCAAGGAGTAGAAAAACAGACTCCATCTATTTTGATGGGAAAGGTGAACTACAAAGTTACATTGTAACAGGGCAAGAACATTGGCCATTTTGCTGTCCACCACAGATGATGCATCATTTTTATCCTCTTTGTTTTACATATAGGTAGATAAAACGTACAATATACACACAATACCTTTGGAAGGACAAATATTTTCATTTTTTTGCCTTGATGGAAGTTTCAAACTAGAACCTATCTCAAAGCAACCAGTTAGGATGAGATTGTAGTAATTGAATATTTTTGGCTTCATTTTTGTTTCTGTAACTGTAAAGAAAATCCTCATGTTTTCAGTGGCTGTTACTCTAGGTCTGTGTGACACAACCAATCCCAGACAAAACAGAACTTCTTACTGGAAAAGAACACTACCTAGGTGTTGGCCTGGTAATCTTGTATAAAGATTTTACAATTGCCATTGGGAAAAGGGCATTTACTTGACAAATGGCACTATTTCTATTTTTGTCTGCCCAATTTTAAATTTCTTCTTTAAAAAAAATTTTTTTAATGTTTATTTATTTTTGACAGAGAGAGAGAGAGAGAGAGACAGAGCATGAGTAGGGGAGGGGCAGAGAGAGAGGGAGACACAGAATCCGGAGCAGGCTCCAGGCCCTGAGCTGTCAGCACAGAGCCCGACGCGGGGCTCAAACTCACAGACCTTGAGATCATGACCCGAGCCAAAGTCGGACGCTCAACTGACTGAGCCCCCCAGGCGCCCCGAAGTTTCTTCTTATTAAAATTGCAAATTCAGGTCCCTTAATAAACTGAACAAATTAAATACATAACTGGAAGATGCACATTTCAACACTTCACTTTTTAATATGTAGACATCTTATGGATGCAAGGGCATTTCATGGAAAGAGAGTCTTAAAATTACTTTGTATGTGTATAGAGAAAATAAAACTTTTTTGATATCTTGGCTCAAACTGAATAGGATCTCACTTAATAGCCCATGTAGTACTTTAAGATGATTTATTATTATGCTAATATTGTAATGTAATATTTATTAAGCATTGGAAGTGTGCAGAATACTGGATAGTCCACATAAAAAGATCCAGGTGGATTTCAAGGAAAAGGGCTAAGAAATGCACTCTCCTAATCCACAGGAAAAGAGAGCAATTCAGAATCTAGCTGGCCAATAAATCCTATTTAATTTAGTAGACAGCATATGCCAAAAAAAAAAAAAAAAAAAAAAAAGTAGACTAACAGAAGTGGAGAATGATCATCTCTGATTAGAAGGCCATCATTTTAAGAGCACACTTTCCTCCCCAGACTTGAGTTCAGAAATGACCAATTCAGTTAGATATTTCTCATTTAAAAGAAGTTTTGGCCAATAATCCTCTGCATTATCATCTGACATTCTAAGATCCTAAGTTATAGTGGTTCCTATGGTGACCAGCTTTATAACTATTAAATGCTTTTAAAGAATTGTACCTTAACTGTAACTTTACAACATCACAATAAAATTTATAATGTTGGCATAAGGTATTTGGAAGTCTCTTAGAATAGAGTTATAAATTTGCTGTAAAAGGACACTTTTCTCCTAAAATTAATAGTATATTTTAAAAGATTATTTCTAAGGTGGCCAAGAGAAGTGAAAACAAAACAAAACAAAAACCACAAAAAAAACAAAACAAAAACAAAACAAAAAACCTCCTGACACAATTCTTTAGGTGACTACAAAGCAAAATCCACATTCCAAAATATGAGGACCCAAATCCCTCCACTTTTGTCTGAAAAAATGCATATAATTTGAGGAAAGAGTTTCTTAATTTGCCATAATTCTACACTTTGCTTTGCTTAGCCAGTTTAGATCTGGAAGGGGGAAAAGAAAGGCCCAAGCTAAAAAGGGGCTTAGAGACAGCATTTCCTATTTTATGAAATCATATTCACTGACTAAGGGTTATATCTTTTACTTGTATTTAAACACAATTCTCCCAGAAGTTGACAAAAGTCTTGGGTGAAAATTGATTAAAAAACAAGTTGTCTCTCTTTATCTATATTTACATGCTTCTATATATGCTATACATATATATGAAATAAACAATAAAGGTACTTTAGCTTCTTTTGAGTCTCTAAACAAGTAAAAGAATATAACAATGAATACTTACTTGCTTTTTGGATGATGGTAGATGGGGCTGATGGGATGAACATATCCTAATTATCAGTGTGAATACAGAGAAAAAGCACAGATTAATTTTGTTTCTGAATAGGTTATTTGTATTATTTTTATTTAAATAAAGCTATGCCGAAGATGTCTATGATTGCCATTGTAATAAAATATGAATACAAACTTTTTTTTGGTGATATACATTCATTGTCATGTATATTCATTTAAGCACAGAATGTAGTATTATTTAACAGTTCACAAAGAACATTTTAGGACAGTATACTTTATGCTGGTTGATGGATTTGATTTGTAAAATGTAGATACATTTTATTTTGTGATTTTTATTTAAAACTTCGAAGGGGGGAAATACAGGAGAGTGAAAGGTACACACAGTTCAAATAGTAAAGACACCACGAAAATTTCCTCCGGGAATAAAATCACCTACCAATTTCAGCTTTATGGTTGAAAACCGGTCACATAACTCTATGGTATACAGAGTGAAGTTTAGATAACAAAAAGTGATGTGGAAATTGGTTGAATCAACTAGTTCTTGTTTGCTTCTTTTTAAATTACATGTAAGCACATACTCATTTGTGATATGCAGGGATATAACACATATTTACATATGTGTCTAATTATATAGTTTAGTTGTTTATCAAAATGACTGCCCAAACTTCTGTATGTTTAAAAAGTTGGCTAGGTAGATCTTACTTAACCTATGTTTTGAAACAGGCAAAACAACAACAGTTCATAAATAAAAAAATTTTTAAATGCCTTTTTAAGAATATTGCAGCAACTTGTAAAACTGCTTCTACTAATCCTGAGACTTTAAGAGAAGGGATGCTATGAAACAAACTCCAGGAAGCACCAGCAAAGTAAAGAAAGAATGAGGAAAAGTGGAAAATTCATGATAGAAGTTGGTCACAAGACGGAAGGTAGAGACGCGACACTCTAGCAGACAGCTTTTTTGTTTTGTTTTGTTCTATTTTTTTTCCTTTTAGGTTGTACACAGAAGAGACACCTAGATTAGAAATAGAAAAGGAGCATTTCCGTAGGTCTCCAAGGAGAGAGAAGCTAGCAAGTAGTTATTTCTAAAGATTCTGAGAAACTGGTTATAAAAAGGTGTGAGGAGGGGCAAAGTCTTTATTAAGTAACTTCAGTGTACAGGCAGGATAACTGGGTGACAGTTTGGTGATAGAACCTGGGTTTCTTGGGGCTTTGGAATGAATCCTCAATGTTCTAGGATGTTAAATAGCAGGGTTAGCTTAAATACCATTATGTTAGTCATCTGTTAGAAATTTTTGTGTCTAATTGTTATTTCCTTAATCTTTATTCTTGAGTTTATTTCCTTTATTATATCTTCTGGGGGTCAGTTCTAACTTACTGTATTGAGCAAGAGTTGCTTAGTCTGTGGACTGTGGGGTTTGTTTTTTGTTTGTCTGTTTGTTTTTTTAATTTTTTTTTTTAATGTTTATTTATTTTTGAGACAGGGAGAGACAGAGCATGAACAGGGGAGGGTCAGAGAGAGAGGGAGACAGAATCTGAAACAGGCTCCAGGCTCTGAGCTGTCAGCACAGAGCCCGATGCGGGGCTCGAACTCACGGACCGTGAGATCATGACCTGAGCTGAAGTCGGATGCTTAACCGACTGAGCCACCCAGGCGCCCCTGTGGACTGTGGGGTTTGATTTACCAGCTTGTTTCGTTTATTCATCTGGACACTTGACCCAGCAGAACTCTACTTCAACCAAACTAGTCCAAGAAAGATTAACCCATATCATCTTGGAGATGACATTCTCTTTCCTGCCATGTGAAAACTATTTTATTATTATTTTTAATGTTTATTTATTTTTGAGAGAGAGACAGAGCATGAGCAGGGAAGGGGCAGAGAGAGAGGGAGACACAGAATCCAAAGCAGGCTCCAGGCTTTGAACTGTAAGCTCAGAGCCTGACATGGGGTGTGAACTCAGGAACCGTGATCATGACCTGAGCTGAAGTCAGATGCTTAACTCACTGAGCCACCCAGGTGCCTGTGAAAGGATCACTTCATTTGAATAGAGAGGATCATAAAGTTCAGTTCTCTAAAATATCAACATTCTTGCCTTGATGGTTAGTTGAAACATTTTAGACAAATAAGTATAGAACTTACTTTCTGCCTGAAATCCTAAAGTAGTTAAGGTAAAAATAAATTACCTGGTTCAGTGATTCTCAGTTCTCTATGCTCCTTAGAATTCCTTGGAGAGCTTCTAAAAATTACAGAAAAGTGGGAACAGGAAGTGAGGCCCTGATGGTGTTCTTTTTAAAAAAGCTCCCTAGGTGACTCTAATTTGTAGCCAAGATTAGAACACCAATCTAGATAGTTCAAGGCCAAAATAATGAATAAATACATAAACAAGCATGTAAATAAATCCACCCGTTTTTTTTTTTTTTTTTTTTTTCAACGTTTATTTACTTTTGGGACAGAGAGAGACAGAGCATGAACGGGGGAGGGGCAGAGAGAGAGGGAGACACAGAATCCGAAACAGGCTCCAGGCTCCGAGCCATCAGCCCAGAGCCTGACGCGGGGCTCGAACTCACGGACCGCGAGATCGTGACCTGGCTGAAGTCGGACGCTTAACCGACTGCGCCACCCAGGCGCCCCACCCGTTTGTATTTTGAGATGTAATGATACTTGCTTGCTATTTGTCTTAAAACCACCAGTACATTTGGTTGCCTGTAGCTGTAAATTCAAACATTTTAAGATTGCAGTTAAATCCTCTTACAGTCCATTCTTAACAGACTTTTCAGGTCTCAGCTTCTTACAACCCCATTCAAGTCTTGTTAGTGCAAAGCTTTTGGAACACTCGCTACCCTTTTATTCCTCCAGGTATTTCACTTGCTGTTTTCTTTCTGTCATAACTCAACCTTCTTCTACACTTGGCAGAATGCTATTTACCTGATTAAGCCTGATTAAGAGTCATTGCCACTGTAACACTGGGGCGATCATAATATGGCTATTTTATACAATACTGATTTGTATAAATTCAAATCACTTAAATATTTCCCTGAAGAGACAAAGTCAAATTGTCCAGCGATGAATGTATGGTCTTCAAAGTCCAGCTCTTCAAAGTCCTTCTATCTAAGTATGTATCTATCACATTGCTGCTTAGTTACTCCAATAACAATAATTACTTAGGTATATCATCCCAGAAGGGGGCATTTGTTTTATGAATTATTTTACAGAGACATTTGAGTTATATTCTGAAACAGTTGTAAATTCCAGTATCTTTTATTCCAACTCCTTGAATCATTTTAAGACCATAATGTATGATTTTTTTTTTCTGTTTAAAATTGGATTATCCAGACTTTAAGCAAATTAGATATTGAAAATATTAGGACATCTATGTTCTTTTGATATGTTGAATTTTCACATTTGCAGTATGAGTTTCAAATAGAAATAACTGGATATAATTTCTTTTTCTTTAGTCCTTTGGCTTTGACACCACAGGAAGCCAGCTTGCTAACTCCCTGATACCTGATATTTCCCTGACTAAAAAGACTTTCTGATGAGGATCAGCATTTTCCCCAAGACAGGAGTGTGAATTCTCTTCTTCCTAAAGCTACGCATGTCCCTTAAAAGAGTCCAGAACATTTCCTGCAAAACTGCCTCAGTCATCTGAGCACTTAGTACAGCTCCTTCAGAAAGGCTAAGAGATGCATCATCCCTGCAAAGGAAAAAAACAAATGCACCATAAAACAGGCCAAGAACTTGAACATCAGCAAGATTACAGACGGGGGGGGGGGGGGGGGGGGGTGTGAGGGGGTGTTGTAAATAAAGTTTTAAATAAAAATTTGATTTAAAAACTAACTGCTTATCCTCCAATCTACTGGCTTTGGTTTTCCAACTTCTTTATCACTCCTGGAGTTTTTGTGAACTATACAAATGGCAGACAAACATTTGTGTTAATACGTCGAATTTTCTTCTTTTTTTTAATTAGGAAGGTGGTTGGTTTGTTGGGGTGGTCTGTCACGAAGTCTATAATTACACAGGGTGCAATTTATACCTAGTCATAAATAGAGGAATTACTTTCCTAGGAAAATTTCAGGATCTTTTCAGGTAGGAAAAATTTCTGCAACTGAGAAACGACTCAACTTTTAGGCAAGAGCTCATTACGTCCAGGTAGTTCCATGCCGATGTGAGCTGTTGCTTTCTCTTCAAGTCGTTACTGATCTTGACCCCAGTTTCTCCATGGAACTCAATCCGGGCTGAGCTGCAGGCAATACCCCCGCTGGGTGCGGACTTCAGGCCCACCACTGGAGGGCGTCTGGACGCTTCCAAACAGCTTCGAAGCGCCTGGCAAGTCTGAGTTAGAAAACTGTAAAGACAGGAGGGAGGACGTGATATTTGATTTTATTGGGCTAATAAGTAAAGGGAGAAACAGGAAGGTTTGAAAGCAAAACTAAACTGCTTGCATTCTTGGGATCAGCCCTTCCCACAGAGGCAGCAAACTCCCTAGAGAGCAGGAGGGAATAATATCATGAAGGCCCGAGCCCTCGGAGCCCCGCAAGGGCAAGTCTCCAGGGGTTGGTGCCCCAGAGCGCCGGGCTCCGGGCTGTCTTCCCGGGCGCTAGAGGACAGGAGGACGCGTCCCGAAGCGCCGGGGACTGTCTCTCTGTCAAGCGATCGTACTTCGGTGGCCGCCGGGGACCAAGGCGCTGCAACCTGCTCTAGAGGTCCGGGAACGCGAGGCCTTTTCCAATAATAAAGCAACTCCTATCCCGACCTCCGATTCTTCCCGCATAGGGTTCGTTCAAAGACTTTATCCTTCGGGGAGTGGGCAGCGAAGCAACCTCGGGGTTGAAATGCAAAAGGTGTAAGGTATTTCTGATTGACTCCCCTGCCGCATTCATTTCCTTCCTTCTGAAGGATCGCATTGAATTGTAATCACTTTATACTATGATTCTCTCAATAAAAAAAAAAAAAATTAAAAATTAAAAAAAAAACAAAAAACAAACGTGTTTTCAGAGCATCACTGTAAAGAAAAGTCTTGCTTCCTGTTCGTGAACCTTTAAGTCCCTGGTAGGAAGAAGCGAGTTGAAAGGCACCTGAGAGAAGCTCAGGTTTCCAAGATAACCCAGCGCCGGGCAATGCACGTTGTGAACAGGGCAGAGATTTACAAGAACACGTATTCATTAAGGCTCCCTGCCAGTCTGTCTGCTGGGACTTCATGTCACCTGCGGGGCCTGGGAGACAGATTTTGGCTCGCCGGCTACAGGGTGGGAACCGGTCCCATTGTAACTGAAAGACCTCAATCTCAGGTAAAAAGATGTCAAATCATTCCTCAGCCCAGACGGAATTCAGCATCCAAAGGGTTACGCGCGGCTGCTGGGTTCGGGCGGAGGAGAGGGCGCCTCGGCACTCCCAGTAATTCAATTAGTCAGGTTTCTGGAAGGTGGGGCCGGGGAGGGGGATAGGAGGCGTGGGGAAGGGAGGAGATTAAGAAAACGCCTCTTTCTCGTGGAACAAACCAATCCTGTTGGAGTGAAGAGAGAGGAAAAAACCTCGACCTGTAAGCAAACAGCAGGCCGTTCCCTGACTGGCTGCTCCAGCCACCCACCCCACCCCCCGCTTTCCAAGTAAACTGCTTGGGGAGGGAAGGGGGAAAAAAAAAAAAAAAAAAAAAAAAAGCAGCCCACATGACCCGGGCCGCGGCGGCAGCAGCGCTGGCTGGGCGCGGGCTGGCGGCGCCTCCCCCTGCTAGGTCCGGAGCTCACACCCGAGCTCGCGCCGCCCGCCTGCCCCGTGCCCTGCGCTACACGCCTGGGCGTCCCCCCCCCATCACCGCGCCGCCCACGTCCACGTTCACGCGCGCGGCCTTGCGCTCCGGTGCGGCGGCGGCGGCGGCTGCTGCTGCTGCTGCTGCTGCTTCTGCTGCTGCGGCTGGGTCGCCTCTGCTGTCGGCTTTACACGCAGGTCATTAACGAGGGGGCGTGCCCGAGAAGATTTTTCCCATAAAGCATTTTCTCTCTCTCTCTCTCTCTCTCTCTTTTTTTTTTTTCTCTTTTGCAAAACTGACTTTTACCTCTTTCCACTTCTCGCCAGTCATTTCAATCCCTCCCGGGCTGTTCGTGCTGTTGCTGCTGCTGCTGCTGCTGCTGCACTCAAGTTTATTTTCCCGCCTGGTAGAGGTTTTAGGATTCGGTTGGTGGTTTTCACCTCTTGTTGCTGCTGTGCCCAAGGAGGGAAAGAGGAGCAGCTGCAGGAGGATCGGGAAGGTTTTCTGATGTAGTCAGCGGGGAGGTGCCACTCGCTCCTGCGATCTCTCTTTTCTTCCTCTTTTCCCATTTCAAACTGATTGATGCATCTCTACAAGTTGTCGGGCTTGGGGCCGGACCGGTCGGAGTCGCAGGGACATTTCTGAGCGCTCACCCGAGGCTCTTGGCACGGCGTCTGGGGGCTCAGTCTTGCTCCCAGAAGGCGATCGGAGACTGACATCAGCTCATCCAGGAGTTGGAGGGATTCATTTAAAAGTGATTGTTTTCCCCTCTCGCTCTCCAGCCTAACAGTTGGGTTGGCGTCGTCCTGCAGGCTTGGGCTTCCCAGCTCCGTCTGGCCGGCTGGTTCGTAACCTCTGCTCTTCATTCACTCTGGTGCACCCACACCCGGCCAAAAAAAAAAGCACGCGCGAGAAATCCCCGAGGCTCCGCCAGTGCCCGGGGTGTCGTCTCCCGCCGCCGCAGTCCGACTCCGCCGGGGGACCTGCCGGAAGACACGAAGAGCTAAACTTTTCTTCGAGGTTTGCAAGGCAAGACCGCTCCTCGCCAGCTTAGCTGCCGCTTACCCAGTTCCAGGACGCCGGCGGGGCTGGGTTTGTGGCTTCGAATCCCCACCCTACTCGGCGCACCGCCCCGAACGCGCAGCACCTACGACTCCTCCGAGATTTCCAGGGGTCTCCCGATTAAGGCACACAGAAGGAGGGGGAAGGGGTTTCTCACACAACAAGGCCACAGGCGCGAAGCCCTCCATCCACACGGAGCCTTCCTCCTGCAGTTTCTCACCGGCCGCCAAAGTAACTTGGAGCGAAGCGGGGCGCAGTGCGAGGGCCCTGGGCGGCGGCGGAGCCGTGCGCAGCCCGCGGCGCGGACACTGAGCCGGGCCCGGCGGGCCAGTGTATGTCTCCCCGCGGCCGCGGCGCGCAACTCCCGGTGACTGTGCAGCGTGCGCCGCCGCCTGCCCCAACCCGCGGTGCCGCCGCCCGGCCCGGCGCGCACCTCCTTCTCCCGGGGTGACCGGCCTGCCGCCGCCGCTGAGACACAGCTTGGCACCCCTTCCCCCGCCCTCGCCGCCGCCACCACACACACGCATGCTTCTCTCCATCTTGTGATTCCTTTTTTCCTCCTGAACCCTCCAGTGGGGGTGCGAGTTTGTCTTTACCCCTTCCCCACCCTCCCCCCCACCTCCACCGTCTTCTCGTTCTCCTTCCCCTCCCCAGCTTGGTGTGCGCCTCTTTCTTTTCTCGCCACTCTTCATTCTTATTTATTCATATTTATTTGGCTCCTGCTCTCTTTCTCCCCTTCCCTCCCTCCCTCCGGATCCCTGCTCTTTCCCCGGAGTGGCTTGTCGGGGGCTCCGCCGCTGGCCAGGCGTGATGTTGCACGTGGAGATGTTGACGCTGGTGTTTCTGGTGCTCTGGATGTGTGTGTTCAGCCAGGACCCAGGCTCCAAGGCCGTCGCCGACCGCTACGCCGTCTACTGGAACAGCAGCAACCCCAGGTAAGGTAATAGGGGGAGCGCAGAGCCGGGGATACTCGGGCCTCGGCGCCCTGCGGAAGAGCGGCGGTGGCGGCGGGGACCCGCGCGCACCAGCTGCAGGCGGCGCGCACTCTCGGAGCCTGCGTCGCCCGGGCGCTGATGGCTTTCGAGGAGCCCACAGGAAGCGCACCCGTCGCGCCTCTCTTTGTTAAGCTGCCTCAGAGACGCCGGGAGTCCCTGGGAGTCCCCGGGGCTGCCCAGACCCGCTGCCTCTGCAGAGCGCGGGGAGACTCGGAAAAGGCGGGAGCTGGGGAGTCCAGACTTCTCCGCTTCCTCACCGGGGCAAGCCGGCCAGCATCTCGATCCGGGCGTAGCGCCTGGGCACTGGGAGCCTCGGGTATGAGCCACCAAGAGTTCCCGCGTGGATCGTGGGTGCACAGGGGACTGCAGGCAGAACCTTCCAAACATCCCTAAAGTTGTTGTTGTTTTTTTTTTTTTTAATTTTTCTTCCCTTTCTCAGTTTGTTCAGAGAGCGCACGGGCTGGGGGATGAGAGGGGGGTTGGGGAGCGGAAGCTTTAGGCTTTTATTTTCCTCTTTAACTGCAAGGCAATTATCTGGCCCCTGGGCCACTGTTGGCCCGGCGCGCCTGGCAGTGGAGAGGATTCTCCCACCTCCTCACCCCCCATGGGCTCAAGGTGCCAGAAAGTTTGATCTAATGCCGGGTTACGTCATTTGTGCGGAGCCAGCTGCTGGAGTTGGCGGAGACGGGAGGTGGGAGCTCTTAGTCCACGGCCTGGCGGTGTGCAGCCGGAGGAACACGCGCAATTACCTGGAACCGTTTTGTGGGCATCCCCGAAGCCTGCCGGGTACGCGGGAGGCTAGAGGTGGGCGCCCGGGCGCGCCCTAGCGCGCCTGCTGGACCCTGGCCACCAGCAGACGTCCCTTGCTCGGGGATTCTAGAAGTGGGGAGGGGTGAGGGCTGTCCTGAGTGCCGGGCGAACCTCTCCGGATCCAGAGCAGCTCCGAGCCCTACTTTCTTCCCGGCCTGTGGGCAGCAGTCGGCCTCGCTGGGCCCATAATGCTCTGCCTCTCTGGGACGGAGGCCAGCTTCCAGGTGCGGGCTGGTTTCGGTGCCTGCCTAAGAGGGAAATAGCATCGGTTACACCTAAAATCCCAGGTTTTCCCTTGGGCTGGAGTGGAAGTTGGGAGGAGAGAGGCGGGAGGTCGAGGGGATAGTTTTTGGTTGCTGAGCGCCCAGCGCGCATGGGGAGAGGGGGCTGGCTGGCGCCTCCGGTTCTTCCTACCTCCCGGCGGCCTTGTCCGTCGGCCTCCCGCCTTCCCCCCTTGTGCAGACATGGGAGGGATTCCTCGCTTGAAGTAATGTCAGCTCAGATGAAGATGGGCAGATTTCCCCATAAGCGGTCTACCGGTGGCCGAGAGTCCCCCACCTCCTGCTACTTCAGGAAAGATAGTTACACCCAGGTAGCCCAAATCCTAAATTAAACCGCCTGGCAGAAGTGGAGGCATCCCTGAAAGTTTGGTTAAAAAAAAAAAAGCCTCATGGAGGTGGGTGGTGGGATGGGAAGCTATTTCTTCTTTGACATGCCACTTACCACTATTAGGAAAAGAAAGAGAAGCCATCCTGCCAGAGGAGATGCCTTTTATTAAAGCTGACAAGACAAATAGAGCAAGCTTTCCAGTTGTGATGGTGTTAAAAGCAAGTCTCATTATGTTGGTTGGTTTTATTCCCCCCTGGGCTTTATTAAACAGCATATATGAAATAGAGGAATTTATATTTCTAAACTTCAGCGCCTTATTAAATAAAACAGCAATGAAATTGGTGAGTTGAATGTGGGGCATTTTGTGCTTAGTTGTCTTCTTTCCCACTCCAAACTTCACAGTGTGATCTTTTCCCCATAGTGTTAATTTATTTGGATACTTGGGTGTTCCAGTCATCCTAGGCTAAAACAGAAGGAATCAGAAGCACCCCCACGTACCCCTCCTTCTTAACCTGTCAAGCTAGTCTGAGTTAGTTTGAGGACATTTTATCTTAGGTTATCTCTGTTTTATGCTTTTGATACTGTTGTTTGGTTTGAGATTAGCACATTGATTTTTGTCACAGGTCATGTTTTTTAATAGATTTGCCCTGCCTGTAGAAAACTCTGCTCAGGATGCCATGGTGGCTTTGAACCTGCCCAGACAAAGTTAATCTGTAGAATTTTAAAACACCAAGGGTATTCTCAAGTCAGTATTCTAATTTGAGGCTTGTGGAAATTCCTTTTTATTTGATCATTGTCATTTTCATAATGTTAAAAAGAAAGAATGATGTACCCCCTGCCCAAGAGATTCATGTCTAACTTTAGTATTCTTAGGGGTTTGTGGGTACATTTATCTTCATATGTTGTCACAGTAAAACTTATTTAAAAAAATAACATAATTGTAAAAGTAGGGACTGATAGGCAGACTTACCTCGGAAATGTTGAAGAAGATGTTGTGTTGTGTTTTCTTTTTTTTTTTTTGATGTATTAAGATAATTCAGCTTGGATGTAATTTAAAAAGAGCCAGTGCAAAATAACTAACTTAAAATAAACACAGTTTATCTCATAAGATAGTGAAGAAACATTTTAGAAAATTTGCAGGGGTTTACTAAATTTTATAAATTCATTTTACATTTTACATTTATTTTCATTTATTTTCAATAATAATGTTATCGTTTTGGAAAGTAACCATGCCGTGCCTTCTGATTTAATACAAATCCTATTTTTTTAGGATTGGCTAAACTAATAAGATCAGAAGATTTAATCCTTTGGAAAAAAGCTGAAAACTTTAATTGTAACTTGCATACATTTAAAAAATATTTTTTTCTTAGATAAGAAAAGTTCGGTAGACACTTAAGCTGATAATAAGGGATACTTTGGTAAAATGAAGTAAATATATTTTAGCTTATACTAATGGACTTAAATTTGAAATTATGTTTAAATGCAATTAGAAATTAAGTATTACATCTTGATCACAGGGTTTAAATATCTTATATTGTAACTTGTGTAATCCTAGGAGTTTATTGTTTTGAGCTTATTGAGTTTATTGAGTTTGTTTTCGTAATTGACTCCATTGCTACCACAAGCATCCATAGATCTAGATTAACAGAGGAAAAAAAATATTAAAAGTGCTTGATCAGATAGTCTTACTGTTAGAATCTATCATCCTAGGTATTCGCTTCTGGAAAGGGGATATTCAATTTTCAAATGCTGATAACTTTTTAGTTGCTAGTATTTATTAGGTGGCGGGCCAAAAACTGATTTTATGTTTTGAATTGGCACAAATCTCTGAAATAGCCACTGAGAACTATCAATCTGATTAGAAATATATGATAACATTTGCCTAAATGCATCTTCCATATTTTAAAAATCTAGAAAGTTGTCTACATTTCACCTAAATAGAGTAATAGAGTGATCCTGTTAATGTTATGCTGAATTCTGAATCAGCATGGTACTAAGTAACTTTGAGTAATGAAATTCCAAATCATGGAGAATATAACTATTTGTCTTTAATTTCTTTAAGAATGTAAAAAGCTTTTAAGTAACTTTTAAAGAGACTTTCAGTAATAAAACTTTATTTACATTCTCCTATAGCAGCTACGCTTATAAAGATAGAGATGACTCCATATAAGAACATGCCTCTTAATCTGAAGAGTCCTATAAACAGTTTGGTGCTTCCAATGAGAATATTCTTTTAAATATTGTGTGTATATTGAAAAGTTATTGGTTTCTTTTGACCAGTTGCCAAAATGATGATAGGATAATTAAACATGTCTCCTACTGGTTGGCGTTTATGGATGGAATAGTGAAATAATACCAGCATACTTTTAAGAATACTGATTCTCCTCACTTAGTGCTTTGCTTCTGTTAGATTCTGAGTATCACCAATTTAAAGTGTTATACTTTGATGGGGAAAAATATCTCTATAATTCACCTGGGATACACTAAATTTTAACCTAATCGTATGTTTTCTTTGGACTTTTAAAATTCTTGTAGGGACCTGTAAATTAAACATTTCATGTTAGAGTAGCAGGTAATTGACACCATTTAGTTTTGTTAACATGTAATCTTGGAGTTGTGAAAGTGATGTGAATTCTCTGTCAGTACTCCAACACCTTTCTGGCTTACAGATCATATGTATGCAGCGAAGTAGAGAGAGCTAGTAACATTTTATTTCCTAATCATAATCCCTCGGCTATTTCTTTGCCTTTCAAAATAAAACTGGTTTTATTTTTCAAAATCTGAGCCATCAACGTTTTATTAGATGTCGACCAGTGTCCCAGCACTGTGCCTTTTCCACCGACACATAAATGAAATCAGTTTGATTTAAATCTAAGATTTTGTTTTGAGGAAAGATGGAAAGTTGATCCTGGTTTTGAATGAATTTTATCACCAAACTTGTAAAGGATTAACTTTATTTTCAAAATTTTAAATGTTTAAATACTATTTTATATGTTAGAAACATAAAAGTTCTTCAAGTAAAATATTATTTAGAATCTTTTAACTTTATTAACTCTGAGCTTCAATGTGGTGTATCACTTTATTAGATATAATTGGGTAATTTTATTATTTTTATATTTATATCAGAATTTATGTGGACATCTGTATAAAAATGAAGCAGTATGACAGAGATTTATATCACATGTTTTTACTCTGACCCATTTGTAGGAGACCTGAAGTGAATCCTTTCCCTCTCCCCCCCTTTTTTTTTTACTTTACAAATTATTATAAGACAAATATGCTTTTTGTTTTTGTCCACTTTTCCAAAAGAGTTTGAAAGCAAAATTAACTATTGAGACAATTGTTCTATCCATTTTATGCATTATGTTACATATTCAAAACATGCTTTCAGAAATAGTCAACTGTCTTTTGTTTTTTAGGTGACTGGAACATCAGTGCTATTTGAGGCACGCTTGGCTGTACAGTATAGTTTGGCATTTCCAGCATGATACCAAGGTCAATAAACTCCCTGTGATTAAAAGAACCAGAGAGAGCCTTCAGTTGTTCATTACTCCCTGTTAGTTGATTTTAGTGGTATTAACTAAACCATTGGCTCACCGAAGGAATATCTTGTTGCCACGTGTGTTCTGGCTGATAATCATTAGCTGTGGAGGCTTCCACCTTTGAAGGCGGAGGATCAGGTTTGGAAGGAGCCCTTAGTTGTTTGGGGCAAATTAACCTTGTGAATTTCTTGCCATTTAATCTTGCAAGATGCCTTCTGAACAGGCATTACATTGCATTCTGTCCACTGGCCTGATTTCCTGTTGGATAGGGACAGATAACGATGAGCGCCTTCTTTTCTCCCCTGTTGCTATGAACCAAGCAAGCTACCAGCTTCATGCTGGGCCAAGAAAATGAATGAATACAATTAGTCCTTCAGGAGTCCTGGCCTTCACAAGCTGGGGAGAAGTATATGCTAAAAGAATGTAACTCTGAGAAAGAGAATACATTAAAATATAAAATGAACAAAACATAAGAAATGTTAAGAACAGAATTATATATGTGGGTAGCATTTATCTATTGTTTAGTGTTTTTTTCCCAATATAAATGATTTGCTTTTTAAAAAGATGCCATTCAAGACTTTTCATTTTTGCATTTGTTCTGAATAACTTTCAGTAGCAAAAAGGATTTTAAAGTCTATATTTATTTTTAGTAATGAACCAGTCTGTGTTGACAGACTCCACATTATCAATATTCTTTTCAGAAACAGTATACAAACTATTAAAATAGCAGCTTTGATCAGAAATATTCTTGTTGAAAAGGAAGACTGTATGTCCCTAAGTACAGTGAGGAAGGCTCCTACCACTTACCCAGGATATTCAGACAGGATAAGTCTTCCGAACTGAGAAAAAATTGCCTTTTGATCATTTGAAGGATAACACCTTCATGTTCAGGTATAAAAACCTCTAAGAGTAGTATAAGAAATGAGGTGTTAATATTCAGTTTTAGTAATTTGTCTTGTGATGGTGGTCTTAGACAGCTAAACATCCATACATTACTGTCTCTTTTAAAGACCTGATTTATATTATTAGATTTATATTTTCATTTGCGTCTCAACCTATATCCTGAGCTGTTTGGTAGAAAAGTTTCTTGTGATTAATTTGAACTTCCAGTGTTTCTGAATGGGATATTACTCACAACTAGATCTATTTCCTCTTAAATTTGTCTGCATTTATGTCTTCAAACTTTAGTCAGTCATAAACAAGGCAGCGCAAAGACAAGAGAACCACTTAGTTCAAAATATCGAAGTAATAATGTGGGGTTTTTTGGTACTATAATTATTATGCATAGTTTGATGGTGAATGAAAAAAAAGTTCCCTGTATCTTAGTATCCTTGATAATCTATACTCCTTGTTGTCCTTTGAAGGATTTATTGGAAACTACTGAAATCTGTGCACTATTTTGCGATCTGAAATGTGTGTGGATATAAACTCTTGGTTTTGAGGCTTCTGAGTATAGTTTTCCAACAGCCAAAGATTTCAATAAAAACATTATTTTAAGGTAGTGGAAACTCCTACTTAAGTTAGCTAGTTGCTGACAGAGTATACCACAGTGATGGTTACCTCAGCTTTCATTGAGGTAGAATTCTATCATTTTCAATAAGGAAAAATAAACCTTTGTCATCTTTAGAAACATCCTTCATACAATTGACAGTTGACAGGTGGAAGAAAATGTTACTGTCAGGTCTTATTTTCCACTCAAGTGAGAAATAAAAATAGTTTTGAGTGATTTTTAAGAAAATCTATTTAAAAATTATTTCAAAATGTAAGAGGATGCTTTTAATATTTATAATGTATGTCATAGAATTAATCTGCCATTTGCTTCAGGGAAGGTCAGCAAAGTATGATTCAAGGAGAGACTCCTAACAACTAAATTCCTAGGGTATTTACTTTGAAAAGTACCATACAGTTATTGTGTTTATAGCAGGATATCACCAGACATTTTGGGATGGCATTCTTTAAGAGATGTAAAAATACATCACTATTATTCCTATCATTACTTATTAGGTGACCTGATTTCCATGACTGATGATCATGATTCTGCTATGAAGTATAAGTGGGAATTTTGGTCATGTGATACCTCTGTGTTTATGCTTTGGACAATTATGTAATTGGCACACAAAAATTAAACCTTTTTTAAAAATTGCTATTAATAATTTTAAATAACTGCACAGTGTAATCTATAGGTGTCCATGTGGAAATGCGTGAATACATGTTTGGAGAGTAGAAAAAAATATAACTAAGTTTTTGTTCCCTGATTTAGAAAGGCTAGGTTTTTGGCTTTCGGTTAAATCAGCGGGGTTTTTTTTTTTTTTTCTTCTTAGAAGCAGCCATCTTGTTTTAAGACCGATTTTATTTCTTTCATGAAAATGGTCTGGAAATGAATATGGACGATAGCAAAGGACTAAACCACTTGATAATAATTTTGGTAGGGCTCTACATTTAAAGCTCTGTCAAGTTTTTTGTGAGCTCTTTAAAATGTTATCTTCTTATGTTTAGTTGAAAAAAAAGGATGGTTTAATTTAGTAATAATACATTTTAAACCCAGATATATTTTAACGTTAAATGTTGGGCTGTACCATGTTTACATATGTATTTTTCTCTTGAAGCTTATAGTTTATTGTTAATTTCAAAGAAATATATTAATAGCCACTATGGTCACCCTCCCCAACCTGATTTCCTTTTTTTTTTTTTTTTTTTTTTAATTATTCCAAGTAGTCCTTTTTATGTCAGCCAACATTTTTTTCCCCCAAATGTTCAGCGGTACCAAGAATCTTTCTCTAGTAAGAGGTACTGATAAAAATGTAGGTATCTTTAAAAATGAAACATTTGGGGTGCTTTCAGAAACATTATATGAAATCAGAGCCTTTTTGTCCCTGAAATACAGGTGTTCACTCTCTCATTTCTAAACCATTCTTATGGGTTCTCATAGAAAATTGTATTGGAAGTAAACTCATATTTGTTATTAAAATGTGAGAATGTATCAACTGAGTCTGCTGTATTTTCCACCACGTTTTGTATTTTTGGATGCACTTGGAAGAACATGTGGCCTAGTAAAGTTTACCAAAAATTTATACTAAACTTCTTGCTACTGCATCTGTTTGATGATGTCTGGGAACATTATTCCCATGAAGTGCAGTAAAAACAGAACTTCCTTAAGATTAATTTCAAAGTAACCTGACTCAGTCAGTCTGATTAAACTGGGCACAGATTGAAAACTACTTATGTCACAGATTGCCTCAGTTCATTAGAAGTAGGATTTTTGGTGATTGCAGATGCAATATAAAGGCAATAAATAAAATGCATGTTTTAAGAACGGGTATACATCTCATGGACTTCTTATTGAAGTCCAGGTATAAGTTGACAGTTTTTGTACTGAAAAACTTTCCTCTGATATCCATCATCCATTTTTTGTTGTTGTTTTTTGGCTGATGGAGAAGACTAGAATAACTGAGTGTCGAAAGTGACCTTTTTGTTTTAAATGGACTAACAAATATTTTTGTTTTTTCTTGTTGCTTCTAAGCTGTCAGAGTGTTCATTCTGAGTCTTATTAGTGACTTATTTATTTATGTAGAGAGTACAGTTAACATTTAGCTCTTGCTTCTTATTGTGAAAATACATATAAGGAGCGTATTTTGTCATGTTAAAATGCAATTTTGTGGTTTGAATAAAATCAAGTCCAGGCTTCTTTTGGTTGGATAATTATAATGCGAGTTGTGATCTAGATTTTGACGGTGGTAGACATGACACTTGATGTTTCATGTTCCATAGAGACCAGTGGGATATATGACTTTGTCGTATTTACTGAACTGTAAGAATGTATAGGGGGCTTAACCTCTTGGTTAAGTTTTTATAGTATCTAATTTTATGGAAATAAATGGGGATGGAAAGAAAAGGAAAACTAATTCTAAATATGGGGAAATGTTCCTTTTTGTTTAACAATTAGGTTAAACAAAGTGAGAGCAAATGAGCCTGGTTCCCCTTCTATTGTTTCAGGGCAAGAAAATACAGACAGATGCCGGAATGTGGAAGCTGTGACCTCTGACCCACACAGCATGGCCACTGCCATGGCACACAAGTGTCCTGAGCCACCGTGGTAGCAGGATGCTGTTTTGAAGTGACTGACACTTTGAGATGGAGAACCTGAGACTGATTCTGTAGCTATTTGCAGGTCTCTGAAGTATCAGTCTTTTTAGCTTCAGTTTTAAGTTCCTTCCCTTACCTTTTTTGAAAAATGTTTCTTTGTTTAGCTCAGACAGAGCTTTTGTGACTTCCGGATGGGTTCTGTATTCCTGTAGCCACTGTCAGCCTTTGCCTCCCAATAAATTTATTCGTCCGGCTGGGATAACGGAGGAGGCTCAGATGTATGGCTCCGTAGCACCAAAGTGTTGGTCTACTTAATTTAACTAATATATGTATTTTAAAGACAGATGAAAGGGTGGTTTTATTAAAGGCCTTTTCTTTTAGTTTCTGTTCTGTAATCTTGCCAGTAACCCTTGGGTTCAGACAGACCATTAATGTTTTAGATACTGTGGCATTCAGTGTTTCTTCATATATTTGTTTACTCTTACTGCCTCAATAAACTTTTATGCCTATTTCAGTAGTTTTCTGGCGGGGGCTCCATTTATTAAAATTTAGTGACCCAGCACTAAGAGGGGTACAGTTCAAATAGTGGTGCTTCTGACAGGGTTTTGTGTCAAACTGGAGAAAATAATAGGGAAATGAAAGCTGCCAAAATGTGTCTCCCAATTACTAATTAATCAGGCGAGAAAGGACCTCAGTGACAGATCTGGTGTCCGCCATGACAGCAACTGGGGGGATGCTTTATCTTAAATACTGTATAGAACAAATTAAAGTAAGCCTCAAGGAATGGAGCACCCAGATACTTGATTTCACAAGTGCTAATATAATTCTGTTAAAAGCAAAGCAAAAAGCAAAATTTGAAACTGAATCCTATACTCTTTACTGATAGTATCAAAACAAAGCTATTCTGAAGAGTATTTCCTTTATTAATAAGCAATGCTTTTATTCTTATTAATATTTTAGTATAGATATGGTAGCATTCTTGGCTTTAGTATTGGTATATCATTTTATATTTACTGTTGATAGAGACTCAGGGAACAATTTAAAAATTTTCCATCATATGCCTGTCATCACTATTTTGCACGTTAATGCAACTGAAGAACAAATATATGTTGTTGTTTTTTTTCCTCCCCTGCAAATATATGTTTTTGCTGTCTCAGAGGTTCCCTTCTCTTTTGGCAATGTGCCCACTATGGTTGCTGGACCCATAATTAAATGCCTGTTATTAGTGTATTTTTTCCATAGCATTTACAACATAAAAAGGAAAGGGTCTTGTATGGAACTATAGCTGTCAGGGGAACAATGAAAACTAATTACACACTCTGCTATCACCATTGTCAACTATACTCTTGGGAAAACAAAAACATGACAGAGTGTGTGTGTTGGGAGGGGTGCCTATACATATAGGATATTCCATATGAGTATAATATGTATGGGGTCAGTCACATATCTGGTGACTTAACTTGAAACTCTGGCTTCTCTGAAGCCAAAAAAAAAAAAAAAAAGGCATAAAGGACAATCTAATTCGGCTAATTGAAGAGAAACGAAGCATTCTTTATTGGGAAGGGAGTCCTTCCTTTAGTATCCTGACTTTATTATATGGACTGAGAGAACCAGCAATAATTTTGACTCTGAATATCTCATTATTTTGAGTTTTATTTTGGAATGGTCTTGCTAGTGATACATCTATGCTATTAACATATCTGATTATTTCTTACAGTTACCTCTTTTACAAATGGTACAGATAGCTCTAGATTTTTGTGTTGATATCTGGTTATTCGAGGACTCATCACTTTGTTTATTATGTAGATTTCTCTGTCACAGTCTTTCCCTTTTGATGGCTTTGGCCATTTCACTATTTCTGGGCCTGTCCTATTGGTACGTGGAATCGAGAAGGAAACTAAAACTAAAAAATGACATTTCTGAAACTTACAGCAGCTTTGGTGTGAGATTTGGTAAGAAAAGACTTTGAGGCTATTATATAACATGAGGTTTTGGAATCAATTTTGGATTTCAACCATCCGTGCCATCCCTGCTCTCTGGTACCATGTGGAATTAGGAGTTGGCCATATATAATGTTTTCCATTACTATTTTGGTTCCTTGGGTGAATTCTCTGTAGTGTATTTAAAATCAAAGCCAAATGGGTGAATTTAGGAATTACATATTGATTTTAACTTATTTTTTCCAAAGCTTTGTGTTAAAGCAAAATAATAGCTAATATCTAACAGTAATAACATATTCCTGTATTGAATATCTGAAAGCTATAATTAATAAAATATTTATTGAGTGATAGGTGCATGCACTGGGAGGCACACAGCAGCTTCAGAAATGAAGACAGCATCTATACCCTGAGGGAACTTGCAAGTTTTGTGCAGTTACAATTTTATATTTAAAACCACAGTACAGAGTAGAAAGTACTATAAAAAGTGTTCACATATGGATTTACTAAGCAAATATTTATTGAGTGTCCACTGTAGGCCAGGTATTGTTCTTGTACTGGAGATACCACAGTAAACAGTGTGAACAGCCTCCCTGCATGAGTATTCCATCAGCAATTTCTAGATCACTGCTTCTCACACTCTAATTGCATGCAGATCCTCTCTGGAGGTCTTGTTGAAATACAGATTTTGATTCAGTAGATTTGGGGCAGGCCCCAATAGTCTGCATTTCTAGCAAGCTCCAGGTGTTATGATGCATTCGGCCTGTGCACCACAGTTTGGGCAGGAAGTTTCTAGATAAGTGAGTGGGGAGAGAGATTACTTCTGGCTCCACATCAGAGTCTCTTGGTTGTATTTGCCCTGAACTTCCTAGATAGCTCTATAATTTTTCAAATGGCTTAGAATTTGCATAAGTGAAAGTTATTTGTCTTAAGGCCTAGTAGTCTTCATTTTTAGCCACTTTCTCCCAAATAAAATAGTTTTTTATATTGAGGTTTATGCAGCATTAAGAATCCACCACTGACAAAAGTAATAGGCCAAAGATTTTGTTGAAAGTTTGGCTTAGACAGATTCTACTGGAGTGAAAATACTGCCTTGATCCAAAAAGTTTTAGGAGGATCCTGTCATAAACGTCTAAGGATATTTATTTGCAAACCCTCCCCAGATGTATTTTATGTGGCAATGCCAGATTACACCTCAGAAACAGATTTTTAACACTTTCCAATTTAAATTGGTATGCTTAAGTGAACCCAAAATGTTCATTTTACATTCAGCATAGACGATGACTAATAGTATCTCTGCTTCCACTGGCTGGGTTTGTTGTGGGTGGCTTTCAGGAGCCCATACTTCCAATGGAGTTATAAAAGACTTGGGGGAAAATTCCTCCCCGCTCTAAAATTCTCTCATGCTAGTGTCCTTTGTGAGAAATCTTCGTTCCTCTGCAGTCCAGGTAGTCTGTAAGCATGCTTCCACTTTTTTCAAAGTATATATATCATTTGATTTGCAAAACAAATATAATGTGATGCTTATATTAACAAATAAAGGATGGAACTAGTTAAATTCAGATTACTCTGCCTGCTTATCTTTTTTTGTTCTTCACTCTGTGTGTAAATACAATATTACTAATCTCCTAGGTGAACTTTAAAGTCTTTGAAAGCACCAGCGAGTAAACTGACTTAACTGAAATATACCTCTATGGAACGATAAAAAGAAAGATGGAACTGTTTGTACTGTAAATCAGCTATATTTCAATAAAAACAAACCCCCCCAAAAAAGAGGGAGAGGATGGCAAACGCTCTTAATTCAAGTATCCTTTTGCTTTTGTAACAATTTTTACCAACATTTTTAAGTTATTTATCAAATAGAAGCAAATCATTTTTAAATCCTTGATAAACTGAATTTAATTGTTGAGTAGCATTTTATAAGAACTATGACTCTTATGAAGAATAGTAAATACAGACATTATGGTTTTGTTTTTCATAGTTTTATGCTTTTGCTCACCATGGTGTAATATAAGTAAGCCTTCCAAGACAATGACTTTGAGGTGACATCTGTTTAGTTACTAGTTTTATGATTCTCATACATATAGGAATCTGAGAATCTTCTGTGACCATGTATGAACTTGTGTGTTTCCTAAAAATGAAGTATGCTATGTGCCTGGAAGATGATTACATTTGGAAATAGGGTATCTTCACCGGTTGAAATGAAGTCATTCGCATACCCCTGAAGAGTGGTTTTGTTCAAAATGAGTTGATACCCTTAAGATTTAGGTCGTGGCTGTGCTCGGGTGAGGTAGAAGATGCTGAGTAGTTCTAATTACTGTTCTTACCTTTCATAAAAAAGGAAAATAAATACATTGAAGAGTTTTTTTTTTTTTTTAACTCAGAGTTACTAACAGTGATTTGTCATCAGATTAATAGGTTGTAATCAAGTTCTTAGGAACACTGATATATTTACATTTTGACTGCATAAAGTAAAAGCGATGAATTCATGTCCTTTTGTTTTGTTTTGAGTTTTTATCATAGCAGCTCTTTTGGATACAGCTTTAAATGGGTTTGGGTGGTGTTGTATAGGGAAGGGCTCAGAGAGTGAGGTATTTAAAAACCTACCAGCCGATGATCCTTCAGTTGTCTTTGTTAATATTTTTTTGGGTTTTGTTTCAGATCTTGTTAAATTAAATTTTGGCTCTAGTGGATTCATACGTACGCCATTTGTAGTGATGAAGCTGGGCCTCAATTCCTTCACTCTAGGAAAGAAACGGGCATAATAAAAATAATGTCTTCCTCAGACTTGTGAAAATTTAAGGGAAAGAGTATCTGTGAAGGGACTTTGAAAACGGAATTCTAAAAAGAACAGAGAATGAGGAGGCCACTTTAGTTTGTACTGGTGCATCATTATAATGCTCTATGTTCTCGTAAGTGGTGTAGAAAATACAAATGAAAACTTATTTTCAGAGCATCATGGAGGAGTTGACTTTTTAAAAGATAGTTTGAGTTGTGAGTTGTATCTTATGTTTTAGGCTTCATCTTGTGATTTCTACAAGAGTAATAAGATGCAAATAGTGACATGCTAGAGGCATGTCTGCCAGGCCCTTCTTCCCAGAAGGGAATTTTGGATCTCCTCCGTAACATTGGTCAAGTTTATTTTTAATGCCCACTCGTCTCCTCTCTGTCTCTTCCATGTTGCTTCCTCTTGCCTTTTAAAACCCTAATATTCTGCTTTGGACTTCACAGGTATAATGAGATATCTCCATCTCAAAGGAGAAATTAATGAATACCGACACCCTCTTGGAGAATGCCTGTATTGCCAATGAGGAGCTTGTTGAAACAAATCAATTCCTGTCTGGGGCTGTTCCTTACAGGCAGCCCGGCTGTCCCTGGGATCCTTGGATTCTTCTGAATCCTGCTGCCAGAAGAGCAGGGTTTAGCCTCTTGACGCCTCTGTGCTTAAAAAACTTCTGTTATCGACTGCTTTTAAACTTAGTACATATTAATTATACACACAATGATGTTAGGAACATAAATAGATCGTAACAACATCTAGCTGAGAAAGGAAACAGAATTTGTCAAGGAACACATATTTTAATGCATTGAAACCTGAGTAACCCATTACTGTCAAAGGGCCACTTTTCTGTAGCATTGTCTGGTGGTTATTCAAAGCAGGTTTTACTTCATATGTTTATAGTTATTTAGGAGAATAGCAAATGTGCCTGTTACTTGTTTTAAAATTGCAATCATATACTTACACGATTATTTTATAATGATGTTTTACTCCTGAAGGTATAAACCTCACTTATGCCAAAAAAACAAAATAGTAATTTATAAGGAAAATTATCAATGATCCTATATGCTGTGCCCAGAAATTTAGTGACAACTGAGGGCAGCACTTGATAAGTAGCAATAAAAGTAAAAATATTGAATAAAAAATTATCTGAAAGAGCACTGATAACTGTGCATAACTGATTTTCCTTAAAAATACAGTGTTCTAATATTTAGAATTGCTGAGCTCACCAGAATGCTAGACTGACCTTTGTTACTTTTGTATCATTTCATTTCATTGTACGATTTCTTTTGTCCTACTAAGTTAGAAGTTATGATTTATCAAGGGAATGAGCTTTGCATGTTTTTATTTCAAGTGTAAAATGTTGTAATTTTATGTTCCTTGGATTCAGCTTCTGATTAATGATTGATGGTTACAATCCCTCCCTTGTTCAGGCTTCCTTTCTTGGCAAATGGGTACTTACGAAGTTTAAATTTTGCTGACTTACTTATTGACGCTTTGCATTGAAAAAATAATTCCTTATACTCTTATAAACTGGTTCAAAAATATCGGCTAGTGACTTCGTCTCAGCTAGGCTGACTCGGTATATTCTTTCCAGGAGTGCATATTGATTGATCAAATTGAGTGTATGGCAATCCAGTAATTCCTTAAGATGTTGAAATGATTGGATTGAGTTGCATTTTATTATTTAGCTTTTATTAATACAGTAAATAAGGTAGTAAAGATTAGAGCTGAACATATTCCAATACATTTGATGAATTTAGACAAACATAATTGAACAAGACAATCCTAGTATACCTAATGTGTTACCTCATACTTTTTGGAGGAGGGGTGGTTTGAAATCTCTTTATTCTCTTTGTGAAATACCAAATTATGTCAATGTATTTTACATGTTCAGTATATAGACGAGGGTGATGACTTTTTTATTTGAATGGAATAATGAGCTTTATAATTGGTTACAGTAGACGACTATGAATTTCTTTCCTCAGGTATCTAACTGGAATTTTTAGTATTTTACATGGCCTTAATCATTTTAGTAAAATTTGCCAAATGTCACTTCCAGTTAGTTTTACTACAATTGACTTTTTTTTTTTTTAATTAAGCCAACTAGGCAAATATAAAACTATTTACAGTTAAATAGTTTTGTTTTTTTTTTTTCAACGTTTATTTATTTTTGGGACAGAGACAGACAGAGCATGAACGGGGGAGGGGCAGAGAGAGAGAGAGGGGGAGACACAGAATCGGAAACAGGCTCCAGGCTCTGAGCCATCAGCCCAGAGCCCAACGCGGGGCTCGAGCTCACGGACCGAGAGATGGTGACCTGGCTGAAGTCGGACGCTTAACCGACTGCGCCACACAGGCGCCCCTACGGTTAAATAGTTTTATTTTTAATTAAGTGAGTGTCTCTACGTTTATCTCAACAAAAGGCCGTGTAAATCCATGGGCAAATTCCGCTGAGTCTGATGTAGTATTACAGCCAATCCTCCACCCTTCCCGCCCGTCTCCTGCTTGCCATCCTGGAGTAAGCCACTTTCACTAGGGGGAAAGTGACTTGTTTTTCCACTTATCTTTCCAAAGCCATAGACCAGCCTTCCCGATACTGCCCAGACAGCAGTTATTATATGGAAATACCATATGGTAGCTACCGTACCATACTCTTAGTTCACAGTGTTTGATAACCACAGCTTCATTTGAGGACACGCTCGCATTGGTAGTATACGTAAGATCTGCTTTGGAAGTCAGTCAAGGAGTGCGGACTAACCGTTACCTACGGTCCTTGCATTGCCGTTCCAGGCAGAGCAGGCACACATTGGCAAGCTTGGGTGCTTGATAGGATCAGACCTGTGCTGGCAAGACATCCAGGGGTCACATTAAGTGGATTTGCACTTTTAAGACTGCAGTCATCAGTGTCGGAAGACGATTGGTTTTTCCTGTTATAAATTGCTAATTAGTATTGAAAGTTTAACCTGTTTCGTTGAACTGCATCCCTTATTTTCTCTGAGAAAGTGGTTTGGGTAATAATCTATTTACTCTCTCTCTCTACCAACTCCACTGCCCCCTCTCTCCCCCGTGTTAAAATAAAATCTAGAAACCTCCGGAGACCCCCCACTGTTGAGTTCTGCTTGGAAGGAGCTTTAAAACTGTGGCTCCAAACTGAAGTAAATATTGACTGGGTCTGGGGCTGAGGCCTGCTCAAAGCCTCCCATTGTTCCTCCTTAGCACCCCAGAGCCAGGCCCAAGTGCGCATGTGTTAGGAGGAGAAGAAAGCCTGCGGAGGGAAATTAAGCGGGCCCACAGCTGAACTCGTAAATGTGCGCCGTATAGAGGAAAGGAAAGACGACTACAAAGCCAGCAGGGGCTTATGCTGGGTTACTGAGAATTTGAGAGACTGAAGTGCAGAAACACTCTGCCCTGGCTGTTTCAGAGAAGTTTAAGGTACATGAAGCTGTTTGTCTTGGTGGGTCCGTCATCCCGTCTCCGAGTGAAACCTTCATGCCAGTGATGCTGTCTTCTCAAGGGCAAATGAAACGTCGCATTTTGGTGGACTTGAAAGAAAGATAAGGGGTAAACCTGGATTCCAGAATAATCCTCCTCCCTCCCTGATACCTGTTCTCATGCTTCTGTCAGCCTTTCCCCCTTCAGCTGTCATGTCAGATTACACACTCTCTTGGGTCTCCTAAGTGCTTCAGCATCCCCCCCCCTCCCCCGGGGGTATCAGATGGGTGAGGGAGAACCATATGCCATCTGAAATGAAAGTTCTGAAGTTCCGAAGAGGAGCTGTTCTTACCATATGAAATTTTTTTTTTACTTTTTTTTGGGGGGGGGTGGGGAGAGAAAATTAAGTCATTTAAATATGGAACAGATTCCCTTGTTTAAAGTGGAGTACTTTGAGTAAAAGCTGCCTGTATTTTTACCATTCAGTTCAAGTACCCAAACAAACAGCTGGCTGACTTATGTTTTAGTGGAAACCACCCCATACATTTACTAGCTGGAAAAGTAAACATCCTTAAAAAGAAATCCTCATGTGTCCTGACTGCAAAGTGTTTTTTAATAAATATACAGTAAAACCAATAGCGTATTTGAATTGTTATTCATTTTGACTGATATTGTAAGCATCCCTTCATCTTAAATGCCTAGTCGTCTGTGATATTTGATGTGAACATGTCAGTGCTAAAGACCACATGCAGGCAAATGCCAAGACAATTAGAAAAATTCATTAATTGTGAAGGCAGTGATCAAAATGTTCTGCTTCACTCAGGCTACTACTAATGAACAACCAAACAATGTCACAATAAAGCGTGGAATGCTATGGACAGAGAGAAAGTACATCCGTTCAGGGGTAAAAGGAACTACTTCCTATAAGAAGAATAACTTAGTCTTTGGATGATGGTTATGATTCTAATAGAGATGAGGGGAAGTAATAGAAGAATACTACAGAGATCCATAGCAACAGGAGTAAACACATGCTGGCTATAACCTTGTAGATAGGTTTGGGGGGATGCACAGAAAGTAGTTTATTCAGAGTGAAGGGGATCTGATGAAGGTATGTGAGGTGAAAAGGTGTGTTAGCCATGTTTTAGGGTGTCATTGTTAAGCTGTGTTTCTAATATCAAGAGGTAAGGTCATTCTGATGAATTACTCTTTATAGTGGATGAATTAACAGGGTTCTCATATGTATTATACTTGTTCTACACTATTGTGTATCTTAGCCACTGTTGAATTGCTTTATAAATAGTACTGAATAGGGGTAAATGCTGAAGTTCTTCAAATTAGGCTTGCTTTATAAGTGGTTAGGTAGTAGGGTGGTAGAAATCAGGGCAATTTTAATATTTCCAGATAGAATTTGGGGGTGCTGTATTGCATTTGCATTCTCAATTGTTCCACTGGTTCATGGACTGAGCAGTTGTTTTCAAACCTTTTTTTTTTTTTTTTTTTTTTTTTTTTTTTTTTTTTTTTTTTTTTTTTTTAGTTTATTTGTTTTGAGGGAGAGAGAATTCCAAGCAGGCTCTGCTCCATCAGCACAAAGCCCATTGCTGGACTCGATCTCACAAACCTCGAGATCAGGACCTGAGCCCAAGTCAAGAGGCGATTGCTTAACCGAATGAGCCACTCAGGCACCCTCAGGCTTCTTTTTAAACCAAAAACCCCGTTGTTCGTAAAAATCATTAGCAGAAACCTAATACGTAAAACAGGAAAAAAAAAAAAAAGGCAGAAACCACCGAACAAGCATCAGGCTGTATTTAGGAGAGCTTGGACTTGGGGCTCTGCCCACCTCTCTTCAACCTTCTGAGAGGCCTGTGAGGACCCTCGTATGGCTGTTTGGAATCAGATTTTCCAAACGCCTAAATGCCTCGGTAGCTACTCAGAGGCGAGTAGGAATGATTCACTTTTGCTTTGCTAGGCCACAGAAGTACTTGAGTTCCCCTCTACAAATGGAAGCCTTTCTGAATAGCTTCCCTTTATTGAGCACTTATTGTATACCATTACAGAGTTCACATTCCTTATCACTTATTTAATCCTGGCAACAGCTTTTATGAGGGAGGTATAATGATCGTTGTTTTACAGATGAGAAAACAGAGTTTTATACGCTTTGAACTTGGCCAATTAAGTGACCTTTGACCGCTTAGGCAGGCTATGTGGAGTGAGGACACACTTTGTCTAACAGAATTCAGTGAAATGTTAAAAGGTGACGTTGGGGCAGAATTTCCAAGGAGGCACAGTGGCGAGGAATGATAGAGGATTGTATGTATACTAATCTGAAAAGAGGGTTAAAAATGCACACTGAAACATTCCTCCTTGTAGAGCATGTAATCAATTGAGGTAGCAAACCACAACTTTGCACTCACACCAGATAATCAGTACAGCCAGGGGTTAAATGTTCTGTGGATTGTTGTTGTTTTTTGTTTTTTTGTTTTTTTGTTTTTTTGTTTTTTTTTTTTGGAGCTAATTGTGAGGCCACATGTATATATGGTGTGTATTATATGTGAAGAATAATCAGACTGCTAGGTGGTTCACATGCCAGCTGGCCTTCCTCCTCAGCATTCAGGTATGCCTGATTCTGGAGGGCTGGCCAAGGGATAGAGCTATTTTTGAAAAATTTCAGAAGAAATTCTGAATATTCCTTAAATAAAGTTTCAGAGTTTAACAATCATATGGTCAGGAAATTTTCCCCTATACTTAATCTCAATTCCTGCTCTTTCAGTCAGGTTTGGTTTGCATAATAACGATATGGATTTACTTACAGATTTTGAATGCAACTCTGCCTACTTCACAGTAAACACATTTTCAGCAAGAAATAAGTGTTTTTTAAGCTATGGGGAGCAGTATGTGAACGCTTAAATGGACTCTGTGTTCTTTTACGTCACAAATCTTCCCCCCCAACCCACCCTTCATCTTGTTTCCCTTCCTGTGGCTTCCTTCCGGCACAGGAGTTTTTGCCCTATTGCTTAACAGCCAGTAAATTATTCCTGATTAGTTTCAAAGACAAAAGTCTCCCGATAGGATGTGGGTGGATCAGATTCCCACCTAATCTCCAGAAGAACAACATGCAGGGGAAAGAAAGACTTCTGGCACCTTATCCATTACGGACATCTGCTTTGTTAGACTCACCCAGGTCTTTTAGTTGAAACGTGTGCCTGGACATGTTAGGTGCTTTCATCTGTCGTGCACAGCCCTTTGTGCCTCTGCAGCGGAAGTTGTCGCCCCTCCTTCCACTTCAGTTGTTTGTATGAATAATGTTGGTATGTGGATAATAGTGTAGCTTGTGTACACTGTCTGCAGCTTTGGGTATGTTCTGTTGCCATTGCTAGATCATAAGATTCTTGGGGTCAAGGATCAGGTTTGCATGCAGAAACACTATACACAAGAGCTGGACCGTGATGGTTAAGAGTCTGGGCAGGTTCTGGGTACCGTTCTCAGCTCCTACACTTACTAGGTGCCGTCAGTGGTCCTGGACAAGTTCTTGACCTTTCCCTGCTTCGTCTTCCTCGTCTTAGATGAGACTAATAATGTATTCGTCCCATAGGCTTACTGTGGAGATTAAGTGATGTGTTACGTGAGAACGATGCCTGGAACGTAGTATGTGGCTATTAAAATGTTAACTAGTGATGCTGCTGAACGAATTTCTGTATTTTTTCATTATCTTTTTATGTACAAAAGAATTTTATAATGATACAGAAATGGGTCAAGGGGAGAGCATTGACTGACTGCGGTGTTGGGGTGACCTAGGTTCTGATGCCAACTCTTTTCTCTAACCCTGTTTCCACTTCTGTAAAATAGTGTGCATGTATAATCAGTGGTGATTCGGTGAGAAAGTACTCACATGTAAAATGCCTGGTTTATAATAATCCCTCAGTGTTATCTAGGTATTATTATTGTTCTGATTAATTTGGAGAATTAATCATTTGAGTATTAATCTGTAGATGTATTGCTTGCCCATAGATTTCCTTAATTCATTTCGTTTTCTTGCCTGCCTATTGCCAAATGTTTTGGTAATCTAACTGAACTCATATGTTAATTGTGTGAAAATTCTCCTTTCTGATTTTGTCTGTTTGACAGATGAAGTAATATCTTAAAACACACACGTACACGCACACACCCCAAGCCCTGGAGTCAGGTGATATGGATGTCATTTTTTGTTTTCTACCCACTAGATATTTGACCTTAAGCAAATCACCGAATGCTCTGGGACTCTGTTATTCATCTTTATAACAAAGTGATTGGATTAGTTGATCTCTTAAGCTAGAGCATCTGACTCGAGGGTCTGAGATGTGTCGAGGCTTTGACACTACTTAACTGTTTGACCTTGGGCAAGTCACTTAACCTTGGTCAAGCTGAGTTTCCTCATCTGTGAAATAAGAGGATTGTTGTCCTCTGGGAGGTTATTTTCAACTTTCCATGAATCTTTTTTGGTCGCCAAATTCCTTAGTTAAAGCATACAGTTTATTCACCCACCTGTCCTCAGTTTTTATCAGTGCAGTGGAACTAATACATATGTATCTTATAACATGTATAAATTTTTGAAGAGAACACACAGGTTATATTGCTTTTTTACCTTCAAACATGACTTACAGTTTTTTTTTAAGTGTTTTTTCTGCTATTTCTGAACATTATTTCAAGGATTTATCTGGACAAACATGCTGAGGTTACAGTGAAGCAGTAAGAGAAATAATGCATGACAGGTATATAACTACCCATACCAGCCGGCCAGTCTCATCCAAGTTGATGGTCCAATCCTGAAATTTAATACAGGGAGATCTGACTGAATCGTGTCTGTTGAAACTCCCAATTTAGTTTGGTTCTAAAAATTCAGAAGAGTTAAAAAAAAGGAGAAACTGTTTCATAAGAAGAGAAAGAAGAACCTAGGATAAAAATTGCTTTTTAGTTCACAGCTCTAAGATTTATCATAAATTGATAAACTTTGGTTTTTATTTGTTTTTCCTTTGTCTTTAGGAGGAAATACGAAGTAGAATGGGGGGACTTTAGAAAATTGGGTAAATGTATAAGTAATAGAACACAGCATACAATTATACAATATAAATCTTTATCATAAGTTATATAAATAGGAATCCACTGTCACAGTCCTTTTTTTATATAGCTCATCTAATTTTGCATATTGATTTTGTATATGATTATTAAAAATGGTATCATCATGGTAGACTCTGTAATATGAAATTAACATTTCAAAAGTTACTTTAATAGCCATTATAAACATAAGTGGATAAGACACACTGAATCTTTCAAATGAGTTTAAGATGCCAGCTCATTATACAAGCAAGAGTGATTCAGTCAGAAAATCAATTAAATTTTTAACAAGTTATTAAATGCATGTGCATCAAGATTATGGTAAACGTAGAGATACGTAAATACGTAGTAATAAGTAATTATTACCCGACTCACCTGTTTTATGCCTTCCTTGCATGGGACAGACCTGCTTACAGAGAAAAAATTGTCTCATTTGTTTGGAAACGCCTGACCCACTTCAGGGTCTATTTTCTCAGCAGTTTGTAGTCAAATTATTCTTAATCAGTTTCATGGGTAGATTGGACTGGATTCACCCCATTTCCTGTGGCACTGTGGGTTTTCAGCGGACTAATCACAATCACAGAGCACGAAGATGTGTCCTCTTAGAGGTGAGGTCTTGGTCTCATCCAAGTAGATTGATCTGTGAGCCGCTGCCATTACCGACAGTGGGATATGTGTTTGCCAGTGTGTTTCTGCATTTGGTAATTTGTTGGACATGAACTTAATGTTTTTCACTTCCTTGGTCGCTAATGAAAGCAGTCTGACTAAATTTAAGAATGCAGGTTTAACTTTTGTGGAATCTGGTTTTTGTTTTTGTTTTTTCCATTAGCTTGTACTTGTGTCATCTCTGACTTTTGGTTATCAGAATGAATATTAAAGTAGATTTATTTTGTTAATATTCATTTCCAGTTAACAATATAGTTATGTGTATTGAGATACATTTTTAAAATAAGAGCTCGTTGTTAGAACAATGCTATTTATGGGACTGTGATTTTAAATTGTTTCTTTTGTACAGATTTTGGGTTACTATTAATCTGATAGTTGTACCTATGGCACAATTGTGAGATGCTGAAGAAAATGTATTTATAGCAGTTGTATTCTTACACTGAAAAGGTTGTCTGCTTCCTAGGTGTCCAGAATTGCATAAGATAGAAATGCATCGGTTTTAGTTAATATGCATAACCGATAATTTTATTTAAATACATACATAAGCTGCATTTTATCTTTCCTGCTAATTATCTTATCTACTATGCCATTTGCTTGTATTTAATATGTTGTTATCAGAGTAATAACGTCACCAAGATCCTATGTGGGGAAAAAAATCTAATTTGTACTATAGGGCTCTTATTATGCATATTATAACTCCTATATATTTAACTTAAACATGCTTGTTAGCTGCCTACGGTGTGCTGGTAGAAATATTCAGAAGTCCCCATTTCAGTGGAATTTATATAATAAAATTACTATGTTCGGAGGAACTTGGAGAACTGATTTCCAATGTGGATACTTTACACACACAAAATCCTACATGATGAAGCTTTTTCACTAACATTTTTTTCACATTTCTTTGGAATGAAGGAAATTCCATCTTAAGAACCATGTTCGGTAACAGTACCCACTGGCACTAAGTAACAGTATTCCCCCCATCTCCAAGTAAATACTTTATTTCTCAGAAGCAGTGGTTTTGAGGTTCTCTCAACAGCTACCTCTTTCAAAATGACACGTACAACGTGAATGAATATGCGTGACCCGTCCTGTTTCTGTGTTTACAAGGAGACCCAAGAACTTAAGTAGATTTTGTAAAAGGAAGAATTAGCACCAACATGTTTATTTAGGGTCTTCTCCCCGTTACCCTGTGGTATCCTTCAAGAACAACTAACCCACTTCACTAAAGTTACACCAAATACATTGTAATTGCTTTGGGGTCAGGGTCACACCTTATTAATCTGTGTTTACTGTAGTTAGCATACTGCTTGACACATAGTAGGCACTTTGTAGAATTTTTCAAGTATCAAAATGATAATGCCATTACACATATAGTATTTGTTTAGATTCTGCTCACCTTGTATTTCGTAGAAAGGGGCTCTGCTTTAGTTAACCCATTTTTTATTTGGTAATTGTCAGCCATAGCTAACCTATGATTATTCTTCACAGAAGTGTAAATAGATCCCTATTCCTTGTTTTTCTCAGCTAATTGTTTGGTCTCAGCCTCTTAGATATTTGAAGAGATGGATTGATGATGGCAAAACAGGTGACAGGCTTTTGGCCACAGAGAATGTGTGGTCAAATGAGTTTGGCTTTTTTAATGTACTGAATCCTCCATATTTATGTAGAGGAAACATTAATAGCTAAATAGTTGATTTGGTCAAAGCTTAGGATGAGTCTTTCATGGTGCTTAGGTATTTATTTATTACTGTATTTATTTAGATGTATCAAGAATTACATCTTTAAAAATGCCTAACACTTGAAATATTTGGGGGTGGTTTTGTAAAGACTTGATGACTTTAAATATATGCAATGTCCATATCATAAGAGTAAAAGAGAAAAACTTCCCCCCAAATCCTTTTGAAGTGAGATTCGGACAAAAATATTTATTTGGCTTGCTGTTTTAGGGCAAATTTAATGATATAACCAGACTGTAAAACTTGGTCCAATATATTGTGGGCAGATTAGTTAAGAGGGTAGTAAAAACTCTGTCGCATATATCCAAAGACTTGAGAGAAATTTGGGCAGTGTTGTTAACATGTGAATAGTGAATTTAGTGAACTTTTAAACAAAATTTCATGAATGGTAGTGTAGGTTTAATTTATTCAGCTGGGAAAAATGCTTTGGATAAAATACAAATTAACAAGTTAGTGTTACACAGGTTAAAGATGGCTAAGAAAATACAAGTCCTACGAGGCAGACTTACTCATCTTTCTATCCCCTTGTTTGGAGCTTGTCACTTAACAGATATTGCATAATTTTATGGGGTTTTTTTTTTTCTGGATGAATTTAACTCGTACGTGAACAGTTGAAAACATTTGCAAGTCATGATGTTTTATATAATTGACAATGTTGTCATCTCTAAAAGTAAACGGTTTTTAAAAATTTGTTGAGGAAATTTGTATATGAACTCCTGAGCATTTGCTGTGTGTTAGGTACTGACTAGGTAACTAACAAAAATATTTTTGATGACAGACTAAACAGTTATTGATGAATAAATAACCGAATTTATCTGCTTGTTTGGATAACACTGCTTTTTCCCTTTAATGAAGCGTTCTCTATAGGCTAAGTTTTGTTCATTAATTTGTGTAAATAATTTTGGGAATGAAGCAAAATATTCTCGTACTTTTTTCCTAAATGTTTCTTTTTCTTTCCTTTTATTTATAAGTGAGCACTAAACTTTTTCCGAAGGGTACTAGGAGATGACAAGTTTTTCTGACGATACTATGTTTTTCTGACGAATCTGAGCCCAGGTGACTATTTCTCTCTAACGGAGGATGACAACTATGGATTTAAGAAGTCATCCCCCTTATTGTGTCCAGCACAAAAACCTTCTGCCTGCATCTTTCAGCTTGTATCACCACTTCTAAAGGATCCATGGACAAACTGCTGAATTTTTATTAATCAGCTTAACTTAATGAGATGAAAAGACCTTTTCAAAAGAATGAAGAAGGGAGAGACAGATACTGAGAGCTACTCTAATTCTTTTCCATGAAAAAACCATTTTCTTCCTAGATATTTAGGGAAGACGTATTCAGTCCTGTTTCCAGGTAATTCATCTAGCTCGTCTTTCTAATTTTCACACATTCACAGACTTTCTCTTGCCATGTGCTGCTTTTACTATTATTATTTTTTAAAGCAAGCAGACAGCTATAAAGGAGAATTAATGAGAGTTGAGGGGGGGGAAATACCTTTGGGAAAGGAGGCAGGAAAGCTTAAGCTGATAAAACATGACTCTTTTTTGATGGGGGCTCTGTTTGGATAACTTGCCCTTGTCTAAATTCGTCTCTCTTCCCGTCCTTCCTGTCCCCCCCCCCTTTTCCTCCCCCCTCTCTTGTCAAGCCTACTTCATAAACGGTAGCAGCTGGAGATCTTTTAGTGGCATTCAGGGATTACTTCCCTTCGGGGTTTTAATAAGCCATGATGCTTGAAACACAGTAAAGACGCTTCTGGAGACAATCACCATTCAGGCTGAGGACTGTGGTCCCTTTCAGGGCCCAGATGGTTGTGTCCAGGAGGTACCCCAGGACGCGAGGGGCATAGCAGATCACTGTAAGGGGGAGTCCATGGGTCCCAAAGAGTAGACTGGGAAGAAAGCGGAGGGATGGATTTCTGTGTAGTCAAGAGAGGATACTCTCCATGATTGCTCAACCCACTTAACTCGTGCCCCCTTAAATCATTGGAACTGATTCTGTGACCAACCAGGGGTGCCACAACTTAAGTCATAAGGTCTAAAGCTTATCAGAACCCCTGTGGTAGGGAGTCCCTCATGGTAGGGGGGTGGGCACTAATATGGCAAGAGAACCTCATTCATTAGATCTCCTGAGACCTCATTTAAAGAGATGAGCCTGGGGTGCCTGGGTGGCTCCGTTGGCCAAACCTCCAACTCTTGGTTTCGGCTCAAGTCATGATCTCACAACTTGTGGGTTTGAGCCCCGCGTTGGGCTCTGTGCTGGCAGCACAGAGGCTGCTTCAGGTTCTCTCTCTGCCCCACCCCTGGTCTCTCTCCCAAAAATAAATAAATAAACTTAAAAAAAAAAAATTAAAGAGATGAACCTGTTGGAAGTCAGGTGGTACAGAGTACCTCAGAATTAGAAGAGAAAATAATGTGTCATTGTTCCTTAATTCTTTTTGGAAGCTGCCTAGTAGTGTTCTTATATTATCTAATCATTTGTCCCAATATGTGTCTTTTAAAATTTGGTTTTTAGAGTGAATCAGGAAAACCGTATAAGGATGGTGCCACATGGGTTGTCTTCAAGTTTATCTAATCTAGTGTTTTGCTTTGAGGTGGGGTAGGTAGGAGGCAAAATGACATTTTAGATGTCACACAGAACATAGCTCTGTCTTCTCATCTATGATTTCTGAGATTTTTCTCCCTCCTACTCTCCCCTATGGAATTCTGGGATTAAAATGGTCCCTGGGATTTCTAGAAAAATCCCAGTGTTCTAAGGAAAACTGTGCCCACTCTCCCAACCTTGTTTTCTTTTTATTTTGCACATGCTAATTTTCCTTCTCTCTCCATATAACATTTGAGAAAATTAAAGGCACATTCATTTCAGAGGACGTTAGGCCTGCCTTGATTATGCGACCGACATTCTGTAAAGGTCGCCTGGGTTCTAGGGAGAGAACCCCTGTTTCAGAGGGTTGGGAATCACTCCACTCTCAATATTCCTTGGCCTTTTTAACACAAGTGGCTAAATTATGTCCTTAGGTAGATTTCTGGACACAGGAAGTAAGATTGATTAGGATTTTACTAAAGCGTTGAGTGATGACAATAGAAGGTGCCTCTCATAATGCCATCTGGTTAGGCCAGGTCCAGTCTGCCTTGTGTATACTTAATCCAGTTCATGGCTTTTAGACAGTGTCCTTCTCTGACAGTTTCAGCTGGGGAAAGCAAGAGTGTGGGCAGTTTTAGGCTAGTCATTGGGGGTTGAACATGGGCTCAATGTAGAGTTGCAATATTAAGAAACAGCTGTTCTTTGTCTGGGTGGACAGTCATTGATTTTTAAATACTTGAGTCTCCTGATGGCATAAAAACCCATTTGTGCCTCTTTAGATTAAGGTTAATTTTTGTGGTAGTGGAGTGCAGATGCAGTGAACAGATGCTGCATACTTGCTTTGGCTTTTATACATACTCTGTACTTTAAAATAAAATTTAATTAAAAATAAAATGCATCATTAGGTCATAAAAAGAAAAGAAAAAAAAATCCCTGAATAGATTGTATTGCATCAAATAAAATCACGGTCTCAGCAAACATGGGGAGTTGATATATTAATAATGTTCATAGGTAAAAGTGAACTGTCTCTCCTTGATTAGCTTTTTTTTTTCTACCCCCATAGTTCTTAGCTTACCATGATCCTGTACAATAGCCTGAAACTGTGGTAACCATTTTCAGACAGTTATAAGGATTGGAAATTGTTGTTTATTTATTTTCTCCAACAAAATGAACGTCACAGTTTCCGAAGTGTGTGTGTGTGTTTTTTTTTTAATTTATACATAAATTTTATTTTGTGTATACACAAATACAAATAGGTATGTATGCCAGGCTGCTAAAATCCACACTCAGAAAGTGACTGTGGTATCACTCTCTCAGGTGTGTTCCCCACCGGCTCCCCTAGATCATCTTCCGGGGAAGAAGGGACAGCCAGGTTGTCTGGGAAGTTTGTGATTGACCTTGCACGTGGCAACATTCTCATTTGTCTTTCAAAGTATCTGTATAGTGGTTACCTCTGTGGTTAGGAAATCATTTGTAGTTTAGAGTTGTAATGCTGGGAGACAGTCCGCTCACCTGCAGATAATGTTTCATTAGCCTCTTTCAAATTGACAGGGCTGGCTGCTTCCATGTATTCCTCTGGTGAAGCTGAAAGATCGCTCTGTTTGTTTTCTACTTTCTTGTTACAGGTCACTTTCAGTAAGGATTCTCCCCTCAGGCCTTATTAAGGTAACAACCAGATAAACAAACAAACTACACTTCTAAATCAGGAAGAAGGAAGATGGGACTTGATATTGCTGAATCACATTGGTTTTATTTTTATTGTGAACTTGTTTTCAGTAGAGAAGTAGCATCACATTACAGAAATATTTACACATAATTCTACAACTCATGTTGGGATATTTCCATTTGAGCTTTTCTCATATGCTTGACTATTAATTAATTGATTGAGTCTGACCCTTTTTCCCTTAACCTCATATAGTAAATATCTTCTCATATTGCTGTAAGCAGCCGGTGTAGTACTGAAAGCTATTCTTGTTAACGGCTGCATAAATTTTTATTAAGCTTAACCATCACTTACTTAACCAATACTTTTCTACCCCGTTCCATGGCACTCCAGCTTAATGACAAATAGTACATACTAACTATCTCCCACTCCAGGTTTCTGTTATAGGTATATTTGGGAAATACTGGGTTAAAGAAATGACATTAACTCTGAGTCAGTGCTTGTAATATATGAATAATCATGAATAGTTCAAGAAGGAGAAATCCAGTTACATGTGGCATATTCCAAACCTGCTTACTATTTAAAAATACTGAATTACTATTTCTTATTATTAGACACATATATCACTTCTGGGTTTTCATAATATAAATGGCACATAAATAACTCAAGAAAAATTTTCTGTCTTAAAGCTTTTGTCACGTTTTGGTTTTTCTCTAGGATAGAGTAGTAGGATCATTGGGTCAAACAGCATAAACATTGTATTAATTCTTGGTAGTAGTGTCAGATTGCTTTATAGTTTCATTATACTCTTAATCAGAACTGGGTATTTTTTGTTGTTGTTGTTGTTTAAGGCTCTCATTTAATGAACAAGAAAGAGCCATTGTTTTGACATACATTTCTTTGATGATCAATAAGTGAGGTGAGGTGCTTGTTTATTTATTTGTTCAGTGTTTCTAAAGACACTAGTAACTGGTAAAGTTTGCCCTTATTAACCTGTGCCATTAGAATGAAAGTGTTGCTGCTGGCTCCCACTGTGCTGGATCGGGCCGTTTGCTGAGTGAGCGCTTACTATGTTCGTAGTCTGCATGGCGGTCTTGAAATAAGAAATCATTTACATAGCTCTTACTTTGCATCAGTCTCTTTTCAAGCACTGTGGATATGTTAAGTCCTATAATTTCTATAGTGAGGTAGTTTCCATTATTGTCACCTTCATTTTACAGATGAGGAAATAAAGACATAGATTGAATATATTGATGAAGGTTACTTGGTTAGCAAATGGCAGAACTGGGATTATAAACCCCCACAGACTGTAGTTTTTACCATTTCTCTCTGCAGTCTCTGCTACGGCTATTATTTAAACCGCTATGTGTCCTATTATTAATCTTACCAAGTGAATACTGCTGCCCATTGCTACCATTGTCTTTTTTTTTAAGTTTTTTTTTTAATGTTTATTTATTTTTGATAGAGAGAGACAGACTGTGAGTGAGGGAGCAGTAGAGAGAGAGGGAGACACAGAATCTGAAGCAGGCTCCAGGCTCTGAGCTGTCAGCACAGAGCCCGACATGGGGCACGAACCCATGAACTGTGGGATCATGACCCAAGCCGAAGTCGGCCACCCAACCCAGGCACCTCTATCGCTGCCATTTTCAAAGCAGTAATATTCTAGAAAGTGTCAATTATGTCCTGTATGTTAAATCCCAATGTATGCGTGTTATTCTTCTGTATGTGAGGATATGGGCTGGAGAAAAGTGGGAGACTGTTAAATTCCCCAAGTAACATGTTGTGCTTTCAAAGAAACACCTTTGTAACTGAAGCCTGGATTCTTAGTACCTGCAGACCTGCATTGTTGAGTCTCTGCTTCTATAGTATTCTGGGATTCAGCTTATGTATCTTTGATAAGATTTGGTGTATAGATTGGATGGTGGGAGCCCCTAAAGGCAGTTTTATGATTAAAAGTAACTGAAATGTAAAAAAAAAAAAAAAAAAAAAAGACCTAAAAAAGTAAACTGTTAGCTTGTTTTTTTTTCCTCTCTCAGGACTTTAAAATTTTAAACTGGATACACACATGAGTATATTTATATGTATCTCATTAGGTATCATGTATATCTCATATTTGTCTTCTATGTTGAGGACTATCCACCAAAAATAACTTGTTCATCTGTATTTTTAAATTCAATAACTCATACTTGAAAAGCAGAAAAAAGAAACAAAACTTTGCAGTGCTGTGAATATTTGGTCTTGAACCTTTCTAATAATATGCTTTCTCCCTCTGAAGCATTATTCATCCCCTGTTAGCATTCTCCCATGAATTGAGAGTTAGGTCTGTGATTTTCTTGACAGATGCTGGAAGCAGGATGGAGTCACAGGACCTCTCTTGTCATTCTAAATATTATAGATTGAAAGGACTTATTTTAACTAGAAATCTTTTTTGGGGTGGATTAGGGATTGGAGAGAATATGGTAATAATTTTGTTTTTTCCAGACTTTTGATTCCCCTTATGATTCCATAAAGGTTTTATTTTTATTTATTTTATTACTTTGTTTTCTTTTGGTTATGGTTTAACAAAAGGAAAGTGACCAATAATGAACTTATTTACTGTCGTTGGCTTTACATAAGAAATTTAAGCCTCCCACATAAAATTTAGGGATAGAATCTTTGCTTAGTTCAGCATTTAGGTATTTGTTGTGGTCATTACTGGCCTCAAGAAAATAAAATAAACAAAAGCAGGCAAATTTTAGAAAGATTTATAGTAGGATGTTCTTATAAAACCAGAAAGTTTAAAATATGGTTGATTTAAACCAGAAATGCTTGCTTTGCTCTCAAATATTTATAAAATGTTAAATACTTCTCATGCTTTTTTTCTGATGGTTTACAGATTATTGCCCTGTGTCAGTATTATCATGCCCACTCCCCTGCCAGAACTTAATAACCTTCACTGCTGATTATTATGGGACCGTGTTTGCCCACATTTCCCTTTCCTTTCTAAACAGTTTTCATGGAGTTTGGCTTTTAAATTTTCTAGTAGGAGTCGTGTCATGCAAGAGACGAAGGTTATGCCATCCATATTAGAGAACTTGATCTTAACTTCTCGAGCAAGAATTGGATAAGCTTCTAAGTTATGTTAGCTGTAATAAATAATGTAACTTGATAGAGAAACTTTTCTTGAAACAATATCTTGAAGTAAACTGATAAATAAATCCTTTATATCAGATCTTCCATTTTATGGACAACTTGAGGGAGGGTACCGGATGAAACTTAAATGTCATTTAGTTGAAACTTGTCTTGGCTTTCTGAAATTTCTCACAGTTTTAGATCTTTAATCGATAAAGGATGAGATGAAGCACTTCTTTGTATTGAATTTGAACCTGCTTTGTACTTTGGGCTCCATGAAAAGTTAAATTCTGTTCGCCATATTTGCAAGCAAGGTGTGTAGGAAAACTTTTACGTGTACATGGGTGGGGAAGGGATTGAGGTCATGACATCTTGGTTCAAGGGTTCATTTATTTCCCCTCATTTAACGGTAATGTTTATCTGGAATGTGTTTTGAGAGAGTCATCTAGGTCAGAAATATATATCCAAAGTATATACACACACATATGTAAAATGTGTTTTCATGGTAGTTTTATTACTAGCATTAGTTAACACCATGTGGACTGCTTCTGTCTGAAACTATGATTTTAGAATCGTAGTTTTGCATGAAGGTTATCTAATGTGATAGCTTACACAACACATTTAAGCCAAAAGAGTTTTAAAGTCATAGGAAGAAAACAGAAGAAAAGGGGGATGATATTTAAAGCATTGATGTTTTTAATATTTACAGCAATGTCTCCTACATTTAATTGTCCCTGAGAAGTTTCGTTTGCTCACAGTCTAGGCAAACTAGCATGACCTTGTGGCGTGTCGGCTCACTCATGAGACTGTCCATCCTACGATGGATGCGGTTACTAACCTGGACCTCACTAGCCAGTGTGTCTGCGCAGAACTGAATTGATACATCTACATTTCTTAATGAGGAGTTTGGTCTTAAATGTAGTGAACCCTCTCACTGTGAGGCTGTCTGTTACCTAAGGCTCAAAATCTATCATAATTACCATTTCTCTTAAACACCCATCATTAAGGAGTGCACAAAACGCTTGCCTTAAAAGGATACTTTCATGGAGATTGCTTCTTGGGTATGTGTCAGCACAAATGAAATCCCTGGGGTTAAGAAAAAAGAAGCACTTACACAATGAAAAGTGGTAAAAATCTACAAATTCAAATGCTGCCGACTGAAAGGCAGTTAATGGGTTGCATGTTGGTACAACCACAGAGGCAGCTAGCTCTGGGCCCTGCTGAACTGTTGGGGATGATTTCTTTCATTGGTGGCGGGTTGACATTGAAAAGCAGGAACCCATTACGTGAGAAATATCTTGTTTTGCCTAGACAAGAATATATATCCAACTTTGGGCTACAAATTATAAGGAGTTGGCTCAAACCAGAAAATAAAATAAAAGCGTTCGTACATTAAAATAAAAACTCTGCATCATGATTTATTGACTTTGGCCATATCAATTTGCTAAATCATATGGATGCGATTTGAGAAGAATGTTATTTTAAGAAGTTTTGCTCCCCTTTAATTTGACATGACTAAACCTGAAGCCTTCTGGAAACCACAGTTCAGAATGGTTTTTCCCCCTAGAGTTTTCATCAATTTGCATTTAGAAATGTAATATTAGCTCTCATGTAGACTAAGGATTAATTTTGGAATATTTCTAGATAATGGGAGCCTCATTCCAAAAATGAAGTTGAGTATCATTTGACATGAATTAAGTGCTGTTCTCCTGAATTTCATGTATTTTAAGGTTGGCTTTTGATTTATCAACGTCCTTACTGGAACCTAGTTTTGTTCCTTCCCCTGTACTCTTTCATAGACTACTGTGATTATTCTACCCTTTTCAAGCATTGAAATGTTGCATTAAGCTTTGGTAGTTACCTGATTTTTTTTTTTTTCAGATTGAAATTGTTTTTGTTTAGGTGTACACCATTAGAGACCCAGTTTACGATTTAGCTGGCCTATGGCGGATGAGGAATAATATCTTCCTGGCACTCGGACACAGTCCATGTTACTGAGTTTTGAGCTTTCCAGAGCATTGTGGGGGAGAATACTTGTTTTCTTTGCACTCTTTGAACATATAAAAGATTCTTCTCAGCCGTGAATTTTCAAATTACAATTTAAAAAGTAGCATACTAATAGAGATACTTGGGGTATTTCTGAATCACAGTTGAGAGGTGGGGAGGGTCATTTAAAAAAAAAATGTTAGACCACGAATCCCTACATCTGTTAATCTCCAGCCAGCCCCCAATTATACTTTACCACCAGACGTATAGAACTCTGTAGTAAAGAGCACTCCAGGTCTGGATTTTAGTCAGGTTTGAGTAACTTTGCATGAAAACAGTGTGGCTTTTTTCTTAAAATCATTGTGTTTGCAATTGTTTACCTTTTTCTGGAAGGTAAAAGATGCCAAAGACATCTACACTATTGTTCCCTGCACTTCCTGGGCTGCGTCTGGTGCTAACAATCCATGTCATTTATTAGGATCTGTGTCTTTTACAATTCTTAATCACTTTTAGCAAGTGATTACCTTTGTGAGCAGGGCATTGGTTTTGTCCCTTTCCTCCCAGTGGACAGTGAACAGGAAGGTTCACTGGTGAGTGTATTGTCCGCTCTCTCCACACTGGTCATTGTGTGCATTTGAATCTTCAGTGCGAGTCACATGCCCCCGGCCTCCTATCAGTGGTAAAAGGAACATGGCACGCAGGTGTTTAAATTATTTATCGTCATAATCGGCCTTTATGTTACACTGCCTTGCCAGGCCTCTGTTATTCTAGTGCATAATTGATGGTGCTCAGAAGTGGAAAAGTTAGAAAAGCGGAAGTAATATGCCATAGCAGCGCAGGGAGGCGGTGGGGGCTCCACCGGCTGGGCTGAGTGGGAGCGGGGCCACTGCCCATCACCGAGGACGCCTCTCAAGTTTGGGGCTTACTTGGCGTCTGCTCAGGAAATTTTTCCTTTTTTGCTTTTTCCATGCAGAGAGGAACAGGAAAGGGGGAAAGAGTCAGCACATCAGATTTCTGCAGGCTAATTGCATGTTGGTCCTGGCTCTTGAGTAGAGCAGGCTGGTTTACATGTAATTCATCATGAAAAACACATTTATTATGTTTTTGGAGGAGGAGTTCACTTCAGAAAAGGACCCTGAATCTTGGCCTGATTGGTATTGAGATTAACAAACGGCTTACAAATAATGAAAGCAGGAAGAGATTTTTCAAAAGCAGAGTGCACGTAAAAAAATGAACTCAATTTAGACTATTAAAGGACCTTTCTTTCTGGTTATACCTCAGTGTACATTTATTGGAAAGCAAGGAATGGAAAATACTCTAAAAGTGCACTTGTAACGAGAATGAATTTAGTGCAGGTTTCAATGCAAATAAAGAGACATGAAATACTGAACCTTGAGGTGAATTCTAAAATGTAATCTTGGCCCAATTAATTTGGTATTTTTTAACTTAATTTAAATAAAATATTTTTTGGGTATATGAATAGATTAAGAAGATATTTTCAAAGGATGTCTTCAACAACCATATTGGAGATTGCCTATGGTGGGTTAAAAAGTGTGCTACGCACAGTGTTATTTCTATCCCAGGGGAATGTTCATTTGAGACACACCCTCCAGATTTTCTGCTGTAGGCTTATTAAGGAGAGGGGAAAAGATGGGTGAAGGAAGTGTTTCCTGGATAAAATTTGGTGGGATCTTGCGTGTACTGGAGGTGGAAGGACATGGAGCACTCAGTTAATTATGAAAGAATGTTCTTCAGTGAGGGTGATAAGGATGCAGAGAACAACAAAGAAGAGGGGGAAAGGACACTGGAGGGAAGGCTAAACAAGAAGGTAGAGAATAGTGTGCTTAAAATGAGGGAAAAAGTAGATAGTCCACAACATGGGGCTTGCAGGTGTAATGAAGAGAGAGAGGAAGGATCCAATATTTGCTAGTCTTACTCATGTACTGTGTCTGTATTTTCCCCAAAGTATTAGAATTTTTGTGTATTTTTGCAAGCATGCCAAGGTTTTTTGGATGGGCATCGTTTACAAGTGAAATATGTCAGAGGAGAGAAAAAATACACTGGAGAAGGAAGTAGTGGAGAGTGAGTGAGACCAAGAGGAGAAGGGAAGACTGGAATAAAACAAGAAGAGCTAAGGGAGATGGGGAAAAAAGACAGGGTCCTTGAGAGAAGAGAAAGCAAAGAGGAAAGAAAGGAGAAAGACAAGAGTGAATGAAACAGGCAGTTGTTTGTACCGTGTTACCCCTCACGTCACCCTATCTGTTCTTCCTTCTCTCAGCCTTGTGCTGGGCACTGGTGGCTGGGAGACTTAGGTATTGGGGCCAGTGCCTCTCCAAGGCCTCCTGGGAGCTGGTGCAGGGCTCCCTTTCAAGAGGCTTGTTCCTTTTTCCTTCAGGAACTGGCCTCCAGCCCATTATAATGTAGGAAGAAAATCAGAGTGATACCTAAGAAATTTCAAATAAATGCAAAACATCCAAATGCATGTATTGCTTTGTGAAATCTGATCCTGACTAAAGGTTTGAAAAGCCCTTCTGATAACTTTATTTTTCCTCTTCTTTTTTTCTTTAAGGGAGTCAGTTCTTTTTTCATTTGAAGATGGTTAAAATATTTTGTGGTATAGAGATACTTTAAGAGGTTGTAAATAACTATTTGTCTTTAGTTTTTGTTAGAAAATATACATCTCTGCATCACCAAATTATACTTCACTTCTATAAAAAAGTAGGTATAAAATAAACATTTGGTAGGAATTATTTATTTCATATCCATCAGTGTTCTATAGGAAGAATTGTTTTCATGTAAAATAGTAGTTTTTTGGTGTCCAAGAAAACTATATTTGCAAGGTGCATGTATACAGTTACACTCTTTTAATTTTACTATAGGCAAAAGTTATATATATATGTCTGTACTATGTACATATATATGTACACTTTATACATATGTATATTTACATATTTATACGTGTATTATGTTCTATGTATTGTATAAGTATATATAGAAGTACACATATAGAAGTATAAATATGTATATGAATTCACATATATGCCTATATATATTCCATATTTCCATTTGGAAAGTATAAAGTTTATATATATTTTTACATACAGTTTTGTACTTTTTTCTCTGGCCTATTGTTTTAGATGCAGAATATTTAGAATTGTTGACTTTATTTAAAACAACTGTAAGTAGAATTTGCTTAAGTATCACAATTTTTGATTGACTGTAGACTCACAAAGTTTTATTTATATTAAAGTAGTAGGTAATAACATGCACATAGTAAGTTTCAAACAGTACAGAAGCAGCTCAAAGTTATGAAATGAAAATGTCTCCTTTCTTTCTACCCCTGTTCCTTTCACCAGAGGCAAATAAGTGAGACTTTAAGAAAATCATTGAGGATACCTAAAACCCACACTTTCAGATAATATGCTAGTCCTTCTGCATTTTCTTCTCTGTATGCAGAAAATAAAATAACTATATAAGATGGCTTGTCCATCCTTATTTCTAAAACATGATTCATTTTTTAGTATTGTGTAATTAATCAGGAGTGTTGTCATTATCTTTTCCAGACCTCAAAAATACGACCTCCCTTTGTCCTAAATAAGGACTACTCTTTTCACAGACCTCAAAAGACTAAGGGACAGCTTAAATGGGACTCACATCCATTTTATTTCAGCATCATATTTCATCTTTGAGTTACATTGTAATTTTGTTTTCAGTTGCCATTACTCATTGTCAATGTAATATTTAGTATTTATCAAAGGTTCTCTGGGTACAATATGGTGTGACATTTTCAATAATGTATAGATTAGCTGCTTTTCCAGACCATGAATAGCTTGTAGTCTAAATAGCAAACGAAAAGAAATACTTTCAGTATTATATATGCCTACTGACAAATTTTCATAATGAGTAGATTTGGGAAAGTAGAGCAAGAGGTACTGAATTTATACAAAGTATTTCTTTGAGTTGATTTGCGTTTTGAGTTTCATTTTGTATGTGAATACGTTTTTGAGACTATACCTAATGTGAACTTTCTAAAGTACTACAATATGCATAACTTAATAAGCCTATTACTTTGTTTTTAAAATCAAAGTTTTCCTGGATCTGGTAATACACAGCATTTGATTCATGTAAGACTTTTTAAGAGTCATCATGACATGCTGGCTTATTTAGAATTTAGAGTGTAAGCTCTAGAACTAATTACCTGCCACTTACTGACAGTGCAGTCTTAGGCAAGTTCTTTAACTTTTTGGTGCATCATTTTTTCCTATCTGTAAAATAGGAATGATAACAGTGCTTACCTCACAGTGTTATCTTACAGATGACATTGAGTTAATGTATGTGAAGTGCTTAGTTTCGTGCATGGCACATCGTAAGAAATTAATAAGTACTCATTTTTATTTTTTGACTGGTGGATTACTGTAGATTTAGCCTAGTTAATCTTGATGTTTCATTGTAATGTGTTCTCATTGAGCAATGACATATATTTTGAAATTAAGTATGGTATAGCTCTGATGGTGAAAATAAATGTATTTCATAAATTGACAGTGAGCAGTACTAATGAATAGGACTTAAATTTTCCTCTAGTAAAAACAAATGTTTGCAGCTTGTGTAAACATCATTGTGGTAATGGAAGTTGAAATTCATCATAATATAAAATACATGATTCGATAAATGAAACACTACAATTAAATGTATAAATGTATTTACAGCTGAGAATTGGTGACTTATGACACAGAAACAGTAGCTTAATGCTCTTTAACTGCTAATGTGTTCTCATCTTACGTAGCATCCTCAGTTATTTTTGCTGTGTGTTGTAAATGACCAGGCACTATTTAATGAAACCTTGGCTTGCATTCAGTTGAGGCAGAAGGTAACTCTGATACAGGCATTTGCATGCAAAACGTTCCCTCGGTGACAATTCCTCAGGTGATAAAGGGGCTAATAACATTTATTATTATATCTGTGTGGGGAAAATGAATGTTTCATCCCCATTTGTTGGAAGAAGAGAGATGAGAGCTCAAATCAGTTCCTCCAGGTCCTCTAATATCTCTCTTTAGTGCTATTTTTATATTAACTTCACCAAAGTTAAACAGAAAAAATGAAAGCTAGAAATAAATCACCTAAATATTACTATAACAAAAAGACTGAAAAGGGGGTACACATCTATTCTTTAATAGAAAAAAGCAACAGTTAATGAAAGAACAGGAGTCATTACAGCATATTTGATGATGCTGTATAATATCCAATATTAGCCATGATGAGAGTCATCTCAGGACTGTTTACAAATAAGGACGGCTTGTGAATTGGGTTCACAGCTTTGGACTCAGGAGGCAGGAGGAATGGTCTGGATGTGAGGCAGAGGGTTAACTTATCCTCTCTGTTCTTAGTAAGGACCAGGATTCAAGGCTCCATCAACTATGATGGTCAAGGAAATGCTGTTAAGAAATATTTTCTCTGAAGTAAAAAAATCAAAACCAAATCCAAATCCCCATATGTTGAAAGTCATGCCGAAACTGCCTGAGTTGAATACATGTGTTCTTTGAGGCTGTTATTACTATGTATGTAAACACCAGAGAGATGTTTGATCAGGACCAAGTACCCAGTATGGGCTTTTGCACCAACAAAGCTGCTATCCATGGTATACGTATCTCATTAGCAAATTTATGGAAAATGTACAGTGTACTCTTCTGTTTCTTAGCATAACAACTTGTGCATTTTAATTGGGTGGTTCTGCTTTTACTAAAGTTATTAACAATCATTTGTATATAGTAACACATATTAATTGGACTAGGGCTTCTGTTTCATTCCAGGACCTCTGTACAGCCAGCGCTTAGTTGCATAACACTGCTAATCAATTCATAAGATCTTACTTCAATAATGAGTGATCATCTGTCACGGAAGACCGAAAACAGGCTTGTGATGCATGAATTTATCAATTGTTTTAAGCTGGCAAAGAAATTGCCTTTCACTGTGTTTGTAAACTGTAGTATTGAGATACTCATAGAGGTTATATTTGATCTCCTATATATTGTAATTTAAGAAACCCAACTTAACGATGTACAGCTGAATTGTACATTTTATTAAAATTTGAAAATCATGGTAACAAGACAGGGATTTCTGAGTTATAATCAATAAGACTAATTTAATTTAGAGGTAGCTGAGGAGAAAGACGAAAATCAAGTACTGTAGTTTGAATTATGGAAAGTGTCACATTTAATTTCACAATTGGTTCTGGTGTGTTTGGGGATTTAGAATAATTTTATACCTTAACGTTCAATCTTTATTTTACAGTGAATAAGCTAATTTTAGATGACTGCTCAACCTGTGTCTGCTTGCTATTATGGGATATTAGCTTTGGAATAATCTGGTAATTCTTACTTAACACCAATTAATAAGGAATTAAAATTATAATTTTAGATGTGAACAAAGTGTTTCAAATTGTCATATTACATAGTTTATATAAATTGGTATTAGTGACAGGAAAGAAGAAGCATGCTGCCTGAAGATTTTTCTCACTTGTCTTGGTTCTGCTTTGTACATACATATTGGAAGAAATTGGCTAATTGTGGACTTAATAATCATGCTAACTTACTGGTGGTTGCTAGATATGGAAATGCACGTGAGACTGTATCAAAACACCTCACCTGTCAAATTGGAGCATATTCAGCCAAGCTACTTAAAGTCAGAACGACCAACTAAATTCAATCGACTGAGTCAAACAACTGGGTATATCCAGGCAAAGAAAAAAAAAGAGCTCCCTTGTTATAAGCTCTGAGTAGAATTTAAAAAAAAATATTTATGTATTTAGAGAGAAAGAGAGAGAGAGAGCATGCATATGGGGAAGATGGAGGGATAGAGAGAGAGAGAGGAAGAGAGAGAATCCCAAGCAGGATCCACACTGTCACTTCAGAGCCCCATGCAGGGCTCGATCTCATGGACTGTGCATGAGATCACAACCTGAGCCAAAATCAAGAGTCGGACGCTTAACCGACTGAGCCACTCAGGTGCCCCAACCCTGAATAGAATTTTTAAAATTCATTACTGCAGCGTAAGTTTGGAAGTTGTTTTGGTGACAGTGTTTCTTCTCTCAATTGACAAATCTGTCAGCCATATTTAGATGGGTTGGCCTCGTGCATGCTATATCTGAACACAGAAAGTTTATGGAAACATTACAATGAGCCCGATAAAAATCACTGAAATTGCTTTTGAACTGTTTGTCTGGGACTATATTCAGTAGTTGGCAAGTGAACCTTTATGGGTAAAATATAATCTTTGTGAAAGCTGTATTTTTTCCCTTTAAATAGTGTTACTCAGAAAGGAAGTTTAAAAGGTAAACAACCAACACGTTACATATAGCAGCCACTAGTTTCTCTGGGAGTATCACAGACGTCACATATATATAGGAATCCTATAAAGTGAATTAGGTAAGATTATTTGTGACTTTGGTGGGGTCATTTTCAAAATGACTGCTCTTTTGAGGTGAAATTAATTCCATGACTTAACTTTCATATAGGAAAACTATTTCTGCTGCAGAAATTCACCACGAAGTTGTTGAAATTTGTGGAGAGAATATTTTTAGTCAACAAAGTTAGTAAAAATGATGTGCAGGATTTGGCAAAGAAATGCAGACAGTTGTGCTGGGACTTGGGGACCACATGTCTAGAAGGCGAGGGGAAAAAAAATACCTTGACTTTTAAGTGAAGCTTAAACCAAATAAGTGATCTACATTATATTGGTAAAAATTATGTTATCAGCTCAATTAGTATATTTTGCTTAATGCACTGGTCGTTAAAACTTTTGAATTTTGTTAAATATGCAATCATATAGTGTTTAGTGAAAAAATGAAAACTGTGACTGTTGCATAATGTTGTTGGTTATCTGCTTGGATTGTTTTAAGGAAAACATGGGAAGGGTGTTTCTTACACAAGTGGGAATGCTAAACTTTCACCCAACTTTTGTCGTTATAATTTAGTCTGTGGTCACTGTCAGCCTCAAGTTAATATTCCCTTTTATAACATTGGTTATTGTTCCAGTTTTATTAAAGGTAGGATGAGTGGCTTGACAAAATTGAGGTAGCTATTTGTGGTATTGTAAAATCCAGTTATACTGGATACACAGGCCTTATCTCTTTAGTTATTTGTGGAGCAAAAGAAATTCCATTTTATGGAAAGTTGGATAAAGTTAGGAGAGTCTCCCACTTGTGTACTGGGAAAAAATTCTACACTTTTTGGTTTCATTTTGCTGATGTTCTTTGAATGGGGGGAGGTGCATTGGAAACATTACAACCCTATTCAAAGAAATGAATTTTTAAAATCCTACAAGATTTTACCAAAAACTTCTTCCTTGTCATTTGTGGGTGACTGGAGAAAGAATTAGCACATTCTTATGATCATAAAGGATTTCTCTGCTTTGGTAATTTATAGCATTGACAAAATAGTGAAGTAAGTGACTGCCTTCCCTTTAGCAAATGTTTTTGCAAGTAATAAGGCAAAATTACAAACGATAAATTATTGTAGTGGTGGCTGTTCACCAGCCTGCCCACCCATTCGTGCGGTACAGTACTTCATGGAAAGTTATGTTTAATGTCACTTAATGAGTCTTTAGAACTGGTGTGCTCTCAGACACTTTGATGGGCTGTTAAATTTACAAATGTTCTAGGGCTATAAATTATCATTAAATGTTAGGAGAGAAAGAGACGAGTTTTTCTATGCATTTCACATGATGTATTTATACATCTAAACCAGGAAGCTGAAAATAGGTGAGGATTTGGTGCTTCTGTTCACATTTTGGAATTTAATCTGAACTTGGTACGGTTCTGGATTTAGATAAGAGAGAACTTGACATGAAAGCAAATGTAAACCTTTACTAAGTAGCTTTACATGATGGTTAAAGGAAAGTGATTTTCAGTTAGGTTCAGTGTTGAGCAAATCATAGGACCCAAGTAGTAAGGTTAACTACATTATTCAGAGGAGAATGACCTTAAACTTTACCAGTGTCCTCCTTCTTTTCTTCCTTCTCCCTCTCCCATCACCTCACTGCTCATTAGCACTTTCACTGGCACCCCCTAGATGAAATGAAAGTGAGTAAAACACATCTGGAGAAGCACTACTATGTGGTGGTTAGGAGGAATACCTTGGATTTAGAAAGTTCTGGGCTTGGATGCTAGCAGGACTGTGCAGTGGTTAGAACTGCCTTGATTGAGTCAATTCTGACTTGATTACTAACGTGTGGGACTCTGAAATCAATTACCCAAACTCAATACACCTTCATTTTCCAAGAAGTAAAAATCAAATGGTAATATTGAGTGTTGTTATAGAGATATAGAGACTGAATTAGAGAATGAATATGAAATGATTTGCCTACCACAGTAGCTTAATGGAGGTATTAGGTAAGTTGTAGTTAGTATGATTCACAATGGCCATAACGCTCTAGTCATCAGATTCAACTTCTGGGCTCCAGGATAGAAAAAGGAATGAAGAGGAGCATATCCTCCCACATCTGCTGTGTCACATTGGCCATTACTTAATCATTTATCTGCAAGGAGGGCCCAGCCTATAACATGAAGGGTTTTGTTTGTTTTCAGGCAGCCATGCATTTAGATAAAAATGGGGCAATACAGGGATTCAGTAGAAGTTCTGGAAACAATATCAAATCAAGGGAAAGTCATGTACAGGAGGAGGTTCTTATCTCCAATAACCTGTGTGCGTCTGTCTCCAATACCAGACTCTCTTCACTCTAAAAACAGCTCATCTAAAACCAAACTCATATTAACTTGCTTTTTCTTTTATATTAAGATCAACTCAGATCTACCAAAACGGTACGTGTGACATCCTCTTCTCTTTTCTCTTTCTTCTTTTTTTTTTTTTTTTTTTTAATGTTTATTTATTATTGAGAGACGGAGAGAGACAGAGCACAAGCATGGGAGGGGCAGAGAGAGGAGGAGACACAGAATCTGAAGCAGGCTCCAGGCTCTTAGCTGTCAGCATAAAGCCCGATGCAGGACTCAAACTCACAAACTGTGAAATCATGACCTGAGTTGAAGTCAGACACTTAACCGACTGAGCCACCCAGGCATCCCTCTTTCCTCTTTCTTATCCCCATTTTAATAATGATGATGATAGTTATAGTGTTTTTAGTAATTCTCATTTAACCCTCATTACCAACCAATGCATTAGGTATTATTCCTGTTTGACAGATAAGAAAACAGATTGGGAAGTAACTCCCTCAGGGTCATGCAGGCGTGCAGCCAAGCAGATATATTCAGTCTTTCCAGTTCCAAAACACATTCTCTAAAAACCTTGGTGTTCCTTGGCTTTCTACACATAATCAGTTTTTTAATTTTGTTAATTTAAAAACTTGACCTTAACTAGGCCACATTGTTTTAGTTGGGTTCTTTTGGTTGAGAAGACGAAAGTAGTAAGTTTGGGCACTAGTGTTTCTTTTTACCTTGAATTAGGCACTCATCCCTGGTGTGATGAGTGACCTCCCCTAGGTAGAGAGTAGGCCAGTCCTGCTTCCTGGGACAAGAACCCTTGTCAGTGATTCAAGGGATGGAAGCAGAAGTTTGGGAGCACAGAACCTTATTTCCGAACCATGGAACCTTGCTTGTGGTGGATTCTTAATGTCCTTTTGTCTTTACTTCTTGCCCTCCAATCCATTTTCTGCTAGATTTTTCTGCTAAAGTTTTCTTTTGCCAGCCTGTCTGGCTAACTTGTCTGGTTATTTTTTGAGAACACGAATCTGATCACATCTTTCTTTCCCTTTTTGTTGTTGTTATGTGTGTGCATGTGTGTTTTTAATTGGGGTAAAATTGACATTTAGTATTACATTAGTTTCAGGTGTAAAACATAATGATTTAATATTTGTATATATTGCAAAATGATCCCCACAGTAGGTCTGGTTAACATCATCACCATAGTTACAAAATTGTTTTCTTATGATAACAACTCTTAAGATCTGCTCTCTTAGCAACTTTCAGGTACACACTACAGTATCATTGACTGTAGTCTGCACACTGCACATTGACATTCCCAGGACTTACTTATCGTATTACTGGAAGAGTGTACCTTTTGATTCCCTTCACCCCTTTTGCCCAACCCAAACCCTGCCTCTGGCAACTGCCAATTATTGACGAGCTTTTTTTTTTTTTAATGCCACATGTAAGTGAGATCATATGGTATTTATTTTCTTTATCCATTCATCCATCAGTGGACACTTAGGTTGTTTCCCTGTCTTGGCTACTGTAAATAATGCTGTGGTGAACATGGGGGATCACATCTTTCTTTTGCTTAGTAACCTTTGACTGTTCCACATTTCCTGTAGGATGACTCTTTACCTTCTAGCCCCATCTTCTCATATTATTGTTACCATTGCTTTCCCACTATTTTCTAGACATTCCACATTACTTTCCTTTCTCTTAAAGTTTCATACTTTCTCACCTCCTTTCAAACATGGTGATCCAAATCTGGAATGTTCTTACCCCTCTTCTCCATGTTATTCATGTTTATTCTTCACGTCTCCAGTAGTCATTCCTGCTTCCATGCACCTAAAATTTTATAGACAAAACTATTATTGTACTAATCATTTTAGTTTCTCTCTCTCTCTCTTTTGCCTGTAAGTTAATAGTAGGGACTTTCTTTGTCTGTTTTTCCCCACTCTGTTTCCTTAATCAAGCATGGTAATGGGCACATAGTTCATGCTCAATAAATGCTTACTGAAGATTATATATCCTGAAAGAGCTAACTCTTGGAATATAGTGGAATAAGAGGCTTTTGCAGGGATGTATTATGTAACAGTATGTTACATTTGCCCAATATAGTGAAAAATACATTTGACTTTGCTCCTTTGAAAAGGAAAAAGATTGTGAAGCCATGCTGAAAATACAGAACACATATTAAGTCAGAAAAATGTATTTTTTTTTAATTTTTTTAATGTTTATTTATTTTTGAGACAGAGACAGAGCATGAATGGGGGAGGGTCAGAGAGAGGGAGACACAGAATCTGAAGCAGGCTCCAGGCTCTGAGCTGTCAGCACAGAGCCCGATGTGGGGCTTGAACTCACAGACCGTGAGATCATGACCTGAGCCGAAGTCAGACGCTTAACCGACTGAGCCACCCAGGCGCCCCAGAAAAATGTATTTTTTAAGTGTATCTTTTAACTGACTTGGCACCTCTTTCATTTGGGAGACAGTATGTATAGACTTAGGCATTAGAAATAATTTTTACCTTTCAGTGTATAACACTCATAAATATGATCCATTTAAAATAAGTACTTTTAGAGTATTTGGTAATTTACAGTACCAATATTGACAGATTGTCGTTGCATTGGTGTGAAAGTAAATGAAACGTGCCCAGCACAATTAGGAGTTGCCCAAATGGCGATCTTTTTTGTTTTTAAGAAAATGGAGAGATGCCACATGTGAGAGATTTTGCCACTGTTCTTTATTGTTGCAGATTGGTGCAACTTCATTTATAAATGAAAATCAGATGCAGGTTGACAGCGCTGGAGTTGTTAGATTACGTGGAAGGGGTATGTCTGAATGAGGCACTCTGCATCTCCTGTCTGAGCTGCTCATTGGGGTTTGCAATTGTCAGACTACAGTGCTCCTACAGAGATCTGCAGCCATTCAGTGCCCTCAGGCTGATTTCTTTTGGAGATCTATTTACAAATGGGAAATTGGAGGAGTCAGAGTTTTGTAGCCAGAGGTGGAAACGTGAGTCTTGGCTCTGTGTATTGCCTTTTGTACAACTGATTAAGTTGTTTCTTTCTTTATCCACAGTTTGTAGAATATGATCATATAAGTGTGCATCTAGGGGGGATGGTGGTGGTGATAAAAGACACAGGAAAGTCCAGCTCATGTAGAAATCATAAAGGAGCCTGATGTATATTAGAATTCACCTGCTTGTATGTTAATTTTCTTTTTTGCATTTATTCTTATTTGCCAAGGCATAGGCATGGCAAGGCAACATGGAGTGCAGGGTCCAGTAGAGGCATATCGTGGAACGTATTCTGCTCAGTCTTGGGTTTCTTAACATTTTCGCTCGATGCTGTTGGTTCATTCACTCATTCGACACACATTTATAAAAATACTGAACTGGTGCAAGGCACAGTGGGAATATGAAGAGAAATGAAGCTGGGCACGTCTTGAAGAGCAAGTCGCGTGATTTTCATAAGCAGACATACTAAAACATACCTTAATCCTTTTAATCTTAGTGGACGTTTTCCAGGTTATATGTTTCATTAATTAGATAGTCAGGCATTTTATAACATTCTTGTCAGAGACTCATGTGGCATGTCATACATTTCCTCTTGTTGCGTGTAGTAGTTTTCTCCAAAATAGCAGACAAAAGTGTTTTTCCCCTCCTCGTTCTAACTTGGACTCTAAAACTTTGGTGTGCTAAAACTGTCAGGAAAACTGTGCCTATCCTGTCATCGCCAAACCTGACGTTTCTGAAGATTATGCCAAATGTATTTTCTGACACATTTCAGTTGATTCAAGCTGAGAGGTACTTCTTATCTTTTGATTTGTCAGTCTACTGGCCTGAGGAATATAGCTACAGTCCCCGGGAATCATATGACACGCGGAAGCTGAATCACCGTGTTCAAGTGCTGTCAATTAGTGTTTGGAAATGGAGGCAAAAAAACCAGTGCATGAGAATGTCACCAGTTCATATAATGAATTTTGTTTAAAATGAATTTCCTGCTCACACATTTTCTTACCAATATGAAGTAACTGAAATACATCAAGATTTTATTCGAATTAGCACTGAAAGCTTCAAGTGTCCCTTCTGTGGTTTTACTTGTTTAAGAGACAGAAAATTTTCTGACAGGATTAAATATGAAATCTTCGGATTGCGTAGGTATCACACACACAAAGATACACACACAAAGATGTTGTACCTAGAGTGGGCTTGGCACGTAGTAGGAACTCAGCAAATCTGTTTAATGAGTGAAGGAAGGATTGTAGGTAGTGTGCTGGGGGAGATTTATATATATCTTTTTTCTTCTTGAAATGCCTGATTTTTAATATAAATATTTAACATGTTCACCTAGTTTACATGGATGTTTTTCTGTATGGCAGAAAATTAAACTGCATTTTGTTTTCACTTCTTTTTGAATTTCACTGAACCCCAGCCGAGCACTTGGGTGCTCACCCTGCGTTATGCATCTCAGAATGGTAGAAAGGAAGACGGCAGAAAGGAAGAATGGTACTAATTTTAGTAGTGGTTTTCAATTCTTCTTTATTTATGAACAAAGGCAAACTCTTTGAGACAACCTTGTCTTCATTGGGAGGTGTTTTTTTTTTTTTCTTTCTATTTTACTTTCTTTGCCTCTTGTCATAGTAAGATCTGAAGCTGCTGATCATAGCTGGGCAAGTTGTGAGCACGGGGTGGTGCTGGAGGTGACTCTCGAACTGCTTCTCTGATTAGGAGGTAAACTTCCCTGGAGCAGAAAACCTATTTTATTGATTTTAGCATTTCTCCCAGTTTCTGGTGCAGCGACCGGTATCTGGTTGGTGGCGAACAAATGTTTCTTAAATGGAACCTTAACCTTGATGTTTGAAGGAGTAAGGAACCCTGCTCCACAGCCATTTTCTCCGTGTGTGTGTGTGTGTGTGTGTGTGTGTGTGTGTGTGTGTGTGTGGTATATGTGTAAGAAAGAGAGGGAAAGATGGAGAGAAGGAGGGAGAGATGGTCACTTTCTTATGGGTTGAAATATAATGGTACAGTGGACAGGCAGTAGTAGTATCAGCTGAGTCAGGGTTAGTTTCCCATGTGTTAAAGGTGGAGAGATGCAGTGTGCAAAACCCTTTAGATTTGGCTCTTGGTGATCTTTCCATAAAAGTACATTTAGGGGCGCCTGGAGGCTCAGTCTGTTAAGCGTCTGACTCTTGATTTCAGCTCAATCTCACAGTTTGTGTTTGAGTGCCACATCTGTCTCTGTCTCTGCACTGACAGTGCGGAATCTGTTTGGGATTCTCTCTCTCCCCCCGTCTTTTTCTGCCCCTCCCCCACTTGCGTGAGCGCACGTGTCCGCGCGCGCGCTCTCTCTCTCTCTCTCAAAATAAATAAATAAACTCAAACAAAAACTACATTGAGAAGGCATCAGAGTTTCCTCCACAAGACCACTGATGTGCCTTCTGCCCCTGGATGTTAAGATCAGGCAAAGGGGTAGAAATTGATCCCTTATTTGGCTTCCAGAAGAGAATCAAATTGTGAGGTCTGGCTATTCTCACATATAGTCGAAAGTACCCAAACTCATCCAAATTAATATTTGGATTTTTTTTAATTTAAGTTTTGTTTGTTGAGTAAAATGAATCGGCTCCTAACAGTTTTCTTAGTGGTATTTTCCAGAACCACAAGTTGGAATGAACATAGTGGCTCTTTATGTAAAGAAACCTTTATTGGTGCGACTGATCAACATGTTCAGATATTTCTTAATTGGCAAGGTATTTTCTATTAGCAACTGAAATGTGACTCTTCTTTCTTCCTTGTTTAAAAAAAAAACATAAAGCTTGGAGCTTTTTTACTTCCTTATTTTTATTTTTTTAAGTGAGTGTTTGTGGACTTTATTCATCTATATCTCCTGCACTGCATTAGCTCCCAGTTACCCACATGTGGTTTATTCAGCCTTGGGAATTATCTGCAGAAATTTGTCAAATCCCAGGCTGCTCTCTGCTATCCTCATTTGTATGAATTATGTTAGTGTCATCAGTGTGTGCTGCGTTACATCAGCCTAAACCAAGCATAGCTGGGAAGGCAAATCAACCCATCCCCTCTACATTACATTCTAAGGCAAAATATTCATCATTTTTGTCAATCTTTTTCCCTTTGGAATCATTCTACCCATTATTAACACTGTTGACTATGAATTATATGCACTCTGATTAAAGGTAAAACACCACATAATATGAAATCTTATAATTCACTTTAAATCTCCAAACTTCCTTAGTGAAATTAAATCCTTTGATCAAAGATGCTATCTAGAAAAGTTGGATTGAACTTGACTTAGTGGTTTCAATATAATGCTTATTAAATCCAAACATAGTTTTCTCTAATTACTTTTCTAACCCCGTACTTAAATAAAATACTTGATATGTAAGTGGCAAATAATTTGAAGACTTTGTTTGTTTGTTTTAGATATTAACCATCTTTGGGCTTTAACCATGCTCTATCTTTCTTATTCTATGTAAATAAGATAAGGTGTGTCCAGTTTCTGACCCATTCAGTGCAAAACATAGTCTGTGGCATAATTGGGGAGAGAGGAGAAAAGATAGAAGGAGACACCCCCTTGTACTGATTATATCTCCAACTGGCGGAGGTTACTGATCATGGGATAGGAGAGTTTTTAGTGAGATTTTAAGAGAAGTCAGCTTTTAGAGTGCAAGACAATTTTGGGGGCTGATTTTTTTTTTCCGTCTGCTCTCTAGAAACCAGAGAGAAAAGGATGCATAATGGGATGCTGTACTTGTGCATTTCGGCAAAGATCTAATCTTTTTGAATTCATTGCTTGTGAGTTATTATTTCTAATCACACGCTTGATTGACTCCAGCTAAATGACTGTCTGACTGCAAAGGCAGGGGTGTTAAATCCAAAACCGTAAGTGCGCATTTTAACTGAAAATAGGGATCATCATGGAATGCCTTCTCAATCAGTAGTGCCTGACACCCCCTCCCCGAATGTATTTTTAAATAGACGTTCTCTTGCATCCTCATGTAGGAATAGAGCATCACAGAGCATGATTGAGCTCCAAGAGAGAAGATTGAAACCCTGGAGGGGATATCAAAATGATAAAAACTAAGGCTCCACTGGTGCCACAATGAGTGTAGTTAATATGCCACGTTAGTCTGACAAGCCAGTCAGGTGCCCCTTAAAACTTGAGATTACCTTGTCATTTTCAGGATTAAAAAAAAAAAAAAAAAAGGAAGAGAAAGAGGTTAGTGGTAATATTTTTTAGAAGCAGGACTTGGCTATTTCTCTCAATGCTTTTTTGCATGAAAATCCAGTAGATACCCGATTTTCTCTTGGCGGTTCACATAGGTATTTTTCAACATTGAAATATTGTGGCTTCTAAATGATTTGTTTTCACTCAAAATAGAACAAGATAAAGTAAAAATCCCACATAGAAAAAGAAAGCAGCAATAAAAGCTGAGCTGTCCCTTCACATAGGGTTTGGTTTTGTTTTTCTGTATCACTTAAAAACAAAGTTGTTAGGGAGTGGTTTGAACATTTAAATATACTGTTCATAGTGTTATCACTCCTAATAAGATTTGTTGGTTATATTACTGGGATTTGTGCCTTTTTTGCTTTAATATCACACAAAATATTCAGTAGTGGTTTCTGGATTTTTGGGAGAGAATGTTTACACAATTAAGAATCTTACAGGAAATTCATGTGACCGTGTCTGCGTGGCTTTCCTGAAAGCTAAAATAACCATTGATCTTTACTAGAGAAAAGGACCTTATGTAGAGTCAGCTGCAGGTACTCAAAGATTGTGTGTGTGTTGCCTTCACAATAAGGCAGAATTATAAATGAACACATGATAAATGGTCTGAACATCTTTCTGCCTGGGAGAAAGCCAGTGAAAGTTAAGGGTTTCCACATATGACTAGCTTTTTTTTTTTATCAGTATATTTCAGCAGCAAATTAAAAATAATTGCACATTTTACATTGGATAAATTCTATACAATGTGAGCTTCTTTAAACACTGCCTGATTTTGTGAAACTTCTTGAAATGTTAACAGTGTCAACCCCACGTTAATATGTTAAGTATTCAGTATTTTATAGTTTAAAAATAAAATTTTTATTTTATCTGAACATCACAAAGCTTCCATCTGGAAGACCCATCCAGTTCTATCTCGTGCCGAGGGAGGAGATTGAAGTTGCTGTGAATCAGTTCCAGCAAGAAGCATTATCTGCATAATTAGCGCAGCGATGATACTGTGGGGGATGTGGATTATGTGTGTAAACTATACAGGGTGTGATAGTTGGGTGTTAATCTTTTTATGAAGGTCATTGGACGGCGAGTAGGAACAGGTGCGAGGACGACTACGAGTTCTCTAAGGATCAAAAGGTTAGATAAACTGCTTTTAGGATTTATGCAGGGTAGTGATTTTCATGTCAGTTTAATTACCCTTATGTTTTACAAGACTGTCAGTCAGGGTGCCTTAGAAATCTTAAGGAATTGGAGGTCCTGAAAAATTTTGAGGTCTTTTCTGATTGGCTTTATTTGATAATCACTCTTTTCATGATGACCTTAGTTGAAATGAAGAGTTGTTAGGACTACAAGGCCTCCTTTAGTGTCAGAAGAAGATTTAATCAGGACTCTATCATCCAGTGAGAAAAATGCCTTTCATTCTCTTTTCATTTATTTGAAATTGCTTAGTGATTCAGGAATCTCTTATTGGGGTCATTACTTTGATTTTTAACTTAGCAATGTAACTCTTGAAAATACTTTATGTAAATGATTTCATTCAGGGTGCACTGTGTTTAAAAAGCTATCAATCAGTTGAAAATTGTTTTTAATTTATTTCACTGCAGAGGCATGATCTGTCAGGAAGAAATAGAGAGAGAACAGAAGTTCATACAGCAAGGGTCATGCTGTGCCATCCAATCACCAATTTATAATGGATTTTCAGAGTTTTCTTCCTTTTTAGGAAACTTGAAACATCTTGAAGATTATGTTTATTTTAATTTGGTGGTAGTAATTACAGTGGCCACATTACAGTTAATAACTTGCACGCCATTTCTTCAACCCCAAAGGCATGAAAATAAAAGAAACTTACATGATATTAAAAAATACCCTCAGCAATTTTTCCAGGCCCGTTATTTTTATAAAACACTTGAGATTTTATTTTTATTAGTATGAGACACTTAGAAATGAGTAACTAGCAAATAAACTTAGTGATATAATTCAAGTTATATTGCTCAGTTAATAAAATGAACAAAATCACAGCTTTTCCAAGGTTTACCTTCATCTTTCTTTCTTTTCTCTCTTATCATAAAAGAAAATGGTTAAAGTTACAGAGTTTCAAGTCTTTTAGGAAATTATCTTTCGTTGTTTTTGTCACTTTATCACGATTTGTAGATGATGGAGCAAATTTTTGTGGCTGTTGCCAAAGCAGCAAGTCTTTCTGAAATTTTATTTGGACACAATTTGTTTTGCCCCTATTTTGCCACTGAGTTTGGATGTCCTGGAAGGTTATTTCCTTTAACTTGTATTCATCTAAGAGGATTCTGGGATCTTATTGCAGATTTTACAGTCTGATAAACAGAAAATGTATTCTCGAAGTGGCTCTCTTCCGTTCTCAGAAGTTCATTAAGTAGGCTTCCCCTGTATTAATAAAGTGACTGACAGGAATATCACAACCAGGGCCTTTATGCTGGAGAGCTGCTCACAGCTTTGTTCCAGATCTTCACTGTGCATTGCAGTCAGTGATTCTCTTTGCATCTATATCCTGATTAAACAAAGAGCATGCTCTCCTTGATAACTCTTTAATACTAATTCTGTGTGGGCCTCAAACAGCTACCAAGTAGGTTTTCAGGTCCAATCAAGGTAAATATTTTGGATGAGCTTTTTTTTTTTTTTAATGTTTATTTTCAAGAGATAGAGACATAGCCCAAGAGGGGGAGGAGCAGAGAGAGAGGGAGACACAGAATCCGAAGCAGGCTCCAGGCTCTGAGCTGTCAGCACACAGCCCGATGCGGGGCTCGAACTCACGAACCATGAGATCATGACCTGAGCTGAAGTTGGACGCTTACCGACTGAGCCACCCAGGTGCCCCAAGTTTTTTTTTTTTTTTTTTTTTTTTTATGTTTCAAAGTCTATTTTGAAAAGAGAATTTTCACTTTCGTGGCCAACTTTTTTGTTTGCTTGGGCTGTTGATGAATGCAGGTTCTGATAACATACAGGTTTTCCTGGTTGTAAGAGACCAGAGTCTATTAAGATGGCCGTATTAGACATTCTTCAATGATTCATGTATTTTCCTGATTCCATACAATTTCATTGAGCTATTACAATATAACTCATTATACATGGCATGGAAGTTACAATTAAACAAGTTTCATATTTACCAGTAAAATTTAACTTCCTAAGAAACACCAGAAATGATTAGGAGAAATAATAGTTCTGGTCTGAGATAATTTTCATGCAGGTGCTAGTATCTAACACCTACCATAGCAAAAAACAGCTTGAAGTTCCCTACTGAATGAAGATATTAAAGAAATGTAAATTTTATGTGAAAATTCTTTGTTAACCTGAGAAAAGTGGATGTATTTGAAGGATACCTATTAATCATCCCTAACTCCCCACCTCCTATCCTGTGTTAATGTTATGTTACTCTGTTGTCAAAATTGTTGCATAGCTGGGTACAGAAGCAGTTAGCCATTCAGTTTCTTTAAATGAAATTTAGCAGAGAAAATGATTTGAAATCACTACACCTTGCATGTTAATGTAGTCCTTGGTTGCTGCTAAAGTGCTTTTTGTTATTAATCAGGTCAGATTCAGGCTGCATTTGACTAGCTAGTTAAATTCCTTTCCAAGGCTAAAAATGCCTGTCTCAGCCCTGGCCTGCTAGTTCACCAGTATTTATCTTTGGAACCAGTGGAAAGGTCAGTGTGAAGGGGCCCCTGGGTGGCTCAGTTGGTTAAGCATCTGACTCTTGATTTTGGCTCAGGTCACCATCTCAGGGTTTGTGGGATCGAGTCCCGCATTGGGCTCTGTGCTGACAGAGGGAGCCTGCTTGGGATTCTCTTTCTCCCACTTTCTCTGCCCCTCCCCTGCTCGCTGGCTCTCTCTCAAAATAAATAAAATAAACATTTAAAAGAGAGAGAGAGAGAGAGAGAGAAAGATGACTACAGCATCACAAACCCATATTCTCCTTGAAAAAAAAGAAATTGTAAATTCATGCTCTGTGACCTGTTCTAGTCACATATCTGCACTTAGTACCTAGAATCCTTAAATCAAACAAACCAACCAACCCCAAAGAAATAACCTTCTGGACATTAGTGTCTGTCAAGGAAATAGAATAAAGAAAACCCTCTCGTATTTACATACAAAATTTGAATGATCGTTGATGTGACTTCAACCTTCTTTTCCTACATAGAGGGCCAAACTTTAAGTCAAAGCTTGAGCAAATTGTTCTTTTTTGTCTTCCATGGAATTTTTACAGACTTAGGCTTTTGTAGGTAATGCAAGATTTTTCATAGCCAAAAAGCATATGCTAATACAGCATTTGGTTCATTGTGGGTTAGGATATCTACTAACGTTTCATTTTTACCTACTGATTGAATATAAAACTATTATAAACGCTCTCTTTTGTGATACGATTTTTGTAGTGCTTCCTTAAACTATGGCATTTCCAGCTTGGTTTTTATGTCATTATTTCTGCCTGTGGACTCTGGCCTCGTATGTGTGGTGGAGTGATAAAGCTGTGTTGCTAGGCAGAGTTCTGCCAGGCAGTTCATGCTGGGCTTCATATCTGTCATTGCCCCACTTTCATGTTTCTATGAGGATGGAAATGAGTTGAGACAGAATATCATTGGGAATAGGCGCATAGTTAAGTGCCCAGGTCTCCTGATTCTCCATTGAGTCATCATGAGTGTCTCTGAACAGCGCCAGCGGTATTCTTGGCACGCGAGGCTCAGCGGGAATAACACTGAAATAGCAAAGATCGAAACCTGCGTTGCTGGAATATTCTCTGCTTGCTGTATGACCTTTTTGGTCTCTCACCTTTGAATATGTGCCTATGTCTCAGTGCTGCTACAGAAGGATCAGGGCTCCCATAAAAAGTGCCGGGGAGACTGCAGGAGAGATGTGAATAAAATGAGCAGTTGGTGACACAATTGTGTTAGTTTATTTTCAGTGTTCATGGAATTTGTATCAGAAACATGGGACTTGGACACCATAAGCATTGAAAAATAATCAAAGGGTAATTTTAGTTTTTCAATAGCCATATTGAAGAAAGAAAGGATTTAAAAAAGACATTTTTTTGTGACGATCCAATGATAGCATGACAATTCTGTAAAAGTAGGGTGGCCCCAAATTGTCTGCGTTCTCAAAGACAAGTATCATGGTGTGTCTTAGTAGTTGACAAAAATAACTCATTTGCTTTTTCACATAAAGTGTTTGGTGTTATGTGTAGATATAAATTAACAAGATCTTGCGATTGAAGTACTATGTGTTTATTAGGCTCTTCAAAATGTCTGCCAGGCTGTGGAGCCTCATAAAGGGAGGCGGGTGCTGTGTGAGGCTGGTCTGCTCAGCATTTCTCTGTAAATGCTCCTCTCATGATATGCCTGAAAACCTTCAATATTGTAATAATGCTAATAAAAATGGAAAACTCTGAATTCTTTATAGATGCATAAAGAAGTGTAATTTCTCTGTGACCTGAATAACTCTTCAAATCGCGCCCTGGCCCTTTGAAAGAAGGCAGCTCTCCTATACTGCTTTGTGTTTCTTTGAACATCTTGCTATCTGACTATTTTAAGGATGGAAATAATAGGAGAGAATTTAACTCAGGGTTATACTTTGAAGGACAGGTGGTATTCCCTCCCACCCCCACCCCTGCCCTGCAATTTTCCCCCTTCCCATTCTGCTGAACATTACTATCTAGCCTAGCTTCTTAAATGAGAGGTGATCTTGTTGATGAATAAAATTAAATGATAATACCATTTTTCACTTATTCAGACTCTTCCACCTTTTGGTTTTGTCCCTTTGAGAATCGTAAATTGGATTTGTTATCGCGACCTTTCAAGAGGCACGGCTCAGTCATCCTATTTTAATCGTCGGCCGGCAGGGGCCCAGTGGCTGGAGTGCTAAGGTGGAAGGCGGAAGGGCTGGATATATTTGGAGGACTGTGGCTTTGGGAAGCAGGTAAATTTGGGGAGAACTAATTCTAACCACGATCTGTTCATTCTGCCTGATGCTACTGGCGGGATGGTGAACGCGGGGTGAGGCTTCCGCAGTAGTACAGCCTCTGAGCCCCAAATGGGCTCTAGGGTGACTTTGCTCCCCCCGCTTTGCATGGATCAGCATCTGGGACGCTTGCTGTGTTGTAAGCCGTCTCCTGCTTAGGAATTATTTTTCTCACTGTGACGTGGGTCTACCACTCCTGCCACTAATGTTAATAGCCAGGGGAGAAAGATCAAAGGAGGCCAAGCCCGAGGAAAACGGGAGGAGGGCAGCCTGGGCTGGCACGGCAGACAGTTAGTTTTAATGACTAGTTTTATAGGTAATTTTAGTAATGACAGATTTTGGTTGTTGCTGAAATGAATGGAGATTATTGATAGTAAATTTTCATTGTTTTTGTTTCTTTGTGTGATATTGAATGCTGGCATAAAAATCGTGCGCAGCCATAAACGGTAACAACCAAGTGCATTTTATTAGAAATTTAGAGAGGACACCCTTTTAATTATTACACTGTGTAATTTTAGTTGGTCTCCTTCCAATTTCCTTCTTACCTAATTTAACAGCCACTTGATTATTTGAGATTTCTTTCTTTTATAAATTAGTGTAGCTGCATATAGATGTGTGTGGAATGTGTAAAATCCATGTTTCACAAGAAGAAATATTATACTCAGGACCTGCTGCGTGAAGAAGACGACAGGGAAGTTTTGTAGTGCCCATTCGCTGGGCATATCGCCATTAAAAAGCACTGTTTAGGGTTAATTTAAAAAGCCTAGAGCCCTCCAAATTCTAGTCAAGTGTTCTGTTGGCTGGGTATTTGGACGAAGTCTTCCTTTAGCTTCTGGAATCAGCCGAGCCCCGAGCGGCCTACTCGTGGCCATAGTTAGCGCCATGGTGGATGAGGGAGGAGGGCCGTGGCCACCCCGGGCTCTGCTGCGGCAGTGTGCAGGGCTGTGCAGTCCGTGGTGGAGAGGCTGTGTCTCGCCCAGCAGCAGGGGGGGTCACGCCCGGCCAGGAGGTTGAGGTTGCCTCCCTTCCCGCTTCTCCACCGAGAGCTGGGATATGCTTTGTGTGTGCCAGGCCTCGGAGCCTCCATCTCGGGAGCCCCGCTGCTCGCGGCCTCCCGGAACGGTGACACGCAGGGGACAAAGAGAACCTTTTGCAAAGAGCGTATTCAGCTGAAATAGGCAGGCAGAAAGACCTGCGTGTGTGGGACACAGCATCTGAAAGTAGTCTCCGTGAGCGAGAAGGGAGCCTAGGGTCTGAGCAGTGTATTTCCACAGTGAATGAGGCTTACCGTTTTAGATTGTGTATAAAGCCGTGGGCCACAGCACGGGAATCTGGCTTTGTTTTGTCGCTCGATGGTTAGTTAGATCGAGTCTCTTAATACAGTCGCTCAGGAGGGGCGCCAGTGGGAATCGCAGAATGGGTGAGGAAATGCCGAGTGGTGTGGGGACCGAACTGAGAGGCACATGTTCTGAGTGGCAAACGACAACAAGACACCGAGAGACCAGCATCAGTTTTTGAAGCCCTGGTTTCAGTGAGAGTTCCACATTTCTCTGTTACCCCTCCTGCTTCGGAATGAGCGAATGAGCTGCAGCAGCAGTGAGGTACCTGGTGCCAGCCCTCTTCAGATAAAAACTGGTGTGTGTTCCTTTTGGTGTTGCTGAATGCCGTTTTCCTCCTACGGCACTGAATTAAAAAAAACAAACTCAGTGAAATTTGTGAGCAGATGGCTAGGAGATAGCTTGGACCACCGGGTTCTGACAGCTTTTCTGCATTTCACTGTGAAGCTGGTGGCTTCGGTCGGGGGCAAGACGGAGGCATGTCAGGGAGACCAGTCCACCGAGTGGGATGGAATAGGTTTGTCTGGTCCAGGAACTTCTTTAGATGTGGGCCACGCGTGGTAAGCTTTGACCCTGAAGATTTATTCATGTTTCATTTTCTTCTCTCCTGTGTCCTCACCCTGACTCTTCCCCTCAGCCCACCCCCGACTTTGTTGAGAGGAGAAGAAAAATAAGATACACTTTGAATTTTCAGCCAAAAAGATACAAGTTCAGCTGCCCAATATCATAGTCTCTGTCATGATGAGTATTGATTTAAAATGTAGCACCAGATTTTTTCTGATTGTTTGTAATATAGGTTAGTAAAACCTGAAATCCATGGGGGAAAAAATCATTAGTTTTAAACATGTGTACATTAAATGGCCAGCAAGTAAAACAGACTGTATTATCTTAAACGAGTTTTTTAAAGATATTGATTAGCTGGGCTCAAACTCTACTGCAAATGTTAGGAGGTGGAGAAAAAATACACGCAATGCCATCCTTAAAAGACACTGGATTAGGCCGCTCACTGTTTTATTTAAGTGTGTGTTAGTCCGCTTCCTTCCGCACAGGTGGGGGGATATCGCCGACCTCTCCCATATTTTATCCTAATGTGTTGAAATACGTTATTAGTCCTAGCAGTCTGGTTCAGAGATGTTTTCATTTGAACTTATGGACAATGGCTTTTAGGACATACACTTCATCTTGGTTTTTCATGCAGTGGGAAATTTTTAACATTTTAAACTTAGCTTTAAAACTCAGGGCTAGTGACAGGATGACTATATTGACGACTTTGTCTCAAATTGGTATTTGTTATTGACATATTAGATCTCTTTACCTTTAAGAAAGATTAAAGAAACAAAGAAAACAATCCACTGAGGATACAGATTTATGAAAGAAGAGGTAAGAAGCGTTTAAATAAGAAACTGAAAATGGAAAGAAAAAGTTTAGGACTTTTCCCAGCATCAGCAAACTCCAGAAGAAACCGTTTCTTATTTCTTGATCTGTAAAGTCTACATTTAAAAGACATTAAAGTGCACTGTGCCTGGGGGGGGGGGGGGGGGGAGGGGAAGAGGTGGGAACTAATATTTAAGAGTGCCTATCATTGCTATGTAGTGATAGTATTCGGTGGCCCTGTGATGCAGGAATTATCATCTTGATTTTATGGAAGGAGAAAACTGAGGTTTTGGAAATATATGTAGCTTGCCAGAGTAACACAAGCCAGTATGTATTTCAGGTAAAAAATTCTGCCACACCACATTACTGGCTGTCTGTGTGTCTGTTGTGTGTGTGTGTTGTACATGCATATGTGTGTCTATGATCAGGGTTAGAGTAGCAGAGACTGAAGCATCAAAGCAATTAAAAACAAAACAAGAAGATGGATACATGGATGGATGAGAGGAAGGAAAGAAGGAATAAAAGTCTCTCTTTGTGAATCAAGTGGATTCATTGACTCATTCACCCAGTGAGGAGAGAAAAGCTACTTTGACAGTTAAGACCAATGCTGTGCTAGTCTGTTCTTTATTCTGCATTAAAATTTTGGGTGTAAATGAATCATAGTAGCCAGAGAAAAGTCAATTTTGATGGGTGTTTATTATGTTACAGGTGATCATACTAGAGTTTGGGAAAGTAAAAGGATTTTTGTGAAGTTAAGTGTAATGTGGCTTAATTGCATTAGGCATTTGCAACAGCTATTTTTCTGAGTACATAAAAGTGTTAGATTTGCTGTGTTGGAGTAGCTCGAGCATTGGGTGGAGGGCTAGCTAGCTTGTGCTGCGTTGATGTGCAGCATGTGGGCTGTGTTGTTTACTATGTGCAAGTCTGGTCTTCTGCTGTTGTCTCTGTTTTTGATCACCTTCTCGCCTTGAAGTGACCTGAGTGATATTATATAGGAAACAGGAGTTTTATTAAAATGGGAGTAATACTCCATCCCTGGGAAAACCATTTTATTCAGTGCCAAGAGAAATAGAAATACTTCCCTTCCCCCTGCTTCCTCTCAGTTGCCCATATTGGCTTTACAAGGAGGGAAGAAAGCCCGTTATTGAGGACAATATTGAAGGGAAGAGAGGTCAGGGCGGGCAGGGGAAAGGGAGGTTCTTGTAAGAACAATACATTCTCTGTGTTATTTTAAATAGTATGTGACATTAATTCTCAGTTAAAGCGGAAAGTCAAAGCCTCTTGAAATATGTATGGATCAACAGAACTACTTTTGCACCCAAGAAAGGAGAAAGGTGCTGGCAGTGAGCCATATTGAAATCTTGGGCTGAGAATTTGAAGGTGGAATTGGGGGGAAGTGCAGAGGTCACAACAGCAACAGGATGTACCAATTGCAGATGGGTAGGTCAGCCCCGAATCTCTCCTTCGCTCAGGTTTATTGCTCCTGTAGGGTTTCTCTTAGTTATCATGACCGCTATCTGCTAGCAGGGCAATTTTCTGCTGTATTACTGTATTTAGATAAGAGAGGATTTTGAAAAATTATCAAATAAAGTTTTACAGCAGTTTACCTCATTCTCCTCGCAGGTAACTTTTGTCTCTAACGTGCTGAATTATGGTCTCCAGCTTCATGTACAGTCTAGAGAGCTGATCCTTTTCGTTGGGTCATACACATGCTTTCCTTCCTAATACCCATAAGAGGCTTTGGGGTGAAGGAGAAGAACATAAACACAGAAACCACATCCTAACAGCTGCCTCTAGTTAGCTCTGTTTTAGCCCCTAGCTTTTAAATCTTAACAGCGGCACCTAATTTGTCCCACATGGCTTTCCTCCCGATGGAGCTGCTGTCCCTTTCCCTGCTGTGCTGTTTGAGCGAAAGCAAACAGTTGGGAAGAATCAGCTAGTTCTACTAGGTTAGGTTCCCTGTCATTAGGTGGCTGGTTTGCAGGTGCCCATGAATAGGAAGGAGATACCATCTGTAGTTGGGAGAGACTTAGAACCAAGTCTGAACCCATGTCGGTGCCAGTGGACCTACCAAAATATCCTCCAGTTAAGCACTCCATGAAACTAGTTGACCAAATAAATGAGACTGTGAGCCACAGAGTGGACTACTGTGATTTGAGTGGTTTTGACCTAGAATGGCATACGAGAATGATCTAGAGTGTTTAAAAAATTCACACGCACGCCCAAATCCTTCCCCGTCTGTTCGTCTTCTATTTTAACAACCCTGGGAGTGAGGAGTGTAGACTTAAACAGATTTGTGTTCCAACATGTCTTCAGGGGAAGTGGGTTTCAACTTGCACTATTATATTCATTTTTTAAAGTTCTAGATTATTTTTTTGTGGTGATTTATTCATGTCTCCATTCTCTCTTCCATGCTTTTTTTTTTTTTTTTTTTTTTTTTTTTTTTAATACAGTGAGGCCAAAACCAGATGCTTCTAGGGTAGGCAGAATACTAAATTAAGTTATTTCCTTCACTGAAACTAGTGTTCTGTTTCTGTCTTCCAGCTCCTGTTTATTTCTTATTGCTGCTGAGAAGTAAGACATGAAATTCACACAGCCAATGGCTTTTTCTTGTGACTTTTAAAAAATGAAATTAGTCCAGTTAAAAAAAAAAAAGTTAATGTTAGTGACAGGGAACAGTCGTTTTCTTATATTTAGCTCTCGAATAATGACTTCTTCAAGATTTATTGATTATCTGAATTTTATTGCATATGTGCAGAACACTACTGGTTCATGTCCTTTAAGATGTGAGAAATGTATGTACTTCACCTTGAAAAAGGAGTACCTGATTTAGTCGTACAGAATCACCTTGTTCTGATGATTCTGCTATAGAACTGATAAGTCTTTTTGTAAGGTAAGGAATAAACCTATCACAGCTTGCTTTCAAAGGTCATTGTCTCTTGCAAAGCAGATTAGCTCACTTTGTTCTATGAGCAGGAATCATGCTGCAGCTCTGTAAAACTATACATATGAAGTAAATTTCTGCTGTCGTTTTGATTGTTCTTGTAAAAGAAATTTCATGCCTACCAGTTTTCACTTGCTAGCATAAGTCACAACTCCTCACGGGTAGAGTGGCATGGCAGGAAGACAAGAACGGTGTCGATAGTGTGTTTCCACTTTTAACGTTTCTCTGCTCTTAACAAAGGCATTTTACTGAGCATGGGAAACGTTTCTAAAAACACTGATGACAAATTTGGTGAACGAATATTTTTGATGTTGTTGAGGCCAGTAGTTAGTAGGTGAATCACAGCAGTAATTGAAATGACTGACTTACATTTTATGGAAGTAAATGACTGAAATGGAACCTTTCCTTTGGTGCGTGTATCGTGCGGAAGGAGAGCGCTGTTCTCCTGAGGTATGGCCTATTAATCTGTGTTAAGTAGAAGTCCTCATGTAACAGAGACAGTGATTTATCCTGTTGCTTAGAAAAGCCTGTAAATTTATGTGGAAGTAAGGGATAAAAATTGCCAAGATGTTTTCTTGAAGAATCATGATTAATTCCGTGTATTCTTTTCCTTCTAAACTAAAAATGGAATTGGGAGTGTTTGGCCTTGGGGGGAGGCGGGGGTTCTACTAAAAAGAATAGTGACTCTTAGTTACACCTGAACTACAACCTTCCTTAGGGTAACTGATTCATCTGGAGTATGCAGGAAAGAGAAGCTCTGCCTAAATCTGCTTAATCCTTTAAACAATGAAACAGTTATAACTGCTCTCCTTGCAAATGGTTCTAAAATGTCACAGTCATTACCAGACATCGTCCGGTAGAGTATGGTGAGTTTTCTCAATGAACCAGGACCCTGATTAAGAACACCAGTTATTGAACTCTTTGGTAATATTGGAATGTACTTAGGAGCCTTTGAGGTCTGTAGGTTTAGCCTGACTTTTTTATGATTTTTCCCAGATGGCTGGTTCTTTTGCCTCCTGCCAATGTCTAGGGATTTTTAGCCCCAAAGCCCAACCGCCTCTGGTCACTGTGCTCTTCTAACTAGTTTTTTTTTTTTTTTTTTTTTTTTTTTTCTTTTCTTTCTTTCTTTCTTTTTGCTCCCTTTTGATAATTTCTATTCTATTTTGATAATTTCTATTCTCCTCTTAACTACTGGAAGCCTGCTCTGACTTCCAGAATCCCAAATTGTTTTTTCTTTCCTTTCTCTGTTTATAATCTGGGAGAAATGTGAGGATTTCTGGTTGAATCCAGATAAGAATTACTGTGTAATTACACCAGATGATTAGTCCTGTCCCTATCCCCGACCTGTGAAGTGTTTGGTAGGGAGGAGGAACAGGGCTGGCCACTTTCCTGATAAAGTACACGGGCTTTGCAGTGGCTGTGTTCATTTAGTTTGAATGTTCTTTGTTTTGTTTCTGATGTTATGGATTTCATGACTGAATTTTGACTGCCAAACGAGAAGCAATTCCACTTTCCCTTCTAAAGACTCCAACTTCTTAGTCTCTTGGCCGTTTCTCTTCCTTGGAATGGTGATTTGTTAGGACTATGCATCCACATACATTAACAGGCCTGCTTAGAAGTAATGAAGTCCCAAATCCAGCCCACTAACCCCTCAACAATATTTGGAATTACAGACATTTAAGGAAAGGCCGGGTTGTCGATAGTTAAGTCAAGTGTCTGTCGATTTTCCAAATTTAACTCCTGTATTAAATAGAGACTGTGAAAGGTCTCATATTGAACATGTCTTTGCTTTGAATTCCGTTAATAATGTGCACATTTCCTGAGTGATCATAAATTCTCATCCCTTCTTTGCTTCTTTTGAGCTCACATCTCTTTCCCAAGATTAACTGGAGTGTTAAATTCAGAGTAATGCTCATTGTAAGTATTCAGTAAATTAAGGAAATTTAAATACATGCATTAAGGCTAGAAAGGGAAAAATAATTAGTTCCCGGAAAGCTGTGAATGACTCTATCCACACATATAGGTTTTTGAAAAAACATCGAATGTGTTTAATGAATGTTTTGGCACGCAGAGTTTATTGTTTCATTGAGTTATCACCATGTGGTCACATCCTCAGGACTCCAGGTTACCCCCACACATTATCTAGGTTTTTTCCTCCTAGTTTCTTTAAAGGTATCAACCCAAAGTAAAAGAAGAAAACATGAAAACATAAAGAGCTTAGGGTACCTGGCACAGTATCTAGCAACTAGTTAAGTGTACAATTCAGGGACTGTCCCTTAGGAAAGGTTCTTCATGTCAGTTGTGGGTCGTCTTTTCTGTATTTAAATCTTACCACCTCTTCTTTTAAAAAGATGCTCATTGCCTTATCCTCCTAATCAACAGAGAAGTTTTTCTTGTTATTTTGCAGTCTTCTGGAGATTAAATGATACAGGTTTCTTAACCTCATTAACTTTTATATACTTGATTCATTTGGGTAGATTTTTCGGTGACATGTATTTCTTCAGTCCTGAGAAGATAGTACAGCCCAAAGGAATGGTGAGCAGAGACTTGTAGGGAATTACCTGTGCTCCTCTAATGCTCTGCTTTGTGGTTTATTTATTCTCCTGTGAGATTTCCCATCATGCCTGCCAGTGGACCTAACAGCCGAGACGGAGGTGGGATTGCATTGTGGGTTCTTTGCTCACCACTGGGGCCAAAAGATTGTAGACAAAGATTCCCTCCCTAAAAAACGATCCTTGTCTCTAGTAGTAATATATTGTGAATGTATTTCATATGAAACAATCTAAAATTGTTTTTTTTTTTTTAAATTTTAATGTTTATTCATCTTTGAGAGACAGAGAAAGACAGAGTGGGGGGGGGGGACGGGCAGAGAGAGAGGGCAACACAGAATCTGAAGCAGGCTCCAGGCTCTGAGCTGTCAGCACAGAGCCCAGTGAGGGGCTTGAACTCATGCACTGCGAGATCATGACCTGAGCTGAAGTCACATGCTTAAGCAACTGAGCCACCTAGCCACCCTTAAAGGTCTTTTTTTTTTTTTTTTTATGTTTATTTATTTATTTTTGAGAGAGAGAGAGAGAGAGAGAGTGAGCATAGGCCAGGGAGGAGCAGAGAGAGAAGTAGACACAGAATCTGAAGCAGGCTCCAGGCCCTGAGCTGTCAGCACAGAGCCTGATGAGGGCTCAAACTCATGGACCATGAGATCATGACCCGAGCCGAAGTTGGACACTTAACCGACTGAGCCACCCAGGTGCCCCCCTAAAGTTCTATAGAAGTTAATTTTAGATTCATCCCAAACCTCCTCTAGGGGTAATGGGTTCTCCAAATTTGCCACATACTTTATAAAGACTGCTTGTTTCAATTTCTCGGGTTTACCGGGTTTGAAGGTAACAAGACCTCGATCACTGCTTTTTCTCAGCTTGCATTCTTGAGGGTCTGTCCCTATCTCTATCACTGTGGTATCTCTCCTTTCAGTTGTCTCCAGCTCTTAGGGTGGTAGGATCCAGATTTGAGACGGAATACCAGGTGTAAACATACTTTCGGTTCGTACATTAAGTGGGAAACATTTTAATACTTTAGCTGATTACCTCCATTTGTTGTTGGCCCTTGGGCTACAGCAGTATATTGGGTTGTAATCTTTAGTGAATAGTCATCAGTGGTCAGCAGTTCCTCTTCTTGGGTTGTAACTGACACCTTGTAGCCCATTGATCATCCTCCAAGTGTAATTTATATTCATTTCCCTTAAATGCATGCCATTACAGTTGCCCGCATTTCAGCTCTGTGCCACTGTTCTGTCTCTTCACATAGCCCTGTGAAATCTTACTGCAATTCATCTCTTGTCAACTTGGCGTTCATTTCCCTTTTGTCACCTTCAAACCCTGGCTCACATTCACTTCCTCTGGGAAGTAGCCCGTGATTAACCCTGACTGACACTGATCACTCATACTCATCACCCAGATGACAAGGGACTTCAGCATCCAAGTTCTTCTGTCATTCCGGGTTTTGTTGTAATTATTTCTTGAGTCTGCTTCATATTCCTTTCGACTGGGTTTGGAAGGTATTCAAGAGATCGGTGAGAGTCCTGAAGGGAAGCTGCTGCTTTGGACTATCGCTGATACTCTCAGGTTTTTTTCCAGGTATGTTCCTAGAGGCAGCCGCCATTACACCCTTGGAGATGTGTGTCTGCAAATGAGAACTCTCACTGGAGTCTTTATAGCAAAGTCACTGCAGTAAGATTTTTTCTGGAAACACACAATGGAGTTACTCTTCTGTCCTCATCAAATCTTCTATGTGTTGTCATGTGCTCTGTAGGCAGCCACTTTTCCTTAAATATTTGATAGGTCCTTCTAGGCTGCAGTGCTATTTACAGTTACTACATATTGTCAAAAATTTTCCATCAATTTCATAAACATTTTTTATTGAAGTATGGTTGACTATCAATTTTTAATTGTCTGTAGAACTTCTATTTTATTTTACTTTTTAATGATTCATACATTCAGGAGGTTCAAAAATACAACATGGTATAAAAGAGATACATATTGAAAAACCTTGCCTTCCACTGCTGTCTTCATTCCCCTGTTCCCACTATCCCCTACAGAGAACCTCCCATATTCGTTTTTTGAATATTCTATTTTTGTGCAAATACTACAAGCACATCCAAATATCTATATTTAAATTCCCACATTCTTTCTCAAAGCATCTTCTATTCAGAGCATATTATATAGTCTGTTCTGTACCTTCCTTTTTAAATTGGAGATCTTTCTGTGTCAGTGCATAGAAAACTTCGTCATTATTCTTTATAACTTTATACCATTTTATTGTGTAGATGTGCTGTAGTTTATTTAGGTGGTCCCTAGTGAGGGACCCTTGGGTTGTTTTCAGTATTTCACTATATAAATAGTGCTGTAGTGAATAACCTTGTACACACATTATTTCAAATACATACCTACTGATTTTTATCCTGTTTCCTTGCCCATTTCCTTGTAGACCTTGTAAGCCACTGTTAAACTGAGTAAGCATGATGTTTTTATCTGCTTTAATGTATCCACAATACTTCCTGACGTAGGGAAGCAGTGTTTTGAACTGTAGGATGCCTCCAGTCCAGACTTCTTGTGTTTTTCTGAGTCTTAATTCTGGCCTCTTTGGGCATCTTTAACTCAGTGAAGTGAGCTAAAAGACCGTGAACATAATTCAGAAGAAGCACTCCATATTCAAATGAATTTAAAGAGTTCACCTTTGCGGTATTTTGCCATACAAGGGAATATTAAAAATTTTAATTAAATTGTTGGCTACCTAAAGGAAAATAACCCAAAACTGTTATATTGGAGTTTAAGAGTAGAGAATTTAAATGTCACCGGATGAGCAACAAATTAGTGTCATAAGTATAATGGTCAGACAGGATTCATAATTCCAGTTCTGAATTCTGACTGTAAACTTTTCAAGTGAATAATTTTGTTTTATTCTCCAGTCTTTCTTTTTTGCTATATTTCCCATCACATCTAGTTTTACACAAAGAGTCTGTGGTCCATTTTGAGTCTTGATTTTTGTATATTTAAAGCATAACGAGTCTTTCCCCAGAATTTAATTTCCTCTATTCATAGATGAATTCAGTTTCTTGCTTATCATCTGTCCTTTTGGGATCATTTACTATCCCACTCAGTTTGGTATCAGAACCGGACATTATGGATAAGATGTGAGAAATGCAGAACCCAGGGCAGGATTCCAGGTAAGGAAAATTACTTACCTCCTCCGATTTCTCACCTATAAAATGTAAAGTGACACTGTGTCTCTCCTCCATGTTACTAAGAGGTGGGTAGTGATGAGGGATGTGAAGTACTTAGCATGGTGTCTGACATGTTCCAGGTACTCATAAACAGTAGAAATAGTAGATGTTCTACATTATCTCCTACATATGTCACTTCACGAATTTCTATTGTCTTTGAGGACTCAAGGGTTATTGTAAATGGTTGAATAAAGTATTTGATCGTTAATGATTTTCTCATTCAAAACTAGGAAAATGACTATAGAAGTTGTTAGAGATCTATGTTAGCATGATATAATCATTTGTTCTCTGCAGTTTGTTTAATACTTCTCCATTTTGCTGGCAGTTCATTAGGAATTCTGTTGGGAGATGCACTTCTATCAGCACATTATCAGCAGCTGAAGAATTTTCAGTTTTCTGCTCACTCAGTGGTTGTAAAAATTGAATATATATCGCTTCCCCTTTATCATGTTGAAAATCTCTGGTTCATGGTCTGTTGAAATTCATCTTGTTATATTCAAAATGCATCTCCTGGAAGCAGCAACAATGCACAAGGCTTGAGTACACTTAATTCTCAGTGTTTTTGTTTCAATTCCTTTTCTACACTTTTTACTTGGAGATATTTTGTTTTAATCTTCTCTTCCCCTCTTCTCTAGCCAAGTTTTTTGTTTGTGAAAAGTAATATTTTTCCAAGCTATGTTCTGTGTGATACAATATGGCTGTGTTTCAAGATGTTCTTCAGCTCTTGCATCCAGCTACTGATTCAGTTCTCTGAAAAAACTAGATGATGTTTGTGGTGATGGGTCAGTGCCAGTGGAAGGAAATAATTTTGCGGAAGATGAATCCATTTCCAAGTAATGTTGGCTGAGTAGAAGCTTACATTGGAATTTGTTAGGTTGTTTGATAGAAACCAAATTTGACCAAGATGAGGCTGTATACATTATCTGTCTTTGCGTACTCTTGTATACCTTATGCTGTGTGTGTGTGTGTGTGTGTATACGCATACATAGAATATAATTTCATTTTGATAGTTAATTTTAGGTTTAAAAAAAGTTTAAAATAGTAGCTGTTACTTCTCTCACTGAATTCTTTTTTGGTTGGTGGTGTAAGAAGTATTTGAAATCAAATTTGAAAATAACGAGCTGTTTTCTAAAATAATTTCTTATGTGCCTGGCTGTTTAATTGTATCATCTTGTTTAATCATTGTGCTTGTCCTGAAAGAAGTATTATTAACCCCAATTTACAGGTAAGGAAATAAGCTCAGAGAAGTTAAGTAACTTATTCAAGGCCACACAGTCATTAAGTACCAGAGCTAGATGCTGGGTCTTGGAGTCTTAGGGGTTCTGATCTACCTGATCCAATTTCTTTCTTAATATAGATTTATTTATAGTGAGCAAAAGCAGGAGAGGGGGAAGGAGAGGCAGGGGGTGGGGGAGAGAGACAGGGAGAGAATCATAAGTAGGCTCCACACCCAGTGCAGAGCCCGACATGGGGCTCCATCTCACAACTGTGAGATCTTGAACCTGAGCTGAAATCAAGAGTCGGATGCTTAACCTACACGAGCCACCCAGGTACCCCTACCTGATCCAGTTTTTGATTGACTTTTTTGTCTAAGTGAAATGCCAGGGAGAGTTCACTTTAGGACTTACTTTTTTGTTGATTTTTCTCAGAATATAAAATCTCTGTGGTGACAAAAACAGAAGCCTCGGTATTTTCCCTTTGTCTATTTTGGACTGGAGAGGGTGGAGGAGTGTGGTCAAACCTGCTAATTCCATATGACTCCTATTGCTTTGGGGATAAAGAAATTTCAATTTTACAAGTTGAATAACTTTTCAGCCATTTTGAGGCCAGAGATAAATGTGGGCTCCCTTCCAAATCACAGAAATTATCATTGATAGTTAATAAAAAAGCAAAGAACATTTGTTACCACTTTTGACTAAGGAAATTACATTTTCTAACCAAATAGTTATAAGTAAAATTGTAGCTTTACTTCTTACCCTTGGATTTTATTTCTTAATCTTGTTTTGACAAGCAATAATGGAAAGGCAGAAGTATTTTCTCCCAGACAACTTAAGAAAAATAAATATTTGGAGCCTTTTGATTATCACCTGGTAGGAATAGAAGTCTTTTTGCTGATCACATCACAAAAAAGTAAGTGCTTTTTTCCCCCCACTTTTACTTTTTAAGGTTTACATATCATTTTCTATCAATAGGTGTCATTTATTGAATATGCATGTACCAGACACTTTGAAGTACTAATTTTACCTCCATTTTAGAAATGAGGGAGTGGGGGATTGCAAGGCTTAATTATCTTGCCTGTGGCACACAGCTGGCACTAGCAAAGCTGGGGATGAAATCTCAGTTTGTCCAAGTAGGAATCTTGTGCTTCTGATCCCCGTGCTGTGGTGGTGACAGTGAGTGGGGTGGGTGTTACTTATGGCTTTGTAGGGAGGCCACCCAAATGTGAACGCTTCTCTAAAAAAGTTTCGTAATTTCTGAGAAATTATAAAGTTGAGCTCGTAGCAAATTAAGCGTACCTTTCCCTTTCTCAGCTTCCCAAAAATGAGTTATTGCTTCTTTTTCTGTAAAGGGTATTTATTGAATAATGGATTTAAAAGGGTACATGGCAGTATTTAACAACTGGACTTCATGTTAATGGTATTTTTAAGCTTTATATGGTAGGGTGAGGTGGTGTTAATTATTGGGGTTTGGTGCAGGCTTATATCAAACATATTCATTTCATAATGAGGCCCCAGTCATGCAGTGAGTCCTGCCTTTATTTAAATTGTACAGAGAAGTTCCTTTGTAAGTTACGACTGATTTTACTTTCTCTTAGTAAGACAGATTAATAATTTTTCACTATTAATTAGGTTCTGTCTGCTCATCCTGCCTTCCACTCTAAAGGTTATACCTCTTACCGTATTCATAAGCCAACCCAACTGTGTAATCGAAGTCAAAAAAGAAAAAAAAATGTAAACCAGAGGTTCGGTGTTGGTATTGAGAATGTACTTTTTTGGCTACTAAACAGGGGGACCAGTGACTCCACTTTCTTCTTCTTCTTGATTTTCTTTGATTCCATTTTGTTTCTTCTTGTAATCCAGCCATATGCCGCAAATTACACAAAGTTCAACTATCTGATATGAGATACAGTAATAAAAGAAGTGACCCACCCGCTCACCACCATTTTGGCCAGAAGGCTCCTTCAGGATGCAGGTCACGAAAATGAGCAATGGAAAAGGCCTAAATGTCATCCGTATTTGGGAGTAATGATTTGTATTCCATTCTTTTCTGTTTTCCTAATCTCAAGCCAGGCGCCTCACCATCTATAGCGTAGCGTGGGGACTGCCATTTGCCGAGGCCGGCAGCAGGGCATGTCTGTGGCACGTTGTGTGAGGGGAAGGATGAGAAAATGGTTGGAAGAAAGCAGGCCCTGACTGTGTAGCTAAAAATATGAATAAATGAAGTTCCACACCGCAAATTGAGTAAAATTTGATGATAGGGGATTACTGGAACATTTTATTAACTTGGGTTTTGCTTTAAAAAATTAACTTTTGAAAAAAATTGAATCTCTGAGCTTATATGTAAGGGTTTGGCTTGTGGATGGTGGTGATTACAGCAGCTGGCACAGATATCCAAACCCCTTGCTGTCACACCCTGCAGTGACCATGCTCATTTTTTCCTCTCTCCTCCTGCCCCGCCTGCCTTCCTGCTTTCCTGCTCTTGGCCCCGTGCCTCTCAGTACCGCCACCAGATAGCCCTTCTTTTTACCCCTCATTATAAGCCTGGGGTAGCTTTGATGACTCATCTAGTTACAACATTATTTAGAAGGTAATTACCGATGTGTCAGCATACATAATCTTTAACCGTGCACCTTACCTTCTAAATTGGTCTCTGATAAAAGAACTTCACAATCTTCAAAACCCATCATGGAGGTTGGCATTTTCAGTGTAGGTGAAGCAGGTTGTATCAACGAAGCAAAAATACCCACGCTTGCAGTATTATTTGAAGAAAGGGTTTTTTTTTTTCCAGTTCATGTTTAATTGTTCGAAGAGCCAGTAATGAAAAGCAATGAGAAGACAAGCACACACCTTGTGTTGTTTTACCTCTTACTAATCACATAACTATTTTATTAGAATCAAGTATTCTCCAGTAGGCAGAGTGTAATTCTAATTTAGTAGCTTTAAAAAAAAAAAAACCCTCGATTATAAATAACTGAAGGAGTTATCAGGTGGAAAGAGGGTGATAGCTAGGTCAGGAAAGGAATTTGATATGAGCCATCCTGGGAAACCGAGGGTAGGTTTATAACTACTTAGTGGGGAGGGGGCCCTTTTGTCATAACATCCCATCTTTTCCTCTTTTTCTTTTTTTTTATGTTTTTTTGGACTTTTTAAAAGTGTTTTATTATTTATTTTTGAGAGAGAGAGAGAGTGCACGCAAGCGGTGGAGGGGCAAAAGGAGAGGGAGAGAGAGAGAATCCCAACCTGGCTCGACATCCAGCGCAGAGCCTGACTTCGGCCCCCGATCTCGCAGACCATGAGATCATGACCTCAGCTGAAGTCTGACGTTTAACCAGCTGAGCCACCCAGATGTCCCTCCTCTGCCTTTTTCTTTTGAGTTCGCATTTCCTTTCTGATTCCGTTGCCTTTTTCAATTTAATCATCCAAGATGTGTGGTTCTCACTACTAGCTGCACATTTAGAACCTCCTTGGGGAAAGGGGAGCGAGTGCCAGGACCCCACCCTCGGAGAGTGTGATTTAATTTGAGTCAGGTGAGGCCTGAGTGTTGGTGGTTTTAAAAGCTCCCCAGGTGTTTCTAATGTGCGCTAGAATTGAGAACCTCCACTGTGGAGGTTTAAAAATCTCTGACAAAACGGGGCATGCCTTAAGAACCACAGAGGAGGTTGGATTTTAAGTCAAAAGCAGTGCAGTTTCCCCCATCGTGGTCTTGGCATTCTTGACAGAATTAGAGTAATCAAGCAGATTGGCTGGAAATCTCGTCTCCTTCCAGAGAGAGCAGATTTGTTCTCCTGGTGCACAGCCACGGAATGGCTCGATGTTGAAGTCCGGTTCTGTGCTGGGAAGGCGCTGCCTTCTGGAAACAGTCTGGCCTTGTTTTCACAGTCCCGGATGGATGACTGATAGCACGGAGTGCACGTACTGGCCCAGTACCCCGTTGGGTATCTTCTCCCAATCGTGGGTTCACTCAGCTGCTCTCAGAGGTGTTTCAAAACAGGTGCTAATGTACATCCTCGGACAGCAAGGAATTACACAGAGAAGTAGGAGCGTGAACAGAGATCACGTGCTTCAACTTCTGGAGGTTAGTTTCTCACATCCCTTTTACTATCTTTTGCTGTCGCTTTTGTGAAACATTAAATTTGACGGATTTTGTTTCCTTGATGTTTTCTCATGGCTACTCAGAAAAATGGGTCAAAGGAAGCTTAGTTTTTCCCATTTCTGCTATGGCTGGTGAGTCAGACTTCTTCACAGAAAAAATGGCAGAGGGCTCCCTAGTTTGTCATTTTGGTGGGGAAATTAGGAAGTGTGTTGGTTCAGTTATAGTCACGCATTTAATTTCACCTCCCTAACCATGCACGGTGCCCCAGCAAGCACTGCTCACTGAGGCAAATTCCTTCATGTTGAAAAGGTTCTATTCTGGCTCTGGGGTCGTGTCCATCTAACCGCCGCGGGATGAGTCTGTCTCCGCAGCTCTTCGGTGGCAGTGTTCTGACTAGGGTCTGGTGCTCCCCTGACCTGTACTGAGTAAGTATAAAGTCATTTGAAAGAAATTGTTGTTCTGCCTCATTTCCTCTACATCAAGACGAGCAAGCAGGTTTGGGTGTGGTCCATTACAGATTAAAAGAATGAGAGATTCCTAGAGTATTTAAAGCCTGTCCATTTTACAGATAACTATGCAGTATTGGGCTTAGCTTTCCTCAAGAACGGGGGCTGTGTTTGCATTTATCAACAGACTTCTTGGTCAGATTTGTGTACCAAATGTGTGTTGTGATTTAGTGGAGACTGAACATTGGTGGAATTGAAGTTTCCTGTCTACAAACTAGTTTTTAATTGTCAGAAACCACTTTGAAAAAGTACTTTAGTACTTCTATGTAATTGAAAGTAGGAAAAGTAACTGCTTTGAGAAGTAGACTGGAATATATTTTGGGCTTGTCTATTCTGCTGTTTTTAAAGTTTAATTCTTCATTGACTCATTCAATAGATCTTTATTAAGCACCTGCCATGTGTTAAACTTCTTGATCTATCTCAGGTGTCTCAAACTCAAATGCCAATAAAGGCCAAGTGGGTAACACAAATAAGTGATGAAGATAGGGTGCTGCAGAAAGAAAGGGGGACTGTCATCTGGAGAGGACAGGCCCTACCTCAAGGGGCAGCTGTTATTCAGCTCTATGGCAGGGTATGAATATTAATTAGTATTGCCAGATGTTACCATACTTCTATGAGAAACTAGTAATCTAGATTTTTAGGTTAATTCAATACTGACTTTTAAGTCTTGACTCAAATGAAAAAACAAACAAACAAACAAAAAAACCTGCATCAGCCAAGTAAAGCATGTGTATAGGCTGAGGACTTTTTGTGACCTTTGATTTTTGTAGTCCTGTCCCTGTTCCCCATTCTCCCTCAAACACATGGAAACTATTTGAACAGAGTAGCTTGCTTTTAAATATAATTTCAGCACTGAGAATTACATGTCAAGTAATTAAAAATCATTGAAACAACAGATGGTAATAAAATATGCACAGTGATAGACTCACTCCACACAGACACTCCCCTCTTGACCACCCACACAACTGTTAAAATTTTTGCATTAAGAACCAAACTGGTTACAAGTGTCTGTGATTATTGGTGTGGAAAATGCTCATCAATATGGGCACATAAACTATCTCAATGACTAAACGAGTTCTGGTCCCATTATTTCTCAAAACACTCTCTGAAAGCAGTTGTGGTTGCAGTGAGCCTGGTCCAGCCTTATGGCCCTGGAACATGGGAGATTGTTGCCTTATGTGTCCACGCCACTTGTAGGATAACATCATGCCGGTGACTAGAGCTCTCAGATCACTGACATTTGACACACAACTATAAATCCTCCTCCCTCGGGATGAACATCTTTGGAAGCATTTCAAGAATGTCATTCTCCTAGGGTTGTGGTTTGGAGGGTAGTGTTTGGAGCTCTAGGAAGGAGCTACCACTGCAGGAAAGAAGAGGAGTTATGCCTGTTGCTTTTAGCATTTTTATGAAAGCCTGTTATAGACTTGCTTAGTCATTTGCACTTATCCTCTTAATTGTTTTTGTAGAAGCCATTTTTGTTGTGCAGGTGAGGAAACCAAGATCTGGAAACCTGATTTGTCTCTCCAATATCTCTGTCTCTAAGGAGATACCGACATCATTAAGGCATGTCTGGGGATCCCTCCTGTTGGAGCAGACTATCACGCTGATATGTGTAAACTGGCGTGTGCAGAGCTGTGAACTTGAAGGAGCCAGGCCATGAAGAATGAATGGCTATATTCCCAGATTTTATATAAATACTGGCCGGCCATATATTTGTGTAAGAGAAGGAAATAGGGCAATTCATCATCAAGAGAAGGCAGGAGCATTGAAGAAATTCTTTTCTGGGCAGGGTTTATGGAGGGAGAAATTTAGGAATCAGGAAGTAAACTAGGATTTAGGAATCTGAGAGAGAACAACCCAAGTCACTTAGCAAGGGGTCAAGTGCAAGCCAACAGATGCCTTAGTACCTAAGACAATTCTTTCAGAGAAGAAACCCCTCTCTTCCTTTGGGATCAACATCAAAAACATAGGTAGACCGTAAACAAAGAGTGTTAAAGGGTGATCTCTTCTGGGCTTGATTTTTTTTTTTTTTTTTTTTTTTTTTTTTTTTTTTTTTTTTTTGGTGCTCATTTTTGATAGAGGATGAGTGGGGTAGGGGGCAGAAAGAAAGAGGGACAGAGGATCTGGAGCAGGCTCTGTGCTGACAATAGTGAACCCAATGCGGGGCTCGAGCTTATGAACCGTGAGATCATGACCTGAGCTGCAGTTGGATGCTTAACTCACTGAGCCACCCAGGTGCCCCTGGACGTTTTTTTCTTTTTTCTTTTTCTTTTTTCTTTTCTTTTTTTTTTTTTTTTAAGAGAATGATAAAATAACCAAGATACAGGCAAATGGGCCTCCTTTTTATTTCAGGTCCCATTTGGAAAATGTTCCACTTACTAGTTTTGTACCTCTTTGCAGAAGAAATTCCACAGTTCAACTTGATTTCACCACTTAAAAATACGTACTATGGGGAAGAATATTTACTCACTTTACTGGTGTGTGTCTAGGTTTATAATTTTTCCTCTTGGGGAGGCTGCCTGACTTGCTTGGATATTGCGGGGGGGGGGGGGTGCTTAATTATATCTTTTTCCTCCTACTAGTTCTAGGTCTTTCAGTCGCTTTGCTTTTCACAATCTGAATTGTGAAGAGGATCTGGGGCTTCAACTCAGATGACTGCTTTTTGTTGTTTAAGCAGCTTTGGGCATAGTCTGTGAGAAAGTGAAATCTGTTGCTTATATTTAGAGTTTGTGACTATCTGTAGACTTAATTCATTCGTCCTGCCCCTCCTTGTCAAACATAATTCATTTGGGTTAATGTGCCTAAATTCATGACCATCTGCAGAGCTCTTCTCTGAGTGCATTCTCTTTGCCCCGCATTTGCAGCCTATTGAAACGGCAAGTCTGCAGGCTGTCTCGAGGCTAGGTTTCACTCTCCCAGTGCCACATACTTGGTAGGAGCTTTGGAAAAACAGTCAATGTCAGTGCCAGGGACTGTTGGAAATCTTTTTTAGAGCAAGTTGAGGACCCTTGGTACCTTTCATAGAAGCCAGAGTGGTGTGCATGCTTTTCACTTTGCACTGCAGCCAGAGCACCTGTTCAGTGAGAGGAATCAGCTAAATTACTAGACGTAATTGATGTTTGTGCAAAACATAGAACATTTGTTTTTCTCTCCTTGTGGTTAATGCTCAGCTTGATAATTTAAATGAGGCTTTTCCCTGTCTTTGCATCTCCATGTTCTAATACATGTATTTTTTTTTCCCTTTAGCCTTTGTCTCCTGGGCACTAACAGTTGTTAAATGTGTCTTAGGGAGGATAATATATTTAGGGAACAATTTCCATTCAAGATTGTAGTGCTACCTGGCCTCTTTCAACAACCTAAGCAATGCAGATCTGATACAGTTATCTTCCCCAAATTGAGTCATTTTCAAGTGTATGCATGCAGTCTATAGTTCTTAATAATCTCTCTGCTTTAGAGCATAAACTGGGCTATGAACAAGGATGGCCTGATGTAACTCGCTCCCCTGTAAACCTGGCTTGAGCGGAATCAGCCAATTTCAAGGCAGATTAGTGTCAGTGCAGAGAGCCCAGGATAAATAGGTGACAAACATCACTTGAAGAAAAGAAAAATCACGAGAAGACTCTTGTCTGGGACATGAGAATACAGTTGAGGTGACCAGAATGGGCCCCCCAGCTCGGTGTTGTAATGGTGGAGCAGCATGCCAAAGGGCCTAGTGGCTGCCTCGTTGGTTTGTTTTTAATGAAAATAAAATCTGGTTGTCTTCAAGGCTAATTGTGACCACATAGGCAGCAAGTCGAACTTGAACACTCTTCCCAGACAGTGTTTGTCTAATTTCTTGCCAACCCAGATTTTTAAATGAGCTACCACATGAGCCATGAGCCATGAAAAAAGGTCACTGCGAGTGCAGAGTTTCATCCTTGCACATGCTCCGTAGCCCTGTCTGTCCAGTTTTGATGACTTTGTGCTGTGCGTGTTGGTTCGCAGCCTGATGCCTGGCACCATAGGTCCCGTAGTCATTAGTTTACTGTCTTCTCTTAGCATCTCCTGCTGCCAAGATTGTTTTTCAGCTTGTTATAGCTTGGTGGCCCTGGAAGAGAGAAACAGTCATCATACCTTAAAATGGTAGGTTGCAAAGGCAAGGAGAAAAGGGATGACATTGTCTTGATGGTATAGAGCATAAACACTGTTAAATAGACAGCTGGAAGTGTAAATTCTTGATTTTCATGCCTCTGAAAACCTTGCATATTATTTCTGCTATCTTCCTCCCTCCCGTTTTTCCCCCCAGCACACAAGTAGGTCAAGAAGTCTTCTGAGAGTCCTGAAATAACTTTCAGGTTTCTTTGGAGGCCAAGAGGCTTCTACTTTGACTACTTGCCTAATTTTCCATCAAAAAAAGGAGATGAGGACAAGCAGAGAACGACAAGTGCCTGGTTTGGTTAAGCATGTTACCCAGTATTTGTCTGTTTCATATCTGTCAATCATTTACGTGGCTATTGAATGCTCTTATGATTTTACTTAGAAAATTAGCCTGTGTTCCCTAATTTTCCCTTGCCTTCTATATTTTGGTAAGACACGGGTGAAAATAAATGTGATCTCTAAGAGATGTGATATATCCATTTCATCCACATTGACCTACAGCTCTGAAAATGTTTGGTAAGAAATAATCTGGTGGATGCTTCTGTGTCCATGTAAGGTTACACCTAGTCATCTCTGAAAGGCAGTGGTTAACTCTTAAAATTATTTTTCCAGAAATAGAGATGCTGCAGTGTTCTTAGGTAATGTACTGATATGCTTAAAAGCTAAAACTTCTAAAGACAAAATTGTTTCTAATTTTGAATATAAATTCTTCGCTTAAAATACCTAATTTTTAAAGAAGTGTTCTTGGCTCCCTTTCTGAACTGAGAGGCTTCACTTTAAAGCATAGGTGTGTTTGTTTAAGATAGGTGCATTTCTATGAATATAAGACCATTGAAGCTATTTTCCCATTGAATTGTATCAAAACTGAAAAACACATTCAGACCACTCCCTGCATTTAATATGTATACATTAATGGATAATAATTATTTGGGAGGGGGTGGGATGGTAAAAATAGTCATCAATTAGTAATGCCCTAGGGATGCCTGGAATACAGTAGCACTAGGTACATTCTCGTGGGCTAGGTGCATGGGTAGAGCAGTGTGTTCCACATTTTTACATTCTATTCATGGTTCTAAGCCCTTCTTCAATGTCCTGCTTTTAGCTCTTCTTTATAAGACAGATTTATGAGGTCTGCTGTTTCATTTTACTCAATAGCCTTAATTAGGGCTAGAGGTGTATTTGTTTACCATCTTTTGTTTAGGTCTTTATAGGAAAGGCTAGCTTATTTTTGCTGATTTCTAGGTATGAGATGCCTTTAAAAGCCATTACTGTGAGCAATTATTTCCATAATTGCAGATCTTTATGTAGCGAGTTTTATTTAGGCAGGCTCTATTCTTAATTAAGCATGATTGAATAAAACAAAAATACCTGAATTTGAGCAATTCCATGAGTCAAGCAAAAAATTCAGAAACAAAAGGAAACACTGTAAACACAATATTTGTTCAGTCCAATGGCATGGGAAGTCACATTTAAAAAACTGTACCCACTCCAGCATTAGTTTGATGGGGATTTTGATGTCAGTCTGATTTTTCTCTTTGAGTGATCTGCTTTACATGGGAGTCTTCATTTCAGCAGTTTTACTTACCATGCTACCCAAAGCGTTAAACATACCAGAGAACTGATCTGCTCCCAAAATGTAATTTCATTTTATGCCATAGAATATCTTTCACTGATTTATTGCCATCCAGATGTTCTTAGGCGACTTAACTTCTCGTCACAGTTGTGAGATATTTAGGGCTAGTTGGTGCCATGGCCACTGTCTCAACCTCTCTCGTGGAGAAGAGAATTATCCTTTCCATATTTGGGGATTGATTTGATTTTAAAGGATTCACTAGCTCCATAAAATCTGCCCCCTCTCCCCTGCTTTGTAGTTCGTTCACCTATCTTGGGTAGCGGATGTGGTATCAGGTCTCGTGTCATTGTTTGACCCCAATTTCATATGAAACTGTTCATTGTATTTGCAATTTTCAGGTACGAAAAAAGATGCTATTGATAGATATTTCTATTTTTACATATGGTCTGACATTATTTAGAATCTATCAGTATCCTAACTTGGTGACTGAATTACCATTCTTTAGTTTGGAAGACTTTATATTTCCAGATCCCAAACTTCTTTCCTACTCAAACTGGCTGTTGGTGCTGTTAGAAATGGGAAGAATTGGAGGGTATGAGATAAATCCTTTTTGCCCTCTGTCTGATACAACAGCAATGAGCCAGTTGCTTGGGTGCAACTGTGAAAGGGCCCTTGACTTTCATATTTTATACAAGTTAACTTAGAAATTTCATTGGGTAGTTTGTAGTATAGGTGAGAAGCAGGGAATTGTACCCACCACCTATTGCCATGGATATCATGTGAAACTGTTCTTCAAATCCTATCCTGTTTTTTCCCACGTTCATTGGAGGATGACTTCCGCCTGACCAGGGAATTCTTTATCTGATCTTCTTTCCTACAGTAGAAAAACTAAAAGACGTGTTACTATCATGACTGCTTTGGCCACCTTCTCACCATTACGACCACTTCTGCTCTGCCTCACAATAATTGAGTGCCTCCATTGTGTCAGGTTCCTTCTTAGATTCTTGATATACGGCCTTGTAGTATTCTAATAGTGGCTTGGTTCATTCATCCATTCTGCAAATATTGAGTACTTACCAGAGAGTAGGAAACTCATCTAAGGTCCAGTAGTTAGCAAGCAAGAGCAACTATGAAAATTGCTGATGAGTAACTTGCTATCAATAAGTACTAGCAAATGCTGTCTGTTGGGAAGGAAAACCAAACAGAGATGTTCACTGTCCCATTAAATTTCTTAATGGTTGAGTTTCATACTACTTGAGGGGAGACTGGCAATGTTTAGAAGATGAGGAAAGACTTAAGTTATATTTGAAGTAAAAATGTTCAGGTATTGCATTTAAAGGTAAATAATTCAGGGACTATATAAATTTCAGGGAAAATACAGCCAGCCACCTGGACTGTGCCTTGGGTTGCTTCTTTTCCCAAAAGGACTGAATTGTAGGTAGGGAGTTCTACTATGAGGTCATCAAAAAGGTTCATTTTCAGTGACCCTGACTGCTTGGGGTTAGAGATCATCGGTATAGGTGAATATGGTGACTACTGGATTCCAGTCACCTTGAGAGGTTGAGATTGCTTCAGAAAACAACTCAAGCAGTGCTCTTGGCTTACTGCCCAATTCGTTGGTCTCTTAAGGACAGAGTTCTGTTTGGTAGACTGCCTAAGGGGATTCTGATTGGTTCTGTGGGGAAAGTCCTGGTATTCCCAGAGCAGCCTGGAACTCCACAGTATTCCCATGGAGCTAATTGGAACCTTTGGGATTGTTTGCATGTGTTCCTTCCCTAGAGCTGTGTAACTCCTCATGGACATTGAGGCTGCTTGGATCCATGATGGGTCCTCCTGTGGAACTGTGACCAGAGTAGGACCTGCATCTCTCCTCTGAGGTGTGCAGCTTAGTGGCCACCAGATGTATCTGTGTTTGACCTGCATCTATCACATCTGGTTAGCTGTATCTTCCAGAGTTGGTGGTTAAAAGAATGAAAATACTCAATTTATCTGTACCTTATTGAATCATCAAACAAAAGCCATCCTCTATTTTAATTACATAAGATCTGTCTTCTCCCAAATAAAGTACTTGTTGGCAATAAGCAGTTTTTGCGTCTGCCTAATAAGGTACAAGCTGATTTCCCATGGCAGTGCTGATGTCCCACTTACTGATGCTTTTTCTCCCTTGTGTCCATTTTGCCTTTGCTCTCCAGCCATACTGTGACCCATGCTGGCCTTCAGGGAGCAGGTGCTCTGAAGAGGCAGATTCAGTCCTACAGAGTGCCCTTCCTGTTCTTAACAAGCAACAATCAGTTCCGTCAAAGCTCTCATTCATTGGAAAGACATCTGAAGAAGCAAGTTCACATTAAAGAGGAAATTATACCCCTCATATTCCCATTGCCTTGCCAAAGCCTGGTACAAGGCTGTGCACAATTAATATTTTTATATCCAAATTAGTGTTCCATTAAAACCTGATATTTTCTTTTTTTCCTTTTTTAGGTTCTTAATATGAATCAGAATTTTTGACCAAATTTATTTCATTTTGAGTTGTTTTAAACTTAGCCAAATTTTGTACATTTTCTTAGGCTGTTATGTTTTGGGGGTGAGGGTCACTCTTAGGACAAGGAGTGCCAATTTACCTTAAACTAGCTTCTTACTTTTTCTCAGAAAATACTTAGTTATGAGACTCTTGGATCTTTGCTTACCTGAATTTTACAGGATTAAAATTCTTAATCCTGGTTCTTTATTACTAGTTGATCTATATAAATGTTATATACATGACCTTGTTTTTAAACTTTAGAAAATGTCCCGTTGTTTTCCTATAGGAGGGAATTAAAATTTTTCATTAGGGAAACTTAGGACTCCTGTTGTTTTAACCTTTGAGCCACAAGGAATCCTACTAACTAGATTATAGTTATTTACAGCTGTTTCCTTGAAAAGCTAATCTTCTATTCATCTGTTGTTGGAGATGGAATGTGGAATTTATTGACATTGATCCAGGCAGAGAGTAGAAGAGGAGAGGAACAGAAAGAGCGGGGGAGGGGGTGGGGGAGGAGTCGCTTAGGTATATTCCTAAATATTATACTCTAGAGCTTATAGCAGAATTCCTTGGATAATTACTTCTGATTGCTTAGGCTGAGCAACATCAAAACATTTCTGGCCTACCTTTCTTAACTAAGGGTATGTAATGTACAAGTCTTCAAGTCTTCAGGAAGCGTATATTCTGCGCTCTAAACATTTATTAAGTTAAATGCTATTTGTAACATTCAGTTTTACATATGCTTCAGTGAACAAAACATCATCCCAGTCCCAAATGAGCTTAAATTCTTGTGCAGGTAAGTTGAAGGATTCATAAATACAAGTAGTTTTCAAATACCTGTTCAAATACCTGTTCAGTCCACCAAAATGTATTGAGTACCTGCTGTATGCCAGACTGGGGACTAGGTGGGATGCTCTAGCATGTCACAAGCACAAAACCCTATACTAATTAAATGGTGAAAATGGACTTGGAAGTAATACTGTATGACTCTGTGAGAGCTATGACCAATCTGTGTTTGAAAAAGTCTTCAGTTTGTCTTTTTCACACCCATCTTCCACTTATAAATGATTAACTTATACTCCGGTACCTAAAGTGAGACTTTTGGGCCACCAGGGTTGTCAAGGTACATGTAAAAAGTGATTGTTTTTTCTCCCTTTCTTGGAAGAGACGAAATTCGAGGTGCTTTCGTCTCTGAATTTTTTTTTAACTTGTTTGCATTGACCTTGGCTGACATAAGTGATCTAAGGAGAATCCACAACATGCCACTTACATCCTTTTCTGAGTATCTAGCAAAGAGGTTTTGGCTGCTAAAATGATACAAGAGTTCTGGTTCTCCCGAGGCACTGGGACAGCAAGTTTGTCTCTTAAGATAGAAAAGGATCTGTTTTGCCTGCGCTAGGGACCTAGGCTCTACTCTCTGTTCCTATTTACACACGAAGGCAGGCAGCTGTACAAGTGGAACTTGAGTCTAAATCACAGGGTGCTATAACATATGAAACTTGAATGTGGCAACTGTTACTGTCTGCAGTAGAGAACTGTCTGGGGAAATTCAATCCCATCCCTTGGACCTGGCAGTGGAGGCTCCAGCAGCAGTGGGCCACCAGCATAGATGACTTTGGAACTGATTTTAAACAGTTTGCATTGGAACTGAAGTATAATTCTGTCCTGCAGTTTAATCAGATATTCAAGGTGCTCTTGACTAGTGGAATTTTTTACTGTTTTTGGCTGTTACCATCCCTAAAGGCACAGTTGCTCTGTTATTTCTTCATATGTCTCAGGGGTAAAGGACCAGGATAATGAATAATCTCTCAGGATCATATCACAGGGGAATGAAACTTTAGCAGGTGGGGAAAGAGGTAGACTAAGTTATTTCTAAAGCCTCTTTCAGTACTGCCTATGAAACAGTTTACCCCGTATTCATTTCTTCCAAGGTGAAAAAATGTGGTGTCCTGGAAGCCATTAATGGAATTCTGGCAGATGAGCATGCTGGGAGGAAGGAGCTGGGCCCGAGTTACATGGGCTGGCTGGCTCTATTGCTCACAGCCTGAATTGCTCAATTTTAGCTGGATTTTGCTATAACTGTACTAAGATCTATTTTGTACACAAACACACATCTTAAAAATGTCTTGTTTGAAGTCATTTTCCAGTTATACCCTAGAGCACAAATTTACAGTAAAAATTATTAATATACTGGCACAGTGCTGAGATTAGGAAATTCCCTAGGCTTTTTTTTTTTTTTTTTTTTCAATACACTGATCTTAAGGTCAGAGATTTGTACTATTTGGAAGGTAACAAATAGACCAGAACAGCCAAACTTTTGGGCGTACACAGCTAATGGAATAGCACAACATAAGTGTGTGTGTGCTTCTTTCTCTCTCGCTCCCTCCCTCTCTCTCGCTCCCTCCCTCTCTCTCGCTCCCTCCCTCTCTCTCGCTCCCTCCCTCTCTCTCGCTCCCTCCCTCTCTCTCGCTCCCTCCCTCTCTCTCGCTCCCTCCCTCTCTCTCGCTCCCTCCCTCTCTCTCGCTCCCTCCCTCTCTCTCGCTCCCTCCCTCCCTCTCGCTCCCTCCCTCCCTCTCGCTCCCTCCCTCCCTCTCGCTCCCTCCCTCCCTCTCGCTCCCTCCCTCCCTCTCGCTCCCTCCCTCCCTCTCGCTCCCTCCCTCCCTCTCGCTCCCTCCCTCCCTCTCGCTCCCTCCCTCTCGCTCCCTCCCTCTCTCTCTCTTTTTCCAGGAACGGGTGTGCGTTATGGGGTCTGTCCACCTTTGTGCCTTGTGGTTGCTCACCCCAGTTTTTCATCATTTCAGATAATCATGAAAAGACGATGTGGGCAAGGATAAATAAACAGCAGGACAAAATGAGTTTAAGGTATAGACCCTGTTCTCATGCAAATGTCTTTAATTTTTAAATTCAAAGATAGAAGTTGGTGTACTAAATCACTGCTCTCTAAATGGAACACCCGTCCCTGTGTTCGTGTGGTCTTGTCAGAGATTTAACTTGTGGAATTAAGTATCTTCAGTTGCAGTGGCAGTTGGTAACTGAAAGGAGCTCTTTAAATTGTAATTTCTGTGTAGCTATATAGACTTGTCAAGTACCTTCAGAAGTGTGATTATGCTAGTCCTCTAATATACCTTTCTGAGGGCTTGAATTATTGTTGAAGTCCTCATCAAAGGCATAGAAAATCGGTCTTGAAGGTCCAGGCACTGCTATAGACAACGGCAAACTGTTAGGAGATTTATGGATAAAGACTTTTATTAAAAATATTCTGAGTTGTGGTTGATTAAACATGCTACCTCTTCTGTAGTTGAAACACTGTAAACAACTGCGGAGAGTTGGATTGACTAATAAGTGAAATTGCTGAATGACACAAAGGTCAGAAGCACATCTCACGCTGTGAAATGTGGTGTATGTAGAAGTTCTGCTAGAAGTGAATCAAGGGCGCAGCCTCTTTGGTGGATGAAAGCATTTTAACTGAACAGTTAATTCATGATGTTTTTTTTTTTTTTTTTTTTTTTTTTTTGGAACTGGAATTACCAAGTCCTATTGCTAATGTCTGCTAAGAGGAGGAAGAAAAAAAGAGTGGCAGTATTTTGTGTGGCTTTTACATTTTTTTTCTATTCTGCATAGAACGATTTTAAGAATTTCATTTATTTATTTCATTTATTTCATTTATTTATTTATTTATTTATTTATTTATTTATTTATTTATTTTAAGGCCAAGTCACATATAGTATAGGATGCTTGGGGCTTCTTGTTTGTTGTATGGGTCTGAAGAGAACACAGTAGCATGGGGAGAAAAAAAAAAAAAAAAAGAATTCCACAGCAGACCTGAAGTAGAATGCTGGTTCAGCCGCTAGCTATTTAACCTTGGGCAATAATAATGATTATGGTAATGGCCACTATTTATTACTTATTCTGTGTCAGGCTCTTTGCATACATTTTATCCAATTCTCTTAGCCGCGGAAGGTTGTACCTTGCTCAGTATCTATAGTTGCTTAATGGAGGAGTCACAATTCCAATCCAGCTGTGTTTGTCTCTAAAATGCATGTTCTTTCTTGTGTATCAAGATTACTTAAGCATTTTGCACTGTAATATCCACATATATAAAATAGTGACAATGTTAATATTTCTAGAATTGTTGGGTAGAGAGGTTATGTAGAGTTCATGGCATCCAAGAGGCACACAGAAAGTGGCATTTCTGATCAGAGCCACAGTGTGATTTATGTAGCCCCAAGCACTTTTGTCTTCATGGGCCTGTTCCTTCATAAAAAAAAAATATATATTAAAAATTCTGTCTTATGACTGTACTCCTAAAGAGGAGTATAATCAAAGCTGGATTTTAGTTTTGCTTTTATTTTAAACGAAATGAAAACACTGCGTGGGCCCTAGGCACTGGGCCTACTGTGCCCCATTATAAGTCGGCGGATAGCATCACAGGCTTACTCTCAGCCTCAGAGCAATGGCTTTGTCTTTGGTGGATCGTGTTGCCATTATGTCCTTTCACTGAAATGTGAATTCTCCTCATCAAGTGTGTATGGGTGAGGGTGTATATGCAGGGAAGGAAAATCTGTCGTCATTGGTATTAGCTGGACAGATGTTCATAACAATGGATGCTTATAAGGATGGCTCTTAACTGATTAGTCTGGCTTACACCATTTATCATTTTTTTTTTTTTCTGGTATTTGACATATCTTAGAACTTTCAGACCGCTTGTATTAATACTGAAAGCTATTTATAGAAAAGTCTGGAGTAGTTTCTAACTTTTTTTTTTCTCTCTCTCTACTGATTAGAACTGGCAGCTGGTTTTGGCCTCACATGGACCCCTCTGAGTCCTCTCTGGGCTGGAAGCTGATTCCAGGGCAGCATCTTTTTGCCTGGTACCCCTCAAATCCACAACACAAAACTGATTACAATCAGCATTTCTCAACATTCAGAATGAAACTCAGGGTTACTTCAGACTTCATGGATTTGCGCCCAGTCCACATGTACAACCAGTTTGACTCATAACTAGTTTAATGCCTTGGTGTTTGGCTGGCTTAGCTTACAAACTTCTCTAGGAGAGGCCTTCTTTTGCATCTTCTCAACACCCAGGGATTTAAAATTCTTGTCGACTGAATGAAGGAATGAGTGGTTAGCAAAGAACCAGTCAGTTGTGTCAAAGGTGCCAATTTGACTGTGTTTAGACTCAATCCATTAAAAAAAAAAAATCAGCTATTTGAGTAAGGTCCCTACTCTGTCTCCAAAGTTCAGAATTTGAGGGAAACCTTTTATAATATTACCAGGATCCAGGCTGTGTTCTTTGATCAGTTAAGGGAAAAAATACCAACTGTCAGGCATAACCCAACATTTTGGGAAGGCTTCCACAGTGATGTCTGAACCCCAGTGCTCCAAAAAGGTTTTATCCCTCCTGTGGATGGCAGACAATATGCTTGCTGATGCAGCCGGTGATATAATTAAACTTTTGACCACATGCATGACTTTAAGCGAAAAAGTGGCTAAAGCTCTGTGTCTAACGTGATTGAAGGGTGGAATCCGATGCTGAGGCTCCCCCAACTAATCTCTCCTTTCAGAGTTCTCTAGAAACAGCCCTTCTGGGGGTCCAGAGTTTACAATAAGACCCTTTTATACTTAAAATGTCAGCAGAACACTAAGACCAGCTCTTCCCGATACACGAAGGGGTAAGCCTATCCATTCTTTACTCTTGACATTTGGTCTAATTCTATCTCAGATAAGTGGGTATTGGATGTAATCCAGCTGGAGTGGGGCATCCTAAAATTTCCCGGTTTCTGTGTTCCGTTAGGATCCATCCCTTACTGTTAAAACTTCACAGGGTTTTCTCTGTCAGAAAAGGGAACGTAGCTCGTCTTTTTTTGGCCTGCAGTAGTATCTGATATTTAGATTTCGTAGGAACTATGAAATGTTGTTCATAGACAAAACAGCCCAGCTGAGAAACTGACTTCATCTGGGAATGGCAGATTTCCCCTTTTCCCAGGCTCCTTTCTCAAGCAAGGTTTGAGTTTTACATTCACAATCGACTTGTTTTGGAGTGACCAGGTGGCTGGAGCGCCTCTACAAACCTCCCCGGGGCCTGAGGAAATCTGTATTGGCATTTATGTTGGTCATTTTGCAGGTGAAAGGTATTTTGATTTACATTTCACAATCTGATCTGCTGCCAGCCAAGGGTGAAAAACTGGTGCAACTCGCCACTGGGTCTTTTTGAACCAAGAGTGAAATCTATAGACTTACTATTCGCCTAAATGCTCTGACTCAAGCTTAGCTAGATGGGCAGGTTGAAACAGGGTTCTGTGTTGTGGACCACAGATAACCCTGGAATGCTGATCTATGGAGTGAGGGAAGTTTATGTGCGCGGTGACTTGACTATCACTTGGTGGATTAGAGGAAAGGTTTCATCTCACTTAAGTACTGTATAGTCTAAGCAGTTCTCCTGAGATTCTAAAGGAAGGAGGCTTAGTGTTTGAGTTAAATAACACCAAGGCAAGTTTCTCTGTTCATGTTCCCTCATCTTTACAAACTAAAGAATTTTGAGATTAACAGCCTTATAGAGCCTTTATAAACAACCGTTGTATTTTCCCATCACTCAAGTCTACTCCAACTTGATAGGTAAACAGATTGTTCATTGATAAAGTCATATATACAGCCTTTATTTTCATGGGTAAGCTTAGGGTCAGGAAAATATCTGAATTAGTCTTTCTGAAGACAATTGAAAGAAATGTCAGCATAGTTCCTGATGATGTATTTTTAATGTAATTCTTTTGTATTTGGCATGATTCAAAATTGATTTTATGAATAAGCCTGCAGATTAACCTTTCTGTAACAGGCTGGAAAAATGATCACTTGAAAACCTAGTGCCCCCTAATAGCATTCTTTGTAGCAATCAGAGATAATCTGCTTGTGTTCAGTCAAGTTATTAGCTCATTTCCTTAAGCCGTTTCCTAAACATATTATCTGATTGCCAGGATGGTCCCACTTATTGGATTGAGGGATAGTTCCTTTACTGGATGTAACTTTTCTCAGTTAAAAAAAAAAAAAAAATAGGATACTGACCATAGAAATGGACATTCTGTTAGAATGCTGTGGTAAGAACAGGACACTAGAAAACATTATTTGAAAAGAACCCATTTTGTACCATGCAGTGCCTTTGGAGAACCAAACATTTGTTTTAGATGAGTTCTGGGCTGTCGTCATTTTGGACAGGTATTCTTGGGTGAGTGTTTAACATGATCATTTAAATTACTGTTTGCCTGGCATTTCTTCCTTAAGGAAATGAGGCAGTTCACAGAAAAGAAATTAAATAAATCTCTTCTTTTTATTGCCTTTGAGATTTCCATGAAAACTTTTATTTCTGGGGACCGCTAAGTATATTTGCTATCGGCAAATGCTGATGTTCTCTTAACTAAATGATTTTGGAAACTGGTGGAAGTAGGTCATGCTAAATAGTGGGGATCCTAGACGTGTGTCTTTTTTCTTTTTGATGTCCTCTTCCCTGACACATTGCATTTTTACTAACACTTGTCATTTCTCGGGTCCAGTTTTCCTAGTGGGTTGTAAAGTCCTTGATGCTAGGGACCATGTGCTATAAGCTACTTGTTTTCATTGTGCATAGTAGGTTTACAAAGGAGTATTTTCTAGTTTTTAGGATCTAACAGATCATGACTAACTTACATGGGAAGAAAAAAATCCAGGTAAAATTTACCACAATGTCACCAACTTGTGAAAATATTAATAGAAATAATAAACTCTACATAACAAGTGTCTCAACAACTTTATGAAATAGAGGGTTAAAAGAAGTTTACACATGTTTGAAAGATTCCTAGAAAACAGTTTTTTTTTTCTTTGGAAAATATAGTATGTGTCCTGGCAACCTCAGAACAAGCCAGACATTTTGAGGAGGTATCTAGTTAGCTTTCTGGACTTTAAATGCAGCTGAATGTTCTTAAAATTTTTACTGGGGTCAGTCTGTTTATAAAATAAGATTTTTTTTCTGGTTATTCAAGATGACTTCCTATCTGTTGGGGGAAGAATTTCTTAGAGCTTAAGAGCTGGTTTTCACCCCTCGGATCTTTTTGATTAACCGTTATATTTATACCTCCAGAAAGGGACCAAAGAAAAATTCTGTTTTTATTCTTTGTTGCATTTGAAGAATTAATGGGAAAGAACATCATGCATTGTAGGAAATGATTTTTCATGTTAGCATAGCAAAGCGGAGCAAGTGCCCTCTGCTGTGGCTTTTTACCATATTAGACAGGGATGTCCTTCAACGTCTTTGGTGATGATGGGCATAAATCAAATTGAGAACAGTGGTATGTAGTGAATTTAGCACAACTGCATTTTTTAATATGTAAGTAGGCTTAGGTTTTTATCTCCCTTATCTTAAGCCCCGTCAAGATCAAACTCAAGCAAGCATTCACATCCACAATTGAATCTCACCAGCCTTTTTCTTTAAGTTAACATTAGTTCAAACTCTCCCCACTGCTTCTGTCAATAGATCTTTTAAAGGCAGGCATTAGAGTTAAGTTTGCCTTAGTCTTTTTCCCCCCTTCCACAGCTTCAAGCCCAAGGGCTTCTTTTAATAGGCATTAGTTAAGGCCCAGAATTGAGTAGACATTTGTGAAGGAGACTTGAAGTTTGGAACAGAATTGGCCTTTATAGTTTTTCCATGGGGGGAAAAAAATCTTCTTAGGAGAATAAAGGCTGCCTACTAATCTGCTACCATCTGGAGAATGGAGAAGCCAGAGGTTGTTGGCACTAGGTCACATCCCTTATGTAAACTGTCAAATTCTTTTCATATTAATGGCATATTGAGCTTAATCTAAAGGGGTTTGGTATCAGTCAGAGGTTATTTGTTGATTTTTTTTTTTTTTTTTTTGGCAAGGGAGGGGTCTTAGTATTGTTACAATATGAGAAAAGGACAGTATCCAAAAACAGAAGTTTAGATTCATAAGGCACTTTCCCTCATACTTGCATGTCACTTATCATTTAGTGATGTTTGATGCCATGATAAAAATCCACAGAATTCTTCCAAGCAACTTTTTTGTACCAGACCATATTGGGAAAAGTTTGAATAGGTCTCAAATTCACTAAGAAGGCCAGTTGATAGCTATCATGCTTATCCCCACACATGAAATAAAGCAAGCATGATCCTACGATTCTGTTTTTTTCTTAAAGCTTATTTTGTACATATGTGCATTAGAGTATAAATATAGATGTGTATTTTTGTGCTTTAGGGTATAAGAGAATAGCTAAAATCCTACCAAGTCTAATGAGGCTCCTGCTATCTGAGTGGTAAAGAATAAAAATCTTACATTTTGATTATGAAACCTTCAGCCTCCTTGGACATGGGGCCAAACAGATGGCACATGTCTTGACAGTTCATTCAAAGCAGAGGCTTATTCCCCAAACTGGTAGGGATTGATTTTGTTCATTCTAAAACTGCTCTGTTCTCCCCTCTTAGAAATAAGAATAGAATAGACCCACACACTCACTGTCAGACCTTTTGATAGGTAAAGGTTGAACTGTGTAAACCACAGCATGGAAGCTCAAATAATCATGTTATTCCTGGGGATGGACGTCTATGGTACAAGCTAAAAAAAAAAAAAAACAAAAAACAAGTGGTTTTCACCTGGACAGCCGTTTGGTTGCGTCAGTGATATGAAGAAATGTAACCTAAAAATTTCAGCAAGGATGATTAAATAAAGAACAAGCCCTGAGATTTCTAGCTTTTGGAAATTATTTTTAAATTCTGAAATGAGAGCATTTGTCCTTGGGGCCTGTGTGCCACTGGCATTTCTTACCCCCCTGGTTTTATATGTAAACCAGAAAATGAAAACCAAACCAAATGACCCAAAGGAGATGAAGCATGTTTGTTCTGCCCATTATATTTCTCTGCTCACGCCTAGATGCCTTGCCTTCTCTGTCCCCTGTGTTTGAAGTTGAGAGCTGGGAACAGACAGGAGATTGAGGTCCCAGGGAGAAGCTAAGTTCAGCCTGAGCTGGTGAACTCACTGAGACTAAGGGCAGATAACGTGAGCTAAAGATACTCATGTATGACATTTGTGCCAGTAGGGGAGAGACCCTCTGGGCCTTTATAAACAGGTTTCTCTTTGGTTGTCTTAGCTGATGGAGCCTAGCTGAACGTCTTGGCAGTGTTCCTTAAGTAAGCATCTCCAATTGATGACAGTGGGAATGAGCTTACACAGAAGCCCGCATTACATAGGATTTTCTGCTGAAGACATTGGATGCTATGATTTTTGAGGGCAATCATTTTAGGGGGCAGTGAGCTGATACTATAAAACAACAGGGTGATTTTGTAAGAGCTTAACAGAAAAAGAAATGGAAAAGAACTGGATGAAAAGGAAGGGAAGTAAAAACTTGGGAGGGACATGAAAATGTGTGTGTGCATGGTAGTATCATGTACAAGAGAAACAATGGGAGTGCAAAACTGATTTTAGTCTTCTATTTTGTTGGCAGCAAGTTCTGACCTAATGTTGGTTGGAATGCATTTTAATCAAGCGCTACAGCGTCCTAGGCTAAGGATTGAAATAATTACTATTAAGAATGTCCTGATAAACTCTTGCCTTTAAAAGGGTAGGCAGGATTTCCTCCAGTGAAAAAGCGGTGTATATGCAAGTGACTTAAGAATCTTTTTATGGTCCCTTTTGTGTCCCCCCTCCTCCCTAACTTTCTCAACTTCTCACATGCAAAATAGCAATCAGGTTTGTATTCATTCTTTTCAGCCTGCTTGGAATCTATCTGACTGCACAGAACCGTGACTGGACAAAGATTGTGGCTTTGGGCAGTGACTGTGCTATGACAGGACCTTTTGCTCCCATTGTGTGCCTTACAAGAGACTCTCTTTGCCCGAGTTCGTTGCCCCTTCCTGGCCTCCTCCAAAGGGATTTGCAGGCTGTCTGGAGCTGGACCAAGAGGCGGAGTTCGGCCCAGCTGCCAGCAGGGGGTGCCCTTGCCAGATAAGAACAGGTTTGTCTGTGCCAGAGCCGCTCAAATCAGGTTCTCTGCCAGTCTGGCCTTTTCAGTCAATTTGGCCCCAGATTCGACCCCAGAAGCATTTTATTTTGCCCTCTCAGGTCCTGGCCCACACCTGTATGACTGTGCTGTCCACATTGCTGCTTTCAATTTCTTTTTGTTGTTAACAGTAGGCTGTGCTTTGCTATAGCTGCTGTCTGGTCACCTTTTACTTAGAAATTGGAGAGTGGTTTTCTTTCCCTCTCCCTGTATCTCAGGTCAAGTTGAAGGGCACAGTCACCTGCGGGGAACAGGACCAAGTGCGTTCATTGAGCATTTTGCTGTTTTACATGACCTAGCCATAAAGGAATGTCTATGGGAAAGGAGAAACCTGTTTCATAACACAGTTGCAGAGCTTTGTTTTCTCTCATCAGGGTGACAGCCCTTTGGTTTCTGCCAGTGGGTATGCGGCGGGAAGGTGGGGAAACTGGATCATGAAAATTCCACGGGCTGGTGATTGCTCATTCTTTAGCCTTGTAGCCGGGAGGATACTGTCTGGTTCCCAGGGTGGCTCAGTACAGTATTTAAATCAGAGAGCCCAAACCTATGTGATCAGCATCTTACTCTTTAAAAAAAAAAAAAAAAAAAAGGAAGACCCTTGGCAATTTTTAAGCAGCTTCAGCGTGGTCTGGTGGTAGGGGGTGATTGGAGGAAGTGTTTTGTTTCTTGAATCTTGGATTCAGTGTACTTGTTGACTGTGCTGTGCTGGATAATGCTTTCCCCAGACAGCGAGCCATCTGCGCAGGGGAAGTTCACAGCACACACCCGGGGCTCGTTACCACAATGTGGTGCTTCATTACTGAGCCTTTCCTTGAATGCCTGAGCCACTAGGTTCCTGTGCCCTCTGCCCCACATTGGATTACAAGCTGCCCCGACGCTGGAGCGATTCCCACTCTGGCTGGGGCAGACACGAGAGCAGAAACCCTACAGCAGGTGCCGATGCTTTGGATGTCCTTTTGTGCAGGCACCCGAGCAGTCTTCCCTACTCGCTCACTCACTGCCCCCCAACCCCTGCTGCTCCGTGTTCCCAATTCTTGGATGAGTTCTCAGGCTGCTGCAAATACTGATGCACTGTCTTTGGCATTAAAAAAAAAAAAAAAAAAAGCCACGCAACAGGTACACCAAGGGAGGAATGTGAAATCATTGAGCTCAAATCTTAGTTGCCTTTCAAAAGTCTGTGTGCAGTGAGTCTATTTTGGCTTATTTTTAGTTGAAGCTAGTTATTTAATGGCATCAGTTTTCTTTGTTTTCAAGCCCCTTGTAAGTAACTCCATGGTATTTCAACTTTGTAAGGACATAGAGTCAAAGCTCTTTACTCTCTATTGGGTCTTACTTTGCCCAAATAAATTTACCTGTTTAAGCAAGTCGTATGCAAAATAGGGTTCTGAAGTTGAATTTTTTTGAGAAACTGACCTTTTTTTGTCCTCTCTCCCTACTGTTAACAAAGTCATTTTATTCCTGTCCCCCCAGCTCCTTTTTCATTTTAAAAGTCATCTTTGGAAACTGTCTTTCCCACTGCCTCATTGTTCATGAATTATATTGTGAATCCATTTGGACACCGACCAGGAACTTGGTATAATTGCTCACATGCAAGTAAAAGCTTTCTCTGTGTATTAATTAGTTGATACAAGGGATTAAGATGATTACATGAAAGGCATTGCTGCTTCCCTCTGAATAGTTAGACCAAGGTAGGTGCCAAGGCATCATTTGATCCCATTTGCTCAGCATGTTCCCTTGATAAAGGCACAGAATTTGAACAGCGAGGTTTCCTGAGGCAGCAGAATATGGGGATCATTTGGATTCACTGTTTCTGTTGATGTGAAATGTGGGATATTAATCAAGGCTAATTACATGCACTGGGTTTGGAACAAACTGAAGGCCAGTTCAGGGCATGGTTCTCCGTGTAATTACCGACTTTAAGGTACCAGGGTAATTACCAGAAATTAGAGGTCCTTCCTTTATGGGTCTTGCCTCTTAGAAAGTGGAAACAGTTTCTTTAGCCATTAGGAGGTAGCTTTCTGCTCAGAGTTTGCGTTAAACCGATACAACTAGCTTTTAAATAGGTCTTGATTATGTTACGTCAACTTTCTGGAGTTAGGGCAAGAATCCAGGTGACTCTGGCCTATTTTTCTCCCTGTCCAAGATCTTTTAATGTTTGAATTCAGTGTGAGAATTACTATATACTTGGTTAGGGAGGGGGGTTTAATAGTTCATTGTCCTTCTCTAACAGACCATTTCCTCTAGTAATGTATTCTTTTAAAAAGGTCCTCAGCAATAGTTTCTGTTCGTAAGTTTAATACCACCCTTTTTACTCAAACAGTAGTGGTTAGTTGCTTCATAGTGTATAAGTCTCTGGGAGTGAAGCTGTCACCTTTTTGTTTTTTGTGCTTTTTTGGGGGGAGGGGAGGAAGGTGTTTGGAGGTGCCTAGCATCTTCAAGGGCCCTTCCTAGAGGGCTGGAATACCCACCATTGGAGACCATTTCAATGCAGTGAGGGCTCACCTCCAGTATAGCAGACTCCCAACGGCTAGATCTTTGTTCCCTGGGATCTCCAGGAATTATGGCATAGGTACATGGCCTACACTCACCAATCCGATGTCTCTGCCTGGGACTTGAAGTCTGGGGAGAGGGACCAAAGAATCATGGACATTTGAGAGCTCCTTCCCTTGCCACTGGCCTTCAGGGTTTGCTGATGGGGGTGTAGGTGTGGCTGTGGGACCTTGAGTCCAACAGCTCAGCAGACAGTATGCAGGAGTACCCAGAGCTATTAGCTTCCATGGCTGCCTTCTTAGGTTTGGGCCCATTTCCTTCCAATCCTCTAGTGGAGTTTTTGAGAGAGTCTGTTTTCTTTTCTGTTTTTGTTTTGTTTTTTTTTCTTTAAAAACAAACGTTTATTTTGAGAGAGAAAGGGAGAGCATGCCAGCGGGGGAGGGATGCAGAGAGAACAGGAGAGAATCCCAAGCAGGTTCCATGCTCCATGCTGAGCCCGACACAGGGCTCAATCTTACAAACCAACCATGAAGTCGTGACCTTAGCCGAAATCAAGAGTCAGACACTTAACTGAACCACCCAGGCACCCCAAGAGAGTCCATTTTCTTATCGGAGATAGCATTTCTGCTTAAGTTCACCAGAGTTGGCTTCTGTTCTGACTGTATGCCCATCTTGGAGTTAATAGGCTAATATGTTAATGTTCATATGTGGAGATACCTGTGCTGCTGTACAACATATGCACCCTACGTATGTATATTTTCATGTGTTTGTTAGGAGCTCAGGGAGAGGACTTGGTCTCCAGGCTGAAAAGAATCAGGATGGGAGAAATTAATGAGAAGTCATAATTTTGGCTGTCCTGACATTATACTTTGTACGGACTCTCAGTACCAGTTGCCATCACAGATCCGCTGAATCTAGGAGCTGAGATAGCTTTATAAAAATATGCAGGGCTTCTGATAATTTTATGGAACTTACAGAACTGAAGTTTTGTGGAAAAGATACACTTTATATCATCAAGTTTTTAAATATTTTTCAAGTAGTCCATTTCATCACAAGCCTCAAAGTAGCAAACTCTTCAGTCTTATTTATGTTGGCACTTCTGATTCTTTCACGTGTTGCAATTTATGTGTTTTCCATCTGGGGCAACCTTGCTCACAGGCACTTGGGCACATTCAAGACCTGAGTCTGAGGATGGGCAGTGGAAGAAGGGGAATGATTGCATCTCTAAGCTGAGGCAGTTAAGAACCGCAGCTGTTGGGTGCCCCGTGGTTTCCTTCTTTCCTTAGTTTTTACCCTTTAATTGTTGTCAGTACAGTACCTCTTGTGGACATTATTCTGCCATTCTGTCCCCTTTGCTGCCTGTCTCAGTGTCCCCTCTGTAGGACTTCACAGGCTTTGCCCCAGCCAGCTGTCTCCCACCTGCCTTTCCTGGCTCTCTCATGGGCTGTTCTCTCCCCGTGATCTTTGGCTTTCCTTTTTGTCTCTTGCATTTCTTCCACTCCCCCACAGGAAGGTGCATGTACGTAGGCAAAGGAGTATATGTATGTTTGTTTAAAGCTTGAATGTAAATGTTAGAAACAACAAAAACACTCTTCAGTCTACACCACACGCTGCCTTGCCTAAGAGCACATACTTGGAGTGCCCAGGCCTTAATTTCCAAGGGTGCCACATGCCTTAATTTCCAAGGGTAGCCTAGAAATTACACACAGACCACAACCTAGGTTTTCCCTTGCCTGTTCTTTGTGGAGCCTGGTTATTGGCATTTTAAGGTGAATGGTTCTGTTTCCCTTGTGCGATTAAAGAAAATGCTTCTAGAACTCTGTGGGAATGTCCACCCTGTGTCTTCCCTTTCTTAGGAGCCTTGGGTGTCTTGGTTTCAGGCATCCCAGCCTGGGACGGGAGTGGGGTGCTTGGTCACAAACTCCATTTACCTGGCATGGTGTTCTCTCACCTTTCCGGAATAGGCAGATGATTGTTCAGGTCCTAGGGCCTGAGCATGTGTACTTAGAGCAGGAGGGTAAGCCCAAGGTCCTAGAAGTAAATGGCAGAAATGGAAGAAGCTAGGGTTGTTAAGTTTTTATTTCTTTCTCTCATTATTCCCTGCAGACTCCCCTGTATATTCTTTAAAAAAAAAAAAACAAACCTGATACATGTTGTTTTTCTCCCCTGAATTTTTAAAGATTGATTTCATCTTTGGCAATATAAGAAAGGAAGTGGAATTTGGTCTGTGGGGACTTCTTTGTATGGAATATCAGTGACATCATGGAATGACCAGCGTCCTGCTTTTTATGAAAGGACACACGGCAGGTTGTGATACACATAGGACAACCCTTTCTCACCCTGCCTACTTCAGATAACCCGTATCTTGTTGTAAGTTCTTTTAAACATTTTGTAAAAGTTCAAGTAGCCATAGAATAAAATTCTGTGGACTTTTAAAAAGCCAGTATTAACCAATCAGATTCGAATGAGAAATTACAAAAGGAAACTGTCGTAGGAAGTTTAGTGTGGACACTAAATTTTTTGCTATTATTATTATTTAAGGATTAGCTAAGATTAATTAAGGAAATTACAACGGATTGCATTTAGGGATGCGCTTGGACGTATTTACTGCATAGTAGGAATAAGGAATTTGGTCACTATTCCGTTCCTGAATACTTTCACACTTTTGTAAACATAACTGGAAGTGATCCAAAGCTTAAAACTCAAACGATATTGCAGCCAGTTTTGATTGTCTTCTGCTTTTACTATGGTTGATAAAAGTTGACTGATAGAATTTGAAGGGAAGCCAAGAGTCTCTTTTGGTATGTGTGTGATGTCTGGAAAGCTGCGGTAGTTTCGGGCGCTCCCTCTTGTGCACATCTACGTATGTGTGACTAGGAATGCAGCGTTTAGGTATTTGCTTTTTACATGTTTTAAAGTATCTTAACAAAAGCATTGGAGGTGATAGCTAGGTTTTGTTTTGCCTTTTTTTTTTTTTTTTTTGAAACTAAACTATTTTATTGTGTTTGATTCCAAGCTGCTTTTAGCAAGCTGGAAACCATCTCCACTGACCTCGCCTTTTCCTTTACGTTTGAACTTTCCTGGCAGAAATGGCTTGTCGATAGAGTCCAAGCTAGTTCATTCCCTTTGTGTGCAGAGAATTAGACACATGAATGCCACAAATTAATCAAATGTAAGTCTAGAATAGAAGGCTCTCACCCAGTAACATGACTGTGAAAGCCGCTTTGAATAAGAGGGAAAGGACCCATCAAATATACATGAAAAATAGTGAGTTTATGAAGGCCCAGGGATTGTTGGGCTTGACTAGACCTGCATGCCACCACTCGGGGGGGCAGGAGCAGAGGGTGGGAGTGAGAGGACCACCAGCCCTGAGGTGGGGTTTTCTTTTTTAAATGATCTTCTTCAATTGAGAGGAGCTTCTGGGAATATCAATGAGCCCCTTGCTGAGACAGGGTTGGAGGTCAGAGTGCAGGGCCAGCTGCCAGCCTTCCTGAGGGACAATAGCAAAGCCCTTCTGTACATACGACAAAAGGATATTTCCAAATAGTGTTTTTAGACAATGAATGAAACAGCAGTTAAATTAAAATATGCAGCATCATGTAAAATTAACCTTTTCGCCACCTCCTCTTTCTTAGAGTTGAAAGTTGGTGCTGCTCTTCTTTTCCCCTGATGTCCCTCAACTACTTTAATGATTTAGCCACTTAGGCTATAAAAAAAATCATGCCCCCTTTAACACTTGGAAAAGAATGTGATAAAGGGAAAAGTTTCCTTTTGGTATTTTGGTGTTTAATAGACCTAGCTAATGCTTCTGTAAATAGGGAGAAAAATACCTGTTTCTAGAGGGACATAAATTATATATTAGATGTAACAAGTTTTCTTGCATAAATGATGAAAACCTAATGTAGCAATATAGTAATGTGATTGAATTAAACTTGTACGCACAGGTATTATTTCCCAGAGAAACGTAAAAAAATCAAAAGCTGACCTATGAAAGTGTTAAGGAGAATTAACCAAGTATTTATGCTAAGATGCTCCAAATCTGGATTTGATATCAATGTAATTTATGTAAACATACACAGAGATGAAATGTGGGAACTCCTAATATTAATGTAAAAACAAAATGAAAACTTGGCTTTTAAGTCCCATAACATAGCTACACGTACTATTTTCCTGACTGTCTTGATAAAATTGAAAGTTACCCATAAAAATACTACTCTGTGGTCTTGCAGTCCTTATTTTTTTTGTTCCTGGTGTGGTTTAAATTTCATATGATGTTTATTTTCTCAAAATTCTCTTCGTCCTCACCCTGAAACCACAGAAGGTTTTCAGTGGAAGGGAGAGTATTGTATCACACTTCCTGGTTGGTGCCAATTAGTTCCAGTGTGGACTTTGTTTGTGGCTTTCTGCTGGAATGATACCATATTATTGGTCTTCACGTTGGCCAGAACAGTTCCAGTTTTCCATCTTCTAGCACCAAACCCCTGAAAAAGGTCACATACAACTCAGCCAGTGGCCAAGCACACATGCTGGGGGATGGTGTGTGTGGTTTTTTGGGAGGATGACGAAGAGTAGCAAGTGTGGGCTTTTAATGTTCAATCCTTACAGCCATTGTGGAACTCCTCCAGCCAAAGATCTGATTCTTAGATCAGATGGTGAGAGGAAATGAGTGCTAGATACTTATTATCATGCATCCTGAGCTCATTAATAAGGCTAAACCTGATAAAGGACCCTTGAAAAGAAGGGAAGAGGCTAAGGATAAGGGCAAGAGGCCCTACAGAGAGCTGCCTGAGTCATTACTGATGGTACTGTCAGAAGACTTGAGTTACACTGTCATCTGATGGAGAGTAGTAGATCGGAAAACGAATAGCAAATCAATTAAGAATATCCCAACTGTGGTTTAGGCCTACAAACATTCATGGGGTGCCTATGTTATGACTTTGGGTGTACAACATGGTTTATAGCCTAAAAATGGAAATGGGACAAGTACCACTATCATTCATTAAAGCAGGACTAATACAATTAACACTATCAAATATAGATCACATGCTGTTGGGATTTAAAGAAAGAGGAAGTCTCGTGGTGGGGAAGTCAGGAAAGATTTCTTAGCAGCGATGGGTATGAAATGTTAGCATATTGAAATTCAGAATGGAGGCAAGATTAGGAGCCAAGACAGAGAGAGAGAAGAAGGTCTGCCTTTAACCATAATTTGTCAGCCCAATTTGCCTGGATCATGTTCTGGAAAAAAATTTACGCAGGAGACTTGGGCAAATAGACCCAGCTGCTTAAGGCTGGGAAGCATCAGGTCGTGCAACGTGTCCCTATTCCACCCCCTCTCTCCAGGATGTAATCCTCTGGGAACACAGTGGTTGAGATTGTCTGACTAGTGGGTGATGGATGTAAACAAGGGCCCATTGAGGAAGTGCTTGGACAAAAGTCCCAGAATTGTTTGCACCAGGAATGGAGTGCGGAGCTCTGCTGACTTTGAGTGATGATTTGAGAATTGCTCTTTAGACAGACTAATCTTGTAGGGAGACCCCAGACATAAGAAAAGCCTTCTTACGAGGCCACTGCAGTAGTGCGAGATGGAGGGATGGGAGTTTGGATACAAGTGAGAAAGGAGAGGAAACCAGGTGTCCCAAGACTTGGAACAGGAGGCATCTGGCCACAGGGGCACAGAAGGAGCAGGTGGTGACAGGCACATTTTAAGGATGGAGTTGGGGATGGGGGTGTTAGGAGAAAAATCAGATTTCATTTGGGATACAAAGCTGGGGATGAGGTGTTAGTTTGGAATTACTCAAAAATTGAAAATAAGAGATCTCTTGTAAAACGATTTTATCACAAAGAGAATGAACAGTTAACGAAGCCCTGTTTCTCCAAAGGACCCTGAATCTGGTTTTTTTCACAAGGAGTTGGGTACATTTTTATGAGAGCATTTGAGTCCATCTCATGACCTCATCACATGGTTGCAGAGCCAGAGGGAGGATTATTTTCATATCCCGCCCACTTTCTTGTTGGTTTGTGAATCCACTGAAAATGAAGCCTTTCCCCTCACATTTTACAACTCAAACAGTCAGCCCAGTAATTTAATGCTGGTTCTTCCAATATAAATATTACATTATGAGTTTAATTTCCCATTATTACCACAAGAAATTATCTGGATGCTAAGAATAATTCGGCTTTATAAGGTCATATACCAGTGTATTCTTTCCAAACCAAAACATAAAAAATACAAAGGGAAGCTCTTTCAATTTTATTTCTTGTGCCAGATTAAAAGTTTCTTGATGGAAGAGTAAGCCTTCTGCACGGCGTGTGCTCACCGAAGGTTGTTGTCACTGTGGTCTAGTGAGTTTAGGTTTGGAAAATGTTTTCTTTTTACTATTTCTTCCTTTTTAAAAAAATACTGATGCTCATTTACTTCCTGTAGAATCTGTTCTTGAAGCATAATTCCAGTTTTTTGTTATCCACAGCACCAGCATACACCATTTAGACTGTATTCCAACTTTGATTTCAAGTCAAAATCTGTTACAGAAAGTGTGTGTGTGTGTGTGTGTGTGTGTGTGTGTGTGTGTGTGTGTGTCAGAGACAGAAAGAGACAAAGACGTACATATGCAGTGACACATAGAGACACACAGCAAGAGACAAGGGACCAACACACAGAGATACAGAAAGAAACACAGAGACAGACATACAGAGACACACAGAGAGACAGACACACAAAAAACAGACACCCAGAGACCGAGAGAGAGACACAGGCAGAGAGACAGAGACATACAAATACCAAGCTAGAGAGAGAGAGAGAGACACACACAGACACACACACACACCTGGAGACAGAGAGAGACACACACACACACACACACACATACGGACACAGAGGAGACACACACAGAGACAAAGAGACATACACATGAAGCCTGAGAGAGAGAAGAGACGCACACCCGGAGACAGATACACACACGGGAAGAGAGAGACACACACATGGAGACAGAGAGAGAGAGAGACATACACAGGGAGACAGAGTGAGAGAGAGAGAGAGACACCTACATATAGACGACAGAGAGACAGGGTGGGAGGAAAGAGCTCGATAGAATGATAAATGAAAATCTAAAAAGGCGGGCTTTGTTTCACTGGTATTAATTTGGTAAATTATCCATAATTTATTAGCACTTGTAAACATTGTGGCAAATTTTTTTGCCTTGTCAGTAATGAATTGTTCCATCATTAATTTTGTCAAGGGATCAAGAAGCAGCACTGCTGAGCTCCAAAAACACTAGCTGCGCGTGGTTAGGTCTCAAGTGCTTGTGTGGTTTATGTAATTCAGCACTGAGTTCCCGGGACTGTTTACTGTTTCGTGACCTGGGGACACCTTCCTCACCAGTGGCCAGGCCACAACTGCTGTGGATGGCAGGATACACAGACCTGGGGGTGGGGGTTGGGGAAGGAGGCTGCGTGGTCCACATGCCTCGGGTTCCTTGTATTTTGCTTTGCCACCATTCTGGGCCTTGTGAGTTAAATCTTTATCCTGGGGAGAAGACTGGCTGAGGTATTAGTATATATTTTGATATCTTCACTTATTTCTAAGTTTATTTTGAAGCAGTAGATGCAAATTTCTAAAGTCAGTTAAAGTAAAGATTCTAAAAGACTTCAGAAATTTAGATGAGAATATTTCAGGGAGAATTTAGTGGAGGAATTCAGATCTATTTAAGCATTAAATATGACTTTTGGTTTCCTGGTAGCTGTGGGAAAAGAGAAACCTGATCATTGATATACTTGTCATTTTCTCAAGACCAAAAGGTATTTGTCACATGGCTCCTAATATAAATGGGACCAGGTAGGATATGGAGTTTACTTGGAGTTTTGTAAATTGTCTTTTATGCCTCTTTCTTATTAATGATGCTCTAAAGCTTTGAATTATTATTTAGAGAAGACACTGGGTCTTAATTGGGTTATCTGGTATTAAAACGGATGGAGTTTAGGGAACCTGGACAAGTGAACAGGGATTGTATCCCTGTGCTGCCTCCCTTTACTATCTAATGCTTCACCTGTTTTCCATGGGAGTAGTTAATAGGCAGTTACGTTATCATAGGGTTTAAAGCTGTTACTCTCTATTGGTTGAAGAAAGGGCACCATACTTTAGGAACCTGATCTAGAGGTAGCCCTCCCATACATACCTGCAGGCCTGAAGGCTAGCCTTGCAGTAATGGCTGACTCCGGACTCCGCTGTCCTCTCAGGGAGCCTGGCTTCAGGAGCTGGCCAAGCAAGCAGCTATTAGGGTGGGTGAGGGTCGTCCCTGAGTATTGTATGGAGAGTGGTTGGGGTCTGGGGCAAGGAGAGGAGCCCGATTGGAATCCAGCCCCTATTTTGACAGGTGAGGAATCCGATATGCAAGGGCATTAGGTCACATATCCATGTCACCCATGCAGGTAGGAGCATCCATGAAACTAGAATGTATAAAAATAGATCACTTGACTTTTTTCTGGGCAGCCGAAAGTTGAGCCACCTTCCAAACAGCAGCGGGGAGATGGCTCAAGTCGTTGAGTGGAAAGGACAGGTGGGTAATGTTAAAAGTGTGAGTATGTGATTAATCAAAAGATAAGAACAGTATTTTTGCTTACATCTTTCTTTATAAAGAGCCAAATTGACCTGCTCTTAATGGCGGAGACTACATAGTAAGTAAACAGAAGAGGTAATTTCTTGCTTAAGGAATCAGGTAACCATTTCTTCTCCCTGTCACTCTCTACTTGATATTATTTGAAAAGCTTTTATTGGCCTGTTATTTATAACAGTATAGCCAATGACTATATTTAAGTAAAAGTTGAAAATCTTTCATATATTGGTTGGTAAGCATTAGATAAAATTAGAAGTTGAAAGTAATTCATTCTTTTTTGAATATAAAAGTGATCTTTTAAAAATAAACTTTCAGCATAAGACACTTGAATTTTCAATGTTGTAACATTTGAGAAAATAGAGTATCTAGTTTTATATAACTACTCTAATACTCAGAATACCAAAGTGTTTTACAGTAACGCGTTTGAGATGGGATCCAATATGAATATATTATCCTCACAGCGAGTCTGTTCCTTTAGTCAGTTTCAGAACACATATTAAGCAAAGGATATATATGCACAGTCCTTGTTTCAAAGTATATTCATGTTCTCAGATTTGGGGGGAACTTAAATGTAATCTTGTCTTTGATCGAATTTGAAGTTAGCATTCTGTCATGAATTACCTCATGGGAGAGAGAAAAAAGTGAGGTGGGGGGCCTGTAGAGAGTGCTCTGTACAAACATCATTGTTGTCAACAGCAGTTCATGCATTCCGTCCTGTTACTCTGTCAGTAAAGAGAGAGTTAGGACCTTTTCAGAAGAGTCACAGTAAATGATCAGAAAATAAATTCTCAGCAGAAGTCACTGTGAAGAAGTCTTTGGGAGAAAGTGGGACTGTGCATGACTGGTTTAAAAAAAAGGCAGGGGGGAGTATCAGGGAAGAGGGTGATCCACTGGGGGCAGGGAGAAGGTGTGCAGCTCTGGGAGTCATCTGGCCCAGCCCTGGCCATTTGTGATCCCTGTGATTCACTGCACCTTTGTCTGTGTCAACTCTTTCAACTGTTAAGATTATCCCTAACCTCTTTTCTTGCCATTCTGCCCTTTAAAGACCCATCTGGCTTTAGAATTCTCATCATGGGTACTTACAATATTTTGCTTACACATGAAAGTACCAGAGTGTGTACAAGGGAAAAACAATTTCATATCAACCAACTTTTTTGTGTTCTCTTTCTTTAGGTTCTACCTAGATTCTTCTCCATAAATATTTCCCATTTAGAAAGTAATGACATCAAGGGAAAACTATACCCTTAAACATACTTGGCTTTGATTGTTGCATAATAAGGGAGTCTAAATTGGACGGTTCTCATTAATGAAAGGACAAAAAGTAAGTTAGTCAAGACAATTAGGTCACAGCATTTGACCATTGTGTCTTAACCTTTTCTTTGTCCTTATCTGCTAAAGCTTTGGCCTTAATATGGACAAAGAGCAATTTAAATCTCTTTCCATTCCTATCCTTTTTCTTAGAGCAGCTTCAAATCTAAACCTCTAATAAAGAAAGGGATAATAAAATAGCACAGAAAGTATAATGGGAATTATATTGACTCTCATAGAAGTTTTGTAAGAGAAATACATTCTCTCTCCTCCGCTCTGTAATAACATAATCATGGTAAGATTTCTACTTTGCTAGACTCAGAACTATTTGGAAATCTTTAATGAATATAATCAGGTAGTAAGCATTTAAAAATGACAATTTCCTGAAAGCCAGGAAATTATTTGCTTAGTGTAAAATGCAAAAGAGAAAGGAAAAAGGAATAAAAGCTGGTTATATGTATAATTTTAAACAGCAAAATCCATGTATGATGGAGTTCAGGAGTACGGGTTGAGAACTATTAGCCTTATCTTTGCATCTTGCAGTATAAACTTGGGCAGGTCACTTAATCTCTTTAGGGCTCACATTTTTTCAGTCACAAAATAATGAGAATAGCAAGCATTTACATTGACCATGTGTCTGGCACGTTATAGTCTAAACACTTTATATTTGATCACTTAATTCCTCCAGGAACACTGTAGGGTAGGTACTGTCATATCATTGCAGTTTACTTTACATTGCATAACATTTCAATGAATATTTGAACCCAAGTTTCTTAGACTGGAAATCTGTTAGGAACCACTGTATTTGATTGCCTTGTTATTAGATCATTATTGTAAGAAGCCAAATATTTCAGTTATTCAAAGGTGAACACATATCTAAACAAAAGTAGTAGTAACAAAACTTGATATGCAAACTGTTTTGTTTTTAAAGGAACTCTGAGAAAGTTCATTTACTATTTTATTTGGTAGGCAAAAGATTTCATACCAGTGGTAGAAGTTCTTTTCTTTATCCCCGTTGCACAGAGGAGAACCACAGCACACAGAGAGAAGTCCGAGCAGAATACAGGGAGAATTTCACAACCCACAGGACTGAATTCACTTCTGTGTGTATTGGCTGACAAATACCATGATTCAGATAGGAGAAAGCAAAATAACTTTTACCATATTGCTCTAGGCAGCACAGCTTCTGAGCTCCTGTCAGGTCAGCCACTGGGCGGCATAATTCTTGAGATGGCACTTCGTCCAGATTCATGCTAGGATGCGTGCTGCCTGGTCTTCATCCTTGCCTCTCCCACCCCTTCTCCTTTGGCAGACACTTATTGGGCACCTATCGCATCCCAGTCACTGTGCTAGGGACCAGGGCTAAAATGTGACAGACACCAACCATGGCCACTGCCCTCATGTGGCTGACTGTTCAGTAGGGAGGTAGACATTATGGAAATCATCACATAAAATTCTAGGTATACTGAGATTAGTAAAGGAAAGAGGTAGGTGGTGACAGGATGGGGGGGGGTGGAGGGGGGTTTGGAACAGGAGCCTTGAAGTTTGGGCTTAAGCAGTCAGTTGATTTCTTCCTGTGTCACCACCTTGATGGGACTTGTCTCCCACACAGTAGATAATTTAAGATCGATGAGATGTGCTGAATAGGTTTAAATAAGATAAAAATTTTGATCAAAAAATGTCTTCCTGTGGATTTTCATCAGTGGAATGTGAAATGGAATGATGAATTAGCTTCATGAGGACATTGGTTCAGGTAACTTCCTCTTGCTGCAGACAGACCACTGAGTTTGAGAAATTTATTTAAGATTGTTCTGGGCAAGGGAACAGAATTCCAGGTACAATAGAAAATGTGAATTTTACTTGGGGCTCTGTCACCTCATAACTTGTGTGGTCTTTGGTCTTATGGTAAAAAATCTATAGGTCTCTTAAGACAATTAAGAAAAGAGGTATACATACAGTTCACCCAGTGCCCGGAACATAGTAAATATTGGTTCAATTTAGTTCTCCTTGTAACTAGTTGGTGTGGGAGAAACCACAGTGGGTGAGACACTATACATACCAGATTTTGATAGACACAGGATGTTTATCCACAAAAAAGGCAGTTTGTGTTACATGTGGGCCAAAGAGAGGCTGTTGGGTTGACTTACTAAATAGGCAGTAAGTGGTGTAGAGGTTCAAGAAGGGAATATTCTAGAGGAGAATAGAGGCATGGTGAAGAAAGAACATAAGTGTGTCTAGTAACAAAGACTGAGTTGTTAGATTTCCTCGAATGCTTGATCTTCATAGGGAGGGTTGAGTGGTAAGCTGGATGGTGATACTGAACAAGGGCCAAAACATTAACCCGGTACCCCAAAGGAAGCTTTCTTTCCTTTCCCAGCCTCCGGAATGGAAGATGAGAAACGACAGGAAAGAAAGCTAGTATTAACTCTTTTCTTGAAATGGAGCTTTGCACTATGTTGGTATCTTAGGAAGAAATTCCTTTCCTTATTTTAAGCTTGAGATTTCATGAAGAGGAATTGTAAGATCAGAGGAGTTGTGTATACTCCCTTTATAGAATGTGTGTATCTCACATCTAACTTGAAGCCATTAGCCATTCTTGGCATTCCTTCCTTCTGTCACAGGTTAATTAAACTCATGTGTGGTCAGCACTTACCTTATACAGCAGAGTGTTTAACATTGGGTTTAAGACGATTAGATGAGAAGCAAACCGGTAAGAATTTAAATCGATGACTTTAAGACTCAATTGCTGTAGAATGAAATAATGACTTTCAATCTGTTGAAAATATGAGACCATCTCTGCTCCCTTTCTATACACACAGTGACATATAATCATGGACACAAAGGGACTAGGAAAACCTTGAACATGGGTAACTGCACAAACAGGATTACAAAGCTACACATTGACTGACCAAACAGATTAATGGGCGATGTATATCTGGCTATCTCAAGGTTCGGAAGGTGTACCAGAGCAAGATAATGAAATTGCCTGTCAGGTAATCTGATTTGAGAATTCCAGTCATCTGTGAACTGGTGTGTGGGCTAATAAGCCAAGAGTGTGCCAAGACTCATGATTTTTTAAGCTGCCCTACACTGTACATCTGTCTCTGCAGGATATGTTAGACAAAGTGTCCTGCACAGAGCAAGAGGTGGGGGATGCAGAGGAGGGCCCAAGTGACAGAATGACTAAGGCCCAGCAACAGACTGAGCTGAACATTTCTCAGTTGTTGAGAACTCAGTAGAGGAATGCCCAACTGCTCTGCAGACGGCACGGTGACCCCAGCACCTCGTGGCTGGCAGAAGCTGCTGTTGCAGAATCGAACAACAAGTGTCCCTTCAAAGGTGTGCGGAGTATAGGCGTTAGTCGTGACCTTGGCAAATAGTAGCGTTTGGATCTTGGCCAAGATAGCTAATTTTTCTGAGACTCAGTTTTCCTACCTGCAACATGTAGATAATAGCGCCTAGCTCATGGGTTGTTGAGATTAAAACTCATCTCCCAGGATTTGGCACATGATAATTGGGAGGCATAATCAAAGGATTAAATAAATTGAGGACTCTGTGCCCATCATTGATGTTTTTCTGTGCCTATCAATTAGTTTCTTCCCACTACCTTTTTTTCTGAAATGATTATAATTGTTCCTCTCTCTTCCACTTAATGTTTCTATGAGGATAAATAGAGAAACCTCACAATTACTTACCATTAGTATGTTTTTGTTTTATTAGGATCTTACATGTGTTATGCAAATATTAATTGCTCCCATATCGGTGACATAGAAAAATCGCCAGCAGTAATACTTCTTCTATTTTGGGTACAAGATTCAACTGGAACATCAAAATGGGAGGTTTCTAAAAAAGATGCTCAAAGCTTTAATTATTTTTCTTTCTAATACAAATGAGATGCATGCTTTTAATATACATCTGTTTATATTCTGGAGTAATTAATTTCTCTCTTTTGTATTTTGTTAACCTTGAAATATTTTATAGGAAAAAGACTGGAATGCCTCAATAAATGAGTGGTTATTGTCAGGACCACTTTAAACAGGGCTAACAAATTATAGGGTGACCAGCTGGCTTTCTGGACATCAATTGCAGCTTGGCTTTTCTTTGAAATAAGTCTTTATTCTGCATACAGAATACATTATAAAATTATTCTACCTTTTAAAGGAATTACTTCTGAACTCTTAAATGTTAGTATTTTTCTTTTTTTTACAAAGTATCAGAAGAGGTATTTTCACATCCCAGGTAAAATAGCAATTAAAAAAAAACCCTGCAAATATGGACAGAAAATACAATAATGTGTGGAAGAACCTTGTGGGTGTAGGATTGTTTTTGTTTTTATTAAAAAAGCATTCAATGCTTTTTCACTGACTATAAAAAATTACTCCCACAGAATGATTGTAGTGTATATATAATTTAGAAAAAAAAGTTAATATTGAGTATACTTCATTTAGTAAAAGGAAAACCATTAAAAAAATCAACTTCTCTGTTATGCATTTAGTGAATTCTATAGAATTCGCTTGGATCTCGAAGAAAATACATTAACGTCACTAGCAATGGCCACAATGTATAGTGTTCTGCCAGATAATTGCCCTACCACTAGGAGAAGGCAGTGTGTGTTAGGCCAACAAGAACTTCTGTGCAAGGTCAAGGTCTCCTCTGAATGTTGAAACTACTGTACCTTGGGGAGATGTAAAATGGAGATGGTTTCTTCCCTTGAGGGATATAAAATCTAATGGATGAGTTTACGTGCTCTGGGGTTACTATGGACTTGACCTTTTGGGGTAGATGACAGTCATCAAGCTTAGAAAGCAGGAGGCAACAGGGCATTGGTGGAGCAGGCATGCGATCCTTCCTGGCTTCCATCTTTCCCCTTCCTGTGTCAGATCATCTTCTTCCCTGAGGCTACAGCTGGGCCACTGGCAATTGCAGGGCCAGCATTTCATGCTCAGCCCATCCTGGTGCTGGCTGTGCCTGCCCACAGATTAATAAGGTCTCTGGGGAAACCAGGCAGATGGCTTAGGTTTCCGGGTATTTAGTTGAGTTGGATCAGTAGAAATTCTTTTTCTTTCCCCATCACTCCTTCTTTCTTGGAGTATTTATATTGCCTCGTGGTCAGGATTTCCCTTCTGGAGGGAGATTTATATCTAAAACTTAATTCCTTAGAGGAGAGCTGTAATAATAAAATAGTTGCGCTTACTTATCCTTTGATACTTTACAAAGTGCCCTCACACACGTTGTCTCTTTTATACCCCAAACTAATTCTCAGAGGGAAATTATTATCACCCTAATGTCATACCTTCTAGAAATTGTTGCCAAAAGCGATAGAGCCAGAAACTGGACCCTGAACTGCTTTTCCAAAACATGGGTTAGTCTTTTTCAATTCTCCGTCTGTAGATAGTTATCTACAATATCTGCACATGGGCAACATCAAAACATACCTTATTAAAAATAGAAACACTGTATGATCCAGTAATTCCACTGCTGTATATTTACCCAAAGAAAGCAAGAACACGAATTTGAAAAGATAGCTGCATCCCTATGTTGGTTGCAGCATTATTTACAGTAGGCAAGATAGGGAAGCAACCCAAGGGTCCATCCATAAATGAATGGATAAAGAAGATATGGTATATATGTATATGGAATATTACTTGGCCTTAAAAAATAATAAAATCTTGTCACCTGTGACAACATGGATGGACCTAAAGGGTATTATGCTAAATAAAATAAGTCAGACAGAGAAAGACAAATACCATGATGTCACTTATAAGTGGAATATAAAAAAACAAAACAAATGGGTAAACAAAACCTAGTCTTTTCTGGGTTTAAAAAATCTTTATCACCTTGGCTTTGTAAAATAGAGTTTCATGAAAAGAACTGCATGATAGGGTGAAGCCCATTGATAGGAATGGTTTTTGGACTGATCTAAGTTGAGTTACCAGCATTGTGAACAGTGCTTAATCCTAACAAAACTCTACATGTAGTTTCATCAGTGGAAGAATGGTTAACAGTAAGAATGATTAACATTAGGTCTGGGAGCCAGCACTCTCGGCTGGGTCTATTAATTTTCATCTTTCTTCTCTCATATGTTACCCAGCCTTTTTCTGCCTCAATTTCCTCCTCTTCAGTGGAGATGATAATAGTGCTTCTCTTCTGGGTCACTTAAAGATCAAATGATTTAACACATGCCTAGAACAATGCCTGCCTCATAATCAGCCTTCAGTTAATATTGGCAGTTATTATCATCACTCATAGTATCATTACTGTAGCTTTTCCCCCCTTTCATTTTGCTACTATCCTTTCCCAGAAAGCTGGTAAGTGAAAACCTCTTGGGCATTTCCCCAATTTTTCCCAGCAGAACTTACCAAAGACCATGAGAACACCAATCAGTGTTGGGGCCATAGTAAGTGGCCAGGATTGCATATGGCTCTCAGAGCCATAGTAAGAACAGTCATTTTTTTAAAATAGTAGATATATTTGGCAGTATTAAAAAAAAGTTGAGATCTTAATTTAAAAAATCAATAATAACGGAATAACCCTGTATGGTGGTAGATGATAGCAACTCTTACGATGATGAGCGTTTTGTAAAGTGTGCAAATGCTAATCACTATGGTGCACGCTTGAATATAATTTATGTCAACTATACTTGAATTATAAAAAGACATTAAAGAAAGATTGCCCTGAAAGTACACTTATGGCTGAATATGTTGGTCACAGGAGCATAGTGGGGATTCTTTCAGCTTTGTAAAATCCAGCAGGTTTTTCTTTTAAATTTTTCTTAAAGTTTATTTCTCTTACTCTCTCAAAATAAATAGTAAGAGTGCAGGAAAGGGGCAGAGAGAGAGAGAGAGAGAGAGAGAGAGAGAGAGAAAATCCCAAGTAGGCTCTGCGGTGACAGCGAAGAACCCAACAAGGGGCTCGATCCCATGAACCTTGAGAACATGACCTGAGTGGAGATTAAGAGTTGGATGCTTAACTGAGTCACCCAGGCACTCCTAGCAGGCTTTTTTTTTTTTTTTTTTCACTTTAAAAAATTTTTTATTTTACTTTTAAAAAATATTCATTCATTTATTTTTTTTCTTAATTTTTATTTTTTAAATGTTTATTTATTTTTGAGACAGAGACAGCAGAGCATGAATGGGGGAGGGTCAGAGAGAGAGGGAGACACAGAATCCGAAGCAGGCTCCAGGCTCTGAGCTGTCAGCACAGAGCCTGACGCAGGGCTCAAACCCACGAACTGTGAGATCATGACCTGAGCCGAAGTCGGAGGCTCAACCGACTGAGCCACCCAGGTGCCCCTAAAAAAAATATTTTAATGTTTATTTATTTTTGAGAGAGAGAGAGTGAGAGAGAGAAATACAGAGATACAGAGTGCGAGCAGTGGAGGGGCAGAGAGAGGAAGACGCAAAATCCAAAGCAGGGTCCAGGCTCCGACCTGTCAGCACAGAGCCTAACACGGGGCTCGAATCCACAAGCTGTGAGATCATGACCCAAGCCAAAGTTGGCCGCCTAACCAACTGAGCCACCACGTGCCCCTAAATGTTATATATTTTTTAAGCTTACATATTTGGTTTGTAGCTCCTTTTCAGAGTTAAAAGATTTATCATGTCTTAGAAGACTTATCAGCACATGTTTTGTTGAAATTAAGGAAATTTTAAAATTTCTTCTGACGGGATAGTAGAGAGAGGGAATGAATCAATACTACAGAAGAGTAAAATGACCTTCATTGCCACTTTGATAATCTTATCTCGTAAGTACCATCTGGTGGAGAATATGAAGATTTGTAGGGAGTGGGGAAAGTAGATCAGAAGGAGTCCTTGTCTCTAAATCCAGATGGAGGCGCGTGGTCTCTGCTCCTCCCTGCCGCTGCTGCTCTAAGCGAGATCCACATCAGGCTTCAGTTTCCTTGCTGACCAAAGGGAAACAGTCAAACATATCATGACTATAGAAGACTATAGTGAGAATCAAATGAGTTACACATCAAACTACTTCGAAAATCATAAAGCATTTCAGAGGCGGCAGAGTGTGATGCTTCTGAGCAGCACTTGGCAAAATGACTTTATGGATTACTTGTGGCAGTGTGTGTGTTCCACAAAGCTGCAAGTATTTACTCTGTGGCCCTTCAAAAAAAACAAAAAACAAACCAAAACAAAAAGCCTGGCAGACTCCTGGTCTAGAGCATGGACTCTAATGCCAGTTGGTCTGGGTTTCAGTCCTATCTGTGCCATCTCCTGCCCCCTTGGACTGGTGAATTAACCTTTTGTATCTCCATCTCTGGACGTGTAACAAGAAGATGGTAGTACCAATGGCATAGGATGGCCAAGACTGTGAAATGAGTTCACTCATATAATTATACACATAATAAAGCTCTTAGGGCCTTGCCTGGCATTTACTAAGTTCTATGTGAGGTTTACATGATACTGTTAAAGTGGTCTGGCTAATGTAAGGTACTGTTGGATTAAATGACACTTTTTATAGGATTCTAATTCTAGAACATCTGATATTTACATTCTAAAACTTGTAAAATTGCTAAATTGACAGTTACAGAAACTGACCGTTTCCTTTCAACCCAGAGGAATACTACCTGGAATACTATAGTATTCTCTCTAGAATGCCCAAATACTGGTATGACCCAGAAAAGTTCTCAAACTATGGAAGTCGCATTGCCAATTACAAATGGCATTTGAGGTGGCTTCAGCTGACCCTGGGCTCCCTTACGCTGGTGGACAACTTGCAGTAAAACTGCAAAGTTCGGTATTCTGTTTGGGTCAGCATCTAATAGAATGTATACATTTTATTTCAAAATAAAAATTGCAAAAATTGCAAGTGCCTTATAATTAAGGTGTATCACATGCATTTTATCCTTTAGCTCTCAGAGTAGTACTGCAAGGGATGTGGATTGTTTTCCCCCATTTGAGAAATGAAGGGAGAAATTGAAGCCCAAACAGAAAAGCCAATTTGCCTAAAATGTAGATGATAAGCACGTATTGACTCTCATCTACAACACCATTAAAGACGAATAAACTCCCATTTCCTATGGTCCTATTCCAACACCGCCTCTTAACACATGAGGAAACTCTGATAGATAGTGTAAATGGTAACCTCTGATTAAGTATCAGTTAATTCAATGGCATTAAAAAACGTTCTGAATTAAGTTTTTAAAATATTTCTATGTTACATTAATGTTTAACATCTATGAGAGTATTGCTGAGAAGAGTTAATGTGTAAGGCCCAGCAGTTTTGTGTGCCCACCAGAAATCAGAGCTCATCTAAAAACATCTCTGCATGTAGTGGAACTGTGGGAGAGCACTTGGCTGGCACCAAGAGTGATTTTAGAGTATTCTTTGCTAATGTCTTTTCTGCTTGAAGAAGACCTGTAACAAGCAGTCCCCTACTCGAGTTCAGTGTGCCTTCCCAAGAATGTGTCTAAGAGGCAGAAGTCTAAACGCTGGAAGGTAGACATGTTCCTTAGCAGGACTGACTTCCATTTCCAGAGAGCCACAAGTACGAAGCAATCCCTGTTGACATTTGAGAAAGGCATGGTTTCTGCTTGTGTGGGGGCAGCCCTGTGAATGCTGAGAATCGTCACTGTGTATGGGGCCTACAAAAGTGGCTGCTTGCTCCTCACAACTGGAGAGAAGAGGGCCCAGGCTGGTCACACCTTAGTCTGCAAGGCCCACGCCAAGGCAGGGAGTCTACAGGACCACCACTTTCTTTTATGCCCGTGGGAAACCTGGGAGCCATCATGTTTCAGATGACGTCTGAAAAGATCTAAGTGTGCAGAAGACACTAAAAGATTTGGTTGCTCAAAGTAGATGAACACGAAATACGATAGTGTAGGCCCATCTGTTCATGAAAACCTCAGTTTACTCCTAGGGACTCGATGCTTATCTGTTACTTTCTGTCTGCTCCAGGAGACTGGAAAGCTGCCTTCTATTAGCTCTGTGAGTTTGGCAATTATGACCATCCACATTCTCACCTGTAAAATGCAGGTAATTCTTGACTTGCTTTGACTTAAAGACTTTGTGAAGATCAAATGAAATAATGTCTGTTTAATCTTGATAGAAGGATTATGGCATGTAATTCTCTCCTGATTAATTACCAGGCAGATGGAGATTGCTAACGTACCTATATACTTGAAAACCTTAGTCCTTTTGACCACTGTTAATTGTTAGTTTCAGTAATGCCTATTTTCTTTTTGACTATCATGTAAACCAAATACCATTTGGGCTTTTTTTTTGTTTCTCTAAAAGGTATCCGTATGACTATTTTAGGAAACAGGATTTTTGGCAAGCTTTGAATGATTTTTTTTTTTTCTTTTTGCTCTCCTTGAGTATAGAAAAATAGCCAATCTGCAAAAAAGTGTTAGGCACAAGTATGTATGTTTTTCCACTCAGTGTGTGAATTCTGTCGTTTTACATAGCCACTATGGGCTTGGAGATATTTTACCTTATCTGAAGCAAATTCTCTCAAGGACTTTTTGGCTGGATCTCTACAAAATTCTGCTTTGCACTGTTGAACTTGGTGGAATACTAGTTTTACCACCACAATCCATTAAAGCCAACACACTGTTGAAAGATTGCCTCATATAGACGAGGAAATGGACAGGTGGACTCACATTTTGCACATCTGGTCCTAGAACAAAGGCCTGATTCAACAGATAGTCAGCATCAGTGTCTTTACCTCTGCTACAGACTTCTACTTGCCTCTCACATCAGCTATGAATCTCAGCACTGGGTTATTTATGTGACAGTGTCTTGTAGCCCATGGTGTAACAGGAATCAAAGCAAGTATTTCCCAAATAATGAATTTTACCTGTTATCTTTTCAGAAACGTATTCTCCCTACAAAACAAACAAACAAACAAAACAAAAACGGTGGTCTGAAGGTGTATCTGCAACATTTCTTTAGTTTTGGTTGTTGATCTTGTGAAAATACTACTCATCTTCTGTTAAGTATGAGGCAAAATTGTAGAAAAAAAATAGATTTTGATCATTAATGGTGGCATTGTGTATGTGATATCCAATTTTCCCATACAAGTCCAAGTGTGGGAAAAGAAGAGATTGTTTTACAAGTCCATTGTTTCATAAAGTTTATGTTGGTTCTAAACTTCAAAGAATTAAAACGAAAGAAAACATGGCTAGCTTTTTGCCCCAACTAAAATAATGAATTGCATTCTGAGGTTTAAGTTTGACTCTAATTTCAGCTATGCTAGCTATGTTTTCTTGGGTAGGTTAGTTTGCCTCTGTCTTCCTCATTTTCCTGATTGTAAAATCAAACTGTAGAGCGCTTGATTTTTGTGGCTCTGAACTTAGGCAACCATCGCGGAATTTTATGGAGACTGTCTTAGGAACTTGCAGCCTACTACATAAATAATTAACCACTTTCTCTGTAATGGAATGCTGTTTTAGGGTATGATTTTTGTTTGTTCAAAAAAAAAGTGATTCCATCCAAGCCAAAGCACTTACTTTAAGTGGATTCTTTTCAACTATCCTACCAAAATTATATTACCACGAAATTTATAGAGGGGAAAAAAACCCCACAATTACACAGTCACATCTTGTAATCATTCACAATTAGTACACATCATCAGAAAATGCTGTTGTTTTTTTTTTTTATGGCTAAAAATCACAGGCGACTTCATGTGAATATGTAATCCATTTAATCTTTTTTAATGTTCTGCAGCCAATTCAACCAAAAATGTCCTGCCAAGGGTAAACACTAATTCTGTATTTATTTGCACAGCATGCGTTGGTTTCATGCTGTAGGCATCTATTTCTTTGAACAACATCAATATCTTGCCCTAACATTACAAACTGTAAACGGAAAACCCTTGACCATGGGAGCTTTGTTGTGAGAAGGTTTGGAGGATGCTATGTGACCCATCACACCTGTATCCTGATTCCAGAGGTTTCTGTTTTAGGGGAGGGCCAGTGTCACTAAAGGAAAACTGCAAATCCATCTTGAGCCTCCTTTAGGAAGTCAGATCTCTCACGAAGATGGAATATGAACTTTCAGTTCAGGCATCTCTGAGAAAGTGCCTTGCCCAAACAGCCTTCCTCTAGGGCCCTAAAGGAAGCTGTATCTTCTTTGCTTTTTTTTTTTTTTTTTTTTTTTTTTTTTTTTTACTGCATTCCAATTTTAAGCCAGGCCAGTATGGTACAGTATGTCCATGATCTATGTGTACAGTAGGAGAATGAAGCCACAGTAAGTAATACAAAAAGCCACTTCTTCTGAGGATTGATTAAAACAATCCACTTGTAGTTGCTTGGTTGGCAGCTTGAGCTTGTCTCTGTGACTTCTTCTCTACCTCTTGCTTCCATCCATCATTGTGGAGAGCATAGAAGGAGTATATATATAGTGCCCTGTGCTTGCTTAGGCCTTAGCAAATATCAATTCATCACCAACTTGACTTTGAAAGGGACCATTCATTGGCATGTTAGAACATTACAATTTACCCAGTGTTCCCTGGTGCCAAAGGAGTCACGTGACCGGATCCGAAAACAAAAAGAATTCCACAATATGTTCTTGGAGTTATTAATAAAAATAACTGCTGGTTGACAGGAAAGGCATCTGGCAGATTTAAGATGCAGGGCCACAGTATTTTGTTTAAAAATAAAAAAAAAATCTTCCCTACATCAGGGATGAATGTGTGTGTGTGTGTGTGTATGTTATGCACCAGAAAAAATCTCCAACCCTGACAAGCCATTGATGAGGTGTTTTCAGTCTTCACTAGCTTCCTATTTCATTGCTCTGTCATTGAGCCCTTGTAATACTGCAATGAATAAATGTAATCAAAGCAATTGGCTGCCTGAGATCTTTTTTAATGCACTGCTTCGGACGCGGTACATATGCCGTGCAAATAAATACAAAATTAGTGTTCCTGTTGGAAGCGTTTGGTGAGAATGAGTGATTTGTCTTGCTTATGAAAGGTGCATACATTTCCGCTCATAGTTGTTTATCAGCCGGCCTCTTTCTGCTTATGGATTCAGAGATGGAATTCATCATTTGTCAACGCACGAGCAGATGTGCTGGAGACGACCAGATTGATCCGTGAGGATGAGCAGAGCAGCCATGTTAGTGCTAGAGGGCAGCCCCTACAAATTGTTATCTCTGAGACTGTTGCCTACTAGCTCTTTTCTCTACTGTGGGACAAGAAGTAAGGCTGCCTTTCTTTACCTAGTGCTACCATGTTTGAAAACATAGCCATTTGGGGAGATCTTAATGAAATGGAAAACCACCTCAGTCTCTCAGTGTAGTTAAATCTCCTGAAAATCCATTTGCCCAAAGGTCCGCTCTCTCTTTCCTGATCAGTAAATACATTATGTTAAATTTGAATTCAAAACAAAACACAAATGTCAGGATTGCAGAAGTGTCCTCTGCTCTGTTTCAAACTGTTACAGACAGAATTTTTTGTCTTAGTTCACGGAAGTCATTTCCGCAGGAACAGCATCAGGAGAGACAAGAGACAGTGTTTTACTTGGAGAAAACGAATGGCTTTCCAAAAGTTTGACTTGCTTTCAGTTCGTCACAAGGCCTGTTGAAGCTGAGTTGGTTACAGAGCCGTCAAAGGGTCTTCTTGCAACAAAACTCCTTTACGCTTGTGTACCGGTGAAAATTACTGTCTGATGTCAGCAGATTGAAGAGCTGAATACAAGCTGCTGAGGAGCTCCATGTGGCTTTTCAACCACAGGTTCTTGACCCTGGCCTGGAGTAATTAACCATCTAGGAGCCACATAGTCCGCCAAGGGCATCTGGGGGAGAAAATGCATCTTCATTCTTAATGAATGCATGCAAGTGTAGAAGCAGAGCTGGTTTACCCCTGAGACGGGGTTAGGACTGACGTGCCAAAACCCAGGTGGAGCCAAAATGTTATCACTGTGCTTCTGTGGCCTCTGTTTCGCTCCCTCAGTCTGTCCCTGAATATTTTCCTTTGGGTGATTTCTTTTTAATCAGATTGGTAGAAAAACAATTTCATACTCAATATACCCAACGTATAAGACCATCGGAAATACTGCATGTGTTTTTGAAAATGTGGCCCGTAGCCCTGGACGCAGCTGGCTTACAGCCGATGTTACTGAACCAACACTAAGGCCTTCGGCCAAGCCCTGATACCGTGACAGGCAAGCAATGTTCGTGAAAGATGGGGCTTTGATGAATTAAGGAAAGTAAAGGATTCAGTGTGTGACTTTTACTTGCTCTGTTAGTGGAGACCTGGGCAGGGCTTCAGTAGGGAGAGAAGAAAACATGTGTTTTCACTTGTCATTCACCGTTTAGAAGTTGTCAGTTATGCTTGTCATTAGTGATATTTTTACAAGTCACATGGCTTCAAAGACCACATCAAGGATGGAGAGGTGGACGGTAATACCTAAAATGATGGGTAGATATTTTGTGAATTGAAGAACAATCAGATGGTAATAGTCTTTTAGGGTTTATTACGTAACTGAAAAAGTTCGTCAGTTTTGTTTTCGTTTTTTTGTTTTTTTTTTTTTAACCATAGATTTATTTAGCAGTTAAAATGTGCCATGTGTTGTGCTAAGCATTGGAGGTAAGCTGTGAAAAAGACACTCTCTGCTCTCAAGACCTTCAGGCCGCATGGCAAATAGATTAATAACTCTGGTACTCGGGGAGTGCTGTAACAGGAATGTTCCAAGAGTGCTGAGGAGGGAATGGTTGATTCTGTGGGACCAGCCCCTGCTCTTATCCTTTCTCATTGTTGGTGTAGGCTCGGAAGATCATTTTTAGAGCTTATAAGGATTTATTACTTGCTTTTTCCAATTGCTGCTTTTATGTGATTGGAAGTTCAGAGATGCATCTTCACTCACACACAGCACACAACCACTAAGAGCCAACTTGCTCCAGGGGTCTGATACCCCTCAGAGGTCACCCCTAGCAGAACCATCCTTGTTCTGCTCAGTTCTGTCAGGGACTCAGGGACATCGTGGACACAAAGTGACGGCTCTCAGATGCTCTGTGCGGGGCCCTCAAAGAGATTTTTCAAAACCCACTGTGGGGCTGAGCCCCAGCATGTATTTGGGTGTTTTATTCAGCAAATGCTGCATCTCTGCCATCGAGCTGTCATTGAAACTGTCTGATTGAACACCAGCAAGTGCTCTCTAGGAGGGAGATCCTTATTGCCCATTTTCTCTGTTTCCTAAATGATCTTAATTGCTTGGGTAAAGAGGCATCCATTCTAAATCTCCCTCCCACCAGGACGGATTCACACAGTAACAAGGTTTAGATTACCCCAAATGTCAGGACCCCCACAGTTATAATGGGCTTCCCTCCAGGGCCCACCTGACAGGCTTCTTCTCTCTCAAATACCTGTACTGCCCGGAACTCAGAGCCTCTTGGACTGTACCCTGATTTCCTGCCCCCTTTGGGGAGCGACCCAGAGCCAGTCGCTGTGCCTTTGACTTTTTTGTTGTATTTTTCAGAAGGAATGGGATACTTACATGGTAAGCATTTTTAACCTCCTTTTAACGACCTATTAAACATTGAAATATATAACTGATAGCCTCACCAAAGGTAATATTTAGGATATGATACTTGTAGTTTATGATTTGGCTTCATGGCTTCTGAAAAGTTGGAAATCATAAGGGAAAAAACAATTATACTTTGGAGTGTTCACCACTTTGTTACTCTCCCTGAATTCTGTGTTCTTCATCTCTTTGAGTCTATCATATTCCCAGATGATGTCCTCAGAAAATTTTGTGCACGTTCTCTATAAAAGTTTATTTAATCGTTAAGTAAATGTAAAAAAGCCAAATTAAAAAGAACACTGAAAATAAAACGTTTGAGTTACTTGCCCCTGCCAGGATGTTCTTTGTGTGAATTTCTAGGTAAGAAAAATAACTTCCCCCTCATTTCCATCAAGCCATGAGAAAGAGTTAGGGGTAGAATAGCATTGTCATATTTGAAAAAGGAGATGATTGACAGTGTCACTTAAATTCAAATGTCTCCTTAAAATAAATGTAAAAGGGCCTTTGAAGAAGTTGCTTTGAAAACCTCTTTTTTTTCCCTTCTTTTTAACTTGGAGTCCTCAACTTCTTTTCCCTTCTACTTTGTTCTTTGAGACTGAGAGGTAAAGGTGGCTCTTAGCAGAGGAGAGGCTCCAGGAATGTATCTCACATGTGTCAGAAATTGTGGAACTGTTGCTGGGGAGCCCTGGCCAGGAAGGGCTTAGGGCTGACCTGTGGGTGTTTCCTGCCACCCTCTTCCATTTCTTGGGAGCACAGGCTTGGGGGTGCTACCACACTGTGTAGCAATAGTGTGAAATAAATAAGTGGGCCTGGTCTTAGGTCACTGCTTCTGTTCTCACTTGTGACCATCCATCTGCTGTGTGAGCATTTGCAGCCTAGCAGTTCAGGATAGAAACAGTGAAGTTTTGAATGTGCTACCTGTTAGGTTATGAGGCAAACACATTTACTTCCTCTTAGGTGATTAAAAATACTTCCAAGAACTGAACTACTATGTATTGCAAATGTTTAGAAGTGCATTCATTAGCCTGGATGCTGGGAAAGCTGATAGGCATCTCTCTAAATACCAACTAGAGTTTCTGGATACTTGGTGTCGTAACATGCCATGAGGCATGAGTGAGGCCAGCTGATAACCGGGTGAAGCACTTTTTCTCCTCCTTCTGGTACACCCATTAGTCATATTTGCCAACAGAAAAGGTGAGGCCCTCTGTGTCTCCCACACCCCCACCCCTGCTTTTGCACGAACACAGATATAAAAAGTAAAGCAAGGTGGGTAGTTTATGAGCAGCCTGAATGCAAGCCGCAAATTCTGTTTGTTGTACTTGAAAAACAGAGTTCATCATTTCTATTTTCAAAGGACAGACCCTCAGTAACCATGTTCTCTCATTGCCATCTTTACTAATTTGCTATCAGCTGTACTTGTCCCTTCCACCAGAAGTTTCTTGCTGTGCCACTAAGGACTAGAGAGAATGCAGCTCTTTTCAGAGGTCACTTGACATTCTTTTTGGTAGTTTGCTTTCTGTAAGGTTCTGAGAGTTGGGGGTTCTCGTTTCTGGTTCAAGACTGTAACTTTTTATAAGTAATCTTAGGATATTAAAAACTTTTAAGTTAGGCAACATTTAAGAAGACTTGGTGTGTTGGTGTATTTTTTTTCCCCCTTAAAATGTGGTCACCATTGTGTGCCCAGATCCTTGAGCATACGGGAAATTGAAGGCTTGGGTGGAATCAGATTTTCACAGGATGTTAGTATGTTTTTGGAAAGTTAATTTTTCTGGAAGAATTTCCAGTGTTAATTTTTTTTCCTATCTCATCTGCTTGAGAACATGTGACTTAGAAGGATGCTCACTCTATCCTATAACAACAGCAATTAAAAAAAAAAAGGATGATGTATCTACCAAATGTTTGTAATACAAAAATAATTTGGATGTCTGCAGATATCAATAGAATAGAGAGAATGATTCAAATGTTAGTTGACCTGTTTGTTTGTCTAGGTCAACCATGAAAATTCCCCATGTGTAATTCAGTCAAGTTCCCGAAGAACATCTCTTATTTTTTTTTCTTATTCACTGTTCAAGTACAAAATCTATAGAGTTGGCTTCTGGCTCCTTAGAAAATTTTTTTCCTCGTTACAGTTTTGGGCTTGAGGTTGAGGTTTCCTGCCTCTGTGTGTGTGTGTGTGTGTGTGTGTGTGTGTGTGTGTGTGTGTGGATTGTGAGACATAATGATATAGGCCTCTCTATGCCATGTATAACCAATGCCAGTTTCACGTCAATGTTGTATTAGTGAGAGAAAATTGACCATATCAACTCTATCCCATGTTTGTTATTCCTTCATAAATAGTTCATGGAGTAGCTTTGTGGTAACTTTTGTTGCTACTTTTGGAGTTGTAGACTCTTAAATACATTTTTCTGAGCATGATGTTTATCATTTGTAACCTATTTGTAAGGTTCTAATGAGTTACAAGTAAAATAAAAATTCATACATTATTGTTGGTTGTGCTTTGGTACATTAACATTCAATATTTTCTGTCTATCATGAAAACTTTGATTTTGTTGTTCTTTCTATATAGTTGTGATCATGTTGGGAACATAATTCTGTCTTAATTTTTCTCCATACTATAATTATATGTGTCATTAAAATATTTATGTAAAATTTTTTTTCTTGATTAAAACTTATAAACAACTATTTTTCCATATTTTATTCATTTCCTTAGGACAGATTCCTGGAATTGGACTTTTCTTGGTCAAAATCTATGAACACTTGAAGATTTTGAGTGTATATTGCCTAGTTGCTTTTAATAAATCTTACAAATTTATAGTCCTAAAGCATCTGAAAGTACTGAATGATGTTTTCATCAGCTTTAATAATTTGTAGCAAAAGTGACTTTCCATATCTTTGATTACCTCACTAAGGAAGAGGATTTTCATGCGTTTTCTACATTTGCATTATTTCTTCAGTCTGCTCATATTCTTTGCAGTGATGTTTTCATAAACTTAGGGCAAAAAGGTTGTGGCCAATCAACTTTTTTGAGTGACGTCATTTCATTTCAATAAGCCTTTTTTTCCTTTTTTAATAGGTGAAGGAATAAACAGGATTTTTTTTATAGTAGTAGACTGTTACATAAACCGGTTTTGTCACACATTCTCAATCTGGTTTTAGATGATACATCAGAATGACTACTTTGTGTTTCTTTTGTCTTGACTGTGTATTTTCATTACAAGTATAATTATGTATGTTTGTAAAACGTAAAGAGTAGCACGCCCTTTGTGTTTTTCTTGTCTGCTTTTTGACTCTTGCCTCCGCCCCCAACTCTCCTCTAGGATAGATCATCTCCTCCCTTGGGTCCATCTGTCTGGTCATCTGTCTAAGGATTTAGCATTCTCTCACCCTCTTGGAATCATCCATGGCTAAAGAAAAGCTGATGAGCATTTTTCTATGAAAGGCAGACTTAGCGCCTTAATAATCTCTATGTGTAGCCTGCAACAAGAAGCCATTGGCTAAGGTGTGATTTCAAAGGCCACATCCAGAAGTCTGTTCTGACCTCGAGCTCTGGCATTAATGCTTCTTTCAGGGATACCCCTCCCCCCTGTCTCTTTTAACCAGAGTTTTCCTCCAGTGGTATGTGGACTGGTTTGAATCCTTTTAAGAGCTTTCAGAGTCCAGTGTTTTCCTCCTTCCCCCTTTAAATCTCACTTTCCTTCCAGACACTGCCTCCACACCTGTGGTGGTCATGGATTAAGTACATTACCAGCAACCAGGCCAAGTTTAGTGTTTTCCATTGCTCTCCCTTCTCTCGTGTTCAGAGAAGCAGGGGATCCCTTGTGGTTACAAAACTAGGAGTAGCTCTTCACATTGCACTCCCTTTCAAACTGGTATGGTTCTTCTTAACACTATAAATTAAATTAGCACATGTGGCCCTAAAACAGCCGAGGCATGGAAGGCATGATCATCTTTCTGGGAAAATGATCAGGGCCACATTCAAAGAACCCAGTGTCTCCCAGGCAGCTCCGAAAGACATGTATGTCGGTGTGTCATGACCTTTCTGGGCACGAATGGGACTTTAAAGATTGCCTTTTCAGTAGTGTACCCAGTGTACATGCAGTATATTACAGCTTAAAAGTTGTGAAGGTTGTGGCACTGGATTTTGTTCCGATGTGTGCACTTGTCAATTATATAAACCAGAAATGCAGAAACCATATCAAAGCAAGGCAGCCTTAACAAAGGAGAGAAATTGAGTGTCTCAAAGGAACTACTACATAGGAAGGTATACATTCTTGCACCAGTCCCTTACACCCAGACTCAGACGTTCAACGATGTCACTGCAGCTGAGTCAGGACTGATGGAATATAAAATTATGAGTATAACGTAAAGTAACTATTTAATTTCTTAAGCCTTCTATTACTGCTCTTCATTCCTGGTAAGTTTGTAACTCCTGCCTTACACAGTTCCTACACCAAGTAGACCCTGTGCAGTGTGTCAGATGAGTTTACTGAATACATGTTACTCATGTGATACTTTACACTGTTGGCTTGTGCTGCTAACTGGCCAGGACTACCATCCCAGCATCCAGCATATCTAAATCCCATCTTCTGTATGGTGGCTGCACTTATGCTCCGGCCATTCTTTTTATTTATTTTTTTAATGTTTATTTATTTTTGAGAGAGAGAGAGAGAAACAGAGAGAGAGAGAGAAAGACAAAATCTGAACCAGGCTCCAGGCTCTGAGCTGTCAGCACAGAGCCTGACACGGGTCTTGAACCCATGAACTGTGAGATCATGACCTGACCCGAAGTTGGATGCTTAACTGACTGAGCCACCCAGGAGCCCCACTGCTCCAGCCATTCTTAAGTTCCTTATTCACATGATACTTAATTTGAGCATCTACATTTTTGTGTCTGTACTTAACAAGAGTATAAACTGGTAGAGAATAAAAACTATACTTTGTACTTCTCAGAACACAAGCATATTATCTTGCACATAGTAGAGGTTCACCAAATACCTCAATGATGAATTTATTATTATTATTTTTTTAAGAAAGTGGTTTTGAATGGATAACTCTGAGAGAAGAATCCAGGTGCTCCCTATAGTCAGCGAATTTGGCTGTAGTGGTGAAATTTTCTTGGCTTTAAATCATATACTAAGTGAAAATTGGTGATGCATACTTTGTGGAATTACTTTTATTGGGAACTTTCAAAATTGACTGTAATGAGACACATTATCCTAAAGAGCTTCTGCCTCCCCTCTTCCTGCTTATTTAACTTGATCCATCCTTTTAAGACTCAGCCCAGGGTTCACCTTTTTTTTAAAAAAAGCCTTCCCCATCTTTCTAATCTCAATCTGCTCCTTCTTTGGGGTGCTAGAGAACAGCTGACCTTCCATCATTTATTTAGTGTTTGCAAATACTGCAGTGCATTATATTCCAATCATTTTATCTGGCTTCCTTCCATAACTAGATTGCAGCCTCCTTTGAGGTCTCAGGACCCTAGTTTAATCCTTTTGCATACAACCCAGTAATTAGCATGATATTTGTCCTTGGATTTAGGAAAAGCATTTAGAAACTTCGTTTACATTCTCTGTTACCTATAACTGTGTGAACTGAACGAATGACTCTACCTCTCTGAACCTAAGCGTTGTCATTAGTAAAGTAATTATAGTCTTTCACAAAATTATCATGAATATTAAATAAGATTACAGATGGGCAAACGTTTCAAAATTGTAAACCAATACATCAAGGGAAAAAAAAAAAAACGTTGTTGTCATTTGTTAAAACAAAACAAAACAAAAAAACGATTCTTATCCCACTGAATGAATATAAGTTCCTTGAGGGAACATTCTATGTTCTCTGTATCCCCAAACTGAGAATCATTGCCTGGAACATAATGCTGGAAAGTAGATGTGTTTTGTTTTGGGGGGGGGTGACATATTGGTAGGCTGATGGAAAGATTTTGGAGCTTCTGTTTTTCATATTTTTCATAAATACTTTCTGACTTAAGAATTTGGACATGTTGTCTGTCTTCATTTCAAGGTTGGTATGTGGACTGTCTATTAGAAAAAATAGATTATAAACAGTGTCCTAGGGGTGCTTGGAATAAGTTTTTAAAATACAGAATAATTTTTATTAACAATGTACATGACCACAAGCAATATAACAATGTAGTTGAGTGGCTTGTGGTAGGAAATGAAGGAAAAGGTTTAAAAGAAGTTATAACTCTTTGTCAGTTATTTTCTACCCTAGTTACATATTACAATCACCTGAGTTGCCCAAATTTCAGCTACTTGGTCTTTACCCTGATTAAATGAGGATTTCTTTTCTGCATAGAGAGTCAGCCGATTGTTGGTATAGGTGCACAGAATGAAATGAGCAGGTTATTTGAAGATTTCCATGCGTTGTCATTTGATGTCTTACTATTAAAATATCTGCTTTTCTGGCAGTATGGATATTGCAAAGGAATCAAAGAGGGGGAGTGGAACAACTATATGGTGTCCTGTGAGTCTAGAATTTCAGTGAATACTCGTTCATATAAGGTCATTTTGTGCTCAGTGTGCAGACTTGCTCAAGCAGTGGTCGGTTGACGCTATTGATGAGGGTTAGGTTAGTGAGTAGAGCAATGTGGAAAATGCTAAGGAGTCAGAGAAGAAGATGGGGTGCAGTGTGCCTTGAAAGAGCAAAGAAAGGCTTCAGAGGATGAAATAGGAACTTCGCAGGTAGATAAGACATTGGGTGAGGAATTGTGGCTGTTGGCAAAACAAGCAATGTTGGTAGCATTTCTTCTAGACTTTACACATAGTAGTTGCGTAAATATTAATTGTGAGTAATGATAATAACCTTTGTGATGAAAATTGTTAACGCTTTAGTCCAAAAAAAACTCACAAGAGATAACTGTCATTGAGTAAGAGAATGGACCAGACACTATGCATATTCTTTGCATATGACACATTTTCTTTGCGTATGACTTTTCCAAATCTGGAAGTTTGTTTTTTTAGCTAGTAAAAGTTATTTGTGCTGCTATAAGAGAACTTGGTATTTCAGCCTAAATTTAAGAAGGTCAGGTTTCTCTTTTCTTATTTTATTCTTGACTCCATTTATTCTGTATTGTTCCTTGAGATCCTCACAGTCTTAGTAAGGGTACACAGTCAGGCTCTTATATTGTAAGACAGTGACATTAAAGTTGTTCAGTATTATTTATCATCTGATACTATTGGTAAATTAGTTTGTTTTTAAACTCTACATGGTGTTGTTTGTTTGTTAGGTGGGGGCCATTAGGCCTCCAGTCTCTTTTCTCCTGTATCTCCATGTAGTCATTGTATACCTGGTACATATGAGGTTATTTTTCATTTCTAAGTCTGCGGTCCTCTATCTACCTACCCACCCACCCCTATTGAATGTCACTGTGCTGTTAGCTCCTCTCCTGGACAATACAGATTATTATCTGCTATTTATACCCTAGGTATGAGAGAGAGCTAAATAAAATGGATTGTAATATTTTTTCCCCTTTTTCTCAGAAAAGCATACATGTAGGAGGGTATATATATATTTTTTTTCAGAAAACATAGAAAGTAATTTTTACAAAAAAAATGGAATATTTTCCTTAGTGACAAACTTGCATTATATGTTTATTTTTCATGAAAGAAACTCACATTTTCTATAATCAGGCTCCCTTTGAAGCTATACGGCTCTACTTTCTATCAATTTTGTTTTCCTTCAGAACATCATTTGGTTGGTAAGTTTCCTAGTGTCCTGTTTAGCTGTCAGATTTTGATAAGCTTTCTGGGGAGCTCACATACACTGTTCGTGTCACCCCAATTCAGTGCTGTTTTCCTTATCTACGGTCTACCAGAAGTAACTTGGGGGTTAAGGTTTGGCACTTCCTCCTGGTGTTTTGGCTTTGGCACTGCAAACCTATCACAAAGCTGATATAACATGTATACAAACAGCTAGAGACATTAGTAGAATCTTGTCAGCTACAAAGCAGGAAAGCCTCTAAGACGTGAAAAGGAGAAAATTGTGCAGAGTGTATTTATGATAGCGTGCTTGAGTCTATCAGTGAAACCACAACTGGTATCATGTATTAAAAAATGAACCAGATTTAGATTTTTTATCATCGTTTGCTTTCCAACACTAGCTGTAAAATTAATTAATAGCTCATGCAGTTTGCACGTGTTGAACTCTCTTAGCTCATGTGGCTTACATGGAAACACTCACCCACATACACAGAAGGAAAGAGGCCTCCAGTAATGTTCCTTACATAAGAGAGATGGTATCAGACCTCTTAGAGTTCATGTATCCTCAAACTCTATTTGTGGGGAAAGTCAAGATCTTGAAGTATTCGCTGCTCCCAGGTTTAATTGGCTTTATCTGCTGTTATCATAACAACCTTATCTCTGCAGACAGTTGCATGGATAATATTTGGAGATCAGAATTCAAGCCCAGACACACAGTGTCATCTAGCAATTAAATGTTATTTGATAGGTCTCTGTGTGGCTCAGGTGTTGGGGAGCTCCTGCCTCTGGTTGACAGTCTTTATAGCATCATAAAATGGTTCTCAGGGGAAATCCGGATATGGAAAGCTTTCCAAATAGAAATGGCTAGAAAAGCCAGGGTGAAGTGTGGTTCAGGCTCTTGTGGTGGTTCCAGTCATTGACTGTTGCCTAATGACTCTGCAGTTCAGGTTTGAGAGATGTTTAATTATTTCTGTTATTGCATTTTGGTGAAAGGATAAAGAAGCTGTCTAGCTGCTTGACACGGATGCTGATGTGTATTTTGGGGGAGTCCATTAAGTGGATCAACTTTGCTCTCCACATGCCCAATTTAATCCCTTGTATGAGAACTACATAAAACATACTCTATATGGGAGAATTCTTGATGGATGTTTAACTGCATAGATCTAATTAGATGCAGAGCAAGACTTTCCCCAAATGATTAACTGGCAAGATTAGGTAGACCTTCCTTTGTTTTGTTGGGATTTGGGCTTTCCTCCTGTAATATTCCTTTTTATCTCTTAAAATGAGATTCTGAAAGAAGGAATGGAGGCAAAGCAAGCACTTGACACAGCTAAGGTTTGAAGAGCATTATAGCTATTCTTTTGGGCTTTTCCAGGAGTGGATTACCTGTTTAACTTCCTGTGGCCTGTATGGGGGAGATAGGGAGAAGCCCGAGTCAGGCTTCTCTGTAGGTGAAGCACTAAAGTGTTTTGCTCATTATATGTTTTAATTGCTCAGTGGTGCCTGGAATGTAGATTAACTCTCTAACACCTGAGAAAAGAGTCCCCCTTCATAGGGAGAGCAGTGAAGATGAGAGACAATAGGATGACAAATGAGATGGCTAAGTGGAGCCCTGATCAATAGAGAGTGCTGTCCATTTGGGTAATGGACATCCCTGTCATCTCAGCTGTTAAAGAATTCAGCAGAGATGAGTCCCCAAAGGTCTGCAAAGTATAAGGCATCCAATACAGGAAACATTACCACCTCCCTTCCCCAACCCCAATAAATAAAAAGGTGCATCTCAGGAGCTCACTCTTTAGCTGCAGTAAGCTGTCATGCATAGAATTTATTGTACTCTATTTTCAAAAATCTGTGCACAAAGCAGAAAGACAACCTGGAGACTGAGGGGTGGGGGTGGGGATGGTCTTTGTTTCCTCAGACCTTAACAGTGGTGTGAACACCTTAGCTAATCTTGTGTGTGGCAAGGAGAAAAGTCCTCTGCTTTAAAATTATGAGGTTGTTCAAATTGCTCTTTTAAAATGTTCTCCCCTCCACCTGGCAATTTAAAGCCAGCATATTTGGCAACCAGGAAGCTTGACGAATTGCTTTTGTCAGACAGCCATATGGCAGATGGGGTGGAGGTCACTGTGGTGCCCAGCCTTCCTCACTCAGATTAGTGCCATTCGTCCACACGTCCAATTCTGACAGAGGAGTGTTCATGGTTTTTCCTTTCTAAATAACTTCAATATGGTCAATCTCTACTTCTTAGAAGCTCCATGCTTCTTCTATCCCATGTTACATCGTGGAGGCCGGATGGAGGCTATTTCTTCATCTGTCTTGCCACTACTCATTTAACCCAGCTAGTTCCCAAAGGGATTGCTGTAACCATGGCGGCCAGACTTCCTGCTGGAATGTGCATGTGAGGATTTCCGGGCGGTTGTGAAGAGGAGTGCCGTTTCACTGGGCAGTCAGGTGTGGGTCATTAATTTTCAGTGCTGTTGTTTAACTATTAATGAGGTCATGGCCCCAGGGCAAGACTGACTTTACCTATCAGATGTCTCCCATCTCCCAGCAGGCCATTCACCTTTAGTCAGAGCTCTCCACTAATAATTGTCCCGGGCAGCGTTCACACGCCATTGCCTCATCTCTTAACCTCAGCTTCTTCTAGATAAGAAATAATTCCTCCTGCCCATCTCCCCAGTCATCCATCTTCAGTAGGGCCCATAAAACAAAGCCGTTCCCATTTTCCATTAACCTCTATGTCCTGAAACTTAGAGGCGTATATACTTTCTCTTCTTCCTCAGCAAGAGGCATCTATTAGCCATCATTTTCAGGAGGCCTTAAATTATGCAGAAAAGGCAGGCCTCACCCTCGTTGACCTAGCCACCTACCTTACCTTTTATTTCTCTCCTATTTACCATTAGAGTTGATAATTTGTAGAACTCAGTAAAGTAATTCACAACTGTCAGCATCTTTATTATATTGCAGCCAGCAGCAGAAATAGTAACCTGAAGGGATATCTACTAAATCAAGATTTCTGTAGCATAAGCAGTGTAAATGAATTCCTGCACATTACATTATTATTTTTATAATGTCTTTATTAAAAAGGAAAGGAGAGGATGCCTATTTAGAACAAGTACAGCGCCTCCAAAGACTAATAGAAGCTTGGGGTTGGGGGGGGAAGGAAAAAAAAAAGGCACATTAAATGTCCTGAGCTCCAGCTCCTGCCCATTTGGAATTGCTTCCATGTCCTCAGCAGGTCAGCAGTTGGCCTCTACTTGGCCGTGATCTCACCAGCAGCCAAGGGGGTAATTCCTCCTGCTGCTTCATTCTCCTCTTGTTCTCTAAAGCACCAATGAAAGCGATCTATTCTATACACAGCCCTTCAGGTGTTAGTAGGCATCGTGTTTCCTCACATAGTCTCCTTCCAACCTAAACATTTCCATTTTTTTCAGCCATTCCTCATCGATCATGCTACCTGCAGACCCACCATCCTGTCTGCCCCTTTCATTTGTCAGTAGAGGTTTACAAAGGGGTGTCACAAGCCCTGCAGCAGTATGTGATCTGGCTGTGTAAAGGTGAAGGTGTCAGTCGCGTCTCTTGACTCAGACTCTAGGATTTAGGGCACAGCCCTGTCTCTCTGGTTCATGGTGAGCTTGCAGTTAACCAAAATCCCGCAGGCTAATTCATATGAACTTGACTTAAGGTAGAGACTCCCCTCCCTTTTAGCTCTTAGGTAGTTGACTTTTGTGAATCTGAATGAAGGATTATTTTTTTTTTAAAAAGGTCTTTATCAAAGAGCATCTTGTCTAATTACAAATTTGTTCTCTTTTATAGCTTTGATTTATAGGCAGATTTAATTTAAAAAATCTCTTTAGAAAGCGATGCAGCTGTACTAGTAAAATATACAAATAAGGCAAAAAGGAAAGTCTTTACCTGAGAGTCCATGCACAGCTCCTGGTAAAGCACTACCAGGGCCAGCTGCTTTTTATCAGTGCATCCTGTGTGCCAGTCCTAGTGTGGAACAGTATAACACATTATTTCTCATCCTTAAAACAAAAGTACAAGGCGGATATTGTTGTTTCCCCCTTTACAGGTGTGGGAACCAGCCTGAGAGATTAAGTGATTTAAATGAGATTATGACTCTAGAAAGGGGCATGAACAGGATTTGAGCCCAGATCTCTCTGTCTCTCTTGTCATTCTGCCTTGGTGTCAGTGTTAAAATGTGTGCATTAATTTGCTTTTTAAGATAAGCTCCCATATTCCTCACTATTTGACATAGGCCCTTCAAAACCACAGCAGGTCAATGGAAAGGAGACCAAGAACAAAAGATTCCTGTACTAGAAATAATTTTATGCCATATATTTTCTATGGTAGTTATTCAGACGTTTTACAAAGGCTTTGGTTCTCTTACCTTCCCACATATGGTTGAATTGCACCCCCTAAACCACTTGAAATTTGGTGTGACTATGTTCCATTCAGTTCTGTTATAAAAAAAACTACTGCCCACTGATAGGTCATGATCCACAGTTTGAAAAGCCTAGAACATACCTCATCCATCCATCTATAACAATTTATTGTATATGATAATGTAATCCCTTTAAACCTAAATCTGTGTATATAACAAAAATACTAAATTTCCTTGGCAATATTTTTGACCATGGCAACATCGCTGAGAGAAATGCTAAACACTCAATTTTCAAATGGTTTTTATTGTTGTATTTAGGAAGAATATTCCAGCTGTGAGAAGACGGAGAGAGAAAATTAATGAACTATTAATGCAACCAGGGATACAAGTGCATGAAAGTTAACTAGAGGGTTTCTTAGTTTTGAGACCATCACTTTAGATTTGTATTACAGGGGTGCCTGGGTGCCTCAGTTGGTTAAGCATCCGACTTCGGCTCAGGTCATGGTCTCATAGCTCGTGGGTTCGAGCCTCACATTGGGCTCTGTGCTGACAGCTCAGGGCCTGGAGCCTGCTTTGGATTCTGTGTTTCCCTCTCTCTCTGCCCCTCACCCACTCATGTTCTGTTTCTGTCTCTCTCAAAAATAAATAAACATTAAAAAAAATTAGACTTGTATTACATCCCTAATACTGCCATAGTTGGAGTGCTCAAGCAAGTTTCATGTTTCCATTTTTATTAAATTCTGAGTTTTGCCTTTTTTTTTTTTTTAAGATGGACTTTGAAGAGCACTTAGGAGATCCTCTGAGTAAATTAAATTGATGTTGATTGCGATAGCAATAAAACAAAAACAAAAACAAACAAGCCTCCCAAATTGTTTCCTAATCATGTGTAAGCTGTGTGTCTCGAGCTCAGTAAAGCCATTGTTATTCTTCTCTTAATAACTAACATCTCACAGAATAAGTCTTAAAGGACCAGAGGTCCTCTTGCTGGCTTAGTTTCAACATTGAGGTCTGTAAGTGAGGAAAGATGTTTTCCTGTGTCATCCCAGTCAGTTGCCACATCAGCCCTGTGGGGTGAGCAGGGTGGGTACTTCCCATCTTATAGATGACTAAGCTGACAATTCCCTCTGGCCTTTCTGTAAATCACCAGCTCTGTGTCAATTTAGAGATGAGACTCTGTGTTAACAAGAGGGACAACACGGCTTCCTCTGGTCCATCCACCAGGCTTTGTTTCCTGAAAGTCACTTTATTTCCTGGTTCCTGAAATAACATCTGCGGAGACTGTTGTGAACAACATTTACTTTATGGCGTGGAAACTGTAGAATCTTTCATTTTCTGTGGTGGAGGAGAAGACTGGGAATCCTACTTGGCTGCCTGATGGGGCCATTGTCAGTTCTTACCTGACCTTTCTTATATCCTGCACAGTGCTCCATCTTAATTTTCACATCTGGTAAATGAGGTGATTAGGAAAACTCCCCACGCGCCACAAATGGTGGTTGTCCCTCTGAAATAAGATCATGTACTTGAGAATACCCCAAAAAGGTAAATTAATTTTATCAATATAGTGGTATTGAAATTATTATCTTCCCTCCTTCCATTCTCCTACCACACACACACATCTAGAAGAATCTTAGTCTTTTAGAAGAAAATAAAGTTTATCTCAATAACCATAAGAACATGAAATGTTTGGTTTTTCTAGTTCCTAAACAAAAATGTAAGGCTGTACTTTTAGGCCAGAAACTTGGAGGGGTGGGGGGAAGGGCACAAATAATTTTTCCCCACACAAAAGCATCTTCTCCTGGTTTACACAGAAGAAGATAAAATGGAAAGTGGGTATTTCCTAGTTAGTTCAGTTGTTTATTCTATATCCACAATGTAACTACATGTGGTACCTATATTCATTATATTGAAAGAATAGCATAGGTAGTCTCTTCCTTACTACTTTAAACTACTTGTCATAAGTTGTAGACTTTTCTAAAGGCTTGACATATTTTCTTGTCACTCTAAGCTATTATACTACTATAATTGAAGAAACTAGAATTGTACTTACAGTTTATCCTCATACTCCTCTTTCTACCAGAACACCTTATGATTTAGGAGTTTGCAAGCATCCCTGATCATTTTGGGATCACTCGCTACTCCACTGATTTAGTTGTTAGGATAAAGTAATGTACTTTCACATTCAGAAGTAAATCCTGTTCTATTATTCTCTATGCACTTTTCACTTGGGGAACTATTTAATCAGAGAATCTATTTATAATCCATGACTGACGATAAAAGCACACATAAAGATGATTTCTAGAAAGGCAGAACTCCTGGAGCTTCCGCCTTCTGGAATACTGCAGAGCAACCCATGACAGAGGGTGTCCATGTTGAGATCCAGCCAAGTCTGGGCTGTTGGCTTTGTCCTGTCAGAGTGAGCAAAAATCCCGTGTAAAGCTCAGCACTAGTTCAGGAAGACTGTTTCTATGGGAAGCTTATGTTGGAATGAATTGATGCAGAGAAAATGCAACTGCGGCTGTAGACTCACGGTGCTACAACCAAAATCAGGCTGCTGCTTCTGAGCCTTTGCATCTTTTAGGTGAAACCTACTGTTACTGCAAAACAAACAAACAACAACAACAGAAAAACACCACTGTCCTCATCTTAAAATCAGTCTAGATTCTAGAATCCTTCTGGCATGATACAAGTTCTTTATCCTTTTAACTTCCTGGATAAACTGAATAATAACTTTCAGTTGTTTTCTGTGATCCTGTATTGATGGTTAGAAGCAAATTAGTATCAGGTCTTTGGATCGACTCTTTTGGGCAGTTTCTGGTCTTTTTGAATGTCCATTATAAAGAGCTTCTGCAGGGCAATATAAATTTGATTGCTAATGAAACAAAAGCATTAAGAGAAAATTCAGTATTTTAGGTTTTAGGAAATACTGAGCATTTTAGGAAAATCTGAGCATTTTGTATTGCTTCACATCTAAGTGAAGTGGGCATTGCCTAAAAAAAAAAACCTTGAAATATTCACATTAACATGTAAATAGGGGGAAAGGAGATAAAGTGACATATATATTGAATATGCCACATACACCATATTCATATCCATGGTGTATCTGCTATCCACATATCTACTGTGTGCCAAGAACTGTGCTTTCTCGCATACATTTCCTCCTTAATCTTATAATCTCATAACCCTCGCAAATTGTAATATAACTATCTCCGTTTTTATGTAAGAAATGGAGGCTGAGAGAGGTTAACTAACTTTTCCGTCTGAGGTCCCATAGACAATGCTGGGTAGGAAAGAAAATGCCTTCAGAGCATCTCCCATATCAAAGCTCATGTTCTTTTCCCTTGCACAGTGCTATTACTCTAAGGTTTTTCAATATAATTCAGAAGTGCAATTTGTGTAGGACACACATGTACATGCCTAATCTACATTAACAGCATTAATATAATTAAAACCTGTGAGCTTATACACTATTTCTTATGAATTTATTTACTACAATTGAAATTTCTAGCATGACCTCCTAGGAGTGTGAAGCAACTATTCCAGAAGCTAGTAAAGATGTCACATGGCATCAGTACAGGCAAAGATAGATCGATACAGGTAACATGAAGTCTGGTCTGCATTTCTGGATTTTCTGCTGGTTCACTGCAGGCCTGAGAGGTTGCCAAGTGAAGTTACCCCTCCTTGGTTTGAAATATGGGGTCCAATTGTACCTCATTTACAAAATCCCCAGTTTGGCTTTTAGTGAAGCAACATAATTTCAAAGTTCTTCTCTCCCTTCCTGATATCATCAATATCATTAGAGCTGCAATTAGTTAAGGTCACATTAACGAAGTGAATAGTGGATGGTGTGTAAATTACATAAAATACCCTTTGTTTTTCACCTACCTTAGGCTGTTGTTGCATTTTTAACATGCTCAGACACTTGTCTGTTTTGAGACCGTTTGTGCTCGACTGTGACTCACTCAGCCTGTGCTCTGGGCCTTCTTCTGACCTGGCAAACAAGTGTTTTGCCATTATTAATATCCCTTCCCACCTACTGAGTAATTATTCCTACTGGGACGGCTGGTGCCAAAAATGGCCTTGAGGTAATATCCAGTGAATTTCGTGCTCACAGAGCTGGTCTGCCGGGAACACAGGTGAGGAGCTTCCAGTTAAAGAGTCCCTCATGGTGATTGTAAGTTACAGAGTGCAATGGCTCACTGACTTCATCGACAGTAAGGTTTGGCATGGGCAGAAAGAGGTTAAGCGGGTATTATTTTGGTTGATTAACTAGATGAATTACAAAACAGAAGAACCCACACCTGATTGATTTTCAAGATTAAAACCACTGGCATTAAAAAAGAAGCTTTTATTTAATCACTACTGTTTTGTGCCACCTTAAAGATACTCAGAAACCAGTCAGTTACCATAAGTTGCCACACGATTTAATTATTTCTTGTTAGAAGAGTGAAAGGAATTGGAAGAAAGGAGATATTATCTGCTCTTGTTAATTGCAAGTGGTAATCCACAGTCTGCTTTTGCTACCTGCCATTCTTCCCTACCAACCAAATGGGAAAGCAGCCATGCATTGCTCATCTGCATAAGGAGAAGGAAACTTGCTTTGTTACTACAAAGGGATTTATTTCAATAAAGAAATGGAGTGAAGGGATGACAGATAAGTGCACTTAAAATTTCTGAGCATTACAGCAAGCTTGTAGAATTTGGGTACTAAATATGATCTCCGTATTCTCTGTGAATGAGCCTCATGGTCAAACTGATGTTGTGCCTGGAACCATAATCCTCTCTTTATGCCACCTCATTGCTTCTTAGCAGGCAGGAGGCACAAACTCATTGCTGATTCTTTCACTGTCCACCTGCCGGACCCCTTGTGATCCGGAGTTTTTGAGTGATGTAGCCTTTTGGGTATTTGCACAAAGGGCCAGGCACATTTGTGAGCTGTGTGCCAGCTGCAAAGCAGTGGGACAGCAAAAGTCTTCAACACATCTTAGACGGTTTTGCACTTAAACAAATGGAAGACACACAAACTGAAAATCTGAGACTGTTTCTAAAAAAAATAAGGGCAAGACACATTTTCACTTTCCAACTGATTGATAATCATGGCCATTTCCTAACTCTAGATAATAGTAAGTTAGCTGCCCTTCCAGGGGGCCTGGGGTATGTAAACCATTTCTAAAGCAAAGATAAGAATAAACCAAAAAAAAAAAAAAAAAAAAAAAAAAAAAAAAGGGCGGGGGTGGGAGGACACAATATTTGAGGCTGTGTAAAGATTTCCCATTGTTTATTATATTAAACAAATATCTATTATTTATTATAAAAAGAAACAACACTGATGGAGCTTAATAACATTTACTTGATAAGCCATTTTGTCTCTTTTGTTGGTCTCTTGGAATCTGTATCGGTGGAAATTAAATGCTCTTTAAATTCAATGAGCCCTGTTGAGGTGTTGGGAATACTCTTCTGTTAAAAAGGCAGGATCCCTGCCCTCCTGGAGCTTCATTTGGGGGCAAGGGATACATATAAACAATCTTCAAATGAATGAATGTACAAGAGAATTGGAGATAGTGGTGATTTGAATACAAAAATAAAACCCAAGGATGTGAGAGCAGAAAACTGAGAAAGAGCCAAAGGACTCAGGTTTGAGTGGCTTTGTGGGGCAGAGTCCTCAATGACCTGGGGATGTTTTTTGTTTGTTTGTTTTTTTTAAATTTTTTTAACGTTTTATTTATTTTTGAGACAGGGAGAGACAGAGCATGAACAGGGGAGGGCCAGAGAGAGGGAGACACAGAATCCGAAACAGGCTCCAGGCTCTGAGCTGTCAGCACAGAGCCCGATGCGGGGCTTGAACTCACGGACCGTGAGATCATGACCTGAGCCGAAGTCGGCTGCTTAACCGACTGAGCCACCCAGGTGCCCCTGACCTGGGGATGTTTTAAAGTAGTCTTTATATCCTCTTGTACCACAAAATATGATGGTGGACCATAAAGTATGTGCGTATGTGTTTCGGAGATACACATACCATTATTTATTTTTTTTTTTTTAAGTTTTTTCTATTTTGAGAGACAGTGTGGGGAAGGGGCAGAGAGAGAGAATGAGAAAATCCCAAGCAGGCTCTGCACTGTCAGACAGAAGCCCAATGTGGGGCTCGAACTCACAAACTCTGAGATCATGACCTGAGCTGAAGTCAGCCACTTAACTGACTGAGCCACCCAGGTGCCCTGCCCCCAATTATTTTTAAACAAATAAGCATGCTGTTGGGATTAACAAAATACAATCTCATATAAAAATGTTACCTCCATAAAAAAAAAAAAAAAAAAAAAACAAGTAAAAACCAAGTTACCTCCTTTAGAGTACTTTTTGTCATTTTGCATTCGTTGGTGTTGAAATAAAAGAAACACAACTGCTTTCATCTAGGGGTGGCCATTCTTGAAAAGATCAGGCACCAGTGCTGTATTTGGTAGTTTTTGGTAGATGCATTTCTGCTGCACGTGGATGACTGGCCCACCCTTCTAGCAGAACAAGAGAGCATAGACTAACATTATGTCTAATGATAAAATGGCATGCATTCATATTCCCCTTAGATTCAGATCCTATTACACTTATCTGATAATTAATATTTATGGGCTAAATTTAAGAGAGTGGGAGCTTAGAAAATAAATAAAGGTGTTTTATTCAATATGATTCATTTAAATATTGTGTATAACTGTATGACCAGGATATGAATAACTACTAAGTACCCTGAGCTATCACTGTAAAGATAATTTTTAAAAGAAACAGCAGAAACATTTTGATCTGTAGTCATTAGTATCAATTCACTGTGCTTTGGGCACACCTGAATGGTACTTAGCAGGCAGAAACATGATCTCACACATTCCTGAAAACTTGCTAATTATGGTTTGAAGGCCAGCTTTTCTAGTACTGTACCTGTTTCTAAGAGGAAAATCTTAAGATGACAGAATTACTCAGTCCAATCCGACAAATAGTTTACTGAGTCTTGTAAAAAACTCACTTGGAGTCTTCATCTGCCTACCAAGTAAAAGACAGAGCTGACTTAGACCCACCTGAGCATGGGTACCAATAGCTACTCACCATTTTGTACTTACCCTCTTGAGAATACTATCATCATGAGTGTACAAACCGAGACCGTAAAACTTACCACGTGCGTAGGCTTTTTTGTACATGTTCAGTTTTAAAGTATTTTCATTTCATACCTGGGACAGTTTAGTATTTTGAGTTTTGAAGTAACTGGCTCCATGGATTCTTTATTAAGAAGGCTTTATTGTATTAAGAACAAAGGCCTTGCCCTTTTCTCCCTGGCGTTGATTTGTTGCATTTATAAAGCTTTCAGTGACAAGCCAGATGTGGTATGCAAACAGACCCCACCAGCAAGTATGGCAGGAGCGAACCTGGAGTACAGTACATGAGAACAGCTTTTGTTATAGTAGAGTGACACAGTGATTTATGAAGTGTCAAACCCTCCTGCCTTTGAAGAATTCCGGCCTTCACATCTGTCTTTCATGTTTATTTCAGTTGTCCTGGTGACACACTGTCCCGCAAGCCCTGGAATGGCTGTGTGGACCTTGTGGCAAATGACTGGAGGGTCGTTTCCCCCTTTTTAAGAAGGGAGACAAAGCAATGAATGAGAAACCGTGAGAGAATGGGAAAATGAGTCCCTGTGCTCTGTCACTGTGGCTGCACTTGAGCACGCCTCATGGGGCCAGCACGGTGCTTAGAGTTCAAAGGGGAAAAGAAGCTTTCCTTCACAGGTGTTTCAGTTATGGGGGTCTCAGAATGAAAATGTTTTAACAACCCTTTCTTAAAATTATTTTTTAAGAGAAAATATTCAAATACATTCACGTAAGCCAAGTTGAAATTTTTTTAACTCAAATTATCTTTCGAATACTTGCTTTTTAGCTTATCTGTGGTGTTCCATTAGATGGGTAATTTTGTATTTTTTTTCTGCAGTACATGTTTTTTAAGGGGAACGTATCACTCAGTACCCCAAAGAAAGAACACTCAATTGGGGGATTTTGGAAAAGAAAACACTCTTTTTTAAAGATCTCTGTGTATTTTTCCCCTTAGAACTTTGACACCCTGCATGTCTGTTTATTGTTTTAATATCATATAGAAACTCTGAACAGGGCTTTCTACAGGATGAAGTAGATTAAGTGAAAAGTTTTCCAAGGATTAAGTTAGGAAAAACCTGGTGTAACCTTGTCAAGACAAGATTATTTTTATCCTTTGCCTCAAGGAATGGCTTGAGTTTTCAGGTGAAAGGGTCACAAAAAGGAAAATTTCCAATTTTGTAAAAAATCTACATTTCAGCATATATATTCCAGTAGTTTTAATTGATATGCTATGAAGCAGAGTCAGCAAATGGACCATGATTCTACTTACCAGGCTTTGACTGGTAAAATGAGGGTTTTTTGATGGTTAAAAATTTGTGTGGGCAGCAGCCGATAGGTGGTCTCATTAATATGTGGAAGTCTAGCACAGTGACAAGAAAATACAAGTTTCTGATGGCAGCTGTCTCTGTGTACCTCAAAGAGTGACATCTTCCTTGGCTGAAGCCACATTCATTAAACTAATTTAATAACCTATCATGGAAATAGTTTTATTCTCTGTAAGCACATAACCTGAACATCGTTATATCAAATGAAGCTGGCTGGATGTTCTTGTTAAATTTGGGATCTTCAAGTGTAAGGACCTTGGGAATAATTCACATGATTCCTCTCAATGACTGGAAATGTAGAAAATACTTCTCATTGAGTTTCTAGGAATTCAAGTAAGACAAGGAGATAAAGTTGGCTTTGTGATTTAAGGCTGTGGTTTCTTGCCTTTCGGACATGCCTAATGAAATTAACATTGCCACACGTTACAGAAACCAGTGTTGCTTTTCACAAAATGTCTGGAGCTTCAGCAGCTCATAAGGACGCTTTTGGGAGTTGGGGTTACTGAAGTGTACCTAATGGAAATGGCTACAGGGTGCCTTGCCTTTGGCAAAGGAAGATCCTTGTCCTGGGAATTTTTAGTTTTCTTTTTTTGGCATGGTGTACCTCAGCTTCCCAATGGGTACTAATTAACTGGGAATGTCATTTGCAATCCTTGAACATCCTTCCGCACACCAGCCCCCCAGGCTTTGCCTCTTACATTGTTCTCCTTAGTAGCTGCCCTTCTATTAACCATGGTCGGGACTCCAGAGCTCTCCTCTCAAGAGATGCGTGTGCATTATCAACCCTCCTACCAACACCAAAATCCTGTCAATCACACTGACCTCCAGGGGCCTCCAGCAAGCCTGGTAAACAAGGGACCCATGTCTGCAATGGCTTTTTATTCACTTTTTTTTTTTTTTGGAGTGGGGCTTTCTAATTACTTGGTTGTGTATGCAAACACTGAAGGGGTATTAGGCGCATCAAGTGGGGCTCTGCTTTTATTAGGAAACGCTTTTATTTTCTAAATAGACTATGTCAAACATATTCTTTCCTTTTTAGACAGATAACCTTTCATCTCTCCTGTAGCAGAAATTCCAGTCTCTGGGGCTTGCTAATTTTGTATTTGAAATATTCTAAAGCAGAAGGAAAATGCTGTTTATAGTGCCTTCATTAAAAAGCTTTTAATCATGTTTTGTTGCTGCATATATAGTTTGGATCCCTGCTGGGTACACTTCATTGCATGAGAAAAATACAGTATTTTTAAAAGACCCACCAATAAACCCAACCCAATTGTACTTTGACCCTGACAATTGAGTAGACAAAGTACTTGTATAGTGTTCACACTTACTAGATTATAATGAAAATGTGAGCTCAGTAGATCTCAGGAATGTGTTTCTGAGTGGCTTCCAACCTTCCGATTTTTGAAAAAATCTTTTTATATCGCCCGCTTCATTTTTTTCTCACACATTATCACATACATTAATAGTACCGCTTATAACATGACTTGTCATAGAAGATGATTCAGACATCAAGCAGTTTGATTCGTGTGCAGTGGTTCCCAACTTTTCTCATATCTTTGCATACACAGAAAAGTATAATATTTATAGTACACACTGGAAGAGGCTAAAGGCAATAATGATCACAAACACTCCAGAAGTGTCTGACAGCTTAAGTGTTTTTCAAATACTGAATTTAGTATTTACAACAATTCCGTGAGATAGGTGCTATTATCATTTGTGTTACAGTTGAGGAAACCATAGCATGGCAAGTGCCTTAAAGTGACTGGCCCTGAAGTCACAGAACCAACCAGTAAGTGATCTCCCCCAGCTGAGCTCAGGCAGTCTGGCCCAGAGGTCTGCCTGTACCTGTGCTGGGCACGACACCGCTCAAACCCTCTTACGGCTCATCATGAACACACGGGAGTGGGGAAGAGAATAGAAGCCATAGTTTGCATGATGGACACATCATTTCTTCTCATCTCTCCCTCTACACCATAAATTGGAAGTTTTTATATATCCTGGAGTATGTTGCCCCTCATTCTTGTCTTAAATCAGCCTTGTTGAGACGTAATTTACATACCATAAAATTCAAGGGCTTTAAATGTGTAATTCAATACATTTTGGTATATTTACAGAGTCATACAATCTAATCGCCACAGTCTAATTTCATAACGTTTCCATCATCCTAATAAGAGGCTTTGTGCCTATTCACAGTCATTCCCCCTTCCAACCCCAGCCCCAGGCAACCTCTAATCTACTTTCTCTCACTAAATACTTGCCTTTTTTGCACATGTCATATTAATGGAACCATACAACACATGTTCTTTTTTGTCTGACTTCTTTCATCATGTTTTTGAGGTTCTAGATAATGAACCTCATTTATGTATGTAAAATGTTTCATTATTTTCATACCTCTTTGGAATGTCTTCTAAAGCTGCCCCCATGGGAGTGCAGAGGTCCTGGTTTTACTAAATGTTGTAGTTTATAGCTGTAACACCAGGTCTAGGTGGCCGTACTGGAACTCGGAAGTTAACCATTGAGGGAGACATCACCACCACCACCACCACCACCACCACCACCACCACCATCACCATCGTGAGCCTTCCAGATCATTAAGGGTTTAGATATGGGCTTCATGCTATTTACAACCTCTTTTCACGGCTGCATATGTACTGGGTCATCTAGGCAGTTTGAGACGAACAAAAGCAGTTAACACTGTGAAGGTAATAGACTGAAGCCATCATTTCTTATATTAAAAGGTAAAACGCTTGTTTAATTAACAGGTTAGCAGAACAACAGGTTTTGGGGAGCATTGGGTAGCTGTATCATTCCATTCCTAGAGTTTTTATCTTTTCTTTCTTTCTTTCTTTCTTTCTTTCTTTCTTTCTTTCTTTCTTTCTTTCTTTCTTTCTTTCTTTCTTTCTTCTTTCTTTCTTTCTCTTCTTTCTCTTCTTTCTTTTCTTCTTTCTTTCTTTCTTTCTTTCTTTCTTTCTTTCTTTCTTTCTTTCTTTCTTTCTTTCTTTCTTTCTTTCCTGAGTTTTGAGAATTACAATTGCTCTCTTAATTCCTATATATTCCAGCTGCTTAACAGACAAGACTCAACAGTGTCTAGGACTGTAAGTCATTTGAATTGTAAGGATACGTAACACAACATAAAGGGTAATTCAACAAATGGATGATATAACAAGCTACATAATGAAATCAGCTTTGTTCATTTTAAAACTACTTTGCAATGATTTTCGGTCACCCTGTCTTGGGTTTTCCTGTATACAGTGTATCTCAAAGATGGATAAAGACCTCTGGGGTATGAGCACCAGTAGGACCACGTTATGAGATTAGGACGTACACAGAGTTCTATATTATAATTCGCTGATTATATTTGCAGAGTCCAGGCCTTGAGTACATAAAATAGAGCACTTAGAAAGCCACTGCCCACATCTTGCTCCCAGGTGAAAAGGAGAATCACATTTTAGGTTGCCTGTTATTTGGGAAGATGCCCTTTTCAAGAAATGTAAATTACCATTCAAAAATTACTTATTCTTGAACACCTCTTAGGAGCCAGGCCATGCCCTATCGGTAGGACCTTGAGCTAGTTGACGTGCGCTGTGCAGCTCAAAGTGAGGGCCATAGCAGAGCCGTCTGAATTTCATGGTCAGGAAAGTTTTTTCTGATGAAGTGAAATCCGGTGAGCCAGAGTAGTCCAGGAATATGTAAGCCTTGCTGATTTCTGGGGAAAGTTACTTACTTGCAGGTGGAGGGAATAGTGAAATGAAGTGCTTTGTGGCTACTGCATGTTCCTGGCATGGCTGGGGTGAGGCAGCTGTAAGGGGAGGCTGGGGTAGGAGATTGCGGGCGTAGGCAGGTAAGTCAGGCAGGTCCTCCCAGGACCACTGTGGAGACTCAGGCTTTCACTCTGAATGAGGCAGCGTCCAGGAAGGGATCAGAGCATTTCTCTCCCCCATGTGAAGAATAATGGGCTTGTTGTTTTGTTTTGTTTTGTTTTGTTTTGTTTTGTTTTGTTTTGTTTTGTTTTGTTTGTGCTTGCCCATAAAAATGGTTGACACATTCCTGTTTTTTAGGGTTACCTCTGGCCACTGGACAGATGGTTCCCTTCTTATGGAAAAAATCTCCCCTTTTATGTCTCTCTTGAGGTTGTTAGAGAAGTTTGAATTAAACACAAACATTTCACAAATCCTCCTATTCCAGGTGGGCTGATATGAACCCTGCCTACCACTAAAAGGGGGAAATCACTTCACATGAAACAGTAAACCTTTTCTTTCCCTTTGCATTCTTCTAGAGGCACCAAAGCACACAAATGCTTTGTTTCGGATTGTGTACGTGGGATTTTCCTTAGGATGGATCTCTGTTGAATTCCCAAGTGAATAGTCCAATCTGTATTTAGTCTCAATCCTGACCAAAAAGGAAACCTCCCCCTGATGGGGGCCTGGTCTCAGTGCTGTTTTCTTTAGCCCTGAGACATCAGGGGTGTTGATGACTTGGTGCCGGGAGAGAAAGGAAGGTTGCTTGGGGTTTTATGAAGTAGTAAGAAACAGCTAAACTTGGGGACAGGGATGTCATTGAGCATGACAGACACAGCAAAAACCAGGAATGTGTCCTCTTTTGTTGTTTTTGTTAAGGCAGTGTGAGGTTTGTTATTTCTGCCCCCACAGTCCTGGCTGTTTTTGTGTTCAGCACAGATGTTCAGGAAACAAATTCTAGTGCCAGCACCTGTGCGGCACTGACCCAGGCCTGCTTTGGAACATCCTCTACTCTTACTGTACCTCCAAGATCAGCTTACATGTGACACTTACTCCCTCTCCCCTCTGCTCATCCACCCATAGCTATCCACCCAGCCTTTCTGTCCCTCCATCTGAGTTTTTAGAATTAAAAGGAAAACAATACAGAGCACAGCATCCTGGTGACAGGTCTGTTTTTAATGGACAGGTACCACTTGCATCTCTGTTAAGAAGCATCTTACAAATCCACAAGCGCAGTTTTGCAGGCTTGCAAGAAGCTGGTGCCCCACAGCACCCGTCATGTAGAATAAATAAATGAACAGTTGATTTCAGTGGGGCGTCAGTGTCCTATTTTTAGAATACCATGTTTTCTTCCAGGGCTGTTCAGGTAGTTCTCATTTTAAAACTCTTAACATCTGCCCAGCATACGGCTTCTGACATCTGGCTTCCACTTGCTATACAGTAGGGACACTTGGACTAATTTCCCCATCTTTGCAATGGGACAGTGCTTGTTTCTGGAATGCACTAAAAGGGGGCAGGGGCAGGTAGCAAATGATAGGAAAGCATATTGGAAACAAAACCCACAGAACCAACATGCTCATCACATTTTATTATTCGTTGAGCTCCCAAGTAAGTGTTTCCTTGTAAGTCTCAACAGACATTTTATTTTGATCGAGTTTAACACTCTCCTCTTGGCTCAGAAGGGTACTAAGCTGCCTCTCTGGAAAAAGCGTCCTCCCTTTTTCCCAGTCCAGGATTTGTGACTATATTTGTGCTTAAGCACAGCAGCTGGACCTGGCTCGTGGTTGAGGGATTTGTGCCTCAGAGGCAGGATCTTGAGGCAAGGAGAGAGAGGACATATCACCCTGGGTGGGTGAGGGTCCCCAGCCGGGGCCAGTCTCCTGTCCTCTCTTCAGGTCCTGGTTTGGCTCCCAGCTGCTGTAGATACGAATGCCCACTAGCGAGGGGGCAGAGCCCCTCCTAGGAGAAACAGCCCAAAGGAGAGACTTAATGAAAACTAGCTCACCTGACGACTTCTTCACCAAAAACATAGATTTACATTCACAGTTGATTTTCCCTACAGCAATTTTAGGTCTTCGCAGAGCTTCACAATTATTTTTATTATTTAGTAAGCAACCCATGTGGAGGTAGTTCAGAATGAACAACCTGAGGTGTAAAAGAGGTTGAGTGATGTATTCAGAAACAGTGGTTGGCAGGGTTACCTTTTAATTTCTAACATTTTTGGCGATCACTACAGTAAGAAGGAGCTGTCCCCCCTAGAGTTAAGGTCTCGTATATACTTGGGCGAAAATACCTCCATGTTTGCGTTGCTTTGACAAAACTTTACCCCATTGCTCCATTTTAATGGGAGCAATGATACAGAGTCTGCACAACGTCCTTAACTTCTTAACCTGAGTGAGCTATTTGAGCTTTGTGCCTTCTGGTGCTCTCTGCATGATGGGCCTACAAGAGCCTTAAGCTTCTGGAGAAGATAGAAAACAAGGAAGAGTGTTGACTTCAGACTATGTGAAGAATAAACCAGGCTTTTTCCCCCCTCTGCTTGCAAATCAGTTGCTTCTACCTAGACTGTTAGAGCAATTTACACCCTCCTGAGGAGGCTACGTGGGGTTCTTGAACCATAGAGCGTGGATTGATTGACAGCCGCTGTCTTCAACTACAACAGAGATGGAGTGAGCATTTATACAAACTCAGTGGGGTGGGACTTCCCTGTTGAATGCTGCTTGATGTCTTTTCAGCCAAATGCCATTTACATCTGCCCACCATTTGAAATCTCCTTTGACTTTCTTCTTACAAAAGGAAGTAAAGCAAGTGCTGTGGCTGCCACAGATAGCATCATGGCATTTTCTTCATTTTCTCAAAATGCACCTTTTGGGTGTTTTGTCCTCAAGAGCTTAAGGAAAGTGGGTCTTTTCAAATGAAAATTTTGTAAAGTCTTACGATGATGTAAACTAATGAAAATTTTGGAAAATGCATTGTGAGTGGATGGGGCTATGATTGCTTCTTCACCCTTTGAACAAACCATGTGTCTGCATCACCTGTTTGTGAGCCACACTAGAGGCTGTTCCATTTGGTGGTTGTTTCTGAAGAAAGTAACATACGCATGCATGGATAGGTGGTAACTGTATTTTTGTGAGTTTTTTCTTTAAGTTTATTTTGAGAGAGACAGTTCCAGGTGGGGTGGGGGACAGACAGAGAGGAAGAGAGAGAGAGTCTCAAGCAGGCTCCTTGCTGTCAGCAAGGAGCCTGATGTGGGGTTCGAATTCACAAACTGTGAGATCATGACTTGAGCCAAAGACAGACACTTAACCGACTGAGCCACTCAGGTTCCCTGAGTTTGTTTTTAATGGACAGTTTTGATGTAAAGAGGCAGCTCTGGTAAGGATGAATTTAGAGCTGTGCTACCAGACTGTTATGGTAGTGTATAGATTTAAATTTAAATTAAAGGAATTTTGTGCTTTATTGTCTGAGGATGGACTGTCACATTTTATAAATGGATAAGCATAGGAAGTCAGTACAGCAAAATACATATTAAAAGCAAAAGTTTATTTTGGGGGCACCTGGGTGCCCAGTTGGTTCAGTTGGTTGAGCGGCCAACTTGAGCTCAGGTCATGATCTCGCAGTTTGTGAGTTTGAGCCCCGCGTCAGACTCTGTGCTGACAGCTTGGAGCCTGGAGCCTGCTTCGGATTCTGTGTCTCCTCCTCTCTATTTGTTCCTCCCCTGCTCACACTCTGTGTCTCTCTCTCTCTCTCTCTCTCAAAAATAAATAAAGATTAAAATTAAAAGCAAATTTTTTTTGCAACGATTAAATCATTTACTTTAAGAGTTCAAAACATCAACATCATTTTTGATATCAGCATCATTTTTTCAAACTGTGTGAGAGGATTATATCCAGGCATGTGGTTATGTTGAAATAATTATGTAATCATTGTGATGACCATGTAGCCTACATGGTTGAACTTACCAATTAGTCTAAAATTTTGAGTATCTAAGAATATTCTGTATCAAGAAGAGGTTTCTGTTTCTGACAAATTCCTGACTGGATGGTTCATTGTCATTCTTGTCTTTATATGTAATTTTGGAAAACCTGATCACGGCTCTTTTTGGACATCATGTTAAAGCTTGCATCTGGGGAGGTTTATAAGAAATTTGGGCAATTCTGGTCTTCAGCACCTTTTCAAAATAACTATGCAGTTTTGAAATCATGATGTTTCAGTGACTCGTTTTGTAAACCCTGATCCAGTCTTTGCAGTTTATTTATTCATCCATTTATTCAAGAAAACTTATTAAGCACTCACTTGTCATTAACATTTAATAATTTCTGATAGCTACCATTTAAAGTGTTCACATTGTAACATACAGTGAAGTGGTGATCACATAGCATATTGTTAATAACTAATGGCCTCACCATTACCATGAATTATTAAGTCATTAACCATTTAGAGTGCCTATTATGTGTCATTCAATACAGAAAATATTTAGTGAGCACCTACTCTGTGTCAAGAACTCTTCTAGGGTCTAGGGATATAGGAACGAGTATAACATGCAAAAATTTCTGGCCCACTGAAGACACATTCCACTGTTTATCAATTATATTTTAAAATCATTTGATAACTGCACCAATATAAGTTTGTGTTTTTTTAATGAACATAGAAAAAGTTGGCACCATGTTTATTCTTGTATGTTCTTTTAAATGAAAAGAACTAGCAGCTGTTAGAGTCTGAAAGGATTACCTAAAGAAATCTAGTCTTAGGTGTTAAAGGGATACAAAATTTTTTAGGCAAAATTGCATCAAAGACTGACATGTCCTGCTAGTCAATAATGTAAGTGACACAAATTCTGATTAGCTCAAGAGCAAAGTAAATACATTGATAGCACTTTGTCCAAATACAATTTTAAAACATTGAAGCTTGCTCCTAGGTAATTTAGACTACAAGACTCCAAATATCCATTTAATTGAAAAAGTATTAATATCAGAATGATTATAGCATATAATGAAGAAATACTACAAGATAAACACATGAATGAATGATTTAATGAAATGTTTTAAGTAGTGGAGAACCTAATTCCTTGATGATACTGGAAATGAGAAAACAACTTACTAAAAATAAATATTGAAACACCTTTAAGTAAAACGAAGTATAGAGATTTTTTTCTCATCAATAAAAAAAACGGATTTATTATTGTGCATACTTGTATTACTAGCGTTTTGTATGCTATTTGCAGTTGGAAAATAGTGTTGCGTTTACTTTGAATGTTAACCCTAGGTTTTAAGAATTTGCTGGTTGGGGCGCCTGGGTGGCTCAGTCAGTTGAGCGTCTGACTTTGGCTCAGGTCATGATCTCGCAGTCTGTGAGTTTGAGCCCCACATCAGGTTCTGTGCTGACTGCTCAGAGCCTGGAGCCTGTTTCAGATTCTCTGTCTTCCTCTCTGTCTGACCCTCCCCTGTTCATGCTCTGTCTCTCTCTGTCTCAAAAAATAAATAAACGTTAAAAAAAAAATCTTAAAAAAAAAGAATTTGCTAGTTAAGGCTATTGCTTTATGTCTCAATGCCCAAAGATGATTAGAAAAATAGCAAAATTGACCTTGATATTTCAGCTCTTGCCACTTTGATAGCCAGAATGCCATTCCGAACGTTTGTCAGCAAATTATGTATTTGAGGTTGGCGTAATATAGATGATGCCCAGGCTTACGTTTAAAAAGCATACCAAGGGGGGCAGCTGGGTGGCTCAGTTGGTTGGGCATCTGACTTCGGCTCAGGTCATGATCTTGTGGTTTGTGAGTTCGTTGGGCTTTCTGCTGTCAGCTTGGAACCCGCTTCAGATCCTTGGATCTTCTGTCTCCCTCTCTCTGCCCCTCTCCCGCTTATGCGTGTGTTCTTTCTCTCTCTCTCAAAAATAAATAAACATTAAAAAACAAAAATTGAAAGCATTCCAAGGAACTGAAGAAACTGTGTAGCGTAAGACATATATGGAAATAGTACTTTATACCTAACAACTCTGTGATATCTGTAGCATGTGTGTTTGTGTGTGTGTGTGAGTATCCACACTTAAGTACTTAATTACCCAGAGAGCTGCTTCCGTAATCTGGTGACCTTGTGCATGAGAACCTATGAGGTTCACGTGGTATCTGTGGTCACTGAAGGTGGATGCTTTGAACATAAAGACTGGAATTTTTTCAGTTATATTCCAAGAAGCCATCCGTCTGCACTTCACTTGGCTCATGGTTCCACAGAGAGCAGAAAGATAAAGTGCAAGCTTAGTTCAGTGGGAGGAGGGAGGCGATCTGATTTGGCCAAAGGCATTATACTGTGAAGTTCCAAAGATGATGGGAAAGATTCCTTTCTCATGGGTAACTCCCCACATTTTTTCCTGTGAGATAACATAATGCCCTGAAGAAAAGTTGTTTTTTTTTTTTTTTTTTCCTTCAAGATCCTTATCCTTACACTGGTTAGATTCCATCTTGTCTCCTTTCCTGGATTTCTGAGGCATTCCAAAGCCCACAGCTGGTCAGTCTGGCTCATTCTGCAGAGCAGCACTGTCCAGCAGAAATAGAATGTGAATTACATATGTAATTTTAAATTTCCTCACAGTTAAAAAATTTTTTAAACCAGAAAAAAAAGGTGAAACAATTTTTGTACTTAGCCACCCAATCAAAATAAAAACAATATTAATAAGTTTTATATTTTTTATAATACTTCTTCAAAATCTGTGGTGTATTTTATAATGGCAACAGATCGCAGAGACTGTGAACATCCATAGAGTAGGGCTTGCCTTGGCATCTTATTTACCTTCCTCTACCTCTGCATTGTCTGGCTAAGGTCCTTAACTAATGGATGAGAATGAATGAATGCTCCATTTTCATTGGCTCTGTTGTTTTAAGCTTTTAAAGTTCGTGTAGATATTCCTAAAGGGTTAAGATTTGTTTTGTGCCAAAATATACCAGGAATTCTTTTTATAGTATAGTCACATTTACAGCTATAAGAGGTGGCACAGGCAGAGCTGTTAGGAGATAAAGGTTTATAATCGGTATTATGGTACCAACCCTCTGTGTGACTTAAGGCTTGATTGCTTAAAGTCTCTGGTCCTCTCAATCTCATGATCTGTAAAATGCTGGGGGATGAGGTTACTTCTAATGTCCTTTCCCGTTCTGATTGTGTAATTTGTGTTTGAACAAATGCATTTTTGCTTTTGACAGATAATATTATAGAAGAATAATAGCTCTCCTTTGCTGACCTTTGCAAACAACCTGCGACAATTTTTATGAATTTCTTTTATATTCCATATTCTGCTCATTTTCAAAAATTGAGATTATTATCCCCAAACATGATGGCATTGTTTTTGTATCCTTAGCACAGAAGATCATAAGGTGGCAATGAATGTTAAATGAATTTGTACTTGCACTAAAACATTAGTTTTACATTAAAAGCATTAGTTACAGTTTGCTTGGTGGTTGGGGTATTTCAGCAAGTAGTGAACGCTTCAGCTGCTTTTTTTCTTACTAAAGAAATTCTGAGTGGATTTCAGCCTTAAACTAGATATTGCATATTTTTCTTCCATCACCTTTAACTTTCCTGCAACTCAAAATGTTTGTGTTTTTTTGTTTGTTTGTTTGTTTGATTTTTCTATCTTGCTCTTCTGGTCATGTCATTCCCTTGCTTGAAACTCCTCAGTGTTCAAAGAATACCTGTGAGCCTCCTTAGCTTGGCATTAAAGGGACTGGCTGCTCAGTCTAGCCTGCCTTCTTTGCTCTTCCTTGCACGAGTCCTCCATGAATCGCCATTCTAATTGCAGATTGGTCTGCCCATCCCATCTACACGTGCCTCAGGCAATCCTTTCTCTCTGCCCTTGCCCCTCTTCTTCTGCCCCTCAGACTGCCTCTCCTCTCCTCCAGTTACCAGGATCATTCCCAGCCTTTAAGGCCAGACAGAGTGAGAGTCCTGTCTTCACCCCAATCCATAATTTAGCAACCTGTGCTGAAATAACCCTTACTCTTACTTGGTCATGACCACATGTTGCCTTTAACCAACACAAACATTTATTCCAATAAAGTTTGGACTCTTCCTTCTATTATGTTGCAGTGTTCTAAGGACAGGTTGATCTTTTATTTACTGCCCTATTGGATGCAGGATTCCAGGTCAGGCCCCAGATATAAAAAGGGCAAATTGGTAAGCAAGTAGTTACAATGACATGGTAAGTGCAAAAATCAGACTATATGCAGGGCACCTTGATGGACCAGAGGAGGGAGTAGACAACTGTTAACTTAGAGAAATCTGGGGAGGGTCCATGGGCTGATGATTCCTAAGCTGGGAGTCATTTAAGGCAATGGGAACTGCCCTAATGAAGCATGACTGCCAGAGAGCATGGAGTGTTTGCTGTGCTTCCTTCATGGTCCTCCTTTCCAGCAGTGTGGTGTAGTGATGGAGTGTGCAGACTGGAGTCAGATGGGCTGGGTTCCAATCTTGGCTCTGTCACTTAGCTCCATCAACTTGAGCATGTAGTTTAGTCATTTTGTGCTTCTATTCCATTCTCAAATGGAATGTGGGGATGAAGGTAATTTTCTTTGGAGAAAGCTAGAAAAAGAGTAAAAGGAAGGAGGAGGGGGTTTTAGATGAGTTAAATTCAAAGAATTGAGAATAGAAAGTCCTTAACTGTTGGTTATTTTTGTATCTCTTACTGTTGATTCTTACAGTGCCATGTACATAGAAGGTATTCCGTGAATATTTACTGAATGATTACACGTTGCCACCAATCGATGAGTTATATTCATACCCTTTGTCTATTATGGAAGCATACTTTTTGTGGCGATACCTCTCAGTGATGTGACCTCTCAGTGCTACATTACTTGTTGGAGACTATGGGAGGGATGTGTGTGTGTGTCGATGATATATGCTGGGTTCATTTTGGCTCACTAGGGGAAATTTTCCAATTCTGAGATCAATGACCTGAAACTTCTTCTCTGCTGTGATTTCCAGCTGCCTAGATTTCTGATACCGCATGCCATAGGCAGTGTTTGCAGGTTGGTTGTATGGAGAATCAGTACGCAGTGCACCTTACAGTGGCACGTCTTTTGTGTAGGACTGTTTCTTCTCTAATGAAATGTGTAAGAAATTAATAACATGGGCATGTCATGACGTTCTCCTAAGTCATTTTAACTTAAATCATTTGTATTATTTAAAATTGCCTTTCATATATTGAACAATGTTTTTTTTTTATCCTCACAGATAATACATTGCCTACTGCTTCACAAATTATAAACTATGAATATTTACTCAGTATATAAAAGTCCCTCCTCTTAAAATTGATAGCATTTTTGCCTTTAACTGAGATTAGTGCCAACTCCTTGTTAGGGGCTTTTTCTTTACAGGACTGGTCTTTTGTTATTAATGTCACAGTGGTTCTTGAGAACAAATTGCATTAAAAACACAGAAAACAAAGAGCTACTTTTTAGTATGTGAAGTAGTTTACTGAAGCAATAATTGAATAATAAATATGACAATATTTATAGAGCCATAAATTTACTAATAATTGTATGGTAGGCTTTCTGTTATAGCTATATTTTTGAAGGATTTTAAAATAAAATAGTAAGAATTATTCCTAAAGATGAAAATTCAGCATGTACTAGAATGGTAATGAAAATCATTATAGTTGTATTTCCACAAATATGTGCCAGACCTTTTAGACTTGGTGTCTACATAGGTTCCATCGGTACTTTTATCTGGGCTGTGACCAAACACCTTGGGGATGGATGGGTAGGGAGCCTGTTCCACTGATTTTACAGATGGATAAACTGAATGATTTGCCCACAGTTATGCAGTTATTAGACATCAGTATCTGTTTTGTACATTAGATTATTCTGCTCAAGATGTTTATTCGTATAAGCATATATAATATTAGTACTTTGGTAATCCATTTTTGATTTCTATACAGTATGAGAGGATAGCAAACAAAGTTCTCTATACAGAGGGTACATATTTTAGTAAGGTGGGTCTAGCACCTAACTTTGCTTTAAAAAAAAAATTTTTTTTTAATCTTTTTATTTATTTTTGAGACAGAGAGAGACAGAGCATGAGCAGGGGAGAGGGCAGAGAGAGAGGGAGACACAGAATCTGAGGCAGGCTCCAGGCTCTGAGCTGTCAGCACAGAGCCCGACCCAGGGCTCAAACCCACTATGAGATCATGACCTGAGCTGAAGTTGGACGCTCAACCGGCTGAGCCACCCGGGCGCCCCTAGCACCTAACTTTTCATAACGTATCACTACAAATGTGTCCTCCTTGAGAGTAGAGATACATTTTGTCAAATTCATTAATGGATGCATTTAACAAAAAAGTTAGTTTCATTTTAAAACCTCCACCTTTTAAAACAATTATGTTAAAATATACTTTCACTATTATTAGTCTGTAATGCAAACCTGAATAATGAAGCCCTTATTCAGATAATTTTTCAAATATTCACTCCCCAAATAGTTTCATCCTGCCACAAGAAAGACCTTTCTTTGGGGATTCCTTTTCTGCATGGTAGAGAGTTCCTTACAACAAAAATACTAAAAGAAACCAGAAAGCTGTTCAGACACTTCTCCTATAACTGATGTTTAAAAATGTTAGTCTGACTGATGCATGAAAATGAAATTTTTCATAATGTGACACTTGAAATCATGAAGAATGAGGAAAATTGTCTGATTATTGGTTTAAAAATAGTTTCATGCATGCTGTCTGCAATTTTTAGATTTTTTTTATATGGGTAAACAAGTTTTTCTACTGATAAATATTAATGATTATGAGGATAATTTTCAAGTGATTGCTGATAGTTTGAGTTAAAAATGGCCTTACCTTTTAAGACCTTATTTCTTTAGAACTTAAGTGTCTTTACATATTTTGCCTCATTTATTTTTACAGCATCCTTATACAGTGATATGCATGGGTGGCACAGTTGTTACTATATAGGTAGTGAAATCCAGGCATAGATTAAATGATTTACTCCTAATTTTATGCTGTCCTTTTTTCAGGCAGTTTCTAAGGCTTTACAGTGCTGTTACTCTGAGCAGTGCATAATTCGACACCGTGAAGTATGCTGGGAGCAGACTTGAGAACACCAGTGCTCTGATTAAGATCGTTCAGAGCCCTTAATGACCCTTACCTTCTGAGGCAAGCATGGTGTTGACATTTTACTGATACTAAAATGAAGGCATCGGAACTGAGCAAAACATATTCAAAATACCGGATAGAGTTTCGTTCGCCACACATCTGATAGAGGCAGATGACTTCATTAGCTGGTGATGATTGTACCCTTTCTGAACACTGTGAGAGTAAGGGCAGACAATCCTGCATGGTAGACAAAAGGTTTTTGGAAATAGATAACCTGATAGTAAATAGTGAAGTTCGCATCAGAGACTTCTCCCCACGCTGGCCCTTTCCCAACGTGTTGTGACACATTTTGAGCTCTTCCATTTTAGTCTCCATTATCCACCACCCCAGTTCTCAATTCAATTTCAGACTCGGGCAAAAGCCTGTAATTCTATTTGTTTTGGGTAAATTTAGCAAGCTGCTCCTGATTACACCTTAGCCAGAGACCATCTGTTGACTGGCGTGCCTCTCGGAGGAGTGGTTTCTGTAGGCGATGAATGGGAAGAGGATTGGAACCCGCTGCTATTAGTAAGCAGATGCACCATATCAGGGATAGTCCTTCCCGCCTTTCAATCTGCCAGCTCTCTATATTGATGGAGTGTCGTATGCCTGCAAGTCCTTCCATCCTGAGGCAATGAGAAGTGCTCTCCTAGGGGCCATTTATCAAGTGCTTCTACTGGCATTTGATGGAAAGGAATTTAGAAGTCATAGTTTGATACACTTAAAGCATGGCCACATTCTCCCTTGCATGCTCCGAGTACGTATGTATGTGTGTATTTTTCTCAACCCTGTGTACATGCTTTTCAGCAGCTATAGTCACGTGCTGTCAAAAGCCCCACAGACCAAACAACAGGATACAGCTGTGCTCCGTAATGTGATGCGTAAACCTCCTCAGTGTCAAGCTCACGATTCTTTAAAGCACTGCTTCCTCTCCTGAAATTATTGCCGGTTCATTTGCATCAGATGGGGAAGATGTGCTAGATAAATTTAGAATGTTGAGGAACAGTTTCGATGCTGCCTGCACTATGATGAGGGTTCTTTCTAAATGATGATGGTATCGTTAGCTCATGGCTAAGAGGAGCCTGGTCTAAACACCGCAGAGACAGCAGCTTCCTGTTGCAGCGAGGCATGAGGGGAAATGGATAAAATGAACATAAATTAGCTTCATCTCGTTTTCTGAAAGGATCGGAGAAGGAAGGTGAGGGAAGGAGGCAGTAGATTGCCAGGGTGCTTGAAGACTGCAATTAGATCAGTGAGGTGAGAGCATCGTTTTCTGCCCTGTGTTGGGGGGAGATGGAGGGATGCCTGGGTGCTAACCACTCAGTTGGCATCATTAACCGGCTTCTGTAGGAGATGCCCAGGGTCCTCTTAGAAACCCATCACACGAGGTATTCCTCACTGAGTTCAGCTTCTAAGTTGGGAGGGAGGTTCAGAATTGTATCTGAGCTGCAGTACTTTTCTTTAAGGCAAGAAAGAAGTTAAATCTGATAAAATCTCACAGCATACCAGATCCACTACATTTTTCACCTAGTTGTGACCTATCGTTTTGACATAATGGCTTTTTTTCTTTTGTTTCTTAGTGCCATGAATTAAAGTGGGGGATTTTCTCCACCCCCATCTCTCACCTGCAAAATCAGCACTCTTTAATTCAGGTTATAAAAATCACTGCAGGTCCAGCAAAGTGAGGGTTGAGATACCACAACAGAAATGTAGTCTGGAGATGTATCTTAAATTTTAGTAAATAAATAATGACTGTGGTAAAATACTACTACACTTAAAAATGTTTTAAATAGTGAATATGCAAGTACAGAAATATTTTAAAGGATTAAGATCACCAATCTTAAAAGAGAAAAAGTCATTTCCGGGAATTTCTTTGCTAATCAGGGCAATTTGATTCATGGCTACTGAACTGATGAATGTGAAGCTGATTTAATAAGCTATAATATTTGCATTTACATGTCATCTCTGATAGAATAGGATATAATGTGTTTAAAATGCAGATCATTGCCAAACTATGTAACAATTGTTACACAAATAGGATAAGAGGCTTAATTTCCAGATAAAGGCTATATTTTGCTGATATCATAGTTGATATTATGAAAGCAGTAAGAAATACCCTGAATGAGCAAAGATATCCTTTTAAAACACATCTAGGAATCATACAGTTGATTCACTTTCTGCGAATGAGGCTTAATCTATATGAATAAATTGTTGTAACAAGGGTCTTTGGGCTTTAGGAAATGACACTTGATGTATGCTGTAGAAGGCTTGTAGAAATCATCTCAAGCTAGTTTATATTGTGCATAAATATCTCTTTACCTAACCTGGTACAGGCTCCAAAACAGGAAGCATAAAAACTAAGGTGACATCAGGTATAAATAAATAATAAGAGTTGGAAACTATAGCTGACTCTAGTGTGACTTCTCCCACTGGTTCATACGTTTCTTCCTGTAGGCTCCAGGATGAATGATCCTGGCTAGAATGTTCCTAGGAAACACTTTTCTTAAATATTTTTCAGGCTCTTGCTGTGTAAAGAAATAGAGTCAAGGTGATTTAAGGGCAAGGCAAATATCCCTTAAAGACCTTTGTCATAATATAGCTCTTTATCATATTTGAACATATGCTTGGTTGCCTGCAGTGTCTCATGTTCCAGTCAGGGTAGAACAGGCTAATTTTTAAGGGACGTGATTCAGTGGCACAAATAGGGAGAGAAATAAGACTAACAGGTATGTGTGCAAGACGGACCGGGAAGAAGGTAAGAGGTAAGACAACCACACCCTATGAGGAATGTGCCAGGTAGACACAAGGCCAGGCTAACAGTGAGTCTTGTCTCTTCTTGTCTGGAGGAAATTGAGTTCAGTTCAGTCAATAGTGAGGCACTGTGGAAGAGACAAGTATATGATGTATCTCTGCTTTGTAGTAAGCCTATAGAGGCACTAGGCTTATTCTGGCGAAATCATTCAAGAAGTCTTGGCACTGTAGTGCTATGGTGAGAAGAATATGCAAAGCCACAAATGCATTCTGTAGGGGATAGAATTGTAAGGAGGATAGACTAGATCAGCTTTCGTGACCTGCAGATTATGGTTACTAACAAATGTGCGTTAGCTTTGCCTCATCACAGATGATAAACAAAGCCCCACAGTACAAATTAGGACTAGGGATCAGTTTCTAGATGGAGAGGATATTGCAGTGGTCTCCTTGGATGGGGGCATCTGCTTTGAGAGAGCAGCATTTGGGAGAATTAGAGTGAGAAAGAAAAGCTGTAACTGCAGCTTTAGTGAGAAAATTGTCGATGCCAAGTCACAACTGCCTTGTGCTCTGGGTTCCTTCCTGCAGGCTGCAGGATGACGCCTGCGCAATCCGCTGCAGAACTGGGCCCGCGACCCGTGGGCTTTCTCCTGCTGGCCCCTCTCAGATACTCCAGTTGGTGTTGCCAGCTTTACAGTCTCCATGGGCCTATTTACCTTGGTAATTTGCACCTGATGCATTTATATTGGTAATTTTTTTCTTCCTGGAACCCTGGGATCTCATTTATTCACTAGTGCAATAAAGTGTTGGAGTGAAAATCCTCCCCTAAAGCAAGGAGGGGAAGAATTGTTTAGGGAAAATAACAACCATGCTAACTGCGACTCTAATTAAAACCTTGAAAGGAGCCTTGTTCTTATTTAGGGGTGGCTAATACCTGCGTCTCTGTACATAGAGGCCAAAGTTAGCCCATCTACAGCATCACTGCTAACTTTGGGTTGTTGTTGTTGTTGTCGTTTTTAATCCACTGTCAATATGTTTTTGTTTCCAAACAAAACAATAATAGCCCTGGGATTGAAACACAAGAATTCTTTGGCCACAGCTTGCAAAAACCATGCTTGGTTGTGTGTGTAGGGAAAATTACTTTGAATAACAAAAGCACAAACAAGAATTGATAGAATAATAAGCAATTAAGGTGGATTAACAACAGTTGCTGAATTCCAGCTGTTGGCTGCAGATGCAGCCTGGCTCCCTAATTCAAACTGTTTGAAACCCATTGCTATTCAGAGACCAGAAAGGAGAGAAGTGTGCTCATGGCTTTGCCTGTAACAAGGGTAGCTTTCTTGGTGTGTTTCATGGGGGATTTAAGTATCTAGGGTGTGTTTTACTTTCTCCTGATTCGTGAAGATACCACACATCTTGCTCTGACTTCTGTTATTTCGATATCTTCCTATTTAGTTTTTGGTGTCCTTTTTGATTTCAAATGACTAACCAAAATCTATGTGCTTGCTCTTTGGTTATGGCATATTGAAACAAAGAGAAGACAGCAAAGTATGTGCTCATCTCTGTTTCCAGTGGGAAAGAGGAGCTCGCAGCAAGAGAAATGACAGATTCCTTTGGCTGCTATAAATAATTATCTGGATTGTTTCCTGGGCTAGCAGCTAGGCCACATTCTGAAACTCCTTAAGGAAGACAGTCTCATGTAATTATAGGTTCCAGCACACAACCCTGGGAAACTGTATGAACAGGTAATTTACGGGGTAATCACCATATGCAGTCAGTCCCCTGCAGCCTTACCACAGTGTGTTTTATTGCCATCAAACCTAGGTCCTCGGGAAGGCTTTGTTATCAGTGATCAGGATGGACCCTCTCACAGTAATGGCCAGGGGTTTGAGTTGCAGGGCCAGCATCATGGAAACCAGTGCATCACACAGGGCCCCATATTCAGAATTAAGGCTTTGCTGTTGCCATCTCCAGATTCTTACTCTTATCTCTGAACCAGTGTTTTGTAAGTGGAATACGTGTGTGAGTGAAGGGGTGTATTAAAAAATGTGCATTTGGGGCGCCTGGGTGGTGCAGTCGGTTAAGCGTCCAACTTCAGCCAGGTCACGATCTCGCGGTCCGTGGGTTCGAGCCCCGCGTCGGGCTCTGGGCTGATGGCTCAGAGCCTGGAGCCTGCTTCCGATTCTGTGTCTCCCTCTCTCTCTGCCCCTCCCCCGTTCGTGCTCTGTCTCTCTCTGTCTCAAAAATAAATAAACGTTAAAAAAAAAAATTAAAAAAAAAAAAAAAAAGAAAAAAAAATGTGCATTTGCCTAAAGTGGCGATGCCCCATAAACACAGACTGTGATGGTGTGAGTTGAGGGAGACTCCAGGTGAGTACAAGGTGAGCATGTTATAGAAGCAGCCCATTTCCATAGCATGTTGGTAGAATATGCATGCATCAAAGAATGAAAGTATAACAGGTGAGCTAGGTTCAGTGGAGTTAGCTTCACGAAGTGTTCTTAATTCTATAGTAAGAACAACAGGTGTGTGTATGTAGACTGCATGTTACAGGTTGTATTGTTTGATGATTCCACATACAAGTCAAGAGCTCATATATTTGCATTTAAACCTATCATTATACCATATGAAGGTGAATGGTAAAATCCATGCCAATAATTAAATATGTTAATTTTTCTTTATTTAGAACAACATTAAATAGCAAATAAACAACATCATGAGAACTTGAGAGAGAGACCATGCAAGAAAGGAAAAGGCTTTATATTTTAGTGCCCTTAATGGCACCTTTTCCTGCTTTTTGAACAGGGGGTCTTTTGGGTTCGTACCATGCCCTGCAAATTATGTGGTGGGCCCCACTCAGATGGTCTCTAGTCTCGCATTTAACTGGGTCAAATTGAAGAGGCTGCTAAGATCTCCTAATGCTCCCCAGGTAGCATTAGAGACACAGACACACCAAACAGACATACATCTGTGCCTTCTTTAGAGTCTTAGCTGATGCAAAGGAATGACCTGCCAGGTTCCCATTTAATTAGATCTCACCATACTTCAAAGTTTCTACCTGTTCAAAGAAACTTTGGCAGACTTTGTGTTCAGGCAGCAGACCTTTTCATGACTGTTATTTTCTCCAGTGATGTGTGAGGGTCTTTTTACCTTCTAGATGTGGTTACCAGAAAGAGGAGTTTTGTACCAGCCTAGTAACATTATAAAATACCTCTCCCTGCCAGGGCGTCTGCCTCTGACCGTCTCCTGACTTCTCGTTTTTGGCAGAATGTGTTCTTGTTCCTGCAAATGAATTAGGAGATGTGGGCGTGTTGACTTATCTGCCCTCGTGAATGTCAGTGGTTGTCTGATGAACTAGTGCCTGCTACCACAGACAGAAATACTGCCAGACTAATGCCTCACTCATGATAGATAACCGTGTAAGCCAATATACCACTCTCATCCAAGGCAACTTACTAACCAGCTTCTAGATCCAGATTGTGTTGATAAATGAAAGCAACCTCAGGGAGCTGGTATAAAACCACAAGTGCCTACTTTGGGCCAGTGGAAGAGCTGATCAGGGGGAAGGCAGACAGCCATTCCAGAGGAGTCCAGGGGACATCGTCTCCCAAAGGTTAGCATAAAGCCAGAACTCTAAAAGCAAAATGACTTGCTTGTGGAAGCCAACCACATGGAGTGTCTACTTGATTCTTTTATAAAATTAATATTCAGGATCGATAATAGCCTGGGGTGAGAAGGAGAAGCTAAAAGTCCTACCCCCAATCCGGTTTTGTCATAGGTTTGCTGAGCTACATTTCTCTTCTGGCATGTTCCTCGCTAGGAATTGGTGGGAAGTTGCCGTTATTCCTCAAGTACATTCTGTTGCTTAGCAAGCCCAAAACTGTTGTCTTCAGCAGGAGTCGGCAACATTTCCCCAAGAAAGGCATGTTTGTCTATTCCACTACAAATCTGTTTTTGTGAGAGCAGGAAGGAAGAGTGAGGTAGGGCCTACCTATTGTATAGGTAGGATTGTGTTAGGGACTTCACAACCCCTCCTTAGGTTAAATTATCATCCTCTGTTGAAATACAAACAGCCTAAAATGGAAAAACTCACCAAGACCTTACCTCTCAGAAACCTGATATGAACTAGATCCTTTCATCATATCTGTGGCAAAGAACTGTGGGATTTGTTTTGTTTTTAAAATTAATTTGGGAGTCGGGGGGGGGAATATGTTGAGGTTGTAGGAAGGAAAGAAGAGAGGTGGACAACCAGTCGGGAGGTCAAATTCGTGGTCTCATCTCGGAACAGTACTTTTCTCCTGCCTAAATTCACCCAGCAGTCAGTCAGCACCAGGCCAGGGGGCCTCTTTATACCAAAGGCCATGGGTATAAGAAGAACCTGGCTTCCAACAATGACTGGAAATGTGTTTTTTAATGTTGCTACTTTTTTAATTCCTTTTTGAAGGAGAAGAGTGGCCAAGGTGTTTCAGTCTACTTGATAACACATATTATTTGTCATACCTGCTCATATTCTTCTCCAGTATCTGAAACAAGACTTGGCATGTTCTAGAAATTGAATAAATATTTGCTAAAAAATGAATAATATTAATATGTAAGGAATTGATGTGTGTTTCTGGCTGGAGTCAGACATCAAAAAAAAAAAAGATTGAGGTAAAAGTTAAAGAGGTTGTTTTATACTTTGTTTCTAGTCATTTTAAGAGAATTTAACTTTTTGCAAAATAGTGTTTACAATGCAGAGTCTAGAGCCTGATTACCTGGATTTCAGTCATGTGACCTTGGGTAAATGTCTGCACCTCAGTTTCTTCATCTATGAAACGAGGATCATAATCATATGAAGCCCATGGGTTGTTTTGAATATCAAATGAGTTGATACATGTAAAGCGCTTGGCCTGTGTTCAGTAAACATACACTATTTTATTCTGAAAGCAACATATATCAGTTTTGGCCAAGGGAGCCAGAAAAAAGCTCCAATAACTCATGGTGAAGTTTGTGCAGGTTGTTTGGAAAATTAATGTGTTTAAGACACAGACGTCCCTTAAAAGTTTGGAAAGTTGTTTGGCAAGTTAATGCGTTTAAGACACAAACGTCCCTTAAAAGTACAAGTTAATATTATCCTGCCACGGAGCAGTTTGCAATCTAAATAAGTACAGTACAAGTATGACTTTGGTTTCCCAGAATCTTGGTATTTACCTGGTTTTTCTTCTTGAAAAAGGAATTTAGGCCTTGGAGCCATTCTACTTAGGCAGCTTCCTTTCATAGCCTGCCCAACGGGTGGGTCAGAATGTGATGAGTCTTGATGGGGCCTGGTTGAACACAAAAGAGGTGTGGGAAGCACTGGCAATTACCTCACACACGCAGCTTGGAGTCCTTTAATTTTTCTTATCAGTAATTCACTTTAGATAACAACTCTAGAGATAAAATAGGCCTTAGGGGTTGGCTGAAGGGAGGGAGAACAAAGGTTTTATTGGTGTTTTATCTCCTGTTTACTAAAAAGTGTTTGGTTGTAAAAGATAAAGACAAAGCTATTGTGTCTGCTCCAGCAAATGAACAAATAAAAGTAATTACTGCAGAGGGGCATTAGTAACAAATAGGACATAGTTACTTTTCCCTAGTTGGTGGCTTCAAATCTTGACTCCATTATTTTTTAGCATTTTTTGGCTCTCCAGTTGAAAATCAAACACAAGAACAGGCCTTAGGCTAATTTCCTTGCCAGGCTGAAACTAAGGGACCTCACTGATCAGCCTAATTTTGTCTACGAAGACCACAAAGAGGTGGCTTTTTCCTCTAATGGGATCCTAGTGTATGAGAATGAATGATGTGGGAAAGCACATTCAGGAAGGTTCTTGGGTCATCTTGAAGCAAAGACGATGATCACAATAGATAGAGGAAATAATATGTATTTGCTTGAAATGCTGAATATTCTTCAAGAATACCTTAGAGAGGAAAATAGCATGCTTTGCTTTTAAAACACATTATCTCTTTTTTTAAATGTCTAACTTTTATAATACTGAAGTAGGTAATGATCTTTCTAGCTGAATAGTAATCATAATAAAAGGATGACATATGACTCTTCCTTAATAGTGTCTATCCAAGTGCAGCGTTTTAGGTAAAAAGTCTTTGAAGCATTTTTACAAAATCGGTCGTGAATATTGTATTGGTTTGTTTTTTAAGAATTTTTAAAAAATTTATGTAACTTTACAACACTGGGTGATTTCCTTTAAATGTAGTTTAGGAAAGTTTTGTAGGTTTTTTGTTTTGATTTATTCCTTTAAAGTTACAATTGTCTTTATTTTTTGAGTGTGAGTTCATGACATTATACAAAATTCAAAAGCCATAAAAGGGTCCACAGTGAAAAATAAGTCTCTTTCTCACTCCTGTTCTCCACCTATCCAGTTCCTCTCTCAAGTGGCAACTTTTGTTCATAGGTTTTGTGTGTACAGATACAAAAACATAAAAATTGCAGACTACCCTTATTCTGGTCCCCAGGAAGAAAGAAAGGCCATAGTGGAAGCTTTCTGCATCCCCACTGAGAAGATGCTAGACTTGAGTCCTGTTGCTTGGAGCATATGCCACCTCATAATTTTTAATATGCCCAGAGAAAGAGCTTTGTCCTCCAACCACTACACTGGAGGCCGTCTGACTGGACCATATAAGACCCAGCATGTGTCCTGTTCCCAATGGTGACAAAGCCAAGAGCCCCTGAATATTTGATATTCTGATAACACTTGTGCTTCCTAATTCATAAATGATGTCAAGATATGGTATGAATGAGAATAAATGTTAAAACCTGATTTCAAGCAGCCATGAAGTCCATTTTGCTCTCTTGGAGCTGGATTTTAAGATCATTGAGTAAAAGGGTTAATGAAATCGCATTCTATTTTGACATGTGTAATGAATAACATCTCTGAAAGGGAACATGACGCTGTCAGAATGGTTAAGATAATGTCATGTTTGAGTTTGGGTAACTGGAGTGAATATCGTTTCTTGTCCTCAGTGAATGGTGGCTCAGCAAGGAAAGATGAACTGAGCATCCACTGTAATGCACTGGCTGTGTGTGTGCACATGTAGACGTCTTGACCTGTATCAGCTTCCTTCACCTATGTAGTGACAGACACGAGTCAAATGTTGTTCCCCCCTTCCCTCAGCCGCTGGGAACTCCCATGTCTGATGGAGTCTGGAGTATAGGTTGTGGCCAGCCTCAGGCCATGGGTGAAGTGAAGGTAGCATCCTCCCCATTGGCAGTTAAGTGCAGCAGAGCAAGTGTGCAAGAAATGCTTGGCTTCCTCTGAAATAAAGTGATGACTTTTTGGAAGGCCTAATTCAATTCATGGAGAAAGAATAATTGTTCCGTTGAAAGTGTGAGTGGATGAGTTTAAAAAATAGATATACTGTGAAGGCATGGTCCTTGCCGTGGACATGTCCTTTTCTCCTTTTGTCACAAAGTATTTGAAAAACTGATCATGTTCAGTTGCAGGAATGAAAACATTGATATTGAACCTTGTGGGTGGCAGGTGATAGTCGTAACAACCAAGAAGTGCTCAGAAACTTCAGGCAATGAAGGAAGTTTTAGTTACCTTCTAAGTTTACATTTGAATGATACTGCTTCAGCTATCCTTTTAAGATCCACCCAAGGCCAATTTAGATCTGTGAACTATTGTTTAAATTTTGTTTAGTTCAGTATATGAGCTTACTATAGATTAAATGACATATTGAATGTGTGAGTAACAATGGTAATGTTAAAGTTACTGATAATATATTGTATACCTTGAGTTCTGTTCCCAATACATCTTCCTTGGAAGATTTAAGACTGATTCCCTCAGTTTCAAGTATTAGACAATCTCTTCAGAGAGATAGTCTCTTTTTCCCTCTTAATATGTCTTTTAAGGATATAATTCCACCAGGTAATTGTGTGTGTGTGTGTGTGTGTGTGTGTGTGTATTTGTGTGTGCGTATTTGTGTGTGTATCTGCTTAAGAAGAAGAAGCTCAAAATAAAACCAGGTATGGATTCTAAATGGAGTTCCGTTTTTGACTTGAGAAATATAAAATAATTAGATGCCTGTAGGACTACATGTTGACAGCCATAGCTTTCAAAAATTTGTTTCAACAAGAATCCCCTACAAACCCTGTCTGATAGTGAATAACCAGGGATATTTGGGCAACCAAACACCATAGAAGAAACAGGCACATCATTCTTTGACCTCACACATCATCTTAGCCTTTGGGGAGTAAGTGAAAAAGGTCAACGTGAAACAGACAGTAAATCCAAATAGACTTTTGAGTAAGCCTTGGAAGCAACAGTGCCTTGCACAATGTAAGTAATTTGTAAATATTAAATGAAGGAAGAAATGAATGAATCAATTAACAAGTAAAAATTTAACCACATCTCAAGATAGGGGATAAAATTTGCATGTAGCAATTAGTATTTTTAGCTGCTTGTAGCTATAGTACATTCTCTTTTGTTTGTCCCATTGCCGATTTAGAAGCTACATCTTCAGCACTGAGCTCATCTAGTCCATGGGGAAAACACACCTTCCTCCCAACATTTGGGAGGTAATATATACCACTATTTTTTCCTGGATCCCAGGCTCAAAAGATTCATTTATATAAGAAATCCTGAAGGTGGACAAGTGGACTATTAGACTCTTAGATTTCTATTTCCACATTTCCATAGGCACTACCCCCTTTAAATCCATTTCCTATCTGATATTGTATATAATACAATAGCCTGCTGGCTGGTTTCTCCAACCTTGCAGCATAGGGAGTAATTTTTCTAGTATTAAATTCAGCAAATATTTGTTGGCACCTGTTATACAAACACTGTGCTTGTTGCTATAGGGGATACAAATATGATTAAGGCACAGCCCCTGTTTTCAAGGAGCTTTTACAGTCAAAGGGGGAATAAGAGTGGTACAAACATAGCTGTCACTCAAGGCACAAGGTGCTATGAGGCTGAACAAAACTCTAATCATTTCTCTGTTCAAGAAGTTATAATGACTCCCTATCACGTTTTGAATCAAATAAAAAATTCCCAGTCTTCATAATTTGACACTATCCTAGCCGCTTAAATTTATGTTTTACTACTATCCAACAGACCTCCCTGCTCCTGTCTTCTGCCTAATACCGTCATGAACACAATCCATTCACACATTCCTTCCTTCCTTTACTCATTCATTATTTCAGCAAATATCAACTGCTTGTCAGATGCTGTGCTAAGTACTCTGGGGGAAACAAAAATGAATCAGTCCCTGCCGTGAGCAACTCACCATCTAGTGGGAGGAGACAGAGACAAGGAACGGTGTGTTGTGTTATAACAGAATGCACCACGTGCTGAGAGAACGCAGAGGAGATGAAGGCCCGGCGGAGGAAGGGAACCTTGCCAGAAGTTGATTAGGCGCTCACCAAGGAGAAGAGGGAGGGGAGAGCATTATAGACAGAAACAGTAGGAAGCAGTTCATGGAGGCACAGGAGAATGGAAAATGTGGCTCCATCCGGAAGCTGGTAGCAGGAATATAGCAGGGGAGCTAGTGGGCAAAAACAGCACTGGCGAAATCTGGGAGGCAGATTATCATGGGCCTTGACTCCTGTGCCAAGGAGTTCTTTATTTTTTTGTGTCAGGGAAACCACCTGGATCTTTCAACACCTGTATGAATGGATGTGGGTCTTAGAATGCCCTGGCAGCAGCGTAGAGGATTTGATTGAGAGACGCTGGAGGCAAGAGTGTTTGAATAGTCCCAGCCGGAGGGGAAAAGGCAATGAGGAGATCCTAAAGTCATTTTCGGTGTCACTTCCCCTACATCTTCCCTGCGTTGGTCCACATCTATCTTTCAGGACAGGGTAGGTTGCGCTGCAGTAACAAACAGCCCGGGATCTCAGAGGCATCGCAAGGTTATTTCTTACTGCAGGTGTTCTCCATGCTGAGATTCAGTGATCCATTCAGCGATCACAGCCTCAGTGAGGCTGCTTCAGAATTGTGGCTTTGTCATCTCAACACCTGCTTCCATGCTGGAGAACATGAAGGTGTTGCTTCAGTCCCCAAGTGACTTGCCTCCCTTTTGCTCACAGCTCTGCCCAACTATAAGGTGGGAGGGTGTTACAACACTCACGTGTGCTCCAAAGAACATGGGTATGTGTGGACGCTACAGACCCCTGACACTCCATCATCTATTGTCTTTTTTCTTTTTTAATTTCCTCAGGATTTCTGTATATTACCTGATACACTTGGTACTATTTAATAATGAATCTGCTTAGAATCCTCTACTAATTTCTTATAGGTGTGTCTTGTTTCTCTAGCTGCCTGAACCTGGTAAGTTCTCCAGGATGCGTTTGTGTCTTCTACGTCTGTTTACTTTTACGGCCTCTCATGGGTCCTGACGCTGAAGGACAAGCCCGGAAGCTAAGCGGGTGCTTGTGAAAACACATTGGGTTGAATTTGGCAGGTTTGACTTTTTTCTATCTGGGCCTCGGTACTTTTTTACACACCCACTCAGGAATCACCTGATTCGTTTTTGTTTCAGATTTCATGTCCATCAGATGATTGGAGTTTGATTTGAACTAAAATGAATCAGTGGAGGTTGGAGTCTGTTTTACTGTAAAGCCTTTAATGTCATTTTGCCTGTGGGACCCTCATTTCTCGTCCCGGCCTAACAAAAAATTGCACAGCATTTACCCTGAATGTGGCATTGCCTTGGCACATTTTAAAGGTAAATGTGAAAGTTTAAGGGCATCTAAATATGCCATCCTCTATTCAGCATCCAGTTGGCGAGGTTCAATAGAAAACAAATCAATCGCTGTCCCCTGTTGAAAATAAGCACACAAAGATCTCGCTTAAAAAAGGAGTATCGCAAAATGAATTCATATGCTGGGTAAGGTGAGGTTGAGACCCATGGAGCACTTTATCTGAAACAGTGTTTGCTTACCCAGACTGCACATTTCATCCTTTCTTGATCAATCTTTTTGACTTTTTCTTGCCTACTAAGCCTGACTTTTAAAATAAGTGAGAGTCAGTGAAGCACACCCTGCTTCCGATGAGTTCCCCATAGAATAAAGACAGAATAAGTGAGTATCTGTAGCTTTTGAGCATAATCCATAGGAAAGAGGTATGGCAATAATTATTTCTGACCCAACTAAAAAAGCTAACAGATCAATTCACTCTTTCTCAAGGACCAGTTCTACCGCACACATTTTATGCCCTGAAAAAAGGAGAGATCCATTCAGTAGTAACAGGGCTGGCTGCTGCTCGGTCACCCTGCAAACGTGAAACACTTACATTATACGAGCACACCTCAGGGGGTTACTTGTTGGCTTCCATGTCTGCATGAGAATTTGCTAATGTGAAGAGTATGTATAGTCCTGCTTTCTTTTCTACGTTGAATTTGCATTTGGATGTTTTTCATCCTTCGTGGCTAAGAGGGAAGCTTCTGTTCTCTAGTCATTTCTGCCTCAAGACTGCTGCAAGTAGAAGCTGGTCCGAAGTAGCCATGGAGCGTAGATGCAGAAGAGGGATTTGAGTAGAAGTGCAAGGGAAAAGAACAGGGTGAGGAACTCAAACCCTCTTCTCAGATGTTTATTTCCTACTGTTTTCCTTTTTTTCTTCTACCTCGTCATTCCATTCCTCCTGAAGTTTTTGTCCCTGTCTTTCCCATCTTCTTTTTCTACTTGTTCATTCTCCTTGGTGCCTTTATTTTTCAGATATATGTCCTCTTCTGTGCATACCTCCATTGCTTCTGTGTATACTTCCTTCGTTGCACACACTGCTGTCTCAAATGCAGAATGGTCCTAACCGTCATGACAGTAATGGCTCGTCATCTTCCCTGCATCCTACCTAGTTGCCCTGGGCTTCAGGTGCCCCATCTCTGATCTTTAACCACCATCCCATTTGATTACAGGTGACCCTTGAACAACTTGTGGTTAGGGGTGCCAACCTCCTCCCCCTGCATAGTCGAAAATCCACCTATAACTTTTGACTCCCCCAAAACTTTAATAGTTACTATTGACCAGAAGCCTTGCCAATAGCATGAACAGTTGATTCATACCTCTTCTACATGTTATGTGTAATATATACTGTAAATTCGTACAATAAAGGAAGCTAAAGAAAAGAATATGCTATTAAAAAAAAAAACAAAAAGAAGAGGAAAGTACTTTTATTGTACTGCATTGAAAAAAAAATCCATGTGTCTGTGGACCCGGGCAATTCAGACTCCTCTTCTTCAAAGGTCAACTGTATGTCACCTGAGGTCATAAACCAGGGAAGTGGCAGAGCTGGGTTTCCTAATAGTCTTACTCTGGCGCTGAAGCTCTGAGAGTAGAATCGTGGCATAATTACCTAGTTTGTGTCATTGACTCCTGTATCTTAGACTTAGAAGAATCCTCAGGAGAACATCTGGTGCCACTGGAGCATTTTGACAAGTCCCTCCATGTCCCCTGTGTCAACATGCACAACGTCTGTTGCATTGGATTCATTTAAAACATCCCTATCAGTTCTGAATCAGATCCTCAACATGATCTGGAGACCGTGCAGTGAGAGAGACGTTGCTCCTGTGTTCTCGTTGCTGAAAGCTGGCAACTTCTTACGCTGACTCTGTTAGTAGTGGAAGCAACGGTTTGGAAAACCAGGCATCCCCTCTCAATGTGGGCACCTACTCCATTATTCTCAGAAGATTCAAGACCATTAACCTTGGTGGGGGAGCAGAGAGAGCTCCTGAGCTCAGCTTGATATAGATGCTAAAGGTGTTGCAGAGTCGCAGCTGTGTTTCCTGTTTTGCACTAATTAGGAGTTACCATGAATCTGCTTGACAATTAAGGACAGAGTGAACTTTAAGGCAGATCGGTACCCTGGGACAGTAAAGAGTTCTCAGGCAAGCAAAATAAAAATTTGCCCCTAGTACTGTGCTTTACCGAAACCATAACATATCTTTAATAATGTGGATTTAAAGTATAAATAAAAGTCTGGAGTGGGTTTTCTGGCACTTGTAAAGGGTCTTGCTCAGAGATTGACGCTATGTCAAATCGTTAGTACTGCACATGGTTTTGTATCACCCACCAGATGAGTGATTATTTCAACACTAGCCTTAACCAGTTCTTGAAGTTCAGTTGCCTACTTTCTGACTAATATATCATAGCCACAGAAGCTTAGCAATTAAATAGCTTTCTAGAACAGGAAAGCACCAAAAGGTTTAGTTTCTCTTAAAAGTCATACTTGATGAGCCGTATTTTAAGATAAAACTTTCCCAGGTTAAAGTTTCTGTACTTTCTTGATTCTCCACCCCCACAACTAATTTGTGCAGACATGTATCTATTTCCATTCACTTGGGTTTAGGTCATGAGGGCCCTCAAATCATGTTCCTTCAGTGGGCCGTAAAAATTCCTGAGGGGAGATTTCACAGGACTCTGTTCTTTAAGGGACCTGATGCTTAGTTTCAGGCAAGGCACGGATTGCCTTGTCATCAGCCAGGATCTGAGAAAGAGACAGCAGCCTAGATGTGACTTATAGCCAGGATTCAGGCAGATGTGCAGGGTTCAGGAAAAATCTGCGTGCCACGAGGTGTGGTTGACAACTGTAAATATAATTAAGCCAGGTGGGTTCCATGACAACAAAGAGGATTAGGGTTTGGGTGGATCTCCTGGACCATTGAGACCTATGTGAATGGATGTCAATTTATTTATATCCCTCCTCCCCAGGAAGAAACAACAACAACAACAACAACAACAACAACAACAACAACATAGTTTGATGTCTAAATGAAGTAATCTCTAGAAAGAAAGGGGAGATTATATTTGTTAAACTGTATAAAAAAATCAGAAGATAATATGGCTTTGTTCACAGTATTACATAAAGAAGATTAAAGACGAGGAACAAGCTGCTTAAACACTGTAAACTAATTAGTTCTACGAATTGTTTTCCCGAGGTTCATGAGATATGAAACATTGGCACCAGTGCGTGAAATACACTCTGCCTCAGTGCCCTTTTCAATTTATTTTTCTGTTCGTGTCATATGTATATAAGAAAAGAGCAGCCAAAAAGAAAGAGGTTACAGAGGGAGACCAAAGCCTGTCAGATGATTGAGGCTGACATTTTGTCATCTTAAGCCTGGCGCGGGAGGGTCCTCCTCTAATACCCTGTATAAATACCAGCTTCATTTTCTGCCATCACAGACTACATTGCACAAATGATGTCATGACAAGGCCCAGAGGAATCCCTGCTGCTGCTCTGAGCACTCTGGCAGCCCCCACAGTGGTCAGGACCAATTCAGTGGATGCATCTTTAATTTGTTTCCCAGGAGTTGGGTGCTTCCCTAGAGCAGGCTGGGAGGACCCAGCGTGAGGGTGGGGTGGGGCACCTGTCACGCTCCACTTCTCATGCCCTGGTTCAAACAAGAGATTTACTGTTTGCTTGTCCTAAAGTCGCATGTTTTCTGAGTGGAGGACCAGCCAAGACTCTGTTTTTATTTCCCAAATAACAGATAACTATATTTATTTAATGGAGACTAGAATAGTAAGCTTTTCTTTTTCTAATGTAGCACATTTTATCTTTTTGCAGATTTGACTTAGAAATATGTTATTAAGAGAGGAGGTGAACTCTGATGTAACTCTGAGTCTCCATCATCTCTTTTCTGCCTCTCTTCATGTGTCCCAAAACCAGGAGCATTCCTGCTCCCTCCCATAAGCATTCCCAGGTCGTAGAATGGGTCACTACTTCCTGTGCTCTCAGAGAACCAGGTATAAAATGTTAAAATTCAACTGAGTAAATTGAAAGATCAAATGGGTTTTTTTCAATGATTCACGAATCAGGCAGCATCCCATCTAGCAAATAGAAAGGAGTTCCAATGAACTGAACAAAATGGGGAACCTTTATTGGCCGAAGGGGACGGAGGCAAGGAAAGAGCAGATCACCTCATCTTTCTTTAGGGGGTGGAAGGAGTCCATCAGGTGGATTTCTTCACTGGTGCTGACCTGGAAATTCCAGGTGGACTGGTTTAAGATGGCTGTCATTCCTAGGAGAGGTTGGAACTGCAATTATGTTAGGTATCAGTCTTGGTTTGGTGGTGTGGGTTTAGCACATGTGACTCCATTTTTAGCCTGTTTTTTTTTTTTTTCTTTTTTAACAAAAACTAGACATAAAAATACCATCTTCTTTCTTTTTATTTCATCATCAAACTTCTTAAAGGCACACTTGTTACTATCTCTTCCTCACTGGATGCTGGCCAGCCCTAGGGAGAAAGCTGTCTCAGCAGTAACTGAAGACATCTTTATTATCAGATCCACTGATCTCAATTTTCCTTGAGCCAGTTGTCACCCCCACCCCACTCTGTCATTCAATGTGTAGCTTATCTTCTCCCTCTTTGAAACTCTTCTGAATCCAGGAAGGCTATAGGGCTTCCTTATTTACAGCTGGACACTTCTCAGCCCTTATTCCTGGCTTTTGCCTCTTAGCAAGAAATGCAAACTCCTTGCTGCCTGCTGCATAGCTCTTAGGTTTGTTTTGTTCACTGTTGTATCCCTAGATTCTAGAACAGTGCCTGCCATGTAGTAGGAATTCAACAAATATATGCTGAATGAATTAAATGCATGACTCTTCAGGATGTCCCCCATCAGCTCCTCAAACTCGACAAGTCTGTCACCACACCTACTGCTCTTGTCTGCCCAGGTGACTTCTTCTCATTTGGTCCTGTCTTTTGGGGCCATCTCTCCTCCTTCCTTTGATTCAGATTTCAGTCATTTCCAAGTTCTCCTTTCTGCTCACTTCCAAGCAGTCACCCATCCTGTGAGGTCAGCTTCCCCACTGTCCCTCCCCCCTCACCATGCCTTTGTGCATAGCCAGCAATTGGTCTTTCCTGGACTGCTCACTCCAAGAATCTTTCTCCCCACTCTGTTCATCAGAATTGCTTTCCCAGTCACAAATCTGAATACACTGGTAAGCATAAGATCACTTCTTGTCATAACAGAGTCAAGATGGTTCATGATTAATGGCATCCAAAGCTCCTTTCAATCTGGCCCTTTATTCCATCTCAGTTCACTCTTTACTTCTGGGTCCTCCCACTCAGGCTCAGTCTTCTCAATTTCTCAGCAATCGGGTTCTTTTTTAATTGTGGTTTCTGAGAATGTCCCCATGAAGCTCTTCTTTAAGGCTTTGTTGGCCTTTTATGCTTCTCCCTTTTTTGTCAAAGGGAACCAGGTATTCATATAACGGGTTTATTAGACACTTCTTCCCCACTCAAAAGCTTTGGAGGGAAGAATCTGTATCCTTAGTCTTAATATTCATCATACATGGAGCACCTGGGTGACTCAGTCAGTTCAGCATCCGACTCTTGATCTTAGCTCAGGTCATGATCTCATGGTTTGTGATTTCAAGCCTCACACTGGGCTCTGCACTGATAGGGCAGAGCCTATTTGGGTTCTCTCTCTCTCTCTCTCTCTCTCCCTCTCTCTCTCTCCCTCTCCCTCTCTCCCTCTCTCCCTCTCCCTCTCTCCCTCTCTCCCTCTCCCTCTCTCCCTCTCTCCCTCTCCCTCTCTCCCTTTCCCTCCCTTTCTCTCTACCCTCCCCCCAAAAGTAAATAAATAAACTTAAAAAAAACTTAAAAATGTGTCTATCATGGTACCTAGGACATACCTTTACATGTAGCCTGGTGCATTACATTAAAAACAATTAAATTCTAACCCTTATTATATTCTACCATAAATTATAGTTGAAATTTGATAATTGGCATTAAACTCCTTAGGAACACAGAGCATCTCTGATACATCTTTGTACCATTTCATAGGACAAGATGTAAGTTCACACAGATGGGATTGAATTTTATTTTATTTTTTTTTAATTTTTTTTTCAACGTTTTTTATTTATTTTTGGGACAGAGAGAGACAGAGCATGAACGGGGGAGGGGCAGAGAGAGAGGGAGACACAGAATCGGAAACAGGCTCCAGGCTCCGAGCCATCAGCCCAGAGCCCGACGCAGGACTCGAACTCACGGACCGCGAGATCGTGACCTGGCTGAAGTCGGACGCTTAACCGACTGCTCCACCCATGCGCCCCGAATTTTATTTTAAATAAAAAGAGTGAATGTTGATTGGATAAAAATGCAGACAGTTCTAACAATATGTTGATTTATAGAAAAATAATTTGAGCATTAGAGTACATTTCATTAAACAAACAAATCAAAATAGTAGTCATGTTGGCTTTTACAATTTCACAAAAGCCTTGTATGTATGAAGCATATCTGTAGGGCACTTTGGACAGGGAAATAAGTATTACTCTGTATTTTCTAATAACATTAAAAACCTGATATAAGCAAGCAGGTTTTAGTAATCGCACTGTAGAATTCAATCAGTTCTCTGGAAACCCTATTTCCTTTATCTTGTTTTTCAAAATATATTGGTATACTTTTTTTTTTTTCCTATTACTTTAAGATAGTGTGCAAACCAAGAATGAGGATTCTGGAATCAGATTATCTGAGACTTAGTTTCCTTATCTGTAAGATGGGGACAGTAATGATCCTACCCCATCAGGATGTTGTGAAGATTTGAGATAGCACAGTAAAACCCTTTGTAGACTGTCTAGCACATACTCAGTGCATGTTAGAAAATATTATGTGTTTGCTTTAATTGGGATTTCTGTAGGGAGAGAGTATGTAGTTGATGGGGAAACCTCTGAAGAGAAGCCTCATGGACCTCCTGGTGCATTCTGATTCATGAACAACAGTGGTAGTGAGTGATTCCCTAGAACACTTAAGTCTCCTGTAACCTCTAAACCCTCTGGTGACAGTGAATCACTTTTTATCCTGAATAAGGATAGCTATAATTTAGGATTTTTTTAATGTTTTCATTTATTGAGGTCAGTGCATTTGTGTCGAACAATTGAAATCTGACAAGAAAAATCAAGGGTAGCCTGGGCACTGCTCAATTATTACTTGACCAGATTTTAATTAGCACCAGATGTAGAAGGAAGTGCTATTTTTATTATCCATTGCCATGCACTTGCTTACGTATTTACCCTGGGGTGAGAGGCATTTTATTAATTAATTTTGTTGGCAACCAAGAAATAATTTTGACTTCTGAATTGAAAGTTGCAAACTTCTTTAAGCACTAATAACCATCTTAAAAAATGAGCAGTGCTATTTATATTTACTCATGATGAACAAATCTCTACAAACTAGAGTAATTCATTAAGATGAGGTCATTAGCCTTAACTTTTGTTTGCAATATTATTTCAGACCCCATCACTTAACAAATTATTTTCATTGGAATTAAAATTACTTTCTTTAAGGCATTTTTCATCTTTATGGAGGTATAATTGACAGAATTGTAAGATATTTAAAGTGTACATGTGATGATTTGAGTCCTTTTCATCGATATGAATTGTCAACATGTATTTGCATCTCTTTTAGTATAGTCTGTCTTTCAGATTGAAAGGTGAGCATTGCTTAATTATGTTTTGGGAGCAGCCTTAGAGAAGTATAAAAACTTCATAAATAAAATGAAAGTTACATTTTAGAAAGCAGACTAATGAAGTATGAACCTGTCTAATGGCAACAGTAAATGGGGGCATGAAAAAAGTTCAATCTTTTAGAAAAATAATTAAATACTAAGAGACTTCTATTGGTTCCAGAAGTAAACTCAGGTGACCCTGTCTTATTCATTTAGACTGATGAGCTCTGGTTGGTATGTTTATTCCTTTGCCCCTGCCACTTTTCAGCATTTTTTACTTGCTGTCTAGAAGTTTGCAACTTTCATGCTGTATATTTTTTCCTGTCTGACTTTTATGACTTCCCCCATAAAATGTATTGGTTGTCTGAGTCTCACAAATCCTAAACTACTTAATGGCTGTGGCTGCATCCATTATGCTGTTCTGTGTGTTTGTGTGTTTTTTCCCAGACATCTGTGTAGATAGCTTCTGAAATTTACAAAACCTTTGTAACTAATCCCATAGGTTGACCTGAGCAGGGGCAGTATTTGTTGCTGCTAATTACACAGTGCAAACCTTTGGGAAATAGGCCCTTTGTTAATGATGAATTTGAGCAAGCAACTAAACATTCCCGAATAATGCTGAGAATATTATTGGCCTAGGTCTTTATGCCTGTAGATCCCCTGCCTGCCTCTTCTTTCTCTGTGGATGTCTGGCCACTGTGCTTGATGTGCATATTAATTGCTAGATGAGGAAGAGAAGCAAGGAGGTTTCTTTGGCAACAGGGTGTAACAAACAGCTGTGTGATGAGGCACATGTGGATTATTAGGTAGGACATAATGAGTAGTATTTCTATCATGGCATTATATATCTGTCAGGTTTTGTTTGTTTTTGTTTTTGTTTTTGTTTTTTTTGTCAGGCTTTAGTCTTCCTAGGGCTTGAAAACCTGTTCCTATATCACGGTGGTTATCACGAAAAATGGCCAGAAATCCCACTGCTACCAATCAGTTATGCTGCCTCTAAATATCAGCCTCTGATTGATAGCTTGTTAAAGTGAATTTCAAAACCAAGGGGGAACTCTCTTTACAGTAGGTATGTATTTGATTTAGGGGGTATCGATTTGCATAATGTAGCAAATAAAGCACTATATAATTAAAGATCTAGAGACATTTACTCTTACCTAAATATTAAAAAAAAATTATATTCCTATATTGTGGCCTAGATTAGTCACATAAGAACCATCTTATGAAAAGGAAGCAGTTCAGGTAGAAAGTTAGTCAAGCCACACCCTTAGACACCTTTCACCAGGCGGCTTGATTATTACTATCAGGTCCACCCAAAAGAAAGTAGGATTATATAGAGAAATAAATAAATAACCAAAAGACACTTGAAAAAACAAAAGAATGTAATAAATGTAATTGCCAGAGATTCTTTTACAATTACAAATATGATATCGACAGTTTTCAAGAGCAGTAATACCTTATATAAAGAAAGACCTTTTCCCACGTGCCCTTTCCTACTCTTTTAGTCTACACATGAACTTTTTAGGTGTAGATCTGCACCTGTAGACAGCCCGGAAAGGTTAGGGTTTCTCCAGATGATACTCTGTTATTGCTTAGTTTACAACATTACAAATTATCTGATCTGTTTTAGAAGAAGAAGAAGAAGCCTTAAGATACGTAAAAAAAACACTTGCATTTAATACCAACATTATGTTTAGTATCTCATATATATGTGGACTATTCACTAAGTTTCTCTTCTTACCAAGAAAAACTTTCTTGATAAGGTGGTAGCCTCCCTTCTGAAACTGTGTGATACATTGTGTTTCATTTTTTGTTTCAGCCACTTGGAAGCTCAGCTCGGTTTTGTGTTCAGTTGCCATTCAGTCTCTCCTGTTCCTGCTGCTGTGCCACCTGGCGCACCACCTGGCACACAGTAATACTTGCTCAAGAAACAGTCATAGCCTTTTTGCATTATAAATAATTGCCTATTTTATATTTGTTGTGTTTTTATTTTTGTTTTGTTTTTGTCTTTAAGTTGTCTAAGGTTTAATGGTTTCTTCATGGCTGATACTTAGCTATGAACCATATCAAATCGTTTTGTGAAGGAGTCAAGATATAATAATAAACATGGAGAGAACATGCCTCTGTTACACAGTAACAACATGGTTTGGATGTTTCTTTGAGTGAGAGGGGAGAGAGACAGAATAAACATTTTTTAGAGCAACTAAATGGACTAAGAATAAAATATTTATTTAGGAAGTTAGAGTAAAAAAAAATCCTGACACATAAAATTTCCAGAAACTGGACTTGATGAAAAGGTAATGAAGTTTCCCACCCCTCACCCCCAAGGATTCTACTCAGATATTTTCCTTGAACTGGTCATTTTTTTTTTTTTTTTTATGGTTTACTAAACCAGAGGGGAGAAACAGCAGGAATAGCAGAATCTGTTTCGAAACTCTCAACAAGCCAGTTGATGGCTTTGTTTATCAGTAAAACAGCACTGGATCCCTTCAGTAGGGAGTTAGGAAAATAGAGACTTGTGAAGGTTTACATATTTTCATTGTAAGTTGTGTACTCTGTTTTCCTCTCAAGAGCGTAGTTCCTTAAAAACTCTCAAGCTACTCTGATATCTTCCATCCATGTTTTATTGATTTTCAAACTCTACCATTTCAGACAGGTGCCATGCTGTGAAAAACATGAACACACTTTGAAATTCACTCTTGTAAAATATTTCGACATTAGACATTGTAAAGGATCTGTAAAGTGTTGATATTAATTAACAACATCCCTTTGCTCCAGAAACCATTCAGTCTAGGCATTTTGAGACTCTGAAGTACTGTAATCTCAAAGAGAAGATTCCAAAGGGCTTTCTCACTTTGGGGTGGTCAAAGTGTGATGTTCTCGTGGGAAATATGTAATAAGGTTGTGGATACCCTACACAAATCTATCTTCAGATGCAGAAGTCTTTGGCAAGGTTATAGTGTTGTTCACATAGGCCTTGAGCAGCCTTAAAAATTATAGTGGCCTTTCAGGCTCTGTGCCCCTTTTAGCAATGCAGCAGATTAAAATAACTTCTGAAACCCTTTGAAAATACTGTGCTGGGGCGCCTGGGTGGCGCAGTCGGTTAAGCGTCCGACTTCAGCCAGGTCACGATCTCGCGGTCCGTGAGTTCGAGCCCCGTGTCGGGCTCTGGGCTGATGGCTCAGAGCCTGGAGCCTGTTTCCGATTCTGTGTCTCCCTCTCTCTCTGCCCCTCCCCCGTTCATGCTCTGTCTCTCTCTGTCCCAAAAATAAAAAAAAATAAAATAAAAACGTTGGAAAAAAAAAAAAAAGAAAAAAAAGAAAATACTGTGCTGCTGAAAGCCTCGAAAGCTCCTGGTATTTGCCTCCCAGGACCCTCACCAAATCCTTTGACGTGGACAGGAGTGGCATTTTGTTTTTCTTGAGTTTCTTGGAAAGTTCAGGTAAGCCACCATCCTCCATCAGAAACCTTCTGTAGTTTCCTGTGCCAAGTTTTCCTAGGGCGTTCCTGAGCACTGCAAACCATCTGCCGTTTCACACTTAGCTAGCTAAGGTCAGTGATACTGAGAGCTGGGTAAGTGTGAAGTGCATGAGATGATTAGCCATCTCACAAGGGTGGGGTGAGGTTACACCAGGACCTGTTTGAAAAGATCGTGTGTGTTACTTCACAAAGGCAAATTAATTATTAACATTTAATACCGTATAAGTTACAGGAAGAAAACAGGACTATTTGTTCACCACGCCACTGTGACACCTTGGCTCAACAGGGAACGTGTTATAAATGCCACAGGTAGTAACTTGAGGATATATGCTTCAGTGGCGTGTAAGTAGTCATTCCGCGGTCAGGTAAACATCTTAGCCCTGAAGTTTACTTAGTAAGGTGTAGTGCTAGTGTATAAGCAGGAAGTCACCTCGTTGCGCAATCACTACCTTAGCACTGGGGCAGAAGTCTTGTAATAGACCATGCTTTTTATGGAAATTTAATAACCCTTGAATGGTTGTAGCATGGACAGTTATGAGTTGCCATAATTTTGTCCTTTCTTACAGTGGCTTTAAATAGTCACCCAACTCCATCGTCTTTGATCGTCATGGCTTCTCCTTACGCCTCCCACTAGCAGGTCAGCCAGCATCATTCCGGAACACTTGCCAGTCTGCCCTCTGTCTTCAGGCGGAGTGACCCTCGGCTGGAGCACAGTGGCCCAACATCAGTAATTTTCCTTCCACAGCAGATTTAGTAAGGTTAAAGTGCTGGTCCTTCTATTAGCCAACATTTGATAGCAACAGGCCTGGCACCTTGTAACAAAGTCGGTGGCCTAGAGATAGGCTTTCCAGCACGTTAAAGCCATCCCGGGACACTGTGGGTGGGAGAATTGCAGGTGAGCTCTTCATTCCTCATTGCCAGTGCCAAGATGTATGGTTACACGATAACACCTTCCTGTATTGTATTAGTCATGCTTGTAGGAAAACTCAGCAAGGGTTTCTGATCCTTTGGGGAGTTTTTACATTCAAAATTGGAATTCAGACTGTCTGAAATCCTTGAAAACTCTATTCCGGCTGTTCTGTGCTGATGAATATTTCTTAAAGTAGAAGACAATCTGTAAAATATTATTGATTACGTGGCAAACTCTGCGAAGTGACAGAGACAGAGGTTCTTTTGCAGGGGATGCAGGCTTATGTGGTTGCTGCACCCAGCCACGTACCTCAAATTAGGCCTGGTGTACAAACTACCCTCAGGGCCCTGCAAAGGAGGGACCCTAAGGAAGGGGATGGCTGCTCGCCCATTCTGCCAGAATGTTTCCAGAATATGGAATAATGAAGAATATGGAACCAATGATGCCACATGTTCTAATTTTTCACAAGAAGGCAGAAGTATGTACTTTTGTATGGAATCTTGGGATTCCTAAATATTGGTTCTCATTTCTCTGAAGAAGCACTCTGCTGGCCAAAACTTACACATAGGGAGAAGAAATTGGCCCATAGGCCACCAGGCCATCATCTTTATGGAGATTTATGTGTAAGCCATGATAGTGGGTATATTAATTACATCAATGTTAAAAGTCACATGAAGATATCATGATTAATAAATTAGAATATCAAATCAAAACATGGTCTGGAGCTGGGAAGAGTGTGTCATGATATGACATCCACCACCTACCAAATTATAGATGATTAAGCTAACTGTATTTTCAGATTTATGGAGCTTTGAGTATTGGGTCTCTCGTAACCACAACTCTTGAGTTTGGGCATAGTTCTATCCCCCTCTATAGTGAGCTATAGTTAACACTAACACAAGACCGCATCCCTCGTATACAGCCTGTGTATCATTGGTGAAAACATGTAGCTCCTCTCAGTGTATGTATGCAATGCAGACTCCATGGAATCCAGTGGAATATGTGAGAAGCTGGCTGCTATCATTTTGGCGAATTTAAGAATGATATCAACAAAAGGGATGACTAAAAGAAATATTTTAAAGACTCATATTCCACTAACTTCACTAGAGCCAGACTGCTTAAAAACCAGGCCTGGAATGCAGTATTTGGGAATGATGTGCCTTTCTTAAGCCAAGATTTGAGATACGTAGAGTGTCAGTTCTAGAGACAAAGTTTCAAAGTGTCAGCTGTACAAAGGCTACAACTTCAAACACCCTGTGTCCCTGAGCTCCATCAGTAACAACATCTTGGAAGAGGGCAGAGTTGTTTGTAGGAAAACAGTGGTCAGGGTCCTCGGAATGAATGTGAGCCACCCTTCAAGGTAGTGCGAAGGTGAATAAAGGGTTCAAGCAGGTGCTGGGGATTGATGTGGAGGGGGCTCCATTTACAGTGTTGAGATTCCTGCAAGGGCTAAGAATATCAAAGGTTTATTCAAATATCCTTCAGCCCTTTCATCAGCTCGACATTTGCATCCCTTGGTCCTACCAGCTTTATTTCAGCAGTGAGTATGCTCAGATGACTGAGCCGGCTCACTTTACTGATTGCTATCTGCTTGTCATTCTACCCTCTTACCTCCCACATGAGTTGTACCTTTTTGGTGCAAATCAGCTGCCAGGGCTAGCCTGGCTTGATCTGTGTGCTGCAGATGTCTCTAATTAACTCGATTGAGACAGGTCCGTGGGATCCTGTTACACAGTCTGACAAATCCCAGTGTCCTGGGAGGCACTGTCCCTTCACCTGCCGCATACTTCTTGCTGATGTCCTTTGGGCAAAGTTTATGATGGGCTCAAGTCTTCAAGTGCCCATGTTTTTAACATGAAAACTGGAGTGTTGATGGTTGCTAATGAAGAACCAGGAATGTAAAAATTGCCTCATGCTCTCCTTTAGGTTCTGAGAAAAAAATCTCAAGGGATCGTTAACTTCAGGTGTTTTAACAGTCAAAAAATTAAAATTTTTTATAATTAATAATACTATTAGTGTTATTATTTGTAGTATCTGGGAGAAACATGGTCTTAACCCATTACAAACATAGACCCTTAAATGACCATTGTGAGATAGTGATAAAACACATAATAAAACAAGTGTTTGGAAGGACTGGCTTGACTAGTTCTGAGATCTGCAAGATGTCCAATTACTGAGGTGAAACTAGCCCCAAGCACTGTAAAGATGGAATTTGTGTTTATTTCTTTCAACATCCACATTTATTCTTGTTTTTCTGGAGTCATAAATTACTAACTTATATTTTATATTTTGTGTGTATGGTTTTCTGCATGTGCATATGTGTTTTCTATGAATAGCTATAGCTTTTTCTACAGTTTCTAGAACTTTTATTTTTCAGCCCAGACAGGGCTATTTATTTTTACTTTCATAGTTAGTTATATTGTTTACTATATAAGCTTACTAACGTATTAGTAGAAGTGGTTCATTATCAGTTATCCAGGCTACACTGTTCAGTTAGAGGACTGATGTTTCTATCCTCAGTGACTAGCATGAACTTGTAGACTATGTAGCCCAAAAGAGAAGATGGAGACATGGTCCTTATCGATGCCAAGGAATATGAATGAAGTGAAATTGAGACCATGCCCTGAATTTAGGGCAGCTAATCTCTATAAACACATGTTTCACATGTAATAATGTTCTCAGTCCTTTTGGATCTCAGAAAAGGGAGAGTTCTTTGTGGACTATGAATGTGGTAAAAGCTTTATAGAAGAGCCTAGCCACCGAAAAAAAAGCCCAGGGGAAGAGTGAGGGAATTGAGGGAAAAGGACGAATCAACAGAGGGCTGGAGGTGGGAGGTGGCAGGGCAGGAGAGAAGACCAGGTTGACAGAAGAGTCCTGGGAGTTAAAGTTGGAAAGGTACTAAAACGTGGAGTATGTGAAGGACCAAGTATGAGTTCGATTTGCTTTCACAGAATAGGGAGTCATTGGGGGCACCTGGGTGGCTCAGTCGGTTAAGTATCCGACTTCGGCTCATGTCATGATCTCACAGTCTGTGAGTTCGAGGCCCGCATCGCCTCTGTGCTGACAGCTTGGAGCCTGGAGCCTGCTTCAGGTTCTTTGTCTCCCTCTCTCTGACCCTCCCCTGTTCATGCTCTGTCTCTCTCTGTCTCAAAAATAAAGAAACATTAAAAAAAAATTAAAAGAGAAAAAAAAAGAACAGGGAGTCGTTGGTGTTCTTCATCTGGGAAGTCCTAATGAACTAGGAGAGGAGAACAGAGCAGGAAAAGGGAGTCTGCTGGGAAATGAGAACAGTAACTCACACATGGGATAGTAAGTCCTGGATGAACTTGCCGTGTTAGAATACACTCTGATGTCTCTGAGCAAGAGAGTGAAAAAGGAAATCTTCAGAGTTTGTTAATAGATGGGCTTATACTGAAGGAAAGAGACCAAAACCAAAAAAGACCCCTTTCCACTGATTTCATTTTATGATTCTTCTTGTGGACAAGCCCATCAGAAAATAGAGACTAGAGAAGTGAAATTTCAAAAAAGTCATTTCATCTATTATTAATAATCTTTGGTGAATGAAAAGGGAGAAGGATTTATGGATGGTTGAAGGAAGGACTGCTAAAATCGAAGTTTGTTGTGGAATTTGGAGGCACATTTTAAACTTCCATCTCTGCATCATTAAGGGAAAACATTAGAAATTGACTGATTCTATCAGCTGCTCTGTGTAGTTCTCCAATCTTAATCAAATAAGACTGAGACAGGCATTAATGGTTTATCTGCTATCATACCTCTCTCTCTGGTCAAGTCTCAGTGCTGACATGCATATGGTAATTGGAGATTAGTCATTTCCTGGGATACACTTCATCATCCTTAGAAGCCATACAATGATGATTGGATGTCATTTACTTTGGGTCCAGCTGGGAAGCTTAAAATGGCATCTATGACTATTCAGATAAGCCTTGTTCAGGACTGTGTGACAGCCCCGAGAGCAGCAAGTTAGGGTCCCAGGAACCCCACTACAGCCATTTTACAGGAACAAAAGCAGACGGCCAGAGAGAGAGAGAGTGCTTGCATTCGCGCTGGATGGGCTTATCCTTACAGGGAAGGAGAGGCTCCTCCAGCTGTAGGTGTGTTTCTGAGTTTCAGAGCCCCTCTTGATGAATTTTAGACTGAGAATCTCATTCTTCTAGAACTATCACTTGAGAATCAGAGTAATTATTTCCTATTGCCCTTTGTGGAATACAGTTATAATTGCATTACTGTTAACGGTGTTCGCATTAACACTTAATTGTTAATGTCCTCCTAATTTGGAGGAAATCATCACCTCTTCATATTTCATTGCCAGAAAGAGTTGTTAAACTCAAAGAGGATAATTTGAAGCTTCTAAATGGAGAAACAAGAAAAGATGCTAGAATTCCGAGGCAGAATCTGTAGAATGACTTCTCTTCCTGGTGTTTGTGTGTGCCTCTGTCTACTTTTAAGGTATCACACATCTACTTCATTTGGAGGTTAAGCCACAATGCATATGGGATCTCTGGAAAGTAACAAGGATTCCTGTGTGGTAACAAGAAACAACTCTGGGGTTCATGATAGGAAAAGGGCAGTAACTTTCTCTCATAGCTGACATCCTGTTTGAGTGTTGAAAGACACATTAACAAGAAAAGAAAGACGCCACTGTGACAAGGTCAGCCAGACAGTGGTGGGCTACAAGCCTTGACTTTCAGATGATTGTTAACATCTTCCTTTACAATATACTGAACTGCCTGTTGTTCACAACCACGCAATTCCTGTCTTAGCTCCGCAGCAGGAAACTGAAATATTTTGAGAAGTCTTTATTCGGGCCTGGCACGGGGTGGGGGCAACTGAGAGAAGGAGGAAATACCAGAATTATATCAATCTTAGAATCTGTTAAGGGAAATATTGTTTGGGGCATCTGATGGTGCATTTTCATTTGAACGTAGGATGGGCACCTCTGTGACACTGGTTTGGAAAGAACTTTTTTAGGGTCTGGAAGGAGGAGTAATGGCCACGTGGATGTCGGACGTGTGAAGTCAGGGCCTGGCACTTGATTTAATGTTCTGTTGCTGCCATCTTGAAATTCTTAGTAATTCTTGACAAAAGGGTCTTAGGTTTCTTTTTGCACTGGGCCCTGCGTATTGTGTAGTGGGTCCTGCTGAGCACAATGAACGTGGTTTGAATTTCACCAACCGTGCTGGAAGCCTGATTCTCTTCAACCACCCATAAGTAATTAAATTCTGTACTCTTATCAACACACAAACTGGTTTGACAACATTGCAAGCTTGTTCCTTTAAAAAAAAAAAGTCATTTAGTTAAGTAGCTGTATTTCCTAGTACTTAAGGGATGCCAAATAACCTGTTTGACCTCATTTTTTTTGTTTTTACTTTTCAACTAGGCATTACTGTATCCTATGTAGGCTATGAATTCATGTTGAAATATGAAGGATTAATTAAGAGGAGTTTCCTAAACTATAAGCTTAAATGTATGTTTCAAACAAACAAACAAACAAACAAACAAAAACCTGTTGAAGTTGGTGGAATACCAAAAATGGTGAGGTTTCAACTCACACCTTGGGGCACATTCCTTGATTTCTACAGGTGTGATTGTTTAGCCCTGGAAGATTTCAAAAGCACATTCTAAAGAAGGTCACCTGGCTCTGGGTACAGCCCAGAATGGACCTTTACTGATTCCTGCTGGCAGGGCCCGAGTTCTTATCAAGTTATGCACTGACGAGTGAGGACTGACTCCATTCATTTTGTTTTGCTCTGTGACTCATTAGCTTTATTTCGCATAAACACCCTTCCCTCCCAAGTACAATCTAAAAAGTTCTGTCATTAAGAGCAATTTTGTTTTTCTGCCTGAGGGAGACTGTTTTCAACAAAATATGTGCATTTTGACAATGTGAGCCTTGCCCATTTAAAGCTGTAAGTATAATTTCTTTTTTATTGGGTGATAAACTTTCTTTCTGACAAAACAAAGGACAGTCAAGATTTCTTCCCTTTTAAAAAATTGTGATTTTGCATTTCTTTACACATGTTTTAAAGCACATTTTATATAACTCTGCTTTTAAAAAAGAAAGTTATATGGCTTTGTGTATTAACAATTCTACAAAGATGTCAGTGGTGTTGAGCATTAAATGAAGCATAAATAGGTCACGAAAAGAACTAAATGCTGTGTTGCATCTCAAAATTTGTCTTTAAATGTTTTCCTTCCTATAATTATAGTAGGATTATGAATTTACTGAAAAAAAAAAAAAAAAAAGCCCTTCAGCCTGATCTTGATGTCAAGATGTGTGTATGCATCCATACGTTAGTTACTTTTCCTGATTATTTTTGGTCTGCTGTGCAAAGGAAAGGACTTTGGACAGTGGGTCACACTGCTCTCTTTCCTGCCGCTGCCTGGGAAAGGGAGCACACTAGCATTTCCATGCCCTGCCTCAGGGTCTGGCCGCCATTAGTGCTCAGAGCTGGCTTTTCCTTCTGGTTCTCAATCTTAGGTTTTACTTCCTGGTCAGTAAAGCCAAAACATAAAGCTGCCTTATGAACAGGCTATGAGACATTGTTTCCCCAAATCTGGTCATCCATGTGCCACTTTCAGAATTTTTGCTACGTGCATGTATCGTCTATGCTAGAATTTACTTAATATATATGTTTTTAATAGAGCCTAAGATTTTTTTACCTAATTGTTTTCTATGGAAGTTTTATATCCTCCTAAACATCGATTTGTCATGAATAATATTACTTCCCATAAGTAAGCAGACATAGCTGTACTTTCTGTTTGTTAAAAGTAGAGATTAGCCATTGTTAGAGAAGTGTTAAAGACCTGTTAGCACCATACTGAGATTTTCTCCTTGACGACTTGAAAGAGGGTTCATACAGGAATAATTTTCCTATTATGTGATCCATTGTTTGTTAATGCTATATCTATGTATCACCTGTAGTTCTCATAATACTGTTAGAGGTCTAGATCATTTGCTTTGAAAATACTGCCTCAAGTGATGAGATTTGATGGATGCTGAGAGGGCCCCTCACTTGTCATGTTGTCTCAGATTCCACCATTATAATCATTCCTTTAGATGTATATTTCGATTTTGTTCAGTAATTACCTATTTAAATGTAAATTGCTCTGTAACCTCTTAGTAGTCTTCTAAAGATTGGTTTTCCTTATTAAGACTAAGGCTCCACCAAAGAAGGGCACAGGCTAGAGATCCAGACTGTGCAAGAATGAAAGACTTGAGACAAACGTACACTCTTTGCAATGAACTTCGGGTTGGAATTTCTTGTAAGGTATCTCTCTGTGCCCAGCAGTCTTGCTTGTCTCCCCCTGACTCCGGCTGTCACACCTGTACAAGACTGGGCTCAAGTGCCAAGACCTTTGCACCTTCCCTAGCAGTCTACCCCAAAGGTTGGCGGCTCTGTGCATCTTGCTGGCAGACCCCCCCACACACACACACTGATTTGTATCATGGCCAGTGGTGAGCTTGCCTTATCTGCTCTATGAGACACCAAGGGAGTGGCTTTTGAACAGAAGACCTGACTTCACTGACTGTGACAGAAACAAGAAAAGGCAAGTGTCACAAAGCAAGTGTTTCTAAGTTGATTTCGCAAGAATATTCCTGATGCAACACAGCTGGGAAGGGTAGCGTTCCACTCACCCAAATTAGGCTCAGTGACATCAGCTGTGTGCCTCTGTGTGTGATTCATTAAAACAGGCAGCCACGGAGGCTTGCAGAGGTGTGGGAGGCGGGGAGGGATTTCGGGACAGAGAAACCATTTCTATCGTTTCAGCACTGGTGCCCAGCTCTGCTTGAGTTATTTTTCTCCAAGTCTAGCTGACTGGCTGGAATATGAGGACAGGGAGGATAAAGTATTATCTCTGCAAAGCATAGCAGTGACTCAGCATTTAATACCTGCACCTTTGACACAGACCATGGCTTAACACGATTTATGAGCTGTTCATTGTCTCTGAATCCACAGTGGAATTTTGGTGTCAGAGCAAAACGTGGCTAGTGCAAGGACGGACTGTTGGAGCAAAGGGAGCCATCTCTAAATACCTCAGGCACCACCTGTAGAATCACGGCGTCATGACTAGTGCTTTGGAGTCAGAAATACCTGGGGTCGAATCCCAGGCCAGCACTTAGAAGCTGGTGACTTGTGCGAGTTAGCCTTCTTGCAAGCTGGAGGGGGCCGTGAGGGATCGGTTCTTACCTCCAGTGTTGCTGGGTCTACACCATGGAGCACACCGTGCAGTCTGACCACCAGCAGTCATGAAGCCTAGCTTACTCCCCCTCTCGTTTTTTTCATGAGGATCTCAGGCTCTGTTTGCTTAGATTGTGTGTAGATCTTTGAGAGACCCCCCCCCCCCTTGTTTCTGGTGTACTGAGACACCACACCAATACATTTAAAATGAGGGAACATTTCTGCAAACAAACTGGAACAGCCAGAGATGGAGAGAAAGAGGATCATTATTACCATTCATTACATTTTTAATGCCGCTCTGATGGATTTGCTTGGGAATAAAACCTCTGGTAATTATCTAGCTACCTATTTATTTGATGTTCATTTGTGTTGGACTTAAGTTCTCACAAGCTAACTACCATAATTTCCTGAATGCCATCGTGGCTTCACGGTTGTGTCAGCTCACGCTCTCTGAGGCAGAGCCCCATATTTATGTGATATCCTCGGAGTAGAACAGGAGAACCTTGGTGTTGTACCCTAGTAAGAGAAGTCCACAGTTCATTTTGCAGATTCACCTGGCCATGTTAATTCTTCTGGTGTTCTACCTGTGTTGTGACAGAGCGAGATCTAAGAAATAGAAAGAAATGACATGGGGTTGTGATTTTAGGCAGCCATCAGCCATGGTCTTTACAGGCTTAACTGTTGAGGTTCACTCCTTCCAGGTATGCAAGAATAGATGGCCTTGGGGAGGGACTTGGAAGGCACTGAAGGTGAAGTCTGCTGTATTTTAAGTCATAATTTAGGTCACATTTGGAAAGGGGGGGGGGAAGCTCTCCTATCGCTGTTGGTGACCATTGGCCTAAGGAAAAAGCAGTGGTTCAGAAACTTGCCTTGAATTGTTTTTCTTTAAAAAAAAATCTCAGAATGGAAAGTTTGGGTCACAGGTGTAAACCCTTAGGCCCTGCTTCCTCAGTGAGCTCAGTGCTGGTCTCAAGGACAAAAAAAAAAAAGAGAGAGAGAGAGAGAAAAGAAGTTTTGCATTAAAAACAGATTTGCCTCTCCAGGCAGAGGAACAGCTACAAACGCGGTCTCTGTCAGGACCTGGAGTCAGGAGGGAGAGTTGAAAACAGTAGCTACGGACTTGAGGTGTTTATTTTCTCCTCTTCTCTTTCCTGGCATGATGAATTTTGCTCATGGATTTGGTTTTGCTTCAGAGTTCTTTCTGTGTGATAAGTGAAGGTTAGCTACTTGGGAACTGGTAGTTAATTTGAGCCTATGGGCAACTCCCCTCTTGCCTGGGATTCTATTTGTAACATTCTGCTCTGTGGGTTTAACTAAACTGTCAGGATGGCAGAGGGCTGAGTTATTCGAGTTCACTGTAGAAAGCTCAGGCAGGAAATGAAACTGTTCAGCACCCCAGAGAAAGGAGTTGCAGCAGGGAAGGAGAACGTCTGGGCCCAGAATCCTCTGTAATGCTTTGTTTCTCTGGAAAATTATGTGCAGAATTTCTCCCCCTTGTCCCCTGAGGATATGCAGACAATAGATTTTGAAGCAGCATTGCCTCCGTGTTTTGCCCCCACCTTTGCTAGAGCACAGCATTGCTCTAGTCTACCCTGAGGTAGGGGCGGCTTGGATGCTGTTTCATCTTCATCAGAAGGCATCCCAGGGTGTGAGTTGTGACAGGGGCGACAAAGAGTATGGGGACAGGCTGAGACACATCCCTAGAGGACAATACAGTGGACAGAAACTCCTCTTGGCTCTCGAAGTCAGATACGCTGATACACTGGCTCTGGGTCTGACCTGAAGCCAGCCCAGTCTCAAAGGTGAGGAGATCAGGACAGGGATGTCGAAGTTATGTCCCTGCCTCCTATTTAAACCTGATAAAGTTCCTGTTGTCCCCTCTCTCTCTAATCATTGCTTCTGGTTCAGAGATTGATATTACGACTTCCTGAAAGCTCTCCTGAGCTTTAACATTATTTTCTTAATGCTTTCAACCCATTTCCCTTGCTGCTCTCATACAGAGAAAACCTCGATCCAGTGTGAGGTTTGCTACATGCAGCATGCTCACAATCAGCACTTCGATGTACTGGGGCAGGTGTGGCTTCATGCCTTTGATGTCACATCAGCAAATTCAGCTCATCCCCACAGGAAGCAAAGTGGTACAGACTTTATAGAAAGAGAAGATATGGAAGTGTAAGGAAGGATACAGAAAAGCCCAATCTTAATGAATTTTAAGTTGATTATAAGAGAATTCTCCTAGCTAGAACTCCTGCAAATTAATTAAAGCAGTATTTTTTTTCTTAAGTTTATGTATTTATTTTGAGAGAGAGCGCGTGCACGCGTGAGCAAGTGGGGGAGAGGCAGAGACACAGAGACGGAGAGACTGAGAGATGGAGAGAATCTCAAGCAGGCTCTCAGTGCAGAGCCTGACTTGGGACTCGAACCCATGAACCATGAGATCTTGACCTGAGCCGAAATGAAGAGTCAGATGGTTAACTGACTGAGCTACCCAGGCACCCTTCAAGCGGTAGTTACAATTTTTTTGTACCCTGAGTTTATCACTTGTTGATGATCCAAATTCTTCTAAGCCTTCTAACAGATTTTAATTTTTGATCTCTCAAATGTTTCAGTTGTTTTTTCCTAAGTGTCATAATTCTTCTCACTGAATCTCAGTGCTTTGTTACATGCACACACTCATACATTCATAGCCTGCCACAAATGTTTGTTGGGGAAATCTTGGAAGATGTCCTGAAAATAGCTGGGTGTGGTAACTTAGCTTTTTTTTTTTTTTTTCAACGTTTTTTTTATTTATTTTTTTTGGGACAGAGAGAGACAGAGCATGAACGGGGGAGGGGCAGAGAGAGAGGGAGACACAGAATCGGAAACAGGCTCCAGGCTCTGAGCCATCAGCCCAGAGCCTGACGCGGGGCTCGAACTCACGGACTGCGAGATCCTGACCTGGCTGAAGTCGGACGCTTAACCAACTGCGCCACCCAGGCGCCCCGTAACTTAGCTTTTTAATTCTAACATTACTTTTCTGATTGTAAGAGAAATTCATTGTCATTGAAGAAAACTAGAAATACATATTTTTATGGGCACATGGCTGGCTCATTTAGAAGAGCATGCAACCCTTGACCCTTGATCCCAAGGTCATGAGTTCTAGCCCCATGTTGGGTGTAGAGGTTACTTACAGTAAAAAATAAGTAAGTAAATAAATAAATAGTATGCTCATAGGGGTGCCTGGGTGACTTAGGTCATGATCTCACAGTTGGGGTATGGGTACTTGTGTTGGGCTCTGCATTAAGCATGGAGCCTGCTTGGGATTCTCTCTCTCTCTCTCTCTCTCTCTCTCTCTCTCTCTCTGTCTCTGTCTCTCTCTCTCTCTCTTTCTCTCTTTTTCCCTCTGTCCCTCCACATTCCTCTCTCTCTCTCTCTCTCTTTCAAAATAAATAAACATTTTTTAAAAAGGATGCTGATAAAAATAAACTTTATTCCTAACACTACCATTGAGACTGTTGATTTTCTTATACAGAGCTTAAGATATATATGTGTGAATATGTTAACATGACCAAAATTATTTTATGTATTATAATCTGCTTTTTCATGTAGCAACATGACAGACATTTATTTGCTAGATCAGTGACCAAACTGAACCTTCTCAACATATTTTGAGAAAGATTATGGTTATATTTTGGAGCAAAATAAACAATATGCCACCTTAGCATTAAGGAATGTAGGGCTAGAGCCCTTCAACTGCCCCCTCCTCTCATCTCATTTCAGCACCCTCTCTTCACAGATAAGGAAACGGAGCCCTGGACAGTGTCTGACATATGCAGGGTCACACTGGAAGTTGATGACAGAAAAAGGACTGAAACCCAAGGCCCCTGCATCACAGCCAGCTGTGTGTTCCCTCCAGTACAAACCGTTGCCCTGTGTCTTACTTTCCATGCGTGAACGAACTTTAGGTTCATGAACCTTTTGAATCTTAGCACAAAAAAAAGGCGTGAACCATGCCTACAATGGATGTGGTAGCAGAGGGAAGAAGGATACAAACTTGGTTGCTTATTGGGCAGGTGGTCACGCTTCTCAGTTATAGGAAGCAGCCATTCTGCTTCTGGGTAATTCTGGGTAATTCTGTCCCTCACAGCAGGACACAGCTTTATACTTGCCAAGTGTTTTCATCTCTGTTCTCAGTTTTTGGTAATTAGAAAGATTGGTAGGGATGGTGTTTCCAAAATTAGTGACTTACATGCTGGGTCTCAAGAACATATTAGCTGCATGTGAAGCTCTAGGTCTGACTTATAGTTTGGACTTGCAGCCAGTTAGTATGGGGCTTCCTGCATTGTGAGTGTATATTGTGGGACAAAGTTTCTATCTGAAATGGTGATACCCCGTCCTCAAAATAGCATTTGTCCCATTTGTTTGCTTGATTTCTCAACATAAAATAAAGATCTCAATCCTGAAATTGTTTATATGAGCAGAAAACATTTCTCTCTCTCTCTCTTTTTTCCCATCGCCCAGCTTTCCTTCTCTTTCTCCCTCTCTGGTTTTTCCTTTCTGCAAACCCCCTCCCTCACTGTGTCCTCCTTGACTTATTCTGAAGTCCCTCACTCTTCACTCTTTGCTGTAGAGATGAAAACTCTGTGTGTTTTAGGACCCTGGAGCTCCAGAATAGGGGTGTGTGTGTGTGTGTGTGTGTGTGTGTGTCTGTCTGTCTCCTGGCATTTTCAGGATCTCTGCAGCGATCCCAGGGTCTAACCACACACTCCGCAGAAAGAACATTCTGAAGAGTTGCAGGAAATAATTGATCAAGAGGTTGCTCTGTGCAGGGCACACTGGAATTTAGCTAATGTGTAGCCTGAAGCAGAAAGTGTCTCACTGCTTTCAAGGCCCTTTGAAAACATGTACAAGTATTTGGTGAGAACTTCAGAATTCAGTTAAGCTGTCTTTGATTCCAAAGATATCCCTAGGGCCAAGTGAATAAATTACAGATGCTTTAAAAAAAATTTTTTTTTACTTAATGCCTGTATTAAATAATTGATTTTTTATGAACCAATGTGACTAAATATGTTAATCAGGTTATCGCTGAAATTGCCTAATTTCCCCCATATATATATATATATATATATATGGATCTGTATTTAAAGAGGTAATAACAGGATCCTTTGTTATTCTTTTTAATGCATTTTTTTTTAATTTTTTAACGTTTATTTATTTTTGAGACAGAGAGAGACAGAGCATGAAAGGGGGAGGGTCAGAGAGAGGGAGACACAGAATCTGAAACAGGCTCCAGGCTCTGAGCTGTCAGCACAGAGCCTGACACGGGGCTCGAACTCACGGACCGTGAGATCATGACCTGAGCCAAAGTCGGCCGCTTAACCGACGGAGCCACCCAGGCGCCCCGGATCCTTTGTTATTCTAAGCCACACTGAATCTGTAAGGTGTTGCTGGTCCATTTAGTTGGGTGTTTCTTCACCTCCCTCCCCGTACACTCTTGCCTAGATGACAACTTGTAGAAAGGGTCTTTTTCTCTGTATTTAATATCTGGCACATAGGGCCTCTCTTTAGGGGTGTATCGACTGGATTCACAAAGATGCTATTTGGGGCTTGAACTCAGTGACTTACTAAGTGGTACCTTTGTACCCTTAAAGAATTCTGTTGAATAGCTTTCTCTCTACTTTGAGGCAAGTTCAATCTCTACATCTGTACACTCTGTCCTTGCTTCATCTGACAATTGCATAGAACTACATGTTGTAATTATGGGTATTTTAACACATGCTTTTACGTTCCACCACTTTCTCTTTTCAGAAAACCTTAACCTTCCTTGTTCTCTTTTATTTTTAAACTTCAAGGTCTCCTGGAACCTGGAAATTGGGAGAAACCTTAGGAGTCATGTAGTCTGGTTCCTACTTCTTTCATTTAAATGGGCAAGTGGTGGAATTTGAAATTTCCTTACTTTGAAGACCCAGGGGATTACTGGGAAAGTTTTCAGAGATGCTGGACTTGGGCCTGAGGTGGTCACTGCTCCCTTTGGGTTTTGACACCCACACCCACCATATTTACATGACAAATGTGGAACGAATGCAGAGAATCCTTTTGTTTTTTTCCTCAGAATATCCTAGGATATTTCTAAAGGAGGGGTTAATGGGAAGCTCATTTTCTCTTGTTTTAATGACTTAGCTATATTCCTCTAACAGTCCTAGACACCCATACAGAGACAAAGACGCAGCTATCCTTAGGGAATTTGAAATTGATTAGCATCTCTGATGAGCCTTCCAGCTTTATGGTAATGTGGGTATCATTTTCTCTTCCGCCTCCTTCTCCTCCCCTTTATCCTCCTCCTCCTCCTTTTTTGGTTAAGTGAGAGGAAGTAGGTCAGTTCTCTGCCAGTTTCAGGTTTTGCTACATTTAAAATTAAAAAGGGTCTGAGTTTGCTAAATAAAAACTTATTTTTAACCAAAAAAGTAAAACAGTTGATACCTTCTCTTAAGAATGAGACTTTATTCAGTCAAGTTTTCGATAAATCAGTTACACTGATATGCTTGCCGTGTGACAGACTGCCACTAAAGCTCATTATTCATACATGTCTGTGTGATGTTACCAAATCAATTTGTGCTGTATCCATTTTGCACTCATGGATAGTTCACGGTCCCTTATGAGCAGAAATAGTCAGCAGGCGATAATAGAAGACAAGGAACATAAATGGATGGGGCCCATAATCCTTTCCTCCGACTCTGGGTCCATTTTTAACATTCATTTTTAGTAGGGTTTTTTTTTTTTTTTTTTTTTTTTTTTTTAGTTCTGGTGTCATCAATGTGAGGATGGCATCAGCAAAATCAAAAAGCAGATACTTTACAAACCTTTATAAACAATTCTGCTTTATTTCTAATACAGATTGTTAACCAAGGGGACAGAAAGGGTCTCTGTGCCTTCTGATTAACAGAGCAGACCATTCCTGCATGCGGTTCTTTATTGGCTCTAGTAGCCATCTGTGTGGCACAGTAGTCTTTCCTAATTCAAAAAACAGCATGAAACCAGAAAAGCTAAAACTGCACTCAGAATGTTATCTTTTCAGTAGCTAAACAATCCTAAGGACAAGCATTTGAGTCAGTGAAACAGCAGAAGAAAAAATATGAAATGAGGTGGCACCGCTTGTAGCTGCCAATGTCTTGTAGGTTCTGGTATCTGTTGGAGCTGGAGTTGGAGTTGTGGCCATTACCGTGGACCCCAGAGAAGCAGCTGCAGGGCCCATTGTCAGCCCATGTCTCCCCGTGTGACATGCCAATGGTGTGGTCCCACTGAGGAAGTGGGGTGAACTCACCCAGCACACCTGGAGCTCAGAACTTTCTTCACCCTGTGACATTGCTTGACAACTCAATTCTGACCACTACCACCTACGTTTGTGCACTGATGATCTTCCTGTGGAAGACCATATCCACCTCACGGGGTGTGTGTTCAGGTCTTCTGCCCTCGTAGAGCTAGCTTCAGGAGATGATTTTTGCAACATTGTCCTGGAACTCCCTCTGCTCTGAGCTCTGTCATTAATAAACTTGGTGATTTTACCCAGTGACTCAACCTCTCAGGGTGTCCCTTGCTCAGCTATAAAGCAATGGGAATAGAATGAGTGACCTCCAAGGCATTCTTGACCTCAGCCTTCTATTTGCCTGTAGTTCTAGACTTTCCTTGTTCCTGGAAGCATTTCAATTTTTTTTTTTTTTTGATGTCCTGTGCATTAAAAAACAACAAAAAACCCCAGGTGTTTTAGTTGATGGTTGAAGTCCTAAAATGAAATGCTGATTTGAAAAGTAAATTTAAAGGAAGAGATGCCGCTTAGGTCAAAGAACAAAGACTTTTCAGATGAGCATTTACCAAAAAGTATATTTTGATTTCAAGGTAAAAATCAAGAGTATGTCTAGAGAGCTTTTATAAGAATCTAACCTGTAAAACCAAAGGTCTGAAATGTATTTATTGAAATATCAGTAAGATCCTGAAGTTTCCAAAGAAAACTTAAAATGATTTTGTTTTTTTTTCCCTGATGTACAACGAATGATGGAAGTTTCTGTTGCACACACCACAGAGGCAGTAACACAAAACAAAACTTGCCGAAAAGCTCACTCTTCATAGAGAGTCCTGGTCCCTTTAACAAATGTTTGAAATGGGGTTGTGAAGCGGAAGGGAGTTCAGGGCTTAGTTTCTCTCATGATTGCAGCAAATCATTCATGATACTGACCTGCGCTAAGGTTTTCCAGCACTCTCTTTTCTGCGTCACAAAATTGCTGTAATAAAGTATTTATTTATAACCATGGCTTATCGTCTGCTTCCCAAAAGGCATAAGTGGTCCATGCTCCTGTTCCTCACCTCTCTGCCCTTTATTTTCCTCATGCTGTCCGCCCTGCCTAGATGGACTCTGCTAACTTGAGATAACACTTGTTCAAATTTGACCTAGGAAGACTTTTCTTATCTCCAAGGATATATTTTGGATCCTATCTTTACGTTTCAAAATATAATTGCAAGTCACTCTGACTAGGATGGTTTCTGGGAGCACAGGGAGTCATCTTATTTATCTTACTACCTCACGTCCAATGTGACACCTAGCAGATAGGTAAAGTTCAGTGAAGGCTTTTGAATGACTAACAAAGGCTTATCACATGAGACAATTCTAATAATTGTTGTTGTTGTTGTTAGATGTAAAGAGGTGAAGGGGAAGACAAACATGTCAAAGGTAATATCCTACTCTCTTGGGGCATTGAATTTAGCTCCAAGCTGTCTGGCAGCCAAGACCAACGATAAACAGAATGCAGCCAAAATACAGTAGAAAACAGTGTGGTTGGGAGGGAGCAGCAGGGATTTGGAGGGGGAGAGAAAGAGATTTGAATCCAGGTTTGCTATTTACTAGTAACCTTTGGCAAATTCTAGAATCTCTCCATCTCATTCTCGCACCTGCAACACCTACTTTATCAAGCTGTGCTACGGAGTAAATGAGTTAATGTATGTGAAGTGAATGTACTTGCTCATATTTCAGAAGATCACTATGGTTTTTCTGTTGCTGTTTTGAATGAATTGACTTTACTTTTTTAGAGCAGTTAACTGTTGGAGTTTTAAGTTGAATATGGAATTAATAGGATCAGAAGCCAAGTAAATGTCTTTGTCTGTAAGAGCTATTTGGCCTTTTTCTATCAACTCTATGGAGGACAATATTAAGTGGCAAATGAACTTTCTTTGGGTGAAGAAACTTGAGACCATAATAAGTCAGCAGTAAAAGTCAAACAGGGGAAGTCATGAAAGATGTGTTTCTTTCAATTTGGAATTCAGAATTTCCACATTTGTGTCTGTTATAAAACAAAAGACGAGGGGGTGTAGTTGGCAAGTGGAGTTGAGTGCATCACTGGGGCTGTTCATTGGTAGGTAGGCTGGAGGGCCTGTGAGTTTGTGGGCCCCATGGACCCTGGGCGAAGAGGAAAGAGTGCAGAGGTGTCTGGACCTGCCAATGGGGGGACTCCCCAACCAGAAAACCACAGGGAGTGTGAAAATAAGCAGTATATGAGGGCCGAGCCACTGCCCATTCGGGGTCATGCAGACTCTTAGGAAACTCTCTGAATTATAGGTAGCATTTGTTCTTAAAGCAAATGGATTTTCAAACCCCGCACAGAGTTTTTGCAGGGCGATGGTGGACATGGGGAAAGCTAGGGCAGCCAGGGAGCTAATGTGGACAGGAGGTGAGCAGTGAGGAAGCAAGAGTGGTGAGGGATCAGCCCCCATCCGAAGCCGCATTGAGACTGGATTGATTTGCTGGGACAAGAGCGGCATGTTCAACTGACACAAATATCCCAATCACTGGCACCGTTGCATCAGCACGTGGTTTCAGAACATCTCTTCTTAAAATGGAATGTTTTTCAGCTCTCTAGAGGCTTTGCAAGATCTGAAAAGATTTTGCTTCTGTTTGCTGGCTGCTACACATGCCACTTTTTACATCTTTACCTAGATGGAAAGCACTGTAACCTGCTGCTTTGCACGTTCAAACAAGCCTGCTTGGAGAGATGACTGCAGGAACAGCTGGCTTCCTCAGGAGCTGATGTGCACTGCCCCGATGTTACCTAAACAGCCGTCACTTACTTTTTTCCTTCCTTCAGTGCTTAAGCAAGTTTCAGCATGTTAGAAAAGAAGTATGTGGGAAATGGCCTAGAGCACTGGGATAAAAATATCTGTCACACCCTAGTTAGGGGAGGTTAAATTAACTTGAGGTTGTAAATATGGACACCTTCTGTTAGGAGCTGAACCACACACTCAGCACCCGAGAGCTCTTACTCAGCCCTTCTCATGCAGAATATAGAAGTGAAGCTGTTCACGGGGTTCCCAATATTTTTTTCATCTAAGGGTTCGAAATTAAAATGACAGTTAATATGTCTACTGTATATTATGCCTACCCAAACTAACACAGTGTTAGTCACACAGTAGCAGAGTACGGAGCATTTCTAGTCTGTGGATTGCGTCTCTACAGGAAGTCCTCAAAATCAGAAGTTGGGCTGTACCCAGTCAGGGCACTACTGCATTAAAGTTGTTCTGAACATATGCTAATGCTAACTGGACCAAAGTGTTAGTTTTACAGATCATTGTGATGCTTGTGAAAAAGAGTGATTCACACCGAGTAAAGTGGAGAGCAGTATCTATTAAGAGCTTTACTAGTAAAGAAACAGAGGCATTTTGGGTGTCTTTTATTACAAGCCTGTGTGTTTGTCCTAGCAGAGAGATGGAATCACGATAGATTAAAGACAGAGAGTGAAGAACTTTCCATCCTATTCTGATACAGTATTTTAAATAATTTATTTGATAAAAGCAATGCCTGCTTCTGATATATATGTATAGGATGACTGATCTCCTCTCGGTTAAAGACTTTCAAGGAAAATGCTGGTCTGTTTTGAACACCACATATTCATGAGTTCCCCGTGTGGTTGGTTAGTAAATCCTTATCCCACAAAGAATTTTAAAAATGTACCAGCTTAAGGAGGTCAGAGGCTAAGGCATGGAGGTGTTTAATGCACATTTTTTTTCTATCTCACTAATAGACTGTTGACATGGGTCTTTTGTGAATTCCCTGGTTGACTAAATATGTTCATGATCTGAATGAGGGGAGGAGCAGAGACTGCTCAGATTTCAGGATATAAGGTTTTGTTTAATTTCAGTCAGTCAGTTGTTGATGGCAAGTACACCAGATGAAATGCATCCTCAGAATGAGCTCCGAGATCTTCGGTTCCGTGTGTATAAATCATCTTGCCTGCCACAACACCACATCCTACAAACCCTGTTGACACTGACAGGGACCAGATGTGTAAAGCCGTGGCAAAGACATTTGGTTTGGACATCAGCTAAGTGACAGTTACATTCAGAAGCACCAGTTGAGGGGTTGAGATTTTGTCGAGTCCATCAGGTAGATGGAAATCTGCATTTAATGTTATCACATGTCTTTAAACACTTAACTAAGGATAAAACCACCCCTGACCATAGAATTGAGCTTAAAATAACCTTGTTTTAGCTCTTCAGACTTAAATGTTTCTTGCTCGCTCACTCGCTCGCTCGCTCCCTCGCTCGCTCGCTCCCTCCCTCTAGTTTTCTCACACGGTCTCATTTTTGTAGCCACAATGTGAAGAGAGTTTAAAAAGTAAAACATACATTTATAAAACAGGTGTAAAGTATTTTTTCCTGGAATGTTTTCTGCCTTATTCTATCCCTGCCCATCTTTGAGGATACTGAACATGATAAATTTGTGAGCAAATAAAGATATACATAATACATTTTATATTCTTATTCTAACACAACAACCTTAAATTTACTATGGGTACTAAAAATGCTAGTATTTCCATGTTACAAAATTTCCCTAAATTTTTACTTTTAAGAGTGTAATAACTTCTGGAAGTTTTCTGTTTCTAAAGCTTGAGGTTTAAAAATTTCTAACTATTGTAAGAACAATAGTTGATGTAGATTACCGTTCTAAGTACAGAATTCTTTGCACAAAGGTAATGAGAGGCTGAAGTCATTTTAATGTAAAATTGAAAGAAGCAGAAGATCACAAAGTAGGCTCCGCATGATGAAGTGGTTTTAATGTAGCATTTTGGGTGATTACATGTTTATTCTTCATCTTATTTAAAAAATATATAGCTATATTTGTATACATTTTATCGATATGTAGATAAAATAAGTAGAAGCTGTTAAGGAAAAGGTTTTATTTATCTTAAAACAATTTCTCATTGAGTGTAGCATAAACTCTCTCAAAATAACTACTCAAAAGGGGGTTATGGAATCGCATGACTTCAGTTTTCAATCTTCAGAATTTCAGTGGCAAAATAGGAATACAGTTTTACTTTTAGAAAGCCTGAATATTGGCATTTGCTTTAGTTTCTATAAAAGTATTTGCAAAGTGACAGAAGGAAAATGTTTGCACTAATTATGAAGGGAATTATTGCTTTTGTTCATATTGGAACCCCTTTAATGTTTGAAGAGTGGGTTAATGGTGGTGCGTCTTCATTCAGCTATGCCTCCATCACACACACACACACACACACACACACACACACACACCCCTCAGTTGGCATTTTTGCCTACAGTCTGTTGAGAGCTGATTATAGTTCTAATCAAAACTGTCACAATCAGGAGAGACAATTAGCCAGCTTAGACCTCTGCTGATTTTGCATGTGGCCCTTAGCATCCGATGGCCTTGAGGACCCTTGAATCATATCAACAAGTTTTCACTAATACCTGCTCAGCTCCACCTGCAGCTGCTGGGGTCTGCCTTTCATCTCTGGATTTGCTTGAGTTTGTTAGTTCCTGTTTATTTTAAATTGAGACCACAAGGTATTGAAATTTTCAAAAGTGGAAACTTGGCAGCCCTCATTGCTAAGGCCATTTTTAAATCCCCTAGTCAATAGCTCCAAAAGTCATGAAATCAATTACCTATAAATAGATTTCCATTTGTTTCTGTACTTATGCACTTGTGGAGCACAATTTATAGAGTTTGTATCCTATGTAAAATGCATGTCGATGCAGTACGGGAGACAGAATCCCATGTATTAATAGGCCTAGAATATTTTAAGGCTTACTTAAATCAGAATGACATAAAACACATTTGGCAATATTACATTTAGATTTTGTTTTCAAGGGAAACAAATTTTGTTCTGAATAGATTTATTTGTTATATTAGTCTGGTCATTGTCTGATTTTACCAGATGCTAGAAACTTTTTTTTTTTTTTTTAATATCTTTGTACTATTTTTTTTTTATTTTTTTTTTCAACGTTTTTTATTTATTTTTGGGACAGAGAGAGACAGAGCATGAACAGGGGAGGGGCAGAGAGAGAGGGAGACACAGAATCGGAAACAGGCTCCAGGCTCCAAGCCATCAGCCCAGAGCCCGACGCGGGGCTCAAACCCACGGACCGCGAGATCGTGACCTGGCTGAAGTCGGCGCTTAACCGACTGCGCCACCCAGGCGCCCCTAGAAACTTTTTAATCAAAAAAGCAATGTCTTTTTTCTCTTTTTAAAGACTTTTTAAAGTAATCTCTACACCCAGTGTGGGGCTTGAATTTATAACCCTGAGATTGAGTTGCGTGCTCTACCAACTGAGCCCACGAGGTGCCCCCCAAAAAGCAATGCCTTTTAGACACTCCTTTAATATCTACTATGTCTAAATAGCCTTCATATCTTTCAAATTTTTTTTCCAACGTTTTTTTATTTATTTTTGGGATAGAGAGAGACAGAGCATGAACGGGGGAGGGGCAGAGAGAGAGGGAGACACAGAATCGGAAACAGGCTCCAGGCTCCGAGCCATCAGCCCAGAGCCCGACGCGGGGCTCGAACCCACGGACCGCAAGATCGTGACCTGGCTGAAGTCGGACGCTTAACCGACTGCGCCACCCAGGCGCCCCAGCCTTCATATCTTTCTAATTGAGCGTTATTCCAGTTTTAGACCTCAAGTCTAGAACATAACTATGCTCCAGGATTTTGTAGTCAAATATATGCCATTCATTTCAATATCCAGTTTAAATGGTATATTATCATTTAGAAGTGTCTTCAGAATGAAGCTAGAAAATCAAATAGAGATTTTTTTTTTAACATTGTGAGACTTGCTACTTTTATATAAGGATAAAATGTTCGTATAAATTTTTTAAAAAGAATAAAGGAAAATCAGATAAGCATTCTTTTGTGGTTGTTTGAAAGATTAAGGTATTTTACTAAAATATTAATTTTATGTCTTTGAGTTAGGTCTTTGTGTGTATTCATATCTCAGTGTTCATGAGTTAGCCCATATAAATGCACTATAATTCTTATATTTAGCTAATGGCTCTAATAGGGAAGATCAATTAGAAAATGATTCTTTAAGCGTTTAATACATAAGAGACTATCATTTGTTTTATATAAAGATTTTTCTTTCATCATAGTTCTGATCATTAAATGAAAATGAGGGTTCAAAAATTGAAGCAATTTTTATAAGCACATGTCACCTTCGTGATTCTGACATTTCTTAAGCGGGTCTGGGCATGGGTAATTTATATGATTTCTCTATGCATATATTTATTCACTCATTTAAGCTTTCATTCTCAATAGTGAAATTTAAATAAGTGAAGTCATTAATTCATCTTCATTCTTTCTATATAAATAAATCTACAAATATATGTAATCAATATGTGTTTATATTTGTAGATTTATTTATGTAGAAAGAATGTATACTATATATATACACTATATGTACTATTATATGCTACTACATACTATATAATATGATTCTCATATATTTCTTCTCCACCTCCAAAACTGTAAAGCAGTTGATTTCTCCGAGTGTATTTTTAAGGTTTCTTTTTCTTTACATGTCACAAAATTAAAAATACTTGTTGGCTTTACTTGTGATTCATTTTTGCCGTTTATAGCTTGAACAATCTTGCATGTTTTTTTGCTATACACATATGCAGAGACAGCTAATACAAACCAAAGTAGCTGATTTATCCAGTTGCTCTATGGGCAATTAAACCAGGAGTATTATCTCAGCAGGAATAAGTGGGCAAATTACACATGTGAAGTAAATGGGTCTTTGACGCTTGAGCACATAGGTATTACTGTACAAGAGGCTACGTTAAGATTCCTGTAGAGATCAATGGGGGTTTATTGATGAACACCAGAGAATAGAGAAGTGATGTCATAAACTTTTAATAGTCTAATAAACTATATTTAAGGTTTTCCATCTTGGTGAGTTCTATAGCTTTTATGCAATAGAATAGTGTGATCCTCTACACATTGTGAAGAGAGCTCTCTGACTTCCCAGGGGATTAACCCTAAGGGATCAAATGCCAAGGCCACGCCACTCTCGGTTTCCTGCAGTTGTCTAAAGAAAATGAAAAGCCAGATTACCTTTGTTCTCTTTAAAAAAAGTAACAAATGAGAAAGCATTGTGGCCTTTTAAATATTACTTATGAGTTGCGACATATCAGCAAAACGCTCTTATCCTGGTTGGTTTGAGTGGTCTCTGGTTGACCTCTGCAAAAGTATATAATTTTAGAATTCTAAACACCCCCAGTGTGTCTTACAAAACAGAGTCCAGTTCATGTGAAATAATGAATACTTTGTTGGAGGATTTAGTAGATGAACCACATACATTCAGTGCCCCGGTGTTCACCCTTCGCCCTCTAATTGCTCAGTGTTTCATGCTTTTATCATTTATAAGCAAATTTAAGGGGCAAAAGTAGAAAAAAATTTGAGTTACTGAGGAATACCTTCGGGCATTAGGCTGTCATGAATGTTATGGATGAATTACAGCTTTGAACATGCTTAAAGCCATCAGGAGGAGAAACTATTTAGTCAGCAAAACTAGTTTAGGAAGATGAGGAGCAGGAGAGTGGCAGAAGGCAGTTCACAATTGAAGACCTGTGACTTAATTTACATCAAGTCACAATTAAGCTGATAGCACAGGTTTTCCAGGAAGTCAAGATGTCACTGTCATCCAGAGAAGCCAAGAACTTTGCCTTTGGAATCCTAAACCCAAATATACAGAGGTCCCAAGGTGCTTAAAAAAAAATTTGTTTCAGTGAATCAGAATGACCAAAAAACCCACATTTTTTTGTCTGGCATATCCCATTGTCTCCCTTAGAACCCCCCTCCTTCCTCCTAATTCTAAACTTGAGGCATATAAAGTATTTCAAGACTTTCTGTCGTAGGTAATCCAAATTTATTGCCAAAAATAACAGATCATTTGAAAGGACATGATTTGCCTCACCTCTGGGACCCGCAGGCCTATCTACCATGCATAACAACAAAACATTTATGTCAGCATATCCTTCATCAGAGAACCAAAAGGGAAAGTTAGAAAAATAAAAGAAATGACCTCCATCTGCTTAACATATTGTCAACAGTTTTGGAGAGAGACAAAATCTTAAATTACCCCTGCACTTAAGGCACCTAATTACCTTCCAAAAGACTTTGGAAGAGAGGAAGTTTTATCTGTCCAGAGAGGGTAATACAGATGGTTTTTTTTCTCTCGTTTTTAGTAGGAGGGAACAGGTGTAAAACAATTTTGATTAAGTGCACGTTATATATTTATATCCCTGTAACGGGGATGTTGGAAGCCAGAGAGCTCCTCAAGGACTTCAGGTGTTATGAGATTCCATGAAACCGTTTCAGAAGATACTCGGTGGGGGGGATTTCTCAACAGTGACCTCACTGATTTTTCTCATCATTTTGCCTGTTATTTCCTGTTGTGTGGCTTAGGCCCTTGGTAGGGTTGAAAGCAGGTGTGGGGGGTAAATGATCATGTGATAAACTGTACCTATAGCTTCTCTTGTAGCTTTTCATCAATGGTGACGTTTCTGTCAGTTGCCACCACCTAAAAGATCTCTGGTTCTGCCACTTTCTGTGTGGGAAGAGTGGAATCCTTTTCATGATTTTGGTCATATTTTTGCCCTTGGCAGCTTTCCACATCACATGCTAGATCCTCATCGTCATGACCTCCTCGTGTCCCCTGGGTGCTAGGTGTTGTACCAGCTTCGAGTGTGTGGTTAGAGCTGCTCCTCACCCCGCTGAAATGGGTGTAATGAATGGGATCTGGAGTGGAATTGGGTGTTGTCTTAGTGTTCTACCAAGTCTTAGCATTCAATATCTGAACTAATTGAAACACCAAATCTGTATCACCTGTCCTGCGTGATCCCTGTGCTGAACTGAAAGAGCATTGTAGAACCTTGAGGACATCTAGTATTCCATTTATTTATTTTAAAAAGTGAGCTACAAAGAGATTAAGTAACCTGACCAATTCACACCACATTTAAAGCAAAGACTATATTGCAACCCAGATCTCTTAACTTCACATTCATTGTTCTTTCAGCTGCTCTACTTGAACTTGTAACACATTTGGTCATACTCATGCATTGCAAAAACAGTGAACAAATGTTAGCGATTTCTTTTAAACCTCTTCTGATGTTTCTGCCTGTTGCTTTTCTTTTGTTCCTGACCTTTTTTTAAAATCCCACAAATGCTCTACTTCAGGCTCTTCGTGTCTAGGCAATCATCAGAAACTGAAGTGAAGAGCTTGCATCTGACTTTTCTTGTTTTCACAACACAGAGTACTTTGCAGGGAGTAGGGTCTCTGCAGATAGTTGCTGACTGGCTGGAGAAGAGAAGGTACCGTTGTCAGTCGCGGGAAGTAAGGAGTCCTCTGCGGCCGCCTGAGATGTCTGTGTGTAAATGTTGGCTTGGTCTGTTGCGGTGGAGTCCTTGGGATCTTCCTCCCCGAGACTTTCTCCCCACGCATTCTGTCTCCTCCAGGGCTAAGAGAACCGTCATTTAAAAATACAAACCCACTCATGTTCTGCACCTTCTTAAAACTCTTCTTTGGTTCTCAATTGCCTGCCCAACTCTTTTCTCCAAATAAAGTTTTCGTTTCCCTTGGCAGCCTCATTTGCCCTTTCAACAAACTCTTTGTTTTCAAACCTTCTGGGGTTTTTGCCCTTCACTCTTTCCTCGAAAGCCTACTCTCTCCCCGTCTCTTGGGATAATTCTGTTCATCTTCCAAGACCTGGCTCCCCATGAGGTCTTCCTGAACTCTTCGAAAGTCTGTTCCTATTCCCTATTTTCCACAGTATTTGGTCCACATTTCTCTTCTGACATTGATCATGTTTTATTGCACTGATTTGTTTGTGAGCCTGCCTCCCCCTCTAGATTGTCAGTTTTTGTAGGTCGGGACTATGTCTTGGTTCATTTTTGTTCCTCCATCTTCAAGTACAATGCCTGAGTTACAGGAAGCCATCAATGCACTGAATGAATTAATTAACGAAGAGAGGCAGGGCATAAATATGTGAAAAGTCAATCAAATTAAGAAAGAATGGAAGGTCAATCTAATATCATATTGCTCAAGTGAAGTGTAATTTTAAAGTTTAAGTTAAAATAGACGTTCTTGTAGAGAAATGTCGTTTATTCTAATGCATTGTGATGACAATCGGTAGAGCTGATCTCCGCGGAACTGGGAAGCTCAAGTATTTCTCCAGTATTTCACCCTGTACCCCTGTCATTCTGTCTGGTGTCTGCTTCCTGAACCCTCTTCTCCAGACCCTGCAGACCACTTCCTCTTTCTCATCAAAATTTACCCACCATATGCCTTAGTCTCTCGAGGATCTTAACTCTGCAAGGTGACAGGTATTAATGAGTCAGAAAAATGAAAATACGTTCATGCATTAGCTGGCAAGTATGATTTCTCTTCTAGGCAAAATAACACTTTACACATACTTAAGAACTGAAATTCACTTTTGAGAGGACATTTCTGTTTAAAGATGGCTTTTGTGTCCTAGAAATCATACTACAATGGCAACTGCCCATCTCTTCTCAGTGTATTTATATATCCAACATACTTACAAAGGGCACCTGAGTTGTCTTTGGGGCTGCATAGGCAGTCTCTCCAAAGAGTCAGCATGTTCTCATCCCCCATTTCTATAAACTTATTATTTGTTTTAACATTTATTCAGTTTTGAGAGATAGAAACAGAGTGTGAGCAGGGTAGGGTGACAGAGAGAGAGGGAGACACAGAATCCGAAGCAGCCTCCAGGCTCTGAGCTGTCAGCACAGCCTGGCATGGGGCTCAAACCCACAAACCGTGAGATCATAACCTGAGCTGAAGTCTGAAGCTTAACCGACTGAGCCACCCAGGCACTCCTCTATAAACTTTTTGAAAATCACTGTTCATTACTTTGTAAACAAAACTTTGTTATAATTACACTTTACCTACTCGAGGTGTTGCAATGATTATCACAATTTTTTTTTTAATTTTTTTTTCAACGTTTATTTATTTTTGGGACAGAGACAGAGCATGAACGGGGGAGGGGCAGAGAGAGAGGGAGACACAGAATCGGAAACAGGCTCCAGGCTCTGAGCGGTCAGCCCAGAGCCCGACGTGGGGCTCGAACTCACGGACCGCGAGATCGTGACCTGGCTGACGTCGGACGCTTAACCGACTGCGCCACCCAGGCGCCCCACAATTTTTATTTCTAGACGTCTTTGAGATTCTTCAGATATTTTTCAAAGTAGTAAAATTCTTTGTCTTTGGTCAAAAAATATTCTTAGTTATGTAACTAATATAATTGTACATATTCCTCTTCCCTATACTATTTGTCAAGCACTGTCCAAGCATGTTCCATTCAATCCTTGTTTACTCATATAATTCATTCATGTAATCCTAAATAATGTCCAAAGAGTTACTATTCAGATGTTACAAATGAGGAAACTGAGGCATGGAAAGGTAAAGTAACTTGCCAAGGTTACACAGTTAGTAGAAACAGATCCCAGATTTGAAACCAGGCAGGTGGCTCTCAATCCTTTTCTCTTGACCTCTTTCCTGTGCTGGCTGCCACACCAATAAGATAGTAGTTTCCTCTCAGTTATCAGGTGGATGCCTGCAAAGTCTGGGAAATGAAGATAAAGTTGAAATATCTTTAATCAACTCTGATTTCCTTGATAACCACCAGACATTAGCAAACTTTACAAACCATATGTGCTGAAAAAGCCAGGTGCCACGAGGAGGATTAGAAATGAAATTTTCTTTCCACTCTGATTTCCACTTTTTATTAGTGACACCTCCCAAGTGGTTCAGAGAATGCCTATTAGTGTTTCTGGACATCTTGTACGATTTGCAACCATCCTTAGAGAGGTCTAGGTGGCTGAACTCCACACCTGCCAGGTGTCCCTCTGCCCCTGTCGAACATCCCTGCCTGAGCAATTCTAGAATGCTCAATAAGCTGAGAAGTCTCCCTGTTCATAGACTCAACATCTTGTGATTTCTCCATTGTCACATCCATGGTGTCGGTAATTGTCCCGGAGGAGGACGACAGCAGCTTCTCACTGGGCTTTCGCATATCCCCTCTTCCTTTTTGGACATCGGTAAATCAGCGAAGTGAAAACAGGAAGAGATAGTTATAAATCCTTCAATAGAGCACATGTGTGCTTTGCACACGGTGGATTAAAATACTCTTTGGGTTTTAAGAATCATCTCTCATAATGGCAACGTTTGTACTCTTTTGTCTTATCAAAAGCTTTTGGATGACTTTATATTTAAACAAGTGATTTTATCCTTAGTCCCGAAACTCAGATTAGATTTGTTTATTTGAACCCATAAACATAAGGCATTTAGACTAATAAATATTGAAAAATATGTGGGTTTTTTTTTGCCCCCTCCAGAATGAAGCACTCAATAAAAGCCCTTTTTGAGACTGGGAGCAAATAAATAGCAAACCACGTCTGAAAAATCATTCCTCTGGGGATTTAGCCCTTTTGCTAGTTTTCACAGGAAAGGCTATTCTACTTCGAAGCCTGACTGTCTTACACGAGTGGATACAGAAAAGGAGAGCCATTCCTGCCCTGCGTACAGCAGCTGTGCTTGCTTAAGGTTTTATAATCTGTAGTCTCAAATTGCGCTTCTATTTTAACTTCAGCGTGCCTACAGTAGCACAGGATGCTTTTCAAATGTTCAGACATGACTCCTTAAAATTGAAAAGAGAAGTTCCAGTGAGTATTCTCATCTTCTCAGAGACTCTCCCTCTGATGTGATAACGTGAAGTACTTTTTCGTGGCACCCATAATTTCCACTTACACTGTTTAGCTTATGCAAACTTTTAAATAGGGCTGTAGATGTAAGAGCATATGAAGATATGTACAGATTTTGTGTGGCTTTGCATTATTGTTTAGTCAGTGAGGATTCTAATGGAGTGCCGGGGATGAGACAACAAGAATCTAATCAATAGTCACAAAAAGCAAATGAACTTGCATAAATTAGCACTCTAATAGGAAAAGATAAATGCATGTACTTTTCCATCTTTCAAGCAATACACGTTATTGAAAGAGGTCTAACAGATACTGCCTTGATTTATTTTTACCTTTTTTTCAAGGGTGCTGGAACTAGAAAATGCAAGTAAATTGAGCATTCAAGGTGGCTGCTGGGAACCACTGAAATCAGATCAGTGTATCAAATACAGTATGTAGAATTCAGCATGTTATGTCCACATGGATGACATTGTCATTATTGTTGCTCATAACAGTATAAATAACAAAGCTCTCCAGAGGAAGGTTTGTTCCGTGACCAGGGTTTGTCTTGGAGAAAGCAGTCTCTGATCCTGACATTCAGGCCTTTTCAGTGTACTCCACTGTACATTTACGCCATATCCACTAAGCAAACGGCAGGAAGTGTTTGTCAGATGTAGAGTGGCTGGGTGCCGAGGACCTGGGCAGGCACAGATCAGCCGCCACTGTAGCATCATACAGTAACTTCATTAAGCATCACCAGCGGCGGTCAAGGAATTCTCAGGGAGTGAGATCAGCAGCGTGCTTTCTCATTACACCAATGCTACTCTGTTGGGGGTGGGGTGGGGTGGGGTGGGGTGTGCTGGCTCGGGCACAAATGTCAGAGGGTAGCGAGTGTCTGGCACTACAGCTTCTAGCCACAGTAAATAATTAGTAACATCCAAGAACTTTCTCTACCACTTCTCTCTGTTCCTTCCAACTCTTGGTTTACTGTTTTCTGTCTTGGGAAAGGAACTGGGTATACAAGGGGCTGCCAAGTAACCTTCACTGCCTTGGCTAAAAGGCAGAAATGTCCGTCATGGCTTTGCTGTCTCACTCGGGCAGCTTCAGGCCGGCACAGCAACCTGATCGTTTGTGTTCCTGGCTGAAGAAGAAATACCCTACTGGCTTCATAATGGCGCTTCTCAAAGAGCTCACCTATAGATGGGGAGAAATCTGCACTCCAGGGAAAATTGGATATCCTCTTTCGTGATATTAGGGAATACTCTGGTTTGAAGTAGGCACTTTTTAAGATATGTGTAAAATTCACAATGTTACCTTTTTTTTTTTTTTTTTTTTAAGCACCTAGAGAACTTTCGCTCTTTGGGAAGTCTTCTAGAAATTCTATTTTAGGGGAAATCCCATCTGTATTGTTGGAAAAGAAAGAAGAATTAATTTGTCAGTGTTGTTTTGATCTCAATCCAGAAAGCCAAAAAGAGTTTAAAAAAAAAAAAAATGTCTGTTGAGTATCGGCATTTCTTATCTTTTTCTTTGCATATTTTAAAAATAGGTCTTTCCTTAGCTCTCTTCCATTATGGTTAACTGTAATCAGTACTTTATGGTTATATCATATAGCTTTGTTTCATTAGGGCAATGAAAATGGTATTGAACAATAGCAATATAATGTGGGGAAACAGTTTGTAATTCGGTTGGAAATTGCTAATGCCGTAGACAGTCCCTAATACAATCAGCTTGACTTCCCTAGGAAAACTTGAGCTAAATTTCCTCTATTTTTCTTTTAAATCTTCTTATAAAGTGGGGGTGAGGAAGATTCTCTGATCAACACTGGAAAGCTAGGTCCCCCTGCGTAGAGAATTTCTTTATGCATTGAATTTTGAATGACATCTACAGGTCCTGGGAAGAGCTACTATTTAAGACTCAAACTTTCCCTGGAGATTTTTTTAAAAGAGACTAGATAATTAACAGTCCTGAAAGGAAACAGCTGGAAGAGATGGTGCCTCAAAGTCCCTTCCACTGGTGTCTCTCTCTATCGTTTTGATGCAGAAGCAGTGTTCCTGTGAAATTATTATCAAGTATTATGTACCAAGGGAAAACTAGAGGCCATCTCTTTACAAGCCTATGTCATGCATGCTGTGTGATTCAGGAATTTATAATCACTGTAGGTTAAGACTGGTCCACAGTAGTGGTGTCTAGGAGTACAAAAGTAAATAACCTGGTGTTTGTAAGGAGTGGTAAGTTAGGATTTTCTCTCTCTTGACTCTAGTAACTGTATCATGGTTGTTGTTGAGTCAAAACCCATTATAGAAAGTTTTATGTGAGAAGAATTCTTAGATTCAATAGCACACATAAATATTTAGCTGCAAATACAATGCTGAGAATTCCACTTTTAATTCCACGAGTGCTTGGGCACGCTGGCTTACACTATGCCATTTAGCAAAAAAGGAGCAATGTGTTTAAACTTGAGATTCCCTATAAATTTTTCTAGTCATTAGAACCGATAGAGCTTCCTCTTAGGTGATATAAATTTTTAAATATCTTAATTGTCTAACAGAGAATAGCAATATTTCATATTTCCAGACATGTCCAAACATCTCTGACGTCTTTAGAGAGATCAATTATATCTCGAAGCCACCACCTTGATTTAAAAAATAAACAAAAAACATTTTATACTCTACCAGGAAGTGCTACTGTGCATATGTGAATTTATAATTTATTCCTTCAGCTTTTATCCTAGAAACTTGTATTCAAACTAAAAAAAAAAAAAAAAGGGTTAAAAGAAGCCTTTCCCATGATTCCTAATTTCCAGTTAATTTCCTGTAGTGGCTTAGAATACTTGGTAACTTCTTAGGATTCCAAACCCCGTGGAGGTGTGTGTAAGCCTCAGGTCATGTCCCAGTCACGTGGTCAACGCAGTGCCAGCGCAGCTTTATTGCCGCGCAAGCAAAAGGAGAAGGCGTTTCTGCAACCTGGACACTATCCTTCCTTCCGCCAGCCTTGCATATGGGGGCTGCTTAAGGGCGGGGTTCACAGCGCCAAGGCTTGCCTCCTTGACCAGTGTGTATCACGTGTTTCCTTCTCTACTTGTGTTTGTAAAACCATAGTAACGAGCACTTTCAGTGACCAAGACTTAGGCTTTTCATTTAATGACTGGGATTCCTAAAACATCCTTGGGTGGGTCTTAGCTGTGATGAGTCTCTTCTCAGCTACAGAGTGTTCTGAGACAGAAAATCTGGAGTATGTCAACACGAATTCCTGGTTTGCCTACATCTTTGCTTCCCACAGATAGGGTTGAAAACTATGCTGTGTGTTTGTGGAATGGGGGGAAAAAGTGTCTTTTAGAATACAAAATGGGCTAAGACTTTGAGTATCTGGCATACACTGAGTAGGTACCTATATATTGAATTAAAACATCAATAATCAATAAATGAAACTGTCCTGTTTTGTAAATAAAGTGATCAGTGAGCTATAATGCCATTTCTAGATCCAGATTCGATGCTGAGTCTCAGGCTCACTTAACACCCCTCTGTGTTTCATACGAGGTTTGCTGTTTTCCTGACTAGCTCATCCACACTGAGTTTGTAACTTAACAGCAACTTGCATTCTCGCTCTCTCTTTTGGACTTGAACAGTGTGAAGGGCAATAAAATGTTAATGTGCATGTCAAAGAAACTTCGGGATCTAGGACTGCACTACCCAGCACTGAAGAAAGCCAGTTGTGACCCTGTCCTCTCAAGGCTCATGATGCTGAGTTGTCACCCAGCATGAAGTGCCCGTTATCACCCTCTTAGTTCATCATCTTTGTGTCTTGGCATTAACCATCCCTCTGAAACCTCACAGTCCCTGCAAGCGGCTGATTCAGAGCTTGTAGCAGGACCAAACATTCTGAAAGTTCAAGAGGAGGGTCATGTGCATTGGCTTTGAACTGTAGTTCTCTTCCAAGGTAGACATTTTAAAAGGGAGCTTATTAAAATGAAAGGGGAAGGGGAAAGGCAACAACTCTATTCTCTGCCACGGAGATAGACAAGCATTTAAGTAGGTAGAGAGATTATGGCACTTGAGAATCCCCTAAAGTGCTTAGATTTATTTCTCAGAAATAAATGGTGAATTGTTTATTTCTTTCTCCCCTTTATGTTTCCTTGGGATAGAGCAATTAGTTTCTTATTTTTTATGATTGCATTATTCTTGCATATATCTTTCTGTGGTCCAGGCTATAAAAGTAAATAGAGGATCCAGCTGTATGAATGAATATCCTTTTAATGAGTGTGGGAGGAAATAATAATACTAAGTAGTGCAAAACCATTTTTATGTGATGAACCGAAGTACCTTTGTTCCTAGGCTCCCCAGTCTTAAGCCACAGGCCACCAGTAAATGTGTGCATAAAATGACAGTTTTATGTATTCTGGTGTTAACAAAGGTACCTCGTGGTTGGTGTTGTCCCCAGAATGCACTTAACAGGATTTTTGAAAGGCGGTGGCATATTCTGTTTTAATTTCCAGGGTCGAGGAAGGGTAAAATAGAGTCTGTGACTTTTCTGTAACACCCTTCATTCTATCTTTGGGTGAAAGCCTTGCTGAAACAGTGAGATAACACAGTTGCTGGGTGATAATACAGTCGTTTTCATGGTGCCGTGAGTTAATTTCAGAGGTGAAACTATCCTTGCTTAGGAAAATGAGGTGCCTTCTCCCCTCAGACCAGCCATTTGCTTGGAACAGCAAATGGATATTGAGTGTCTCCTGTGTGCAGGGTACCGTGGGGGGCTGCCGGCATTGGCTCCCTTCCCCCCCTCCCCTCCCCGACGCCCTTCCTTCCCAGCCATTGTTACCTTGTTCTTCATCAGTGTTTTGGGTTTTTTTTTGTTGTAATTCAGTACCATCCCACCCCAAACCCTTCCGTTAATTAAACTTTAAACTACCTGTATAAGTTTGCTCAGGCTGCCATGACAGAATACCAGAAACTTGTTGACTTGAACAACAGAAATTTATTCTCGTGGTTCTGGAGGCTGGAATCCCAGGTCGAGGCCCAGCAGGCCAGTTTCTGGTAAGAGCACTGTTCATAGCTTGCAGAGGCAGGGGTCAGGGGGCACTCATTTTAGAAGGACGCTAATCCTGTTGGGTCAAGGCCCCACCCTTATGGCCTCATTTAACCTCGATTGCCTCCATAACGGCCCTATCTCCAAACACAGGCTCACGTCAGAGGTTGCAACTTCAACATATGAATCAGGGTAGGGCACCCAATGGGGGGAAAAAAATCCTAAAATTGAGGAGCATACCATGGCTTGAACTTTGTACCAGTTACTGAACTTTTAACCTGACACCCTGCACCTCCTCCACCTAGCAGTGGCACATGTGAACTCATTCCGATGATCGCAGGGGAGAGCTGGGAAGTCCCAGGATAAAGCCAAATGAAGAATCTCAGGTCCCATTTGCCTTCCCACCTGCCAACAGGGACCTGGAGTATTTAGTAGAGGGATGAAAGAACAGATTACTAACTCCCAGAAAAGCCCAAGATAATGGATTGGTCCTAGTCTTCCCTGACAAGGATTTGAGTCACTATTTGGCAGCTTTGAGGTGACTCTGGTCAGTTCCTGAGAAAGCTGCTTTCCTTTCCTGACCCTGGCTTGAGTGGCAGAGACCAGACGTTCTGGTAGGAGGGGCACCGTCTGTACCCCCCATGACTCCTGCTAACTGGAGCAAACCCTGGGCACATCCCAGCCCCGTCTAGGCCTGACCTGAGCAGAAGGGAGCCTCAGAAGCAACAGACCCTCTGGACTGCTAGCTGGTGGTTGCTGGGACACAGCTCAGAGCAGAACAGTGGTTGGCGGAGGCTGAAAGGGAGCCTTGGATGTTGCTGCCAATGTGATAGGCGGTTGCAGGATTTTGTGAAGCAGTCTGATGAACCCTCTCAAATAGAGGCACCTAATGCTGCTCAGCTGTGTAATTGGGATGGAAATGGGCCAATGAGAGGCGACAGTTTGTGCTTAACCTTTTGGGAGTCTTGTTCCAGGAGACTGTGTGTGGGGGGAAAAAAGAAGCATTACAAATAATAAGCTTCTCCGCCTGATTTGTAATGAATTAGTAATAAATGGCCTAGCGCTCTACAAAAGTCTGACGATTACAGAGCAGCTAAGTGCACGGGACCACATCTTATTTTGATCAGCTGTAGCATAGCAAAGACATGTAATTATCATAATCTAACAATTAGCCTGGCATCACTTTCCAGTGTTTAATTACCCCGATAAATGGTAATTGAATAGAGGACTTAATGACAAGAGAGAAACTTTCATTCTGCCTTAGGTGCTTAAGTTGTCTACTCGGCTGGGCATAATTTTCTAGCATTGCTTGAACCGCGGTCCTGATTATAATTTTCCTTTTTGCAGCCGGCCATTATTTTGTTTTCTGATCTTGACCCTTGCGTATAATATTACGTAGCTCTTCTCAGAACTTAGTACTGGGACCCAGGACACAGAAGGAGAGTACGGGGCACTTTACCCAGTTCTGTTCTTAAGCATTGCCTGAAATATCCTTCAGATACAGTTTCCTTCTTTGGACATGTGTCAAGTCACTGCCATGTGCAAACACTGTGCTATGTGCTGGGGGTACAGAGATGATGAAACACCAGCACTATCTCCAAGGAGCTCTCTCTCTAAAAAAAGGTCTGTATAAAAATACAGTAATGATCATTATTTCTGTTACAGCGATTTGCTCTCAGCATGGACCCAGTTGCCTTCTAAATCTATGTATTGAGCTTGAGTGACTGCACAACCTTTCATGACCATGCCCACCACCTCACCTCTAATGGCTCACCTCCAGATCTCTATTCTCTTACCTTAGGTTCTTCTCTGGTTCCAGATTGGTATCCACTTGCTCACAGGGTTATCACCAACCAAATGAAAGTAACTGCTTCTCCCATGCCAATTTGCATAGGACCAGCAACAATGTTTGCTTTGCATCCTAAAGCTTTATATGAAACACTGTTATTATTAGTGTTTTGCCCTAGTATTACCAAATATATGCCTCCTCTTGCAGTGTGCAGATCAAGCATAGAAGAAGGTGTTATTTCCTTTCTTTCTTACTGGCTTGTTTTTTGTTTGTCTAACAGTAAGTTTATAAGAGAGATTAATTCCTTGCCACAGAGGTCTTGGGTCCCCCACCCAGAATTTTTGAAAAGTCAGGGCCAGATTTCAGACTTTGATGGTAAAATGTCCCGTAAGTTATGATCAAGACAGAAGACAAATATTTATTTCACTGTTGCATATCGGGACTTAAGAACCACTAAACCGTTATTTGAATTGGTTAACAGAAATGACATTTATTATAGCTCTTTGGTTATTGTTAATTAGTGTTAATTACTCTTAAAACTGGGAGTAGCCTGAAATTCCACTGGGTAACTCCATCCCCATAAGATACAAAGGGGCTACCTGTATGTAAGCAGTTTGGCAGGTGGCTTATTTGTTTGATTGACTCCTGCATCCCCTGAACAGAATCAGTTTGTTTAATCCTGTTCTCCTAGGACAGCGTCTGGATAACCTGTTCACTGATTTCCTGCATCTGCTTTTGGACCCGTGTTTATGTGGCAGGTGCTCTGTTCTGTGCGCCTGACATGATGTAAAACTCTGGATAACTTAGGGCACGAAGGGCAGCTTTGTCAGGAAGCCCCAGACCAGCAGGAGTCGAGAAAGAGCCTGTTTTGCTTTGTGGAAGTGACCTCTGTTAGGACATAATCTGTGATTCTTTATTTTATTTTACTCCCTTGTGGAAAGCCATTTTAGTGATCTGCAGTGTGTTGGGTGTGTGGGGCTCTGCCTGGTTAATTCTTTGGCTGACTTAGCCTGTTGATGTTGACACATTCTTACTCCATGCGCGAGGCCGCTCTGGGGGCTTAGAAGCAATTAGACTGTCACCCAAAGCTCCCAGTCCCTTCCTGAAGGCAAGTCTTGTTTAGGCTCTGCCAATTTAATGCTTTGTTTCCTTTGGAGCTCCTCAGTCAAGCTAATAAAACAAACTCCAAATGAGTTAAAACACTGGAAGAGAGAAGATTTTGTGGGCCTTGTACTTGAAACAGGTGTTACTCTTGGGAGATACCAATTGTAAAAAGTCATTCAGACTGATGTGACTTGTAGCAGAAAAGCAACAAACAAAAGCTAGTTGAGGTTTTGTGAAATTTTTAAACCGCGCCCACGTACACACGTGGAAAGAAAAAAGGTGACAGGTTACTGTACTAAAGCACTAATGAATTCCAAATATCTGGCCACGCAAATTACATCTTATTCCCATCACCAGCAGTTACTGAATTCAAGGCAAAGCTCTTATGCTGCAGAATTTATAATTACCAAAACATGCATGCATAAGAACTTTATTGGAATTGATATTAATGGATAGATAGAACACCAGCGCCGAGTTCTAACTATTTTGTCAGTTATCTTGTGCTCCGTTGGATACAAGTGTATGTGTTATGGCATACAGTGCTTTAACTGCAAAAATAAGTAAGAAACGTTTCTGAAATTCATCCTTGAATATTTTTTAGCCTGTAAATCTCCACTTCTCTGGGAATTTTAGTTGGGATTGGTATGTTCTAGAGCCTGGAAGAGTGGATTCGACTGCCTGAAATGTGTTTTGGTCATCAAACCTCATTCATACTTGCTTCATTGAGCCTTAGCAGCTGGCCTGGTAGTGGTGAAACTGTGCAGGACTCCGTCTCAGAGCCAAAAATGAAGGTCAGTTACCAATGCATGTGGATGACAGACATGTTTCAGCCCGTGAGAGAAAGAAGACATTAAAAACCAGCAAAACAAATCTTGCTTCAGCCCCCAGGTGCTATTATTCATCTACCCTAAGTTTGATTTGCTGTTTGTATTTCATGCTCTAACCTCTGCAGGAAAACAAAACAAAACAAAAAGAGCATCTTCAGACTCAGGATATGAAAGCCATAAGGCTTGCATTCTGTGCTGAGAGAATAACAGAAGGAGACAAGGAGAGACATGTTTGCGACAGAGACTGCCATCCTGCCCATCTCCTCGCGAAACGTGTTTATAAACCAAACCCCATGTCTGTCGAGGGCCCATTAGGACTTCCAGGACAAATGAGAAATTCTTCTGGTTAAGAAGAGACATCTTACTCTGAAATTAGCCTTTAAATCAATAAGAGTAGAGTCAAAAGACCGTGCTGCCAAGATATATTCACTCTAGATTTAGTTCAAAATTTGGGAGGAACCCTAAGCTGATAAATTTCCTTAATCTTTAACCATAAATCATATCCTTCTTTTACATTTCAATTTCAGAATGTAATACATTAAGTTGCCTTGTAATTAAAGAAGTGACATTGTAGTTCTGTTCAAATAGGAACATTAAGACAATCACCCCTTTGACAGATTAAAATGCATTTAAAATGTAATAATCAACTATCCAGTTCATGAGAAATAACATTTTCATTACTGAATACTTTAAAACACTACATGAAAGGGGGATAAAAGTGTCTCACAGCTTCCTAACCTCTAATAACTACTCTGTCTCCCTTCAGAAATGCTGTTTCTATATTTATGGAGTGAAGAAACTTCACTCAGGAGCTGTGCTTGATAAAATACCTCAGTACATATTTCCCTGGAAGCAGGCTCTCTGCTGTGCCAGCAACATATGCTAAAGGCCAATTTAGAATGTTTTAAATATGCACCATACCCTTCCTTTTCCAGTTACTAAAATGAAATGCATCTTGGCTTTAGCAGATGAGGAAGGAGGGAGAGGAGGCACACCGCAGGGGAAAGGGGCTAAAGAGGAGCTCAAAGAAGGATGGTTACCGTGCTGCTCCTTTGCAGCCCGAAACCCGGGGCGCTGCCCACGTGCCCTTCACGGTTAGCCCTCCCAGCTGTCAGTATCCACAGTACACGAGCATGTGGGGCAGAGGAGGACGTAAGGTCAATGGCATGAGGAACCATCCACTGAGAAAGAAAGCTAGGGCACATCTACTTACCAGAGTGGAGAGGAACCAAGGACCGCGTCACAATAAGTGGAGGCCTTCCATTTGAAGTTGGTAAAGGACCAGAGTATTCAAGTACTAGATGGCGCTTCTTTCAGTCTGCAGATGAATTCTTTGGTTAGAACGAGGGAAGTCTTCATGGTTCTTGCTGACTCTGGTCAGGAAGCAATGTTTGGTCCCTGTCTGGGGACAAAGCTGGGGCACTGTTGATAACTTAAATGAAAAGGCAAATTGTTGACTGTTCCTTATCTGTGTCTTTATTTCGTTTGAGTCCAAGTCATGAATCACTCTCTGTAGACGAGTTAAATAAGGAGAGGGATATTAACAATAGTGTTAAAGGTATAATCAAAACTACGGTTAGCTGTGGCATGTCATCAGGTAAACACTGAAGATAAACACTGAAGACAAACTAAGACACACATGTCTGCAAATAGACCTTCTAGTTGAAATCCCAACTTCAGTTGTTACTTTTGCTATCAGTAGCTGTGAAATGTGCTTTTTATATCCAACCTTTCAGGCAGCTTCTGGGACATCAAGACCTACCATAAAATGCATAATTCATGTTTAGTAATTGAGTTGATAAAAAAAGAACTAGTTGCCATACTGAATTTTCCTTCTTTTAATTAACTAGGATGACCCTTTCATTATATATCTATATATATATGTGTATATATATACATATATATATATATATATATACACACACATATGTGTATATATATATATATATATATACACATATATATGACACTGATTCTTAACCAGCCTACTGTCCAATTTTGGCAAATGTATATAATGTATTCTTGCTACAACAGGGTATATATATATTGTATGTTAAGTGGAACACTGGCCCTGTAGCAGTGCAACTCAGTGGAGAACAAGGACTGTCTTTCTATGCATACAAGATGTTTCCTGGCATTTGAGACTTTTGTATTATGAGAACACAGGGCAGTAATCATATTACTCAAACGCAGTCACTTTTCTAAGTGTGGTACCGGTGCATGCTTTTACATTGTAAGCCACTGTGATAATTTAGTAGAGATTGTATTGTAATTATTGCTGGCTTGTTGGTGTGGAGCCAGAAATTCTTACGCTTCATAATATGCAATGATTTCAGAGAGGAAGAGCACCACAGATAGAGTGGATGGAATTAAAGAGAAGGAATAAAGGGGAGACCTTTACAAGAAAATTTCCAAGAAATTTACCAGTGCGTTTAAAGTGGCGGCCGTGCCGCCCATGACATTTGTAAATATTGTCATGTGGAATCATTCTTCCTAGGTTTGAATTTGCTCTTTTAATAGGAACTAAAGTTCATGAAAGCTGTTTCCTGATGGGGGGGAAAAAAGATGCCTTTATGTCAGCAGCTACTGAGCTTAATAGCACTTTCTTCTGTGAAAGAACAGACTGGTATACACGGGTCAGGAGCTAACCCTGCGATCTGAGATGTATTCTGGATGCTGACACACCCTTCAGTTTAGGAGTTTGGGACCAATGGAGTGGGGAGGGAGCAGGGCCAGCACAGCTTGCAGCAGACTTCCCTAGAAGATCAATGTAAACATAAGGGAACCCAATGGCACCAAAACCCTTAAAAGGGCTCCTTCAGGTCAGGGGAATTACAACAACTGGTAAAACTTGGGAACATTGCATTTAGCAGGAAAGAGAATTTACTTCAGGGCCAGATAAGATATGGGTTGAAATCCTAACTCTGCTGCTTATTTCCTGTGGGGGGGAAAAATGAACTAAGAGGATAACAATCTGAGTGTCATTTCCTCATTGTTCAAATAAAGCTAATTATAACTACCTAATAAGGATTTCATATGACAACACATGTAAAGCCATAACACAGCATATCCTGGATGCAGCAAGTGTTTGTTGCATCAGTGAATGAAGGGAATGAAGGAGAGAACTGAAACCCCATCAAGAATTAGAACTGCCTTTCTGGGGGAATAAAGGGTTGACCTAAGAACTTGACTTGAGCAATTTACTCTCTCTGGAAGTAGAATAATAAAGAACTTCAGTTCTGAGTGAGGTCTCAATGCTTGGGCTTGACTTCTGCCTCCACGTTTTACTAGTTGGGTGACATTGAGCACATTGCTTAACTTCTCAGTCTCAGTATCCTCATTTTTAAGCGGGAGTACCAATAGTATAGTGTTCTTTAGGATTTAAGATGGAGATTAAATCGAGATAATGAATATAACATAATAAACAATTGTATTAGCCATACGTATGTGCCTTTTCACAGTAAGGCCCAAAAAGAATGGTCCAGTACTACTTTGTAGCCAAAGAGCATGATTTGGGGTAATATCTATCCCTATATAACCCTAAACTTTTCTTTGGATCGTACTTGGGTATATTATAGAAATGCCTTTTATGAGTTTTTGTTTATTGATGTTTTTATATTTATATTGTCCATTTGGGGGGAAATTACATTATTAAACTAATTTATACAAATTGAAGATGTGAAACAGAAGCATAAGTTGATTCTATGGTGACTCATCATCTTTGTCATGTGGATAGAGGGGTAGAACTACTAACCGCTGGAGTGATCACATACTCAAAATAGGCTCCACAGTGATTCATTGAACACCCCACACAGAGTATAATGTCATCAGAAAGGGAAAAGGTCAACCCAGTATAAAATGTGTCTTCAATCTCATGGATTGTTTTATTGAAACTTAAGCAGCATTAACAGGGAGAAAAGTTGGAAAAGGGAAAGTAAACTCAGGGCATCAAAAAAATCAGACAATTTGTAGAATAAAGCAATAAACAAATGAGTCTGGACAGTGGCAGTTTTAATTTTTTTTTCCCTACACTTTTAAGCAGTGTCAGGTGCTAGTACAAGCTCAAATGAGTGACACTTAGGGAAAGGAAAAACTTCCCCCTTGAATGTCTTTAAAATCTATAATAATAATATAATAATATAAAGTGCATCTGGGCATTGCCTCCTGCTGCATTTCTTGCCTGGCTCTCAGCCAGAACTGTCAGGCTACTTTGAGTGCTGATGATTCATATCCCAGCACCCTTTTATCTGAACGTTGCAGTGTCTTCTCTTTGTACTTTGGCAGTGATGTTACCTTGATGTTCAGAAATCTTTTAAAAGCAACACAGGCTTTCCTTGCATCTTGACAAATCATCGTCTGCCAGTAATGAAGAAAGAGTAAACCTAGTTCCGTGATCATTGTAAATATAAAGAAATAAATACTTCCAAGTGGGTTTTTTTTTAAATGTTTATGCATTTTGAGACCCTCTAACAGAAAAAGTGATCTGATCATCTTTCCTTATTCTCCTCGTATAAATCAGCATGCTGCTTTTCAAAAGCATTGATCAAATGGAAGTTTCTGTGGATCATTTGATATGTGAGGACAGAATGTAGGATTTTTATATTATTTTTAAAAAGGGACACGGGGATTATCGTTGGTGTTGTCGTATACATTTACTGATGTTGCTTAAGAGTTAGTATTGTGTTAGTTATCGATTTTAATATGCTTTAATATATCCTGATAATAGTGCTGCACATTCACATGGTGCTTTTTAGATGTTTCATCATCGGAGACTTGAAGCAGTTGTGTGAGGTTAGCAAGGCAGATTCTCATTATTGTTCCAGTTCACATATGAGGAAACTGAGGGTCAGACGGTTTATGACTCCCCCACCCTACCAGCAGCAATCCAGTCCTTAAATTGAGGTTACTCACTAAAATGAGTAGTGTCCACTTTGATCACGTTGCATTTTAGAAAGGAATCTCAACTTCTGCAATGAATGTGTAGTATCCAGAGTGAAGGTGGTGGTATATCTCCTGGGCTGAATGCTGGTCAAAACAGCCTGTCGGAGGTGTCTGTTGTGTTTGGGGGCTACATTTTAAGGGGACACTGGGAAACTAGAGAGCATAAGGAGAGTTGAGAATCTAGAATGTGAGGAGCCTGGGAACAGAAATAACCAAACAAGTCAGGATTTTCACGTAGTGAGAAAGGAAGATACAGAGACCTAGTTGACACGTCCAAATGTTTTACGGAGTGCCTGGTAGAAGAGGAATTAGATTTGTTCTTGGCGATGTCAGGCAGTGGGAGTAGGATCACTGGATAGAAATTACACAGAAGCAAATTGATGCTCCGTATACGAGGACACTGGCTAAAATGTAGGCGTGTCCAGAAATGGAGTAGACCAGCTCACTGACATGTTTACACTGAGACCATCTGACTTGAAGACTACATGGCTTGATGGGTGCTTGTCTTTCAGCTTGTCTTTCAGCAGTAACATAGTTTTATGATGAATCTTCTAAGGCCTCAGAGAATTTCCTCACTAGCTAAAAACAGAGGGGTTTTGTAGACTTTTCTGTGCTGACTTTAGAAAGCAGTATACGTAACAATTCCTGTTTCACACATCATTAGTTCCTGAGAAATCTCTTCATCCAATCGGGAAAGACATATTAGTTAACACAAATGCTCAAAATTTTTGTAAGGTAAGAGTTGAAACAGACAGTGCAGTGTGTAAGGTGAGGTGCGTGTGTGTGTTATTTTAACTATTTCAGGATGGAAGTGGTCCTGGGTTTGCTGTGTTCATCTGTGTCGTCAGTCCAGCCCTAGGACACAACCTATAAAGTTAAAAGAAATGGAGGGGAAGGGGAGGAGGATGATTTGATTTAGCTGGTTTTCATTTTCTTAATATAGAAAGGGAGGGGGCATCAAAAGAGATCAGCTGAAATGAGTTTGTGACATAAGCAGATTCACTAATGGAAACAGCTGATTAGGACCTGAAGTCACCATTCCTGGTCGAGCTCACTCACTCACTGCTTTGACATTATGCCTTAGATTTTTATTTTCCTCTAATGGGGAAGTGTCCTAGGACTTTTCTTTCCAACCTTTAAATTTTATGGTCCTAATTCTCTCAGTTTGATAACTCTAGTTCTCTACATTTGCATAGAAAATTGAGAATGGTCGCAATTATAGCAAAACCAATTCAGTCATTCATTTGTTCTTTAAATGACTTATTCATTCATTCAAAAACACTCATCAAATGAAACACTATTTTGAAATATCAAAACTTTGCTTCAGTATATGTGATTTTAAGAATGAAAGGAAAACAGCAAGTCAGTATCTTAACTACTTAAGATGAATGTGAAGAGTTCCATTTTCAGCGTGTTTTGAAACAAACGTAATAGAATTCCTCTGTAAAATTGTTGTTGCTTGTATTTGGAATAGAAACATATCCTGAATCATAATGGGCTGCAATAAAAACTTATTATAATAAATCTCTTAGCACCAGCATGATTAAAGTTATTCCACCACTGATTCCAAGCAGAAAGTCTTTTCCTTATGAATAATCTCATCTTTGTCTTCTTCTTCCAACAGATTCCAGAGGGGTGACTACCACATCGACGTCTGTATCAATGACTACCTGGATGTTTTCTGCCCTCACTATGAGGACTCGGTCCCAGAAGATAAGACTGAGCGTTATGTCCTCTACATGGTGAACTTTGATGGCTACAGTGCCTGCGACCATACTTCCAAGGGGTTCAAGAGATGGGAATGTAACCGGCCTCACTCTCCAAATGGACCACTGAAGTTCTCTGAAAAATTCCAGCTCTTCACACCCTTTTCTCTAGGATTTGAATTCAGGCCAGGCCGGGAATATTTCTACATCTGTGAGTATATCAAGATTTATTGTGTTGTAGGGCAGCTACAAGAACCCAGACTAATTTTTTACCCATGTTTCAGAGAATTGCAGAGAGTTGGACTCTGCACTACAGATGTCTCCTTGTAAATGCATACATCAGGATCCCTAGATACATTAGCTGGGAATTGAGAGCACAAATTAGATTAAAGACACAGCTCCTCTCCCCCTATGAAATTGCGTGTCAGCCTGTTCAGTGAACCACTGCTGACTTGTATTTCTTTTAAATGAAAATTGCTAGGACTTCTCCAAAGCTGAGGAAAATAAAAAGAGATTCCTGAAAAAAAAAATTAAAGGAAATAATTAAATTTACATAGCTTGGAGTCATTGGATTTCTTATTCAGGTGTCAGCAATATCCTTTCAATCATCCACACTTGCAGTGGAGAAAGCCAAAACTCCTGCAAATGTCAGCATGCTGGCGATAAATACTATCTTTGCACCAAGGAGAAAAGACCATTATTAAGAGCAGCTGTGTCTTTAAACAGGAAAAAGCGTGAAGAGTATCGAGAAAGTTCCAAAGGAACTGGTATAAGTGAGTTTCCCACCTGTGCCTCTGTCCTGAGAGAGCTCTAAAAGTTTCTCAAGCTGACCTCTGTAGTTTTCATCTTGCCGTGGCCTTGGTTCTTGTCCACAATGGACACCATCACTTCTTCAGGCATCGTACTAGTCATATATGCTAAGTAAAGGCTTCTCATACTTTGCATAAGTCATCTGGGCATCTTGGTATAAGGCAGATCTGATTGAGGTGGTCTGCCACAGGGACTGAGATTCCATATTTATAAAGCTCCAATGTGACGTGATGCTACTGGTCTGTGAACCACACTCTAAGTTAGTATGCTTACAAGTAATAATTTAGTCAGCATGCTGTATGTATGGACTTGACTAGTGTCACACATTGAAACTATCTGGCCTTTTCCAAGTATTTTCAGTATCAGCTGAAGGAGTTAAACGTTTCTTGTTCAGAAGTACATTTATTGAACAACTTACCGTGGCTCAGAAATGTTGGGGGATGCAAGATCAAAAGACACTCCTGTCCTGAAGGAGTGACCATCTGCTGGGGAGTAGATGTAAACAGGCAGTTGCTGTATGAAGGTGAATGCAGGCAGCAGTGGGTACATGGATACATGTAACTCACGTGCTTGAAAGAATCCAGAAGTGTGGCTGCACATAGCGTGTAGAGATCTAGGCAATACTACCCAGGATGCTTGGCGTTGACTTTTCACCACTCTTTGCCAGACAAACAAGACAAAAACATTACTGTTTTTCCGACTCGTTTCTTCAACCTGAATGTCCCCACAGACCCTTCACCCACATGGTTTTTTCAGTCTGCAAGGATTTCTAGTTCCTCTTCTCCAGAAAACAGAATTTTATAATGAGCTGGATTTCACCACCATACACGGGCACTCCCACTTATATTGAGATTGAATTTAAAAAGGAAATTGAACAGTACCAGTTTTATTATTTCAGTACATATTTTGGTCATTAGTCATGAGAAAACACGTAAAAGGCTTGATACTATCTCACATTCGATCCATAAAATAAGAAAAGGAATATTGGAGTCCCACGGATGGAGGAAACACTGGCAGCCAGTGAATTCATACATTCTCAGGCAGCAGGCTCTTGCCTTTTCCTGATTTTTTACTTTGTGAAAGAATCTCATTCAGCAAATGGAAAAAAGGAAAGAGGAAGACTTAACTGGCAGGATGGCAATCATTAATTGCATACTTCTAAAATACCCTACTGATGGAAGAGGAACTTACTGCCATTTCCAAAATTTACACATTGATTTCTCAGATTAAAACACAACAACAAAAACCAAAACTAAATTGAGAGCACTGAGATAGGAAACATACCAGCTAACTAGTTGATTGCATGATTATTAGAAATTATAGAATCCATTGAGGTTCATAAGCAAGATGTTATTATTCAAATATACCCATAGTGCTTATGACTGGTTTTTCCTCATTTGTGGTTAAATTCAATATTTCACTAAAAATCATTATGTGTCTTCTATAACATTCATTTAACGGAGTCATTTAACTGTCAAGGGCTCCTGTCAAAGTAATTGTTCCAAAATGCTTCAAAATATCAAGAGCTTTTTGCTGTTCAGCTGAGTTTAACCTGAATTACTTTTTTTAATGAAAGGTAAAATAGCACAAAATTAGCAGCAAAGAGATGTTCATTTATAAGAAGCACACTGGCCTCGTAGTCAGTTAAATTGAATTTTCAACCATGTTTTAGAACCACAAGAGCATGCTTCCCTGTCTTTTTAGTAGTGAAAGTGTTTCCTTTCTTCACTGCCAAGAGCAGGAGCGGCGGAGCTAACACGGATGTCATACAGACGTTTAATCTACTGTGGTCATAATTAAACTAAAGGATTCTTAGGGGACAATTGGCCCTCAGTTGAATTTTCCTCTCTCCTAATATGCATGGAATGAACAAGATGATTGGGAAATGGCTCTTTTCACACTTATTACCTTACAAGAAACTCTGTTGCCCATCTCGGAAACAAGCCTGACTACCCACCGGTCAGTTTTCTAGAATGTTCTTCCCTGGATCGGGGTTATATTTCAGATCCTCCAGGGCTTAAAATCTTTAACAAGTTTTCCAAAGGGAAAAAGAAAGCTGTAGCCTTTTGGCAGTCCTGCGTTAGGATGCTAGAGGGAGGGTTGAGTGTAGTGGTGAGAACCAAAATTCAGATATACTTGGCCTTGGGGGGAAGAAAAGAGCATGTATTTCATACTAGGATATCTACTCATCACTTACTCAGAGAAGACACAATTCAGAACATTCCTATCAAGTTCTACTTTATCCTCAGTAACATTTCTTTCTTTCTTTCTTAATGTCTGTGAGTTATACAAAATCAAGAAATTAGAGTAGTTGGAAGTATATGAAATTTCCTGCTTACTCTAGAAATAAAATGTCCTTCACTGTCCTAAATCCTTTATTTGTCCCAAGACTGACTCTATGCTATGTCCTCCTTTCCTTGGGAATAGGCAGTATTATGAAGTTACTACAGTAGCTAATTATGCGAAGGCAGACTGAGCCCATTCTGGAATATGACAAATACTGTTTTTAATCTACAGAAGTTATTTTGGTAAGAGATTGGCATACTAAAGTAATTACAGAAAGTCAGTGGTCTTTCTATCCATGATAGATTTGCAGAACTGCCAGTCAATAGATTATGGCGATAGTCATTTATATAGACTTCCTAAGGCAAAGAGTTATTTTAGAAACTTCAGAAGTATTCATTTTAAAAATGATTCTCATAAATATTAACCTAATGAGAACAAGTTTGAAAAAAGTTTTGCTGCTGTTATTTTTAAATCAGAAGAAGCAAAGGGAAATAAGTTAAATAAGGCACTTTAAGTTATTTTTGTAAGTCAGTAAGACACTAATTTTGAAAGTTCTCTTTTGTACAGTAAGGAAAACTGAGTCCTGGGCCATTCTCTTGGCCTAACTAACTGTATGATCTTGGGTAAATCATTCAATCTCTCTGAATTTCTAATTCCACGGCTGCAAAATAATGTAGTTGGAATAGATGATTTTTAACATTCCTTGGAGCTCTAATATCCTAATCTTACTATATTTTATCTAAGGATCTGTACATCACTGTAAGAAATAACCCCTATAAAATGTCTCATCCCAATGCCTTACTTAGTAGGTGTTCAATAAATGCCAGTTAAAGGAGTATCTGTAGGGGAAATCCAGGGTGGAGACACGTATTAGCATTATTGAACTTGTTCACCCCTGCCAACCTATCCAAGTCACCATCAGCTGTGGTTTCAACTAGTGCAGCAGGCTCCTGCTTTCCCCACTCATGTTGCTTCTCTGTCAGAGCCCTCCAGAGTCACTTTCTACCTCAGCAAGACAAAAATCCTGAGTCTCCAGCCTGACCAACAAGGTCCTCCATGGCAGGCACCCTTCTCGTCCCCACCCTCACCTCTTGGACTTCTTGTGCTCTCACTGCGCCTGATGGTCTCCACTCCAGCCCCCACCACCACCACCACACCCACCCCCTCCCTCCTTCCTGTCTAGTGCCCTCCCCCAGGCTCCATAGGAGGGCCTTGGCACTTTGTCTTCTCTCTGCCTGGGGTTCTTATTGCCCCAGCATCCACATCCCTTACTCTCACTTTCTTTAGGTCTGCACTAAAAACAAAAACAAAAACAAAAAAAAAAACTCCTTTATCAGAGAGGCATTCTGATCTCCCTATATAAAGATAACATCTCTATAATTCTCTGCATTCTTACCCTGCTTTATTTTCCCTCAAGCACTCCTCACGCCTGACATTATGTACTTATGGTTGTTTGTTCATGGCTATGCCTGCTCTGTGCCCTGCATTACATTGTTTGGCACATAGTAGATGTTCAGTAAGTAAAGGTCACCACTGTTTACAGAGCACTTACTCTATTCCAAGCACTGTTCTAAACTCCTGCAGTTCTCAGAAAAGCACGATGAGATACTGTTCTTCTTTCCCATTTTATAGCCAAAAAAACAGAGGCACAGAGAAGTTAGGTAACTTGAGAAAGGTTCACACAGATAAGAAGTGACTGATCTGAGAGGAAATTCAGTGAATAAACAACTAAAAGGAAGTAGGGATGAAGTCCTAGGTCTCATATGCTTAAAAAGCAAAAACATACTTTACTTTGTATTTTTTTAAAGGTTAAAATCAGTGAGCCTTACTGTTGAGAGAATTTTACTTTATAAACTCTGCTGGAAATCCCAACTCAGATAGTAGCAAGATAGATTTTTTAAACACATGTATGCATTTTCTGCTCTCCAAAGAATACTCATCCATCTCCAAATAATATTTCAGCTGTATCTTCCCAGATGGGTGACACTTTTAATATGATAACTTTCTGACCCAGCATTTGGGTCAAATAAATTCTTATTAAATCCAGTGAATATTCAGCCTCTAGACTGCATCATGCATGATTGCACACTTAATTTAGAAATGAGTGAGTTTCTTTTTTTTTTTTTTTTTTTAATTTTATTTATTTGGAGAGAGAGTGAGCAGGGAGGGACAGAGAGAGGCGGAGAGAGAGAGAGAATCCCAAGCAGGCTCCACACCATCAGGGTGGAGTCTGACTAAGGGCTTGATCTCAGGAACCATGAGATCATGACCTGAGCCAAAACCAAGAGTTGGACACTTAACCAACTGAGCCACCGAGGCACCCCAGGAATGCATGAATTTTAATGCAAGACCTACAGTAAAGAAGACAAATGTTATTTTCTGAAAATGATACTGAAAAGGGAAAGAAATCTTCTAGCATTTGTCACATCTAAGGTACAGTTGATTGTCTTTAAAAGAAGATACTCCGAGTAAAAGATGATTTATAGTCACAGCACCCAGACAGAATCCAGGAGTTTCTGAGAGGTTATTTGGGAACACACTCTTCCTAAACTCACTGGCAAGTAAACTTGTACATGCGTATTGTTTTTGTCGTAAGCCTTCCTACTGATAGGGTTATAGAAGTGCAGAGCTTACAAAGGCCATTTCTTTGAAGTTAGAATCCTGAAAACATCAATGAAAAGAACAATCAGGGAGCTGAAGACTCTCGCTCCAGTCTTTTTGGTGTACACATTTTTCAAAATTAAAAAGAAAATCATGGGGACAGTCTATGTTACTATGGGCATCATTCTTAAACCCACAGTTTATAACTCCTTGAATGCAGGTGGTAAACTGTTAATTCTTTGCTTTATGTGCTTTAGTTAAAAGTTTACAGCCTCAAGCTATGAGGCAGTTTTAATGTGCACTACACAATTTTTAAAACTGACAATATAAGTAACCTAAATTCTGATATCTTAAAGGAGTGATCAAGATCAGCTTCAGAAATCATTTGATTGTACAGTACAGTTATTGACAGTCCTTTTAAAAGATAAAAGAATATTCAGTAAATCCAGAGAATATTAACATAAAGAAAGTCCTTCACTTGCCAAGTGGATATGTTCCAAAAGCTTATTTGCAGGTCAGGTATTTGGAACGTAGAGTAATAGTGTCTCTAGAAGTGTTGCTAAAATCAGGCAAACTCTCCATAATGTGGAGAATCTGCTTAACCATAGTATTGATTTAAAACTGTGTATTTTTGGTAAGAAATAGAAAATAGCACCTAGAATGGTGTTCAATAAATATTTGTTGAATGAATAAATGCCATATTAGTAAACCAAGGACAAAAAAAACCAATTTTTTTTCCTTACATGCTAATGTGTGAGAAAAACAGATAAATTGGAAGCTGTAGGTTTTACTGAACCCACTGTCGCAATTCCCTGGTTTCTTTTTTCTTTCCTTTTCTTTCCTTTCCTTTCCTTTTCTTTCTTTCTTTCTTTCTTTCTTTCTTTCTTTCTTTCTTTCTTTCTTTCGAGAGGGAGACAGACAGAATGAAAGTGGGGGAGGGGCAAAGAGAGAGGGAGACACAGAATCTGAAGCAGGCCCCAGGCTCTGAGCTGTCAGCACAGAGCCCGGCATGGCTCTCGAACCCATGAATTGCAAGATCGTGACCTGAGCCAAAGTTGGAAGCTTAACAGACTGAGCCACCCAGGCTCTCCACAACTTTTTTTTTTAAAGTTTGTTCATTTTCAGAGAGACAGAGCATGAGCCGAGGAGAGACAGAGAGAGAGACGGAGAGAGAATCCCGAGCAGGCTCTGAGCCGACAGTGTGCATTGCAGGTCTTGAACTCCCCACACCATGAGGTCATAACCTGAGACAAAATCAAGTCTGACGCTTAACCAACTGAGCCCCCAGGCACCCTTCCCTGGCTTCTTAATAATGTTTTTTGATCATATGATGAGGATACCTCAAAGGGGAGAGTAGAACATGGTTTTAAAAGAAAAAGGCACAGACTCTGGTAAATGCAGCCTTGCCCTTGAATCTTCCTATACTCCTAGTAGCCATGTGTCTGTGGGTAACTAAGCCTCACTTTCTTCATCTGTAAGACGGGTATATAATAATAGTTTATCATCACAGTCTTTCTTATTTCCAAGGCTAAAATAAATATTCTTAAAGATCAGTTGACCACCAAAAAAATAATTTCCACAATCCACGTCCAAAAATTTGTATGCCCTTTGAAAAGTTACTGCACCTTGAACAGCCCTCATTGATACTTAAGTAAAAATTTTCACAAGTGCCTAGGAAAGATTCACATTTTAAGTCTGTGCCCTATATTCTGAAGGAACATTATGTTAGGATTACATATGCCTAAGGAAGTCTTCATTCCCCTTTGGATATCCAGTCTTTCAGCAGCTTACCTTAGTAATGGACATTAAGAATTATTTTGGTCCTGTCAGTTCACAACAATCTGCCTTTTTTCTGAGTTGTTCTTACTGAAATACAAGAGTGTCAAAATGGCACGTTTATCAAAGCAGGAGGTAATCTTTTTCATCTTTCTTAGTCTTTACTCTTGCAGGGGAGGTGACCTGTAAGTACCATGTTCTTTCTTAAAATGAACACCTCAATATTTGCTTCAATGTGTGTGTGTGCACATTTTGCTTTTATTATTAAAAACTGGTTTTTATTACTAGAACCTTATTTTAGCATTAAATACCATAGCATATACTTCAGCTGAGATTCAAGGGGTTTATAACTGGAATTTTCAGGACTGTGGTTGAATACTAGTTCACCTCTTATAATTTTTTTAATATGTAAACCCAAAACTTAGTAGTGAGAAAGGCATATTTATATTAATACAGAAAGGAGTTGAAGGGCAGTGTTAGGAAATTGACACATTTTAATATTTGCTAAAGTGGAAAAGCATGAATGTGGCACAAATATCAAATGGTCATTGTTCATATACAGAGTATATCCTAGTCACTAAAATCGATTTTATTCTGTTTTGTTTTTTTAAGTTTTGGTTTTTTTGAACATCCAGTGAGTGGAATAGTTGCTCTCCACTTGGACACTGGAAGTTCATCTAGAACACATCAGCTTTGTGTCTGAAAACAGTTGTATTTCTTTTGTGTACTTCAGTGGTCTTTAGTGAACCTGCAAGAATGCACCTTTTTATTTAAAGAATGAGTTCAGAGAATTGTGTCTGTTTCAAGTTGTCCCTAGCCATCTTTTTGGAAAGCATGAATGGATTTCAAGGGCTCTTAAATGAAGGTTAAATAAAGAACATAAAAGAGGATATTGAGAGACTTCAGGATATTTTTCTATGTTAATTGTGCGTTTCTCTCACGAAAACGGTTGTTTATTGCCAGGTGCCCTGTTAACCTTCTGAACAAGAATGCTTGGCATCAGCTCAGGCCTGGTTGGACCGTGGATGCTTGACCCATGTTTCACATAGTCTGAGTAGAACCAAAGGTGGAGGGGGCAATTAATAGGAGCATAGGATGTTTTAAAACAATTTATTATTTTTAAAAAGTTGTCAGTATTATTTGGTCAGGTGGGGAGGATTTTTAAAAGAAACGCATGTCCTGGTAAATGACTTGCCTAAAAGATGAAGCACTGTTAGAATCAGAGAAATGAATGCCAGGTCTGTGGAAAAGGAAGCTGGAACTAACATCCCTGCTTAATAGGTTTTGACTTTGGGAGTCGCCTTAAAGTTCGCAAAGGGAGCTTAAAAGCTGTTGAATAATTGGGGCTTGATGGGAATTCATGGTATAAGCAGTAAGACACTAAAGACTCGTAAGTACTCTTTGCATTGTTTGAAGTTTTCAAAGGCTGTGACACTCAGATAAGAAGTTCAAAAACAATAATTTTTATTTGTGTTCCTTTCAAGAATTTAAAATGCTATTACGAGACTGAGGGAACATGGAGAGTCTGACCTCCTAAGGGGGAGGAAGGAACTATGCCACCTTTTGCTTCCTTTTACCACACTGAGACTAAATGCCGAAATGGAACAAATGAAAGGATTTGGGGTTTTTTGTTGTTGTTTTTTGTTTGTTTGTTTTTAATCCCTAAATGTCAAAAAGTGGCTACATCTCCCAGAGAAATAATGTACCTGATTAATTGTGTAATTTCTCAGGATAGCAGTAATTCTCAGCCTTACAAACATGTAATGTACTAATTTGGTCACAGAGTTAACTGAAAACAGTTTAATGAGCTGCTGTGTTGTGTGTATGTGCAGCGTTACATAGAGCAGATCCCAGGAGAAATGGAAATAACACGCCAGTGACACTTGGAATAACAGTGTTTATACTTCATTGACTCTGGGTTGTCAGCATGCTATTCTCTGTGTTTCCCTTAGTAACTTATTAAGGCGACTGAGCTCCAGTGTGATGATGTCTAAGTGTCATTTGTTGTAAATTACACAAGCACGCACACACCAAACGCGCTTAGTCAATCTTCGGGGAAAAAAATATATAATACTTTCTCATACGGACGACCAAAATGTTACCAGCAGACATGCACACAGAGCGAAAGGTGAATCTCGGACCAAGGTGCATGCTGGAAGAGCCAGATTTTGGCCTTTCATCAGAAGAAATACTGTTTCTACAGATTTTCCCACTCATCTGTTCTTGCTCTATTTTAACAGAATGGTCATGTAACTCTTGGTTTGAAAGTTGTCATACAGCCTCACAGCAGGCTTATATTATCTACAGAGTTCTTTATGAGGAAATATAAATCACCACAAATGAGACTTTTCACAGCCAGAGATATGTAGAAATTTGTGTCAGTGCTTTGCTGGCTTGCTAAAAAATATCTCTAGGCTCCAAAGTGCTCTCAGAGCTCATCCCCCCTGTTCCCTACCCTTTTGGGAAGCAATTCTCAAAACTTGAGATTTATGGTTCAGAGAGCTGATAGTGGCTATAAAGTTTTCTATTTTCTCTTTTCTTTAATATTAATGCAGGGAACGAGGCATTATCATTCATTATTTTAGTTCATGAGTATCCTGTGGGCTTAAAATACAGTTTCTTGGGGATATGGCTTACCTCTGTTTAACAGAGGAAATGTGTGGACTTCGGCAACAGGCTTCCTTTACCATCGAATATTTTTAGGCAGTTGGTAGAAAATTCATATTAGGAACAGAACTTCAGTATATATGCCACATCCAGGTTTGGTTTTAAAATTTAAAGCTTTACAAAATATTAATTCATTCTGAGCCCCAGAAGTGAAATATCGCAAATTGGAGAATAGCCAGCCAGTGTATTATTGTTAGAAATTGAAATACTATCTTCTCATTGTACTATTTTCAGAGATGTACAGTATTTCCAGCTAGTTTGATCTACAGTAAGGTTAGCTAAGTTTTAGTTTATAGTTAGCAGTCCCTTTTCTACCCCAGATCTTTAAAACCAAATCATGTCTCTGAGTCATTAATAGAGAATCTACACTGTTTTTAATTTAAACTTGCCCAGTTTTTATTAGCTCCAATGTCTAGTTTCTTTTTTTTTATTAAAATTTTTTTTTCAACGTTTATTTATTTTTGGGACAGAGAGAGACAGAGCATAAACGGGGGAGGGGCAGAAAGAGAGGGAGACACAGAATCGGAAACAGGCTCCAGGCTCTGAGCCATCAGCCCAGAGCCCGATGCGGGGCTCGAACTCACAGACCGAGAGATCGTGACCTGGCTGAAGTCGGACGCTTAACCAACTGCGCCACCCAGGCGCCCCTCCAATGTCTAGTTTCTAATGTGAATTTGCTTTTTCTAATTTTTTTTTACAAAAATTTTTTCAAGTCAATTTTTGCCTTAAGTACATTATCACAGGCTCTGACTAAATCTGAATGGATGCTGTTTCCCTGTGTGTTTTAACAGTTTCAGTGGGCCCTCAACTTTGAATTTAGAACTTCTTGCTTTATTTTCAACCTAAGTTTTAAAGAACAAATCTAAACAAGGAGCGTAAAATTGAAGCCAAAAATATGAATAGGCAGTTTATTTTTAACTTTTAATAGATCGCTTAAAGGTCTTGCTTATATTTTGGGCAGTTGATTCCATTTCGAGACCATATAATGAATATTGCAATGAATTCAATGAAGTTTAGTTCAGAGCAATTATTATTGTAGAAGCAGCCTTTTGCTAAAGGCTTACTCATACCTTGACTGACAGGTAGGAGTTCTGATAATCATAATTACAGTGATTTAGCATTTATTGCGAGCTTACTATGTGCCAGGCACTAGACTTGTTTTCCCTTTTTGTATCCTCATCCGTAAGATGTAGGTACTGTTATTATCCCCATTGTATAGATGAGGAAACGGGCTGAGTGAGGTTAAGTAACTTGCCTGAGATCCTGTCGTTAGTAATAGAGTCAGGGTTCAGACCCTCTTAGACTCCCAAGTCTCAGCTCTTTATTCACTTAATTCATAATACATATTTTAAAAGAAGTTAAAATGAGACTGAGTTCAAGCATCCTAGCAAGTCTTTACATAAGTCCTACCGACATGAAGGCAAACCCAATTCTAAAAATGGCTCATGTGGGGGCGCCTGGGTGGCTCAGGCGGTTGAGCACCGGCTTCAGCTCAGGTCATGATCTCATCGTCCGTGAGTTCGAGCCCCGCGTCGGGCTCTGTGCTGACAGCTCAGAGCCTGGAACCTGTTTCGGATTCTGTGTCTCCCTCTGTCTCTGACCCTCCCCCATTCATGCTCTGTCTCTCTCTGTCTCAAAAATAAATAAATATTAAAAAAAAAAATTAAAAATGGCTCATGTGACCTATAGAGGGATGTTTTCATGTCAGCATACATACTAGGGCCATATGTGTTTTCAAAACAAAGTAGAGCACTATCGAGTGGCTTGTGGGGTCAGAACATGAATACAGAATCAACTGTGTCATTCACCCTCCCTACTTCAATTGTGATGAAAACATGTAATGATTAGCAAGACTATTGAAAGTGTATGTCTCTTTGGTACTCTGAGTCATTTTTCAGAGGCTTAAATCTGATTAACAGAATCAATAGCACAGCGTAGGCATTGGTGGATATCTTGCAAAGCCTTGTGACCAACTGTGTCAACATCTCAGCTTGTTAATATGACGTGTTGGGGACTGCTTTACCTTGTTTGTAAGCGGCACAGCAGCAGCGAATTACTGTGTCCATTATTACTACCAGTTGTGCTTGATGCTGTTATTTTAAAATCCACCAGTTTTTCACAAATTTGGAGTTTTAGAACACATTTTTGCACATCCAAGAAAAAGGAGTAGAGATTCTACGAGGAGAAGGGCTGCCTGGAGAATTAATAACGTCTTTAGAACGAAGTTCAGAAATCGCGGCACCCGTGGGCAGCTCCAGGGTTTCAAACGGCAAGGGTGTGGCACCGGTTCATGGGGGCACTTGCCAGGGATGGGGCGACCACCCAGCAGCGCACCAGAGAAGGAGCCTCACGTGGACTTCCTCTCTCACTTGCCTCTCCTCTGCTGATAAGGAAATCAGAACAGCCAGACTCCTGGCATCAATGAAAAGACAAGTCTGACTGGAACGGGAAGTATTTGAAAAATACCACTGGATAGATTGGGCCAGATCAGGGAGGGCCATTACTTCTGTTTGGAGGAATTGAGAACTTATCTGGAAGGCAATAGGGAGTAGCATGTTTTTGAAGGGGAAACTCATTTGGGCCTTATCATATAAATACATTGAAATAATTTACCTTAGGGCTAGATGCTGGCCGGTTATATAATCATAGCTATCAGAGAGTGGCCACTTATCCATCCCCACACATTTATAGATCTTGTCTTATCCATACTTTATCCCAACTGTGTGTTAGGCACTGTTACAGTTCTCATTTTACCGGTGAGGAAACTGAAGCACAGAAAGGTCAAATAACTTGTCGGAAACCACATGGCTCATGAGTGGTAGAGCCCAGAGTTGAGTTGAGCCAAAGGGATTCTGACTCCACTGTTCATGCTTTTAGCTCTTTTCCATATATGGCAAGTGATGTTCGGAAGCTCATTCCATAAAGAGTACCAGTACTTGAGGAGAAATTGTTCTAAATATTAATATCCTTTACTTGAATTTCTGTTGTTTCTATATTGTCTTCTGTGTCCATTCAGCTTCTCTGCCATAGGTGCAGAGTTTTAATTTTTTTTTTTTTTGCATCAGCTTTTATGATGTTTTTATTAAGTAGAATTGCTACATAAATAACATTTTCTGGGTTATTTAATCAAATAACAGAATTTCTGACCTTTTGATAGGATGTGTTTACCATTTTAGAAGATTTATTGCAGCTGTTTTCTTGAAATATTTATATTCAGAAACGCTATATAAAACCATTCATTAAACTCTACATGGGCTGTTGGTACATGTTCATCATTAAATTTGTGGCTACAGAACAATCTACAATGGTCATAGAAGGAGACACCTCAGTATTATTATTTTCTCATTAGCCAACCCATCAGTACTTACTGAACTGTGTGTAGCCATCAGGCCAGTGTTGCAGACAACCTAATGTGACAATAGAAAGTACTCAATGTGGGGCACCTGGGTGGCTCAGTCCATTGGGCATCTGACTTAGGTCATGATCTCGCATCTCGTGGGTTCGAGCCCTGCGTTGGGCTCTGTGCTGACAGCTGGGAGCCTGGAACCTACTTCTGATTCTGTGTCTCCCTCTCTCTCTGCCCACCCCCCACTAGTGCTCTGTCTCTCTGTCTCTCTCTCTCTCAAAAATAAATAAACGTTGAAAAAATTAAAAAAAAAAAAAAGCACTCAATGTAATCTTGCTCCTCCAAGAGCTCACAGTTGAATGTGAGAAAAACATACCCATGAAAATGACAGCAAAGAGAAACAAAGTAAATTCCAAGATTGACACTGTCCACAAAAAAGAGAGAGGACAGCTTCAGGGGGAAGACCTCATGACATGCTGACTTGAGGAGCAAGGTGAAATTCAGGTCTCAGGGCTTAAGACACTATCCTGACTTTAGTGACAGACAGGACTAAAAATACAGCTTCTTGGAATCCACTTCCAGAAAAGTCCGATTCATTAAATTTTATGAGATTGCTATAGGGATCTTCATTTTTAACAAGCTCTCCAGCAGTTTCTCCTGCAGGTGATATTCATTCCACACTCTGGGAACACTGGCTTAAAGGGTGGGAGGAGATGGGTCTGAATTCAAGACAAGAAAGAAGCAGGGACTGGAAGATTTGAGTAAATGGAACCGCAGCATTGGTGTGGAGAAGAGACAGTCTTTGTTATGTGAGGGTGCGTACAACCCGGGGAGCTCTGATGACAGAGAGACCAAGCTAGTCTAAGAATAAAGACTCAAATAGACCAAGATTCTGGGAGGCAGCTCATTCAGTTGTCATACAAATACTTCCTTCTGCTCCACTAAACAAACTATCTCATTTGCTTCATCTATAAATAAGATTTTCTTTTACCCTACTGATGCAAACAAGAACCAGGTGACTCTTTGGGGTTTTTGTATTTCTCATACATTTTTTTTTTTTAATTTCTGTATACAATTTTCATTATAAAATGAATTCCTTTTAGTGGTAAATGGTGTAAGTGGGGTAAGAATCAGAAAGCCACATACAAATAGAGAAGAAGCGGACATGATATCAAGCAGTAAGAAATGCCCATTTTGATTTTAATTTTTTTTTCAACGTTTTTTATTTATTTTTGGGACAGAGAGAGACAGAGCATGAACGGGGGAGGGGCAGAGAGAGAGGGAGACACAGAATCGGAAACAGGCTCCAGGCTCCGAGCCATCAGCCCAGAGCCTGACGCGGGGCTCGAACTCACAGACCGCGAGATCGTGACCTGGCTGAAGTCGGACGCTTAACCGACTGCGCCACCCAGGCGCCCCAGAAATGCCCATTTTGGATCAACAGTTCAGAAGGAAAATGTGTGCTTGGGGAGAAAGGACAGAATAGTGAGTAGTTCCTGTAATATTCTAATTACATAATACAGGGTTTTGGTTTTGGAAGGTACATTGAAGAAGTGGGGGCTGCCTATTGTCCATGACCTTTCGTGCTTGTCAGTTTATGTTTTCTTCTCCCTGATGTTTAGTTGGAGTCTGATGAAAAAAGGAGTATATCTAAGTGAAGCCGTGATTCGGTTATGATTAAAGGTCAACAGTGATGTATATTTAATCACTATTTACTACTTATATATTGGGTTAGACAGCAGTCGTGTTTTTAACTGTATAATATGTCCTGATTCCTAGAAAATAAGACCATTATTTGATATGTTCCTTTTTAAATATTAGTAAGTATAGAAAAGTAGATGAGACAAGAATGAGGAGAATTGGGTCTTAACTACATTACTTTCTAGGTGTGTTAATTTGGGCAGGGGGCTTCAACCCATACCTCAAGTTTCCCATTTATAAATGAGTTAGAGTGCTAGTTTAATAAATGGTATTCTTAATATTGATATTTGAAAGGCAATTAGTTACTTTCCTAGTTTCTGTCAAAATTAATGGTAGCTTCCATGACAAATTTTTATGGGTACTTTGAATTATACATTTGCATGTGTCAAAAATAGTTCCTATCATCAACTAGTTTGAAATACACTGGTGGTCAGAAATAGCTTACTGTCATTTACTCACAAGGGCATTTTTCACAGTCTCTTTGCAGAATCAAATATGATCAAAATATATTGTCAGCTCACTGTGGTTTATGTAGAATGTTCTACAGTGGTGAAGATGCAGAAATACCAGTCTACCACTTAGAGAACCATTCTGTGGGTCACATCCAAGACCACAGTGGTCAGTTGATTTCATACAAAATATTTTCCAGGGCTAACTGGAAAGTAGCATTGCCGTTGACAGGTTTTCTGCACCTGTTTTTTTGCGCAATGGAGTCTCGTACCTGAGAAACATGGAAAAATGTTCCCTTCCTAAATTGAAAAACTCAGCTGTAGTCTAAATGAAATGGGATAAATTATCTTTTTCACAATTATCCATTAAAGGGAGAATTAGAATTAATATTAATCACAGATGTTTCATCAAGTTTTATTATCAACCAGATTGACTGCCAAAGTGCTTTCTGGAAGACATTTTCTCTCCCTCCCCCACCTGCTACTGAGAACAAACTGTTATTATGGGTCCTTAGATAAAGATTAATGGTTTTGGCAATTCATTTGAGGAAATCTGTATTTTACTGTACACTCCAGTTCAAGGCATTTCTGAAAAGCGAGGCTTGTCATTTCCCTGATAGAATTTACACAATGAAGACACGAGAAAGTAGGATTCTTTCTAGCATCAGAAACTGATTAATTAATACACAGCCCGAGATTAATAGCGCCAAACCCATATACATATATTTAATTGTGGCACCTTGTTTATAGATAAAATACTCAAAATGCCTATTTAATCCAGCTATTTTAGCAGCTGTATTTTACCCATCACACTTAAGTTACTTTAATATTACTTGCAATTTCTATATCCTGTCTTTCTGGGATAATTCATTACCAACTGTGTGACCCTTATATAATTATGAATATTTGGTGATGCTTCCTCCATTTGCAAAGTACACCACAGATGAGTACTATATATTCATTAAGGTTCTCAACTTGTAAACAGTATTTATCAGTTTCTAGCTAAATTAAGCAAAAACAGAGGAACTTTCTCCCTAGTAAAGAGATTGATGTGTTTAACTGAAGACCTCAGGATGAACAGTAACCAAGGCAATGCTGCAGATCCAGAACCTAGAAACAAGTGGATAATTTTAGAATGACCTTGTCAAGACCCAGCCATTCTACTTTCTCATCTCTAACATGTCTCCCTTCCTTGTGTCACTGTACTTGGGATTCCAGTTCCTGGCAGAAGGAATTTGGTTGGCACAGATAGCTATCCTTTGAAAGGAATAAAGAGCACCTTAATTGACAAGCCCGCCAAGACTGCATGAAATCAGGAAAGGGGAGCTCTTCGAAGTTTTCTTGGTGATGGTTTGGTTTTGAGCCTAAGGAAGATGGGCATTGATGCTGAATAGGCAGAAACAACCACTGACCAAAACAAAGGTATCTTTCATTGTTGAACAGTAGTGGAGAATATGTAGAATTGTTCAAAACAAATAGAAAACCTATGTAGCAAATCCTTTATGTGCAACTACGGCAGAGCATCAATTTAACATTTATATTTCTAGTTTGTTGTACAGTAATATTTTACCTTTGTTTAGTACTTTTGCACGCTTTACCATGTTCCAACAAATTAAAGAAAGTGACTCATTTTTCAGTTAGGATTTCTCTCACATTCCTTTGCTTTTCTTTATTTTAATGGAAAAAAGCATAAACTCCAGACAAATAATGGAAAATACCCTATGTGCTGATTTACAGCTTCCTTTCATTGACATCAGCAGGATTTAAGAAATGCGAAGTGGAATGGGTTAAGTACCATTATGGCTCTGTCCAACTCTAGTCAGATATGGGATCAGTCAGGTAACTGAGTCTGCTTTCAAAATGAAGGAGTTGGGGCGCCTGGGTGGCTCAGTCGGTTGGGCGTCCGACTTCAGCTCAGGTCATGATCTCACGGTCCATGAGTTCGAGCCCCACGTCAGGCTGTGTGCTGACAGCTCAGAGCCTGGAGCCTGCTTCGGATTCTGTGTGTGTGTGTGTGTGTCTCTCTCTCTCTGCCCCTCCCCTGCTCATGCTCTGTCTCTCTCTGTCTCAAAAATAAATAAACGTTAAAAAAAATTAAAAAAAAAAAAAAAAAGGAAGGAGTTGATCTAGATTGGCGGTCCCAAGGATCAAGAAATTTAAGATGTTCTAATATCTGATATCAAGTTTATGTTTGGGAAATTCTGGGTTGAAGTCAATTCTTTTCCCCTTCTTTGGAAGGGAAGGTAAGACTTCTTGGGGTGTTAAATGTCCCCATGCATTGCAACTCTCCATAGGGAGAGATATCTTTTGCTCACCAAACTTATTAGACTTAGGAACCTCTCTTTCACTGGAACATCTGGAGGGACCTGGTTTCCATGGAAGGAGGTTAGATTATTTATAAAACCCCACTCAGCTTTGAAACATACTAAGTATATACTTCTCTTAGTCATGACATGTGGAATCTATTTTAATACCTTTCATCATCCAGCCCTTTCTATGTACTTAGTGTATCAGACTTTCTGTATAGTTGAATCCACATCCTTGAATCTAATCCTCCATTGAGGTGAGCAACAAATACAGACCAGTTGTCTCTTCCTTCAAGGATTCATGTATTTGTGGTGAAATACGCCACCTTAATTCCTCTGGCTATTCTTAGGAAAGCTGTTTGAAGTTTTGAAAATAAATTTTGTCACTTTTCTGAAGTCTTATTTTGAATATAGATCCCAAACATTACGACAACACTTGATCAGATCTGGTAAAGAAGTAGACCTGTGTGACGCAAGTTCAGTTTGCAGCTTAGGTGGGTTTTGTTTTTCCTGAGATACACCTGTGCTTAGTCTCTGCTATTCTGTTCTTCATTGATTGCCTTGAACTCGATCCCACTTTAAAGTACCATTTCACTAGCTGTCTTCAAGAGCTAGTTACTCCATCCAAATAATTTACTCATAAACCTAGTCTCAGATCTATCTCGAGTCCCTTGATGAAAATTAAGTAACACCCGGAAAGTGACTAAGCCGGGGGCTAGAGGAAGGAAGGCATTCCCTAATATGCCTTCAAAGTTGGTGCTGAGCATTGTTAGTCTAACTTTTTGTAACGCATCATTAGGCAGTTTTGCACTTCCCAGTACTATGTCGTAATCTTTTCATGTGGTATCTTACTGTTCTGCAAAAGGCGTCATGCTATCTACATGGCTGCTCCACTACATTGTCCCCTGTGCAACCTCATGAGTCCTTCTGCTCCCCCACAGACTTGTGTGGAAAGTGCCCTTGGTGCTTTAAATCATTAACTTCTGTTTGCCGGGCCCAAAGCGTAACCAAAGCCTTGATATCTTTGGAAGCTACTCTAGGATGTAGCTATATGGGAGCTTCCTACACCTATAACCCAAAAACAAAAAGTGAAACGTAGTCCCTACCTCCATTGGTTTAGTTCCTAGAGTGAACATAGCATAGGTATTCAATACATGCTTTTTAATTTCCTTCTGTCTGGTACTCCCTTCAGATTAGCAAGTGTATCCAGATTGCCAAAAGGCGCTAATTGAATCTGCCCTTTCAGGCTTTTAACGTCTTTGTGCCTAAGTTTGATGTAGAATTTAGCACATTGGACTAGGTCCTTGAGTTTACAATTGATGGAACCACCCCATCCCATTCAGAGCCTCCAACCCCTGTCTAACAAACTCCTTGCTTCTTTTTTCAGAACAATGATGACAATTTCAAATTTTGTACCTTACTCTCTAAAACGTAATGTCCTGAGGGCAGGGACTGTGTATCTCTTCTTTCTTATTGTAAACAAAGTGTGAAAGAAGGAAGGGAAGGGGAGAATAGGTGAAGGATTGAACTATCTACCTCTGCGAGAATCCAAGGGATTCCAGTGGAGACCACAAGGCTTTGACAGGGAGGATTCCTGCTTTATGGCATTTTTGATCTATGCATATTTAAAGAAAATGACAAGGCAGACGATGCCAAGTATTTTTAAAATTCTGCTTTCTATTCTAGAGGAACTTTTCAACTGAAATGGGGTAGATAGAAATAATTGGTGTTGATTTTATCCCCTTGAGGAAATCTGAACAGGTCTGTATCATTTTAAACAAGCATGACGTACGAAAATTAGGATTTTACAAAAGATAAATTGCAGAGTGATCATTCCATTTACAGAAGAGGAATTCTTTTCAATAGGCCTAGAGCATTTTTAAATGATCTGACTTCTAAAAATCCGGTTTACGTTTACTTTTCAGAATCAAATTGGTCGCAAGGGGCAAAAGTAGTTGGAAATTTTGAAAAGATAGCTGTAGCTGAGTGGGAAGAACATTTCTTTGGGAGTGCAATGAGACTCTCAATGCCTGAGAACTGAGATAAAACTTTATAAACCTCTTCCTTACTAATATGGTGGCGAGGTGGGGTGTTGGGGGTGTGTGTTGTATTGCTGAGGGCGGGTTGTGACAATAGCTCTGGCCTTGACTGGAGCTGTACATGTAAAAAACAGTACTACACTGTACAGAGAATAGGGGCTGGTAGCTACTTATGAGAAATAACAGTTCTATAACTTCATTAGTTTTTCAAATTAGTATCACAGACAGTTCCCACTTTTCACCACTGTGCTTTCTGGAAATAGAATCATAAAGCAGAGAGTTGTAAAGTGCCTCCCATTTTCCTCCAGGAGTAATCTCTTAATTGAGGCTGTGTCTCTGACCGTATATTTGAGAAAGAATAAATCATAACTATGACCGACCCAATGTCAGAGGCAAAGATGCAGGGGCCATAACCTTCCACGGTTATTTAGAATAGTGAAATTATATTCTTTTCTATAAAAGGGATATAAACGTATTATACACATTGATTTTACATGCTCTCTAAAGAATACGTTCAGCAAATAAAAAGTTCAACTAAACTATTTCATAAATTTTAGCAGAACTAGCTACACTATAAATTCATTAAATATTTAATTCCTAAGAATTTGGTTCTTTGTATTTAAGAGGAGCTTGGGGGATGATTTCTTTGCCCTAGTTCTGTCCAAGGTAGTTTGAGTGAACACTTTCCTTGTGATGAATGTCTCTGGGCCACAGCAGCCTATTCAACATCCTTTTCCCAAGTACAGTAAACTTTGCTTGGGTTACTTGAGCCCTCTGAAATGCTAAAGTTCAGGTTTCTAAACCTGTAAAATGAGAAGACTGAACTAGGTTGTCCCCCAGGTTCACAACCACGAGTTTTGTGATTCAGTGATTTAAGCTGGAGGTCGGTGTGAGGATGCAAGAGTGCTTGATGTTTAGCTATTGACAGATGGTGATGAGACGTGTCTCCAGGTCCGAGTTACCCGCTCATGCATTTCCAGGCGAATCGAGGCTGCTGCTCAGCATTACTCCAAATAAAGGCCACCGACAAAAATCTGACCTCCTTCTCGGACTTAATGCTTGGCTGATATTTTGCTGTCATCTGCCTTTACCCTTCACAAGAATGCCTTGAAAACAAGCACCGGGTTATAAGTGGAAGCTTTTTCAAAAGTACTTTAAAATCATTTTGCTTTATACAAATATTTTTTAGTGCATCTTAATTGAATGTGGGGGGAAAACCACTCTATCTTGAAAAATAAGCCACTTAACTCACATTTATAGCAGGCTTAAGGACCTACTTATATTGCAGGAAGCTCACATGCCTACTCCGTTACTGGCTTTTATATTTTACTTTTTCTCCTCCAACCTTGTGATTTTGTACGCATTTATAGTAGATCAGTAAGCAAACAAGCATTTGTGGGGGCGACCTTGTCTTTCATCTGTTTATCCTTTCTTTCCTTCTTTCATTCAACAGATATTATTGAGTGTCACAGTGCTGAACAGATAGTATTTAAGATTCTGTGTACGCAGTAGAGGAAAAAAATAGGCAAAAAACCCCTTGCTTTAATAGACCCTACACTCTGCTGGGGAGCCAGGGAGTGCAGATGGGGATAAACAGGGAAATAAATAAATATTAAATATGTCAGGTAGTTGACAAATGCTATGATGGAAAAAAAAAAACAGGAGAATGGAGAATATAAAAGTGGAGAAATTGCTATTTTATATGTAAGAATATATAAATATATTTAAATATACTTACAGGATTATCCATCTACATAATTATAGTATAGGGCAAGATATCTATGTATAATAGAGAAGTAGATAGAGGGAGAGAGAGGTAGATCAGGGAAGGTCTTTCTAATAGTTAACACTCGAAGAGGGGCCTAAAAGAAGTGAGGAAACAAGCCATGCGTCTATCTGGCCAAAGGGCTGTCCAGGTAGAGGGAACAGAAAAACAGCAAGGGCTTGGGGAGAGTTTTGTGCCTGCATGGTTGGAGAACTCTGTAACTGTGTGTCAGTGTGTGTGATGGATTGGGAGGGAGGGTCATGGTTGACCACAGTAAGAATCCAGGATTTTCATCAGAGCAACATGGGAGCTGTTGGAGGCTTTTGAGCAGAGGCGTGACATGATCTGACTTAGGTTCTATCAGGATCACTCTGGACTCCGGTCCACATGTCTGGAGTGGAGCAGAATCCTTTATTTCTCCGGCTGGATGGGATCCTCTGGATGTGGTCCGTAAAGGGAAGTGCTTTTGAAAAATAGATGGTGTAGGAAATGTTACATATGCTGTTGAGTAGACAGTGGATCAAATACCTACATTGTGAGAGAGAAAAAAAAAATAGAAAGATACAAAGTCGTTCTTGGTGGACCTTATCAATGAACTCCTATCCTTATTGAATTTAAGGTAAAAATTAGGGAATCTGCTGCATCTGTTATTTTTCTGAGGCATCAGGAAAGGCCACTGACTCTGTCTATATGTAAATAGGCAGGTGGCTTTGGGCTCAGCAGGCCCCGCCCCCAGACGGAGCCCTCTCAGTTGGGTCTTGGATAAGAGGAGGTTCTGCTTTATATGTTAATGTTGGTTCTTATGCCACCATGCTGTCAGCATGTTCTCCAGGCCAAGACTAAGACACCACAGGGGTGGGAACAGGCAAGAACTGCCTGAATCCCCAGGGATGCCATGGGGTCAGAGACAACAGTGCCAGGCTGAGAAATCTCTCCTTGCACCAGGGAGCGTGTACTAAGAATGCAGCCAATTTTCCCAGTTTTCTTTTTGGAACATTTGGTTACTATGTTTTGTTTCGTATTTTCTCCTACAGTGGTGCATATGGGTACTTAGAAGCACATCAGTTATAGTAATATAATATTAAAAGGCTTTTTCTTGATACGCACCTGATTAGGAACTATGCATAGGGCATGTCCCTGCAGGCACAACCTCCACTTGGTTTTCTTACTGAAGCCTCTTGCAAATGCTTAAGATTACACAGTCAAGTTCTACCAAGTTTTAACCTACTCCCAGACTTTTTTGGAAGGACTTTTAAGAGCTTCTGGGAAATTATGCAACAAATATTTGAAGTAGGGCAGTCATGAAGAAAAGTATGATTTATACTATAAACTGAGGTTGTATAGTTCTGGCATCAGAAAGACTTGGATTGAATATCCGTTCTGCCATACAGTCGTTACGTATGTCCTCAGCTAACTACTGATCCCAGTAAGCCTCAGTTTCCTCGTCTCTAAACTTAAGATAATAATACCTGCCTTGCAGAACTGTTCTGAGGATTAACTTTAATAAACCTGGCACAGTGCCTGGTGTGTAGAAAGAGTAGATAAATGGTAGCTATTATAATAATATTAGTAGTATGCATCCTGAAGTGAAGTTCCCTCCCACCAAGCTCCATATCAATTAAGAAATAATTTCATGTTTCTAATTTGTATTTGGTCAAGTTAAATAGAGAAAAAGAAACATTATGGAGAAATAATATTCTAGAGTAATTGGTGCCAAAAGAATCCTAAAATAAAAATATAGGTCTTGTTATTAATCCCGTACAACAATCATTTGTAACCATTCCGCGACAGATTTATTGACTACGGCATCCATTTAGAAATGCTAAACTAATGAGGACTTGGCCGTTAGTTGTGATAATGGTCTATCATTTTGAGCTTGAACCATGTGTACTTATTTGGACTCTTTTCAAAATGATAAATTATTTCAAACTCATTTCTTTTCTTGAAAATGTCCTTATAATTTAGGTCATGCTTTGGATTATGTGAGTGGTATTCCTATAATCCATCATCCAAAATAAACTGTGATTCTGGGCTATTTTAAGATTGAGGAACTTCAAACATTTTTTTTTTCAGAAATTGCATAAAGGGGCAACAGAGGCTCCTCAAGCCTCTAATTTATCTTTTTCTGCCTGTGCTTGAGTGTTATTCCATATTAAGGTTATTTTCCTTTTAAAGTAGCTCTGCACAAAGAGAATATACTGCTAAATACTATTGCAAGGGAATGTTTACAGATGCAAATGACTTCTATTTAAGGAGCTCGTGATTAAAACTTGAAAGAATGTGGCACTAGAAAGCATGTGAATAACCTTTGAAAAATCTCACAATAGAACTGAATATGGGATATTTATAATCTAGGATTACAGCTATAAGGGTATGTGTGAATGTGCATGTTCAATATGTTGCAAAGGACCTCAAACTGAAACTTGTTAATTTTACTTTTCTTTAATTTAGATAAATTAGCTGTTTGATTATTGAGAAACTGTAATGCAGAATAAACTAGAAGTCCAGTGCACAACACTAGAAGGAACTAGTATTACATTTGCCTGCAACAAGTATGCCAGATGGTTTCCAGAATTCCGTCTTTCTGATAAAGACAAGATATCTTTTTGATAAGTTCTTCACTGGGCCATTTCAATCTTCCATAGTTGCTTTGAGGCTCGAAGTGCATTTCATTATTTCTTTTTCTTTTTTTTTTTTTATTGCTCACAGAGCAGGCTGCTAATAAAATCAGAAAAAAAGCTGTGATCATTGGCAGACCTATTTTTTCAATCTATTCATACCCAGAGAAGATCTGCCCTTTGGTTTCTTGTCGTAAAGACTGACCTTCTGGGGTCATCCAAGAGATCAGTCCAAGTCGTGTGTCTCATTTTGGTGGAAATCATGTCTTTCACCCTTGGGTGTACTGGGCAGTCCGGCTCCTGCCCTCCGTCTGGGTTCTGGGGAACGGTCTGGCTCAGGCCCTGGCTGTAGAGAAATAATGAACATGTCACGCGCGTCTCGAGTTTTCCAGTCTCTGGCACAGCTGTGGCACTTTCCCCCCTGCTGCGAGGCACAGCACGCTGGCCATTTGTTGGCAAGTTCATATTTCACACTGCAGGGAATTGAAATGATTGAACAGACAGAAGAAGAGTTTTATTTGCAGTAGCCTACGTATCCCCAGACTCTGATTTGGCATAAAACATCTGCTTCATGATCTGCTTCAAGGCCAGTTCCTTTCCTCCAACAAAGGTTACGACTTCAGGCAAGCTGTGCTTCCACTGGCAGGAGGAAATTTGCCCGAAGACTTGATTGAGTCAGAATCAAAGCATCCTGCCACAGAATTTCTTTTTTCAATTATCTTCGAAGAGGCAGCCAGACTTTAAATGTATCAGTATAATAAATGTAATGAAATAAGGCAGACACTCCTTTCCCCGTGTTGCTGTGGAGGGGAGGTGCACACCCAGTCCTGCATCCTCTCCGAGAAGCCTGTGAGACTCACCTACCTATCTGTCAACACACACATCTTGGCAAGAACACATTGTAGGTATGGCCTTTGGATGTGTTTCAGCCCATTGGCATGATAAATAGGCACAAGCACTGGATTTACCTGCCGCATTCACGTCTTTCTGATTATAAAAGCAAATGGGCATGATACTGAATGTAATTATTACTATTTTTCATAGGGAGGAAGCATCATATAGCCTTTGTTTTGTGGCATGGTCCTAATTACTAATTATATTTACCCGCATGATTTTGTTGTGCGTGGTCATATTTTTTGTTCAAGACAGTCCTCGCTAGCCTTACAGACATACACACAAAATTAAATCCTGGCATTTTATTATGCTAGAGCAATTAGATGCCATCCTCGTAATGAGAAACATGACATCTTCATCGTTCTCCTTTATATTTTCATGTTGTTTTAAAGCAGACATTTACCAGAACTGAATACAGTCTTTCTCCTACACACACACACACACACACACACACACACACACACCTAATTGAATATCTGCATATCTCCAAGGAGTCCTGTGGGTGAAACCATGTATTCATCTTCTTTAGTTCTTAGGCCACTTTGGTTTAAGAGTAAGAACTGTTGCTTTTATGAAGTGCCTTTTTCTATAAAGTCAAAACCTCACAGCAGTGCACAGAAAGCCAATGGTATAAAGGAGCTAAGTAGAGTCTTTAATAGAGAGAGCTGGGTTGTAAGTGTTTTTGTTCCTACGGAGCAGATAGATTTGGCTCCATCTGTTCCATATTCATAACAAAGGAGCGCACTTACAGGAGGGCCAACTTCCCCGGAGCCGCCTGGTAATGATCTTTTCACCAGAATGAAAGCATCTGAACCCAGTGGCTTGGCCCCACGAAAAGCAGCTAGCAGGATTGCCCGTCAGTCAGAACCCCGATTTTCTCGTAACTCAGGTAGACATAAATTTTCCCAATATATGGAATGAAAAAAAATTCAACCGATTTCTCATCTCCCTCCTGCACTGTGTTGTTAGGAAGCTCAAAATGTACGAATATAACCTTCTCCTTCCACAACCACAAAAGATTTGTAATTAGATTGTATGAGGGGAAGTTTGCACTTAAGTATCTGAAGATATCACAGGGGAAGAGGCTATTCTTCAAACTTTTAAGTTGTTTCTATTCAGATTTTCTAATCTTTTTAAAACTGGGGTTAATGAATAGAAATATGAGTTATACCAAATAAGGAAAAACCCCTGTTGAGTTTTGTAATTAGCAAACTTCAAAGTCAATTCCAACTGAGACCTCTTAGATTAAAAAGATAAGTTGACCCAAGAGTACGTACTTTCTCTTCAACTAAGCAGAAGAAAAATAGAATGAATTTTTTTGCCCAAAATGCTAAGCTATACAAAAAATCTTCCTATTTATATGACATGTAGAGTCAGCATCAAAATGTAAATGATTCCTTAAAACTTAAATAGCACACTGGTATTAATATCATAGCTAGTGGATAGAACGCTTGTATTTATATGCTGGCTTCACAGATTTCTTAAGAAATGGAAACATATTTTGAAGTATGGTAATCCTTTTCTCCATTCTGTGTACTTTTCAAATACTAGAAGCTCCTAAAAAATACATCATTGAGATATTTAATATACTTCATGTTAAAGTTATAATTGTGATTTATTAAACCTTTTATTGTGCATCTTGGTGCCATCTGTGCATTATCTCCTTGCTAAACTAGGGTTTCTGGCAAATCAAACAGTAAACAAATCTCTCAAAAAGTTTGCCGTGGCAATAAAGCGGACAAAGTTTTCATCTAGCCATGAAATTGTTCTGTATTTTAGCAAGAGAAATATAAAAGTAATATTCACAGAGTGGAAAACCTAGCCAATCAGTCTGTGAAGATCTCCGATTTCTAGAACACCTTGGTTCTGTTGGTTATATTGTGTAATATATGGACCTTAGTATTTTTGGCTTATTTGGTTTTTAATTCATTCACTTACTCATTCCTTCAAAAATACTTTCTGTGCGCCTACTTTGTACCAAGCAAAGGTTGGTTTTGGAAACACGGTGATGTATTAAAAAATGGTTACTGCACCTGCAGCATACAGTTTAATTGGGAAATAGAAAATAAACCAGGAAACAAACAAATCTCTAACTGCCAATTACGCTAGCACGTATAAAAGCAGCTAGATGCAGTGACAGAGAAAAAGAGAGAATAAGGCTTTCAGTCAGGTGGGTGGTCATGGAAAGCCTCTTTAGGGTGGCAGTATTTGAGCCATGGCCTGAAAGAAAGTATCAAGTATATTTTTGGTGCACAGAGGATAGTTTATGTCCACAGGAAGGTCTATTTAAAGGGTTAGTTTGGATTTCAAATTTGATATTTGACTTATTAAGATAACACATTTTTAAAATGTTTAAATTTTCAAATTTAGCCTATTCACATTCATTTACACATCATCTCATTATTCTATATATAAGACTAGATCAAATATAAATATTTGGTTCCATTTACAAACTCGGTTAATTAAACTCCTTTAACCAATTAAAAATAAATAAAAAGTAAAGAGAATATATTGTATCTCCAGTGAAGTACAATTAACACACGGAGTAACATTAGTTGCCAGCATACAGGATATTGAGTAAACAATTCTACACATTAGTCACTGCTCACCACGAGAAGTCTTTCCTTTTTAAGTACTTGAATTGTGGGACTGTAAAACCCTCCCAAGTATTTAAGTAATTCTTATAGTAATTGAAACTGAAAAATATGTTTTAATTCTGGCAAATGTTTTAAAACTCTATGTAACCTAGGATGTCATTAGTCAAAAAGTATAAAGCAGTTGCTCCATTACATATCTTAAATTGGACTGACACGTCTGACCAGTTACTCTGAATGGCCAAAGTTGTCATACGCTTTGAAAGCATTAAGTTTCCTCATTCTCAGGTGCTTTTTTTAACACACAAAGAATACTCGCTCTGTGATCCGATTCTCTTAAAAATGCCTATGCTTAGTTTTTAAACTCAGCCGTATCCCCTAACACAATTTTGGGATTACTCTCTCAGGTAGTGTTTGAGGTACCTTAACTTGCCAAACCTTCTTAATGACTAGAGGATTTCAGGTAGGATGGCTTCACTCTTCACCTCTGATTATGATGCCCCAGTGTCACTTTTCTATCCTTAAGCGTGAGGTCACCGGATCCTCCCATCACCTTGCCTTTGTTCTCCTATTTATTGGTGGGGCCTGCAGCTCCACACAGACTGATCATTTCATGAGATTCTGCACATCTTTGGCTCCTAAAGTTGCACACATTCCTTTCATTTCCATCTTATCACCTCAACCACACACTGCAGACATGAAAAATAATACCTCCTTGAATTTTGTATATCTCCCCAGGTTTGACTATTAGGTCACAGTTTCCAAGATCATTTCCTAAGAAGACAGCAGAGACAGGGAGGAGCCTTCCAAGAAAAGAGATCTTTCTTTCTTTCTTTCATTTCCTTGACCCCTCTCTCCATTTTCTTTTTTATTCTAATCCCAAGTTTTCGTTCACGTTTGGTCAACAGCTCGACAGATTCTTGTGGCCTGTAGACTCCTTCTCCAAATCCTTCTGGAAAACATGTTACACACAAAGCAGTGGATTCACAGGCACTGAGGACCCAGCAGGTCTCCTTCTGTAGGGAACTCCCAATCCGAGCAGCAGAGACACAGGGTAACAGCTCTGAGACAAAACAGAATGGGTTAGGTACTATTACCTGATAGAAACAGATCCGTGGAAGAAGCCAGAAGAGGATTTTCCTGTTGGAAGAATGGGGAACTATCTCAAGTGGCCGGAGAGAGCTGGGATTTCTGAGAGGCAAAGGAAAAGGTCATAGGAGACTTGGGAGCCAGGGAGGTTCTGGGAGAGAATATTGTTGGGACTAGCTATTAATGTGGATTAAAGCAGGGAGGAGCGGGAGAGTTAAAGAAAGAAATTGAAGTTGGGGCCAACTGTGAAAGACTGGCTACTGTGCTGCCCTGCAGTGCACAGCCATGAACTTTCCTGGAAATGGTCCTAGTTAGAGACAACCAGAGCAAACCAGCATTTGGTTCTTAGCCTTAGCTTTGATTTTATTTGCTCTGTCAACATTGAAACCTTCATCAAGGAAAGCATTCTGGGTGTGAAACGAAATGTACAGTCCTGGTACCTAAATGACTTCCTCTTTGGGGGAATCTAGCCTTCTAAAGAGAGAACATTCATTTGTTCAGGCCTCTGGGGTTCCATGGGGCCTGGCTACCCTTGCCCAGAGACTTACCTTAGCTCCAGAAATGGCAGACATTGCGAGAATGTAGCCTCCTGGCCAAGAAAAACAAAGACATAATTGACATGTGTAAATAGATATTTACCCAAATAGGATGCAAAAGAATATCAAATTTGGGTGCAGGAACCTTTCTCATGAACTGGTGTGGGCGTGGCGGCAGGCTGCCTCCCCTCTGGGCTGCGGTCCCTGAGCACCAGGGCTCCCTCCACTCTGTCTCTGTGCCCAGCAGCAAAGGCGGTCTCCATGCCTGGCCTCCTAACTGCTCTGTGGGAGCTACGTCCTTGTCTTTGGTCGGCATCTCTCTAATACAATAGCACGGTCACACTCTTCACATGGATTGAGAAAAGAACTCAGAGAATCTTAGCATGATTTTCAAAAGGAACAGGTCATCCAGTGCCCTTTGTAATTTTGTGAACTCTCACCCCAAAGCGCACTTACTCATATAAACCCCTTTACCCCCCATGTCCACATCAAAACTATGGTAGAATACAGTTTTTCTAATTTAGGCTACAAGTAAAAGGTCACATGTGTCCCCCTGGTTTTCCTTATGACTAAGAACTTTGTCACAACTATCCATAACCCGACCCCTCCCCTTCCTGTAAATGTATGCTCAGAACTAGGGACTACTTGCTGAGGGAAATCCAAGTGCAGAAGGAGTGGTAAGGACAGAACTCATTCTGTCAATCTGTGCAATAGTGACCTGATATTCTAGATCTAAAGAGATCTGTCACCTGCATTTCTTAAATTTTTTTTTTCAACGTTTATTTATTTTTGGGACAGAGAGAGACAGAGCATGAACGGGGGAGGGGCAGAGAGAGAGGGAGACACAGAATCGGAATGTCACCTGCATTTCTAAGTGCAAGCTAACAGCCTACCGCTCCTCTAGAGGAGGTCATACTTAATTTTTTTTTTCCATAGGGAAACAGAGGCCCACTTAAGTTAAGCAGCTGACTGAAAGGCACCACAGAAGCCAGAACAGGTGAACCAGGAAAAAAATTGAGATCATCATTGTGCATGTACTGAACCACTAAACCATGCCCATTCCAAGGTCCCTCACTCGGGAAGATCAGGATGATAGTGGTTATGGAAACTGCAAAGAAATAATAGCTTTTTTCCCGGAGCTTCTTTGAATTGTATTAACTTGATGACTTATTACTGACTTGCTGCCTTTGTGCTATATGATACACTGTTCCTGCTAAATACTGTATAAATGAGGAATGGAATTTGTGGCTCTCATTGCTTACCGGTTAACAGAAACTCCAATAACAGATCATAGAGGTGCCATAAAGAGCCTGTGGAGAAGGAATAATATAAATAGTTCCTCTCTGGGATTCTAGGAATTCTGCCTTTTGTCTAAGTTTTTGTTTTTGTTATTACCTTTATTATGTGGCTTCTAGCTGAAGAAGAGTTTTTGTAAGTGAGTCATTCTGCTTATTTGTTTTCTTTTTGTCAGATTATACTTCTCTGGTACAGCAGGCAAAATTCATCAAAATCAACACAAACAAGAGAGAGAGAACTATCTGACCTTAATGACCTGGGACAGTCATTTCAGTAGTGTGGCCTCAGGCTAGTCCAGGTCTCAGAAAATAGTTACAATACAATTTGTAATAGGAAACTTACTTTTCCTGTTAAAATATGTCCTGTCCGTTGATTTTTTTTTTTAAAGTAAAATATCCAGGAAGGAACTTAAAACTCTGAACATGAGGTAATACAGTTAACAATGAAAATACTATCTAAATATTATCTCGCTTTCTGTGCCTATGTGGACTGGATTTTTCCAGTCACATCATTGAAGGAGATACGTTTAAGCTGACTTCATTTTTTCTTAAAAAGAACTAGAAAATTCTTCCTGTATAGAGGATAATTTAAAAGCATTCTCTAAAATCCAGGTTACTTTTTGGTCATGCCTTAATAGATACCAAAGTATATGAGACAGACCCTACCCTTTTGAGTAGCAGTAGGAATAAGTTCATTGTCATTGAGCTTTAAAAGGCAAGTAGGGGCGCCTGGGTGGCGCAGTCGGTTAAGCGTCCGACTTCAGCCAGGTCACGATCTCGCGGTCCGTGAGTTCGAACCCCGCGTCGGGCTCTGGGCTGATGGCTCAGAGCCTGGAGCCTGTTTCCGATTCTGTGTCTCCCTCTCTCTCTGCCCCTCCCCCGTTCATGCTCTGTCTCTCTCTGTCCCAAAAATAAATAAAAACGTTAAAAAATAATAAAAAAAAAAAATAAAAGGCAAGTAAAAGTCTGCCCACCCTTGAAATAAATCTGTACAAAAGCATGATAATGTCCTGTTTGCTTTCCTAGAAATCAGTGGCAAGAAACTTGTCCTCAGCCATTTATTTGAGGTTGCAAAGAAAAAATAATTGATCTTCTGAGGCTTAGCTCCTGGAATTTAAATACTACTTAAGTTAGCATTTGCAGTGAGAATTTGGCCTAAGGGGGTGGAGAGCTAGGGAAAGGGGGGCCATGGGTGTGATGGGTGGTACCTTCTGTTTTCTCTTTTGTCTGAGGCTGCACAGCTGGAACTAATTTCACTTCCCTCTCCCTGAACTTTACTCTAATTATTTGTCCCTGTTACAGTTCCCTGGTGTTGAAACACAAGTTTTAGCTCTTGGAGTACATTGCTCTACCCTTAGTATACAGTGGGAAACACCCCTCTTCCTTTTCTAGTTTTTTTTTTTTAAAGACACATCCCTAGAGCCCTATCAGAGATTCTAGTATTTACATGATATTTTAAGTTTCTTCAAGGTTCCTACCTCTACTTAGTAACCTCTTTTCCAAGTGTTACATCTGGGGCTTTGACCTTAACCTGCCAGTGATTTAGGTCTTGAAACACCACTGGCTGGGAAGGATAAAAGGTATGGGCAAATGTAGCTCCTGTGGTTGCTCTTAGGATAGAAGTTTAATAAACCTGGGGCCAAGAGCAGGTTATTAAAACATGTGAGTTTTAAACCTCAAAAGGTAAAATGGCGAAATGTATTCCATCGTAACTGGTCATTTTGTTCTTAATATGAAAATTAGGTGTTGTGCTGCCTTTTAAAAAAGGGCAGATGGCCAGTTGCAATTGTTGCTGGGATATTCTTTCCTAACAAGAGGCCTAACTTTTAAGACTTTTTCTGTGGTCTGGTAACCATTTTCCAAAAAGTCCATGTGGCTTTTGTTAATCTCTATCCTACACCCACCACTTCTTCTGTTCCCTACCTCCATGCACAGATACAAAATGGATTTTGATTCATTAAATTCTGGAAGACATTTTCAGTAGTACTGTTTATTTAAGTGAGCTTTACTTTTCAACATTTATTGCGAAAGGAATATTAATGCTTAATTCTGCTGTCGCCTGGTCTAATTTGCATGTATCTGTGTTGTATGTTAAACTACATGAAAACCTGCAGAGAAAAGACTAGGTTCTGCTAACAACTAATAGCCTATCTCTTCTTCTGACTTGCACAAATTGAGAACCATTGCCTGTGGCAAACATAATGGAAAACTGCATTTTTAATGCTCCCACACACACTCATTTCTTTAAAAGGAAGAAGAAAGTGGCTGACTATTCTTAAAAATACAACTTCTCGAGGTACCCAGATTGACAAGGGACACAGTAAAGGAGAAGGATTTTGGCTTTTAGAATTAAGATTTGGGGATGAATAAGGTTAGGCAGAGATATTAATGTTGAATGATGAGTACAGTATTGGGCCTAAAAATGTGGAGAAAGAAAATACCAGAGTATATCACCCTATCTGCTAAGCTTCTGGTTCTTCACAAAAAAGGATGTTTGCTGCCTTGATTACTTTTAGTTGCTTGAAATCTCAAAATGTTTGTTTTTAATTTAATAGCCTGTGTATAAGATAATTGATACAAGCTTTTTGATACGAAGAGAATTTTAACTTATTATTACAGGCCTTTTAGTTTACATTTGTTTTTTAACATTATTCATTTTTGAGGGAGAGACACAGAGTGCCAGCAGGGGAGGGGCAGAGAGAGGGGAGACACAGAATTTGAAGGGGGTTCCAGGCTCTGAGCTGTCAGCACAGAGCCTGATACAGGGCTCGAATTCATGAACTGTGAGATCATGACCTGAGCTAAAGTTGGACACTCAACCCATTGAGCCATGTAGGCGCCCCTTAGTTCACATGTTTTTAAGCTCATCTGTACATGCTATTTCTCCTGTTTGAGGAAGGGCATTCTGTCTTATGACTTAAGTTTACATTTTGTATCAAAGCTCCTTTTAGTTCACCCAGCAATTTGGAGTTAAAGTGAGACATGATAATTGCACAGAAAAGCACAGGTTGGCTGCATTAGCAAAAACAAACTAAGTGGCATGGGCAGGAAAATGAAAAACCGTTTTTAAGGGCCGGAGTGAAAACAAATAGATACATCTTGTAGTATTTCTTCAACAGCAGTTTATAATTACTTCTCTTCAAGGCATATTTTAAGTGGACTTGTAACAGTAGCTTGAAAAGTAACTAGGAAGGGATCTAGTTGTTTAGACGTGGGAGCCGCATAAGGCAGGAGCTGCCCTGTGGAAACGGGCATGGTGGTTTTCCAGAGAGGAGACCCCAGTGCCTTAGCTTTTAAGGTCTTACTCAAGTCGGCCATGGGAAGCTTTTGGTAGCACAAAGTTGTTTTTATATAGCACTGTATCAGTTAGCTGTTGAGTTACAAATTGCCCCCAAATTTGGGGCCAAGACATTTAATATTCACAGTTTCTGTGGATGAGTGATCCAGAAGTAGCTTAGCTGGGTCCTCTGGGTATGGGTCTCCCACAAGATAACAATCACTTAAAGGTTCAGTTGAGAAGGATTCACTCTCTAGTTCCTCATCAGATTGTTGGCTGATTGCGTTCCTTGCACACTCTTGGCTGGAGGTCTCCCTCAGTCCCTTGCCACAGGGCCTCTGCATTGAGATTCTCACACTACAGCACCTTGCTTCATGAGCAAGAGAAACAGTGCTGGCAAGAAAGAAGCCATGGTCTTTTGCAACACACTCACAGAAATGACATCCTATCACATTTCCTGTATTCTACTCGTTAGAAGCAAAAACAGCTAGGTTCAGCCCGCTCTCAAGTGAGAATAATTGGAGCCAGGTCACAAGCTACCTGTGAAAAGCATGGTGCCATTATACTGTGTGCCATGTCCACCTGATAAGCCTGTAGTGAGTTGCGATGTGAATACTGTTACATTTACAACGCTAAATCTTCTAGAAGTACTGATTTGGGGGCACTGAATGTGGTCTGCTTTATGTATCAGATTGGCTGATAAGTGCTGAGCTGAGCTGACCCCAGGAGACCCAGGAAACAGGTTTTCAGGAATGGCTGGAGTTGGGGCCCCTGTCTGAGGTCATGGAACAGACTGAGGATATGCAGCCTTCATGGCCTTATTAGCATGATACTCTAAACACAGAAGACCCTCAGATTATATTTCATTACGTGTTGTATGATTTTGATTGTTTTTTTGCAGATCAGTAGGGGGAAAGGACCCTGTGGTTTGATTTATAAAGTTTCTATTAAGATCAGGGAATGAGAAGTTGTACTTGTTTTAATGGTCCCCTACCCCTATTCCCAGCTTCCGGACTCCAAATGTGCATTTTCAGCAATAAACCGAATAAAAGGATATGAATGTGGATTATGTGACAAATGTTTGAGACCGGAGTTGCATTTATATTTTAGTTTGACCAAGTCTGTTAGAAAATCCATGTATGTTCATGGGAAGAGTTCAGGTCTAGCTATTCTTCATCTGTTGCTGGTTAAGACTTAATTTTGGTTGCTAAAGCTCCACTGTGGCAACTCAGGGAGGAAATGTGTTCTGTTTTTGTTTTTGTGTCTTTAGCGTTGATTCGTTTTTGAAAGAGAGGAGAGGAGCAGAGAGAGAGAGAGAGAGGGAACCAGTGAGCCCCATGCGGGGCTCAAACTCATGACCTGAGCCAAGTTGACCGGTCAACTGACTGAGCCACCCAGGCGCCCCAAGGGAGGAACTGTTTTAATTCTTTTGTCCCATATCCTGTTGATTGGCTTCTGTAGGCGATAAAATTCCCTCTGATAAACACGTCTGGGACAGCTTCCCACTCCTAGACCAAGCTAAGTCCATGCCTAAAGCTTTGCTGGCAATTCACACAGACCTCCGTTATCACACCGTGGTTCATATTCATGTGGTTCATGTTTATGTCCCCGGCTGGAATAAGCACCCACACAAGGAGAGGGACAGTGTGTCTTACATACCTTTGTACCCCTAGTACCTAACAGGGAAGCAGGCACATAGTAGGAATTTTAAAGCATTTGAATGGATGGATGAAGCTGTTAGTGATTATCATCGGTTTTCAAATGGTGACTATTAATTTTCTAAGGAAAGGAGGATATGAAGTTACAGATTTTATTTTAATGAATATAGTGTTGGCCATTATAAACTGTCATGGCTCTAGAATTATCAGGATTAACACTACCTACCTCCTGAGACAAGTCAGGCACATTTTCAGCTTTTACTCCCTTGTGTCCATGTGCAACTCCTTTTTGCTCATAATTGATCCCGA